>NC_091985.1:67112964-67812200 GCF_044704955.1 Pristiophorus japonicus
AGCCAATGTCGGTCAGCAAGCACCGGGGTGATGGATGAATGGGACTTAGTGCGAGTTAGAACACGGGGAGCCGAGTTTTGGATCACTTCTAATTTACGTCGGGTAGAATGTGGGAGGCCAGGAGTGCGTTGGAATGGTAAAATCTAGAGGCAACAACGGCATGGATAAGGGTTTCAGCAGCAGATGAGCTGATCTAGGGGTGGAGTCAGGCGATGTTATGGAGGTGGAAGTAGGCAGTCTTAGTGATGGTATGGATATGTGGACGGAAGCTCATTTCTGGGTTAAATATGATACCAAGGTTGCAAACTGTCTGGTTCAGCCTCAGACAGTTGCCAGGGAGAGGGAAGGAGTCAACAGCTAGGGAATGGAGTTTATGAGTAAGCAACAAAAATAAAGCACCAAGGACATGGGGAAGAGAGAAAAATGTAGTAGACAGTGCATGAGGGGCAGAGAGAAACAGAGGAGTGGGGAGAAAGAACAATGATGGAGATGGAAATTGTCTAAGTCGAATAGACCCCAAAAAGTGCAAAATAGATTGGAAGCTGAAAATAGTATATAATCATGAGTCTTCCCAACTCAAACAATGTAATCAAATGCAGAAGAAATTACATTTATATCGTGCCTTTCACAATTTCAGGAGATCCCAAAGCACTTCACAGCCAATTAAGTACTTTTAAAGTGTTAACATCACAAAACACATAGGCACCGCACGGATATGCACAGCAGTAGGCTGAATTCATCAACCACTTATTAAATCCGTTATACCTTTGGCAAGCTGCAACTTTATACAACCTCAAAAAGAGGAGACATTAATTAAAAGCACTTCTGCTATCACTTCATAACTAGATTTAATAACCAAAAACTTTGAATTGAATTGAAAAAGGAAAGTTTAGGCAAGTTTTTGTTCTATACATTCGCAGAAATCCCCCAATTTGTATCTCAGTTGCTGCTCAATTGTTCTGGAATCATCAGTGACAGGAAGCTACCCCAGAGGCCTGAAGAAATCTGTAGACTCATAGGTATTTTAAGGACAAGAAACAGCAGGACCAAGAAGCAGATTTGAATCAAGTGGAAACATCAGAAGAGGGATCTTTGAGTGTTAGGAAACCACAAAAAAAACCTACAAAAACATGCACGTCATATTCTTTACATGCATGCTGCTCTCACAACTATAATATCATTGCTTACAAAACTGCTGCTGGTTATGTCCATGGAATAATTAGAAACAACAGGAGGGAGCACTATAGCAAGACTGCAGTGAAATTCTAATTGGCAAGCCAAGCAAACAAAAAAGTTTGTCATCTTATTTTGGTCAGTCACTTCAGACAAGTATAGAATACATCCAATTATTTTGAAAGCATCTTACTTGTTAATAAGTGGTTCTGCAGTTTCTTTGTGGTAGAAAACTGGAATGGGTACCCCCCAACATCTCTGCCTTGAAATGCACCAGTATGTCCGTCTGTCCAACATCGCAAGCATACTGTTTATTGCTGATCGTGGAATAATTTCCACCTTCTTCAGCATCTCCTAAGACAAAAGTACAAAATGTGTTATTTTAGTACCAAACACAATTGAAAAAAACACTCATGGCTCAAATAACAGAAAAAAAGCAAATGAAGCAGAGTTTTAAATACTGCAATTGCCATGTAACTGTTGGGCACTATCTTCAGTTCAAACAATACCCTTTCTGTTTACAAACAGACTCCAGCCACCAAGAATTCTCAATTTGCTTCAACACTGGCCTCCGGATCTTGCGGTCAGCAGTTAAAGGACGACACTTGCCGCTGATTTTGAAAAAAGCGGGCTCTAAAGCGTGGATTTCCTCTATTCCAACGTGACTTTGAATTTGGCGCCATCTGTGAATCCAGCAACAGTGCAGCCTGCAAACAGACTGATCAGCCAATCAGATTGAAGAATTCTCAGACAGCAAAGTATAAAGCAGGGATTATAACTCACATTCTAATAATTGTACAGAAAGCAAAATAAAGATTGGGACATACACATGAAATTTAGAAACTTTCAAATAAAATTAAAATTTTGATTTTAAAAATCATGCAATTTTTAAATTTTATTCTGAAGGAATGAAAGTCCACACGTAAAAAAAAATTGTAGGCCCAGAGGGGTTGTTCAGTAGTAATTATGACTTAGTTTGCTCAACTACTCCTGATCAAACAAGGCTCTACATTTTCATTGTTTTTTTACAGCAAGAATAGCACATAACATAGAAATATAAAAAATAGGTGCAGGAGTTGGCCATTCGGCCCTTCGAGCCTGCACCGCCATTCAATAAGATCATGGCTGATCATTCCCCCAGTAAAAAGTTGAAGTTCACATCAAATCACTGATTCCGTGTTGATTGTATCGTGTGCACCCTGTGGAGGAGCAGACTATCACTGACAGCAACTTCCCAATTTCCACATTTAACTGCCCGTGAGCAGATGCCAGAAGTAGCTATCAGTTTTACACAGTAATGACGGCAAGCACTGGCAGTTTCGCCATCATTACAACCGCAAATTCGGACCAATATGTTGCAGAATCATTTCCCCCTGAAATAGAAAATCCGTTCCCATCTGTTGAGGCAAGTTTCACCTTAATTGCTTCTACATGTCAAAAAGGCATTGCTTGGCTCCTTTACAAATTAGAAGACATTCAGACAATTATCTGTCCAAATTTGCCTTTCAACATTATGTTTTTTTCATTCACACAAATGCTTTTCCTACACAAGTTCAAAAAATTTAGAAAAGCTACTGCATTTACTGTGTTTTAAAACAAAACAAGTAAACCTCCCATGGAGATGCTCAAGGCTAACAGGATGATTTGCTGTTTTATAAGGACAGCAACATTATATCAAAACCCAAGGGAGCACTGTCCCTTTAAGGCAATGTTGGGCATTCTATCAGGCCCTCTGGATGGGACAGAAATAGAACGTGAGCCAGAGCTCGAGCTGCACATTCGTCTATCTACTTTCACTTCTCATGGCTCAGAGACAGACCCGGACTGCTGCCAAGGAATAACCGTAGTAATACTTCATTCAAATTAATAATTTGCAGAAGCGATTCTCCCTGGCCCGATCTTAAAAGGATCCGTTCAGTGATTCTTGGCCGCAATGGCGGACGTCTGTACCCAGAAAGCACTGTGTACTCGAATATGCCCTATCCATTTTAGAGTGGAGTCATGGCTGCTCATCTCCACAACCTTTTTACCAAAGAAAGTGACTAGTGCTGTATCTTTCCTCTACCCGTATCCAGAATATGACAGCAGGTGAGTTTTCATCTGGCACCAATTGGGACAGCATTAGCAATTTGCAGAGGGACATAAGGAGGACTGAGGTGGGAAATTGATACTGACACAGCACTGATCTGGAGACCAGAAGATACCACCACATTTTCAACTTTTATCTTTGATTCATTTCTAAGCAGTATCCAATACATGTTGTGTATATAAGATAGTATCTGACTACTATCTGAATTTATGTTTATGCAAAGTTTAAGTTTATGCAATGTTCCCTTTTAATTTTTTTCGCAAGTGGTCCCTTTAAATTTGCTGCGCAGCTGCACATGCGCAGCATCTCTTGCAGAAGCTGGGGAGCGGCCTGCGCAGGACCACATGATTGTTGTGCGACCATGCAGCCACGCGCCTTAGGGGAAACATTGGTGGGCTGCCCTCAACAGTTCATCAAAACTATGTTAGGCAGCCCTCCAGCCCAAATAATTGCCCATCCCTGCTTTAAAGCTATGAAGTCTAATTGTTAAGCAGACTTAACCTCACGATAACAAGAATTTGACTGATGAACCAAAAGCAAAAGGCTGGAAATATACAGCGTCATCAATTTCTGTGGTGAGAACAAACAATCAGCATTATGGACTCAAGCCCTTCTTTAAAACAAATCTCAAATATCAACTGTTGTGTTCTCTCCACAACTGTGTATTGAGCTTTGTTTGATTGTTGTTTGGTGAAGGAATTTCACAGAATGTAAAATACTGTTGTCGGCCAGATGTACCTGGCACTACGCGACTTGTTTTCGTTAAGTGCAATTGCTAAGATCAATCAGAGGAGTTAGACTCTGACTCTTGTATCAATGTGGTATCTTCTATTGCTCTGTAGATTGCAAATCATCTTTCTCCTCTTCATATTTTAAAACATTTAACAGAAGAAATGTGTGCAAATAGACAGGCTTGACAGAAAAAAAACACATTTGGTGTGCCATACATTAGACTTTAAAATAAGGTTTTAATAGAACATAGTCAATGTAGACAATAGCACTCTCCTGTGGCACAATGGGGCTTCTGCAATGGTCCAATTTTTCAGCCAGCTATTTGTTTACCCAGAGCTGCACAATATATTTTGCTTCTTTGAACTAAAAAATGCACATTTCAAATTTGACAAAAATTCATCATTTTCTGGAAACCACCCACAGATCAAGATAAACCAACGCCTGAGCTATGCAATCACATATGCTCTATGTCAGGGTAGATCCACACACTATCTACTGATATTATACCTTGAGTTAGATTTATGACAAATCTCATAAAATGCAAATCTCTGACAAGTTTTAGACATACATAGGATATATGTTTAAAGGCTGCCTGATAGATCATAGAATCAGACAGCTCAGAAGGCGGCCATTCGGCCCATCTCACTATTTAGTATTAAAGCTGGAGATCAGGCACTCCGATGAGCTAATGATGCCTGTGGAACCATTAACCAACACCAAAAATCACCATCTTCAAAGTATTATAAAGTATTTACAGCACAGAAACAGGCCCATGCTAATGTGTGTGCCCCACATGAGCCTCCTCCCAATCAATATATCCTTCTATTCCATTCTCCCTCATGTGCTTATCTAGCTTCCCCTTAAATGCATCTATGCTATTAGTTGTCAGCTGCCCTCTGACACTATTCCCTTTTCTCATTTTTTTTTAATATATGTATGGGTAATCAAGAGGCCTGGACTAATGATCCGGAGACACGAGTTCAATTCCCACCACAGCAACTGGGGAATTTAAATTAAATTAATTAAATAAAAAATCTGGAATAGAAAGCTAGTATAAGTAATGGTGACTATGAAACTTTCGGATTGTCGTAAAAATCCATCTGGTTCAATAGTCTGCCATCCTTACCTGATCTGGCCTATATGTGACTCCAGACCCACAGCAATATGGTGGACTCTTAACTGCCCTCTGAAATGGCAGCTCACCAACACCTTCTCAAGGGCAATTAGGGATGGATGCCTTGCCGGCGACGCCCATATCCCATGAACGAATAAAAACAGTGCCTCTGCTATTTCTTCCCTAACTTCTTTTAGTATGTGTAAATGCAATCCAGGGGATTTATCCTCTAAGTTTCAATTATCTTACCCCTTTCTATCTTAAATGTCTTCATATCCTTTTTGATTTCTTCTTCTAATGTCATGTCCACCATGTCCACCTCCCTGGTAAATACCATTACCTGCGAGTTTATCCTGTGCATCTCTTAGAGGCCCTATCGCTATACTGATTTCTTGTGTTATTTGTGTGTCCATAGAATACTTTATTATTTCTTTTTAGACTCTTTGATAATTTAATTTCGGTTTCTCTTTGCCTTCCCAATTGTTTTTCTGACTTCTTTGCTAACCTTTTCGTATTCCTTTTGTCATCCTCTCTTTTGTGCCGATGTGCTTAATGTATGCCTTTTTCTTTAATTCCAGTTTTGTCCTGACTTCTTTATTCATCGATGGTGCATCATTACTGGCTCGTTTGTTCTTTCAATTTAGTGGGATACATTTCCCCAGGACTCTATTTTAAATGTTCTATTTCTTTATTTGTCAGTAGACTTTCCAGTTTATTTTCCCTAGTTCCATTCTCATCCCCTTAAAATCAGCTTTTTTGCCAATGTATTACTTCGGTCTTTGCCTTCAAGCGAGAAGGGGAAAATGTGGAAGGAAAAAGTCCAATTGCAGTGTCAGTAATTTATGAACTATACTGAAAGAAAGGAAGATTGTGAAAACTTCTAACATAAAAAGTGACAATTGCCGATGATGCATAAAAGTACATATCTACTAAGATGCAGAGAATGTTTGGTGCACGGTTGTTTTTTGGATTGGAGGCAGGTATACAGTGGTCTTCCCCAGGGGTCGGTTCTCGGACCACTGCTTTTCTTGATCTATATTAATGACTTGGACGTGGGTGTACAGGTCACAATTTCAAAATTTGGAAATATAGTGAACAGTGAGGAGGAAAGTGATAAGGTTTCAGGAAGACAGACAGGCTGGTGAAATGGGCAGACACATGGCAGATGAAGTTTAACGCAGAAAAGTGTTAAGTGATGCATTTTGGTGGAAAGAATGAGGAGAGGAAATATAATCTAAATGGTACAATCCTGAAGGGGGTGCATGAACAGAGAGACCTAGAGGTAAGTGTGCACAAATCGTTGAAGGTGACAGGGTAGGTTGAGAAAGCAGTTAAAAAGGCTTACGGGAAGCTTGCTTCACAAATAGAGGTATAGAGTACAAAAGTGTGGAAATGATGATGAACCTGTATGAAACACTGGTTCGGCCCCAACTGGAGTACTGTGTCCAATTCTGGCCAACATACTTTAGGAAGGATGTGAAGGCCTCAGAGACAGTGCAAAAGAGATTTATGAGAATGATTCCAGAAATGAGGAACTTCAGTTATGTTGATAAATTGGAGAAGCTGGGGTTGTTCTCCTTGGAGCAGAAGATTGAGAGGAGATTTGATAGAGGTGTTCAAAATCATGAGTGGTCTGGACAGAGTAGATAGAGGGAAACTGTTCCCATTGGCAGAAGGGTCGAGAACCAGAGGACACAGATTTAAGGTGATTGGCAAAAGAACCAAAGGCGATGCAAGAAAAAACGTTTACGCAGCGAGTGATTGGGATCTGGAATGCACTGCCTGAAAAGGTGGAAGAGGCAGACTCAATTTTAACTTTCCAAAAGGGAGTTGGATAAGTATCTGAAGGAAAAACATTTGCAGAGCTACGGGGAAAGGGTGGGGAATGGGATGAACTAAGAGCCGGTACGGGCTCGACGGGCTGAATGGCCTTCTTCTGTGCTGCAAATGGGACGTTATTATACATTAATACATAGTGTCAAGCTACCAAATTACAAATATTGACCATTTAAGTTTTTTTTTTCAGTAATTTAATCCCAAAATAAAGATTTTACCTGAGCTCTATCCTTGATACGTGCAGTATCTATGAACCACTGTTTGCTGGATCGTATAATTACTGGCTTCTTTGTCCTCCAGTCGTATGGGTAACTGTGTCTTACTTCCTCCTCTTTTAATAACATGTTTGACTCGTGCAACATTTGGATGACTGTAATAAAATTCTGAAGTTATTAGAATCCCCCAAAAATGTATACACATTCAGACCCATTTACAAAGAGTGGCATTCCGTTTACAAAGTTTAAAGTTGGGAACTATTATCATGTAAATAATGACTGCAATGATATTCTTCTTGATGTGAAAATACTACTAGTTCAACGCAACATAGAGCACTCATTTTCTGCTGTTTAGCCCATAAAAGACAGTAGTATGTTTCAATGAAAACCAGCATCTGCAATTATATAGCTAAGGATCAACTGTGCACTAATTTTCAGTTGCATTTTAAAATTGTACATTCCAGCTCAGCGACTTAAATCAAGCTCAGATCACAGTATACAATTAGTTGTTTGAAACCAAGCATATTCTTTTTATTACAGGCTTTCAACTGTTTTCAAGAACTGAATTGTTTATAACATCTGGGCGCTGTTTTTGTTATTGCATCTAGGAGTCAGTAAAAGAATGGCTGGCTCCGAAACTTATTTTATAATGAGCAAGATTTCACAATTAAATTATCAATCTCTGAATTATTTAATGTATACCAGTTACGTTCCAATGTGCTTTACAGTATTAAGGTACACATGTATAATTCCTTACATGGCAATTTGCAATTTCCGTCATGCCATCGAAGGAAGAACCAAGCACAGGCTGGGTATCTCCTTACAGGGAGAGGAAGAAAAAGAACATAATAGAAAGCAATCATCCTGGACAAATTTAATTGGCAGAGGCCTGTGGGCGAACAGCTTTCTCATGCTGGAAACAGTGGATGGCCGAAGACAAAGCAATGAGAGAAAATTAAAGAAAAATGTTTTTAATAGAGAAACATTTTTTGAGAGCACAATATAATTAACATAATTGAGTGTTTTTCTTTTTAGTTTTCTTCACCAATTTTCCCTTCTTCTCCTGAAGGAGTTGATTCCTTCCTGGGTTATAGTTTCACGGTTGCTAGGTGTCCTCCAGTACCTCATCCACCTGGCTATTAATCATATGTAATCCTTGATATCAGTGCCAGCAAGCTATTTGATGACTGTTGGATTACAGAGGAGGGGGAGGGAGGGTTGAATTATACTGCACTGTCCTCACCCAATATCCATGTGACTACACGTCAAAAGTACTTCATTGACAGCAAGCACATTTGGATGTCCTGAGGTTGTGAAAGGCTCTATATAAATGAAAGTTCTTTCTTAGCAGAACTCCCCTGCATAGCCATCAGAAGCAGGAACCTGAGCTGATTTTCCCCTACCTAAACAAGGGGTACCAAGACCACATTAGCACCTCGTCCACCACTCTAGCCGAGATCAGCCAGCCCAGCACAAAGCAAGGATCAAACCTGGAACCTTCCTTGCCTGTATAGCTCAGTTACTCATCCCTAAACCCAATAAGCCATTGAGAGAATTGAGACAACAAAATTTCCTAAACATTCATTGTAGCACAAAGGTAATACCAACCTGTTTCATTTCCTTCATTAAGGACATACTTGTTTTGAAGCTCTGATCCAGCTGCTTCAGTAAAAAGGCCATCTTCATCCACTAAACAGTCCTAAAATAGTGAATATATTAATTAAAACTAAAAGCTGCGAGTACTGTACGTCATCCCGTGGTGGAGATGAAATGAAATTTCCTCCAATTAAACATTGAGAAGATCAGAGCCAGTGTCTTCAGTACCTGCCACAAATTCCATTCCCTAGTCACTGACTCCATCCCCCTCCCTGGCCATTGCCTGAGGCTGAACCAGATTGTTCAAAACCTATGTCCTATCTGAACCCAAGCAGAGCTTCTGACCCCATATCTTTTCCATCACAAAGACCACCTAATCTCACATCCATAAAATCATCCGTCTCCGCCCCTGCCTCAGCCCATCTGCTGCTGAAACCCTCATCCGTGCTTTCATTACCTCCAGACTTGACTTTTCCAATGCTCTCCTGGCCAGCCTCCCATCTTCCATCCTCCATAAGCTTAAGCTCATCAAAAACACTGCTAACTCAGAGAGTCCCATTCACCCATCACCACTGTAGTCGCTGACCTACCTTGGCTCTATATAAAATGGAAGTTGTTGTCGTATAGTGTGATTCTGGTTTATGGAACAGTAGTAACCAGAAGAATATCACAATTTCTGATAGATCCCAGTCAGAAATAACTCGGTGCTACATGAAGTTATTCTGCATACATTTCTCACGTCCTGCACTCCAGCCACCATGGCTCTGACTCAACCGAACCAACAAAAGAAACAGATCAGTATTGTAAAGAGCTCATTTTGTAGCACACAGCTTTTTTCAGTGAAGGTCCCACAGTCTTCTGTCATCCAGCCTCTCGATATTCACTCCCAAGTTGCAGCAGAATCACATTTTCTCCCAATGCTGCCTTCAGTAAATGCACTGCTATTAGAATCATAGAGCACAGAAGGAGGCCATTTGGCCCATCGTGCCTGCTGGCATTATTAGTTATTTTAATTGTATGTATATATTAGAACTGTAACTTACAACAGAGAGGTTGTGTTGCGAAGCAACACCATAATCTTCCATTCCATGAGCTGGGGCTGTATGGACCAATCCTGTCCCTTTAACCATTGTCACATGGTTGGCAGGCAAAAGCTGGGATTCTCTTCCAGGAATTGTGGGATGGCTACAAACTCCACCTTCCAAATCTGAACCTATGTTAGAAGTAATAGTGTAAGTACACTGAGGGTTATAAAAATATTAAAAATATCCCCAAAACGAAAGTCATTTTGCTAAGTTACTCAGTATCAGCTAGCATGACAGTATGACCACTACAATTAGCCTCAGTATCCCAGGGATAAGGAAGGGGGAAAAAAATTAGCTATATTTGATTGTTATACAACAAGCTCTGCTGAAAGAGGTCTTATGCAGAATTCCGGGTTTGACTAGAACACTTCTCAAACAAACTAACACAATCACTGTCAAGGCTCACAAGTCTTAGAAGGATGCTGTTGCATTTAGAACCAAAACCCCATAATAGTTTCAACTTTCAGGACAGAGATAAAAAAAATGGTGGACTAATTTTTACAATACAGCATTATAAATGGATATAAACTTCAGTGAAAAAAGAGAAACTCAGAATAAATCTACTTTAAATCCTTTTACCTGTGACTGTCTGAAGGATTTCAAACTGTGCGCCCAGGATAGCTGCAGTAGAATCTACACATTCTGTACCTAGAAGGTAGAGCTCCTCTGTGTTTAAGCACTTCACTAGAGAATACCTGCAGTCAGATATAACACAGCAATGTTCTGATTTCAAGTATTAGGGATTTACTCAGCTTTTCAGAAGAAAACAGCAAAACATAATCCAAACTATCATAATTCAATCAAGCAGAGTCATCATGGTTTTGTGAAAGGGAAATCATGTTTGACAAATTTGTTAAGAGTTCTTTGAGGATGTAACGAGCAGGGTGGATAAAGGAGAACCAGTAGATGTAGTGCATTTGGATTTCCAGAAGGCATTCGATAAGGTGCCACATAAAAGGTTACTGTACAAGATAAGAGCTTACAGAGTTGGGGTTAATATATTAGCATGGATAGAGGATTGGCTAACTAACAGAATACAGAGTCGGGATAAATGGGTCTTTTTCAGGTTGGCAAACTGTAACTAGTGCAGTGCCACATGGATTAGTGCTGGGGCCTCAACTATTTACAATCTATATTAATGATTTGGATGAAGGGACTGAGTGTAATGTAGCCAAATTTGCTGATGATACAAAGATAGGTGGGAAAGAAGTTGTGAAGAAGACACAAATAATCTGGAAAGTGATAGAGATAGGCTAAGTGAGTGGGCAAAAATTTTGCAGACGGAGTATAATGTTGAAAATGTGAGGTTATCCACTTTGGAAGGAAAAATAAAAAAGCTAATTATTTAAATGGAGAGAGATTACAAAAAGCTGCAGTACAGAGGGATCTGGGGGTTCTTGTACATGAAACACAAAAAGTTAGCATGCAAGTACAGCAAGTAATTCAGAAGGCAAATCGAGTATTGGCCTTTTTTGCAAGGGGGATGGAGTATAAAAGTAGGAGAGTCTTACTACAACTGTATAGGGTGTTGGTGAGACCACACTTGGAGTACTGCATATAGCTTTGTCTCCTTATTTAAGAAGGGATATATTTGCATTGGAGGCAGTTCAGAGAAAGTTCACTCGGTTGATTCCTGAGATGAAGGGGTTGTCTTATGAAGAAAGGTGGAGCCATACTTATTGGAGTTTAGAAGAATGAGAGGTGATCTTATTGAAACGTACAAGATTATGAGGGATCTTGACAGGATAGATGCAGAGAGGATATTCCCCCTCATAGGGGGAATCTAGAACTAGGAGGCATAGTTTCAAAATAAGGGGTCGCCCATTTAAAACGGAGATGAGGAGGAATTTCTTCTCTCAGAGAGTCATGAATCTTTGGAATTTTCTACCCAGAGAGCTGTGGAGGCTGGGCCATTGAAAATATTTAAGGTGGAGATAGACAAGATTTTTGAATGATAAGGGAGTCAAGGATTCTGGGGAGCAGGGGTTGAGACCAAGATCAGATCAGCCATGATCTAATTGAATGGCAGAGCAGTCTCAAGGTGCCAAATGGCCTACTCCTGCTCCTATTTCTTATGTTAAGTTTTGGTAAATTTTGAATATTCAAGTTGAAAGGAAGAACTATTTTTTCAAAATAGCAATCAAACTCCCTCAGAACTAAAGACAGTATTGATGTTCCTACAGACTTTGATTTTAATACACCTGAAGCAACAGGTTCATTTCACAAAAGTCAGGAAGATTTTAGGGCCTTAGATGTCCCCCTACAAAATTAATTAAAATTACTAAGTGACAAACATTTGTGGGTTTGTAATGGCACTTTATTTAAATGCTCCATTTGTTGTGGCACATATTAGCACCTTGGTTTAACTTTCTAATAAGTTTCTTACGTAATTTAGTGTTAAACCGTGTAACAGAGTGATTTTTTTCCACTAAAGAGGACTAAAAAGTCAAATTGCTGCTCTGTATGCAGAAGCTTAGGCCATTCAGAATTTAATTGTTGTTTGGTCAGGAAACTTTGATTAGATTGTGGACAGTTTTAGGCTGGAAGCTAAAAGTATGCAACACCCTGACTGTTTCCTTCGGTCACAAAATACAGCTGTATCTATTCAAGGTGGTACAACACTGTTTCAATGTGCCAATTTATCAATAATATAAGAACTTACTGGGCATTTGGCATGTAACAAACTGCCTGGTTTGCTGGAATTGTCCATGGCTGGGTTGTCCAGATCAATGCATGAACAGAGGATGCATTATCTGCAAGATAAAATAATTCTTTTCAGACTAAAACAAAAAAAGGAAACATTTTTCACCACCCGATATCCATATTACAGATGTATCATAGATCAAATTTTACTTCTCCAACTGATAAATATCAAGTATTTTTCTGATATCTGCTTAATTATCAAATGCATTCATAGAAACAGAGAAAATAGGTGCAGGAGTAGGCCATTCGGCCCTTCTAGCCTGCACCGCCGTTCAATGAGTTCATGGCTGAACATGCAACTTCAGTACCCCATTCCTGCTTTCTCACCATATCCCTTGATCCCCCTAGTAGTAAGGACTTCATCTAACTCCTTTTTGAATATATTTAGTGAATTGGCTTCAAACAACTTTCTGTGGTAGAGAATTCCACAGGTTCACCACTCTCTGGGTGAAGAAGTTTCTCCTCATCTCGGTCCTAAATGGCTTACCCCTTATCCTCAGACTGTGACCCCTGGTTCTGGACTTCCCCAACATTGGGAACATTCTTCCTGCATCTAACCTGTCTAAACCCATCAGAATTTTTAACATTTCTATGAGGTCCCCTCTCATTCGACTGAACTCCAGTGAATACAAGCCCAGTTGATATGTCAGTCCTGCCATCCCGGGAATCAGTCAGGTGAACCTTCGCTGCACTCCCTCAATTCAGAAACGCCTATCTATTCCCCTTACAATTGAATCCCCTATCACTATCGCTCTCCCACTCTTTTTCCTGCCCTCCTGTGCAACAGAGCCAGCCACGGTGCCATGAACTTGGCTGCTGCTGCCCTCCCCTGATGAGTCATCCCCCTCAACAGTACTCAAAGCAGTGTATCTGTTTTGCAGGGGGATGACCACCGGGGACCCCTGCACTACCTTCCTGCTGGTCTTCCATTCCCTATCTGGCTGTAGACCCTTTCCCTGCGGTACGACCAACTCGCTGCACGTGCTACTCACGTCATTCTCAGCATCGTGGATGCTCCAGAGTGAATCCACCCTCAGCTCCAACTCCGCAACGCGGTCCATCAGGAGCTGGAGGCGGATACACTTCCCGCACATGTAGTCGTCAGGGACACTGGAGTCGTCCCTGAGTTCCCACATGGTACAAGAGGAGCATAACACGTAACCGAGCTGTCCTGCCATGACTTAACCCTTCGATAGGCAACAACAATGCAATAGTTAGGAAGGACATTAGCTTGGATGATGTGGAATCTATATGAGTAGAGCTGCAGAACACCAAAGGGCAAAAAACATTAGTGGGAGTTGTGTACAGACCTCCAAACAGTAGTAGTGATGTTGGGGAGGGCATCAAACAGGAAATTAGGGGTGCATGCAATAAGAGTGCAGCAGTTATAATGGGTGACTTTAATATGCACATAGATTGGGCTAACCAAACTGGAAGCAATACGGTGGAGGAGGATTTCCTGGAGTGCATAAGGGATGGTTTTCTCGACCAATATGTCGAGGAACCAACTAGGGGGGAGGCCATCTTAGACTGGGTGTTGTGTAATGAGAGAGGATTAATTAGCAATCTCGTTGAGCGAGGCCCCTTGGGGAAGAGTGACCATAATATGGTGGAATTCTGCATTAGGATGGAGAATGAAACAGTTAATTCAGAGACCATGGTCCAGAACTTAAAGAAGGGTAACTTTGAAGGTATGAGGCGTGAATTGGCTAGGATTGATTGGCGAATGACACTTAAGGGGTTGACTGTGGATGGGCAATGGCAGACATTTAGAGACGCATGGATGAACTACAACAATTGTACATTCCTGTCTGGCGTAAAAATAAAAAAGGGAAGGTGGCTCAACCGTGGCTATCAAGGGAAATCAGGGATAGTATTAAAGCCAAGGAAGTGGCATACAAATTGGCCAGAAATAGCAGCGAACCCGGAGACTGGGAGAAATTTAGAACTCAGCAGAGGAGGACAAAGGGTTTGATTAGGGCAAGGAAAATGGAGTACGAGAAGAAGCTTGCAGGGAACATTAAGACGGATTGCAAAAGTTTCTATAGATATGTAAAGAGAAAAAGGTTAGTAAAGACAAACGTAGGTTCCCTGCAGTCAGAATCAGGGGAAGTCATAACGGGGAACAAAGAAATGGCGGACCAATTGAACAAGTACTTTGGTTCGGTATTCACTAAGGAGGACACTAACAACCTTCCGGATATAAAAGGGGTCAGAGTAAGGAGGAGGAACTGAGGGAAATCCTTATTAGTCGGGAAATTGTGGTGGGGAAATTGATGGGATTGAAGGCCGATAAATCCCAGGGCCTGATGGACTGCATCCCAGAGTACTTAAGGAGGTAGCCTTGGAAATGGCAGATGCATTGACAGTCATTTTCCAACATTCCATTGACTCTGGATCAGTTCCTATCGAGTGGAGGGTAGCCAATGTAACCCCACTTTTTAAAAAAGGAGAGAGAAAACAGGGAATTATAGACCGGTCAGCCTGACATCGGCAGTGGGTAAGATGATGGAATCAATTATTAAGGATGTCATAGCAGCGCATTTGGAAAGAGGTGACATGATAGGTCCAAGTCAGCATGGATTTGTGAAAGGGAAATCATGCTTGACAAATCTTCTGGAATTTTTTGAGGATGTTTCCAGTAGAGTGGACAAGGGAGAACCAGTTGATGTGGTATATTTGGACTTTCATAAGGCTTGCGACAAGGTCCCACACAAGAGATTAATGTGCAAAGTTAAAGCACATGGGATTGGGGGTTGTGTGCTAACATGGATTGAGAACTGGTTGTCAGACAGGAAGCAAAGAGTAGGAGTAAATGGGTACTTTTCGGAATGGCAGGCGGTGACAAGTGGGGTACCGCAAGGTTCTGTGCTGGGGACCCAGCTGTTTACACTGTACATTAATGATTTAGACGAGGGGATTAAATGTAGTATCTCCAAATTTGCGGATGACACTAAGTTAGGTGGCAGTGTGAGCTGCGAGGAGGATGCTATGAGGCTGCAGAGCGACTTGGATAGGTTAGGTGAGTGGGCAAATGCATGGCAGATGAAGTATAATGTGGATAAATGGGAGGTTATCCACTTTGGTGGTAAAAACAGAGACACAGACTATTATCTGAATGGTGACAGATTAGGAAAAGGGGAGGTGCAACGAGACCTGGGTGTCATGGTACATCAGTCATTGAAGGTTGGCATGCAGGTACAGCAGGCGGTTAAGAAAGCAAATGGCATGTTGGCCTTCATAGCGAGGGGATTTGACTACAGGGGCAGAGAGGTGTTGCTACAGTTGTACAGGGCCTTGGTGAGGCCACACCTGGAGTATTGTGTACAGTTTTGGTCTCCTAACCTGAGGAAGGACATTCTTGCTATTGAGGGAGTGCAGCGAAGGTTCACCAGACTGATTCCCGGGATGGCGGGACTGACCTATCAAGAAAGACTGGATCAACTGGGCTTGTATTCACTGGAGTTCAGAAGAATGAGAGGGGACCTCATAGAAACGTTTAAAATTCTGATGGATTTAGACAGGTTAGATGCAGGAAGAATGTTCCCAATGTTGGGGAAGTCCAGAACCAGGGGTCACAGTCTAAGGATAAGGGGTAAGCCATTTAGGACCGAGATGAGGAGAAACTTCTTCACCCAGAGAGTGGTGAACCTGTGGAATTCTCTACCACAGAAAGTAGTTGAGGCCAATTCACTAAATATATTCAAAAAGGAGTTAGATGAGGTCCTTACTACTAGGGGGATCAAGGGGTATGGCGAGAAAGCAGGAATGGGGTACTGAAGTTGCATGTTCAGCCATGAACTCATTGAATGGCGGTGCAGGCTCGAAGGGCCGAATGGCCTACTCCTGCACCTATTTTCTATGTTTCTATTAATCTCCTCCTTAACCAGCAATGCTACCCCACTTCCTTTTCCTTTTATTCTATCCTTCCTGAATGTTGAATACCCCTGGATGTTGAGTTCCCAGCCCTGATCATCCTGGAGCCATGTCTCTGTACTCCCAATCACATCATATTTGTTAACATCTATTTGCACAGTTAATTCATCCACCTTATTACAGATACTCCTTGCATTCTATTATTCTTCAGACCTATGAACAAACCGGTGCGACAGGACATACTCAAGGGTGGTATTTTGCAAATTTCTTGTCTTGCAGGGAAAAAAAGACAACCTCAAAACACCAATAGATGACTGACTCCATTCCTTTCATTGCTTTACTTTAAAAAAATAACTTTTTAAAAGAAAATTAATTTAAATAATACATCTTGTAAACACAGTATCGCAAGATACTTCTTTCCTTCCCAATTTTTCCTAGACTCAGAGTGATGACTCACACTCAGTAGTGCTGTTAGGGAAGAGAGGAAGTATATTTTCTTAAGTGCTGACAGCCACTACGTGCCTCACTCAACTGGACATTCATCAAGTCTGAGCCCAAACAGGGCGCATCAGTATTCTATTCAACGATGGAAGTCATAACTCCCCACTTTTTAAAAAAGGAGGGAGAGAAAACGGAATTATAGGCCAGTTAGCCTGACATCGGTAGTGGGGAAAATGCTGGAATTAATTAAAGATGTAATAGCAGCGCATTTGGAAAGCAGTGACAGGATTGGTCCAAGTCAGCATGGATTTATGAAAGTGAAATCATGCTTGACATATCTTCTAGAATTTTTTGAGGATGTAACTAGTAGAGTGGATAAGGGAGAACCAGTGGATGTGGTGTATTTGAACTTTCAAAAGGCTTTTGACAAGGTCCCACACAAGAGATTAGTGTGCAAAATTAAAGCCCACGGGATTGGGGTTAATGTATTGACGTGGATAGAGAACTGGTTGGCAGACAGGAAGCAAAGAGTGTGAATAAACGGGTCCTTTTCAGAATGGCAGGCAGTGACTAGTGGAGTACCGCAAGGTTCAGTGCTGGGACCCCAGTTATTTACAATATATATTAATCATTTAGATGAAGGAATTGAATGTAATATCTCCAAGTTTGCAGATGACACTAAGCTGGGTGGCAGTGTGACCTGTGAGGAGGATGCCAAGAGGCTGCAGGGGACAGGTTAGGTGAATGAGAAAATACATGGCAGATGCAGTATAATGTGGACAAGTGTGAGGTTATCCACTTTGGTGGCAAAACAGGAAGGCAGATTATCTGAATGGTGACAAATTAGTAAAAGGGGAGGTGCAACAAAACCCGAGTGTCATGGTACATCAGTCATTGAAAGTAGGCATGCAGGTACAACAAGCAGTTAAGAAAGCAAATGGCATGTTGACCTTCATAGCAAGAGGATGTGAGTATAGGAGCAGGGAGGTCTTGCTGCAGTTGCACAGGGCCTTGGTGAGATCACACCTTGAGTATTGTGTGCAGTTTTGGTCTCCTAATCTGAGGAAGGACATTCTTGCTATTGAGGGAGTGCAGCGAAGGTTCACCAGACTGATTCCCGGGATGGCAGGACTGACATATGAAGAAAGACTGGATCGGCTAGGCTCATATTCACTGGAATTTAGAAGAATGAGAGGGGATCTCATAGAAGCATATAAAATTCTGACGGGATTGGACAGGTTAGATGCAGGAAGAATGTTCCCGATGTTGGGGAAGTCCAGAAGCAGGGGTCACAGTTAAGGATAAGGAGCAAGCCATATAGGACCGAGATGAGGAGAAACTTTTTCACCCAGAGAATTGTGAATCTATGGAATTCACTACCACAGAAAGTTGTTGAATCCAGCTCATTGGATATATTCAAAAGTGAGTTAGATGTGGCCCTTATGGCTAAAGGGGATCAGGGGGTATGGAGAGAAGGCAAGAGTGGGGTACTGAAGTTGCATGATCAGCCATGATCATATTGAATGATGGTGCAGGCTCGAAGGGCCGAATGGCCTGCTCCTGCACCTATTTTCTATGTTTCTATAACAGCCAAGCTAGATTTTGACCTCATACATTCACATCCAACAGACATGGGTCAACAGATAGTGATCAGGAGAGTGATCAGCTGACTATTTCCCTCCAACTCAAATGGACACAAAGCACAATTTCAGCACACTTTCAGCTATCAAGCTGAGATCAAGTAGTTTAGATCTCTTAATATTGAACTTAAATTAGAGCCTATACAATTGAGTGTTGTCAGGCTATTCATCCATGACATTAGTAATGATTTCAACATTTTGATGTCAATAAATATTCCTTTGCATAGAAGACAATAATGTGTCAGAAAAGAAGTTACCCAACAACAACTCTCCCTCTACCTACATTTTTTCCCATTCACTTAACACACTGGCGCTTCAATAAGCTGCACCACGATGCTGTACCTGAATCAAAGCTTTAAACTCAGTAACAATCATAAATTTACAACCGGCACTGTACCTGTTGCTGAAGCCATTTTGGAGGGTTTTTTTACAAGAGGAAACTTGACATATACTGATCGACTAATATGCTGCTGATTGTACTCAAGCTCAGCTTCAGCCAGGGCTGTCCTGCATAGATAAATGACAACCGTTATCATTTCATCAAGTCCAAAATAACTTAAAATTCAAAACGTCTGCTCATGAAATAAATTACAAACCTTGTGGAAGGAGACCAAAATACAGGTTTGTAGTCTTGATAAATATAACCCTTAAGGCAAAGAGAAGGAAAGTTATTTGAATTTTATCAAGCATTGCACAATGTATGAAATAGGCAAGAACAGTAAAATACCTTGTCAAACATTTTGTGGAAAATTTGTAACTGTCTGGCTTCATATTGTTTGTCAAAAGTATAATAACAGTTATCCCAATCTGCCATCACGCCCCATCGGATGAACGCTGCTCGCTGCCGTTCAATTGTTCTTTCTGCAAATTCTCTGGCTGAAAGACAAAAAAAAGTATTAAAAAAGTAATATATAACTGTGTGTAGGTTAACTCTCCTGCAATTCTCCACATGGCAAATTTCTAATGTCAATAATGACCATGGTTAGCGGGGGTGGGGGGGGTGCCTCTATACAAGAAAAGCTGAAGTAGTAATTTTAGCATTGTTGCAAGGGCTGTTTTCACTTTGTAGCAACCAAGATCCCTTCTAACACTTGTATTTAATTAAGTCAAGTCAGAGGTTTGTTGCTTAAAAATAAAAATGGAATGCAGGAGTGACTACAGTGTAACAGTTTTTATTTAGTCTAGCTTTCAATTTACCGCAGGTCCAAATCCAACAATCCCCCCACCCCATTTTTTCTTACCTGCACCACCATCATAATAGCTGATGTCATATTCAAATTGTCAGAACTAATAAACCAGCCTTCTCAAGAACAAATATCAGTTGAGGGCATAATGTAGGTTTTGAGAACTGAAAGAAACTTCTCAATTGCATTACCTGTACTGCCTTAACACTCATCTGGCAATATACATGTTGTAGCATGGATCAACCATTTCTGTGCGCCCTAATGGATCAGCAGTGAATAGTTCAGCCATGCAGATCGGCAAAATGGGTCCTTCCCTGATCTTGATTATTCACTAATCTCAGGTGGCGGGTTGGGGTCACAATTGTGCATAGGGCTGATGAAAAGCAGAGTTCATGCTTCTGATCACTATCCAGTGAATTCTGCTGGAAATGCATTTATGCACATCAATGAGGAGAGCATTGATCTGATACCACCGCAGATGAAATAGCCAGCCAACAACAGGCAAGTTTCACACATGGGCAAAATACCAAAGGGTGACCACAGGAAGGAGTCAAGCCTTGAGAAGAAGGAAAACTGGCATTAAATAAAATTATCCAGTGATTTGGAATTTTTGCACTTCTTCACAACAGTTCTTTCAATCTCATGCTACCATGAGTAAGTAACAAAGAACAATGGTTTTTGCATATAACTAAAATCCTGAATCAACAACAGAGTAAAAGTCAATGCATTCAACATTCTTAGCACAAAGTAATACTCTGAAAAACCTCCAAACAAAGTATGTGTGATTAAGACAAAATTCACATACACTACTGCTAAAGCTGACCACAGTTGAAGTTAGTTTTACAGGATAGTCACGTTGTTTCAAAAGTTGCAGTTCTAATGGCTTACAGCACTGGTAAATAACAAGACAATACAAAATTCAAGTGACAGAATTAACTGGTGTCGATGGCATTAATAAGAAAATTACCTTTTTGTCTGATCTGTACAGGAGAAAGTTTTTTAGCTTCTTCACCACATTCTGCCAATGCTCTGAGCTCAATAGGCAACCCATGACAATCCCAGCCTGGTACAAAGTGAACTCTGGAACCTCTCATCATCCGAAATCTATTAGTAATATCCTTTAGTATCTGCAGTTAGGGAAATCAGAAAATAACACTAAGTCATGAAATAAAATGAGACAAGTTTATTTCACTTATAGGCAGTCCCTCGGAATCGAGGAGGACTTGCTTCCACTCTCAAAGTGAGTTCTTTGATGGCTGAACAGTCCGATACGAGAGCCACAGACCCTATTACAGGTGGGACGACATTCGTCGGGGGAGGGGGTTGGTAGGACTGGTTTGCCGTGCGCTCCTTCCGCTGCCTGCGCTTGGCCTCTTCATGCTCTTTGCGTTGAGACTCGAAGAGCTCAACGCCCTCCCGGATGGACTCTCTCCACCTCGGGCAGTCTATGGCCAGGGTTTCCCAGGTGTCAGTGATGTCGCTCTTTACCAGGGAGGCTTTGAGGGTGTTCTTATAACGTTTCCATTGTCCTCCTTTGGCTCGTTTACCATGAAGGAGCTCCGCATAAAGCATTTGCTTAGGGAGTCTCGTATCTGGCATGCAAACTATGTGGCCTGCCCAGCAAAGCTGATCGAGTGTGGTCAGTGCTTCAATACTGGGGATGTTAGCCTGGTCGAGGACACTAACCTCCCAGGGGATTTGTAGGATCTTGCGGAGGCATCGTTGGTGATATATCTCCAGCGACTTGAGGTGCCTTCTATACATCGTCCATGTCTCAGATCCATACAGGAGGGTGGGTATTACTACAGCCCTGTAGACCATGAGTTTGGTGGTAGATTTAAGGGCCTGTTCTTCAAACACTCTTTTCCTCAGATGGCCGAAGGCTGCACTGGCGCACTGGAGGCGATGCTGAATCTCTGCATCAATGTCTGCCTTTGTTGATAAGAGGCTCGCGAGATGTGGGAAACGGTTCACACTGTCTAGGGCCGCGCCGTGGATCTTGATGACTGGAGGGCAGTGCTGTGCGGCGGTGACAGGCTGGAGGAGGACCTTTGTCTTACGGATGTTAAGCTTAAGGCCCATGCTTTCATATGCCTCAGTGAATATATCCTGGAGTTCAGCCTCTGAATGTGCACAGACGCAGGCGTTGTCCGCATACTGCAGCTCAATGACAGAGGTTGGGGTGATCTTGGATCTGGCCTGGAGGAGGCGTAGGTGAAACAGCTTCCCACTGGTTCTGTAGTTTAGTTCCACTCCAGCGGAGAGCTTGTTGATTGTGAGGTGGAGCATGGCGGCGAGTAAGATTGAGAAGAGAGTTAGAGCGATAACGCAGCCCTGTTTGACCCCGGTCCAGACGTGGATTGGGTCTATAATGGATTCGTTGGTAAGGATCACGGCCTGCATGTCATCGTGAAGCAAGCGAAGGATGTTGACAAACTTTTGGGGACATTTTTACATAATATGTATATATAAAAATTACACCATTAGGCAAATACATTATCCAAGTAATCTGTAAAACTGACCACGGTATATATAACGGTCAAAATAAATGTATGCATTTAGAGTGCATTGAAGAAAATATGAACTTACTTTATTTAAGGCATGGCCAACATGAGGGTCACCATTAGCATAAGGTGGTCCATCGTGAACACAAAACTCCTTTCCTTTCCTGTTTCTTTGCCAAGAGTATAGCTCTGAAAAACCACATTCCTATAAACAACAGGAAATATGTCAAGGTGTCACCAGCTTACAATATCTTATCTTTCCCTTATCTTTTGGCCCTAGACTTAGTGACCATCAACCTTCCTCTATCCTTTGGCATGATCACCATCATCTTCAAAACTGCTGTCACCAACTATTCCTTGAAAAGCTCCCCTCGATGTTTTCAAAATATCATGCACTCAAACTGCCTTTCCCCTCCAAAGTCAAATGCACCAGTGCCATTACCAACACACAATCTTTGTTAACCACTCATCTCCCCAGTTTCTTCACATCTATCCTTGTCCTCCTTTATTCATGAGTGACATTCCATGCCTTCGCAACATTCCATCCCTTCACAACAGCATTCACAAGCATGGGGTCAGCTTACACATCAACTCTATGGTCTTAACCATTACCGACTCCCACTTTTAGTCTGTTGTTCAGCCTGATTCACTGTCATGGAATGGGGGTGGGGTTCGGCGGCTGTCAGATGGGAGTGGAGGATAAGAGATGGGGGCGGGTGGGAGTGCAGGATAAGAGATGGGGGCAGGTGGGAGTGCAGGATAAGAGATGGGTGGGTGGGGAAATGTATTCATTCACGAGATAGAGGTATTGCTGGCAAGGCCAGCATTTATTTGCTCATCCCCAACGGCCCTTCTTGAACCGCTACAGTCCGTGTGGTGAAGGTACTCCTTCAGTTAGGGAGGGTGCAGTTAGGGGAGTTCCAGGATTTTGACCCAGTGACGATGAAGGAACGGTGATATATTTCCAAGTCAGGATGGTGTGTAACTTGGGAGGGGAACTCGTAGGTGGTGGTGTTCCCATGCATCTGCTGTCCTTGTCCTTGTGGGTGGTCGAGGTCACGCGTTTGGGAGGTGCTACCAAAGAAGTATCTTGGAGATGGCACACACTGCAGCCATGGTGCATCAGTGGTGGAAGCAGTCAATGTTTAAGGTGGTGGAGTGGGTCCCAGTCAAGTGGGCTACATTGTTCTGGGTGGTGTCAAGCTTCGTTGTTGGAGCCTCCACTCATCCAGGCAAGTAGAGAGTATTCCATCACATTCCTGATTTGTGCCTTGTAGATGGCAGAAAGGCTTTGCGGAATCAGGTGCTACAGAATACTCAACCTCTGACCTGCTCTTATTTATGTGGCTGGTCCAGTTAAGTTTCTAGTCAATGGTGACCCCACCCCAGATGTTGATGGTGGGAGATTCGGTGATGGTAATGCCATTGAATGTCACGGGGAGGTGGTTAGACTCTCTCTTGTTGGAGGTGGTCATAGCCTGGCTCTTGTGTGGCGCGAATGTTACTCGCCACATATCAGCCCAAGCCTGAATGTTGTCCAGGTCTTGCTGCATGTGGGCACAGACTGCTTCATTATCTTGAGTCGAGAATGGAACTGAACACTATGCAATCATCAGCAAACAGCCCCACTTCTGACCTTATGATGGAGGGAAGGTCAGTGATGGAGCAGCTGAAGATGGTTGGGCCTAGGACACTGCCCTGAGCAACTCCTTCAGCGATGTCCTGGGGGTGAGATGATTGGCCTCCAACAACCACAACCACCTTCCTTTGTGCTAGGTATGACTCCAACCAGTGGAGAGTTTTCCCCCCATTCCCACTGACTTTAATTTAGAACTCCTTGATGCCACACTCTGTCAAATGTTGCCTTGATGTCAAGGACAGTCACTCTCACCTCGAGAATTTAATTATTTTGTCCATGTTTGCACCAAGATTGTAATGAGGTCTTGAGCCAAGGGGTCTGGCAGAACTCAAACTGAGCATTGGTGAGCAGGTTATTGGTTAAGTGCTGCTTAATAGCACTGTCAATGACACCTTCCATTACTTTGCTGATAGGGCAGTAATTGGTCTGATTAGATTTGTCCTGCTTTTTGTGGACAGGACACACCTGACAATTTTCCACTGTCAGGCAGATGCCAGTGTTGTCACTGTATTGGAGTACTGGAACAGCCTAGCTAGAGCCGCAGCTAGTTCTGAGCTCACATCTTCAGCACTACAGCCAGGATGTTATCGGGGCTCATAGCCTTTGCTGTATCCAGTGCGCTCAGCCATTTCTTGGTATCACATTGAGTGAATCAAATTGACTGAAGACTGGCTTCTGTGATGGTCGGGACCTCAGAAGAAGGCTGAGATGAGATGGTTGCAAACGGTTCAGCCTCGTCTTTTCCACTCACATGCTGGGCTCCGCCATCACTGAGAGGGGTGTTCGTGGAGCCTCCATTTCCCATTTATTGTTTCAGTGTCCACTACCATTCACAACTGCATATGGCAGAACTGCAGAGATTTGATCTGATCCATTGGTTAAGGGATCGTTTAACTGTCTATAATATGCTGCTTCCGCTGTTTAGCATGCATGCAAGTCCTGTGATGTAGCTTCATCAGGTTGGCACCTCATTTTTAGGCACATCTGGTGCTGCTCCTGGCATGCTCTTCGACACTCAATATACTAGGGTTGTCCCCTAGCTTGATGGTAAGAGTGAGGGATAGGCCAGGCCATGAGGATACAGTTTGTAGTGGTATTCAATTCTGTTGCTGATGGATGCCCAGTTTTGAGCCGTTAGATCCGTTTTGAATCTAATCCACTTAGCACGGTGGCAGTGCCACACAAAGCGACGGAGGGTGTCCTCAGTATGAAGATGGGACTTTGTCTCCCCAATGACTGTGCGGTGGTCACTCCTCCCAATACGGTCATGGACAGATGCATCTGCAACTGATAGATTAGTGAGGACGAGGTCTAATAGGTTTTTACCTTGTGTTGGTTCTCTCACCATTTGTCACAGGCCCAGTCTGGCAGCTATGTCCTTCAGGACTCGGCCAGCTCGGTCAGTAGTGGTGCTACCGAGCCACTCTTGGTGATGGACACTGTAGCCCCCACCCAGAGTACGGATGCTTCTTCCAAGTGGTGTTCAACATGGAGGAGTACTGATTCATCAGCTGAGGGAGGGCGGTAGGTGGTCATCAGCAGGAGGTTTCCTTGCCCATGTTTGACCTGATGCCATAAGACTTCACAAGGTCTGGGAGTTAGTGTTAAGGACTCCCAGGGCCACTCCCTCCCAACTGTATACCACTGTATCACCATATCTGGTGGGTCTGTCCTGCCGGTGGGATAAGACATACCCAGTGATGGTGATGGAGGAGTTTGCAAGGTTGGTTGAAAGGTATGATTTTGTGAGTATGACAATGTCAGGCTGCTCCTTGACTAGTCTGTGGGACAGCTCTCCCAATTTTGGTAGAAGTCCCCAGATGTTAGCGAGGAGGACTTTGCAAGTTCGACTAGATTAGGTGTTCTTTTGACGTGTAGGAGTCTGATGCCCAGTTCCATCTGGTTTTATTCTTATTGGGGGGAAAATTGCGGTCGGAGGCTTCCTTCGTGCGAACGCCTCCGACCCAAAAATCATCTACGAAAGTACCTGGTGCTCCCGGAGAAATGTATGATCCTGGTCAGAGGCCTAGATTCGCTGTGAAACACACACGAAGATATCTTTCAGGTACATACATGTTGGATTCACGTGGGCCTGGACCCACCAATCACTATGCAGTATTCGCATTGATAAAAATGGGAACTCAGTTTGTACGAGTTCACATTACTGTCAATGAGAATAACCCTCTAAAACACCTAAACGCAGTATAATAAATAAATCACATCACATATTTAAATTAAATTGAAATTAAATGTAATTAAATGTTTTAGGAAAAAAAAATATTTTGTGGATTTTTTTGTGTGTTTTAATAGGGTTAAAAATTAACTTATCTTAAATGGGCAGGGTTTTTAAATCTAAAAATGAGTGTTTAAATTAAATTTTTATATGTTTTAAAAGTGTTACGCTGTTAAAGTAGGCTATGGGCCTGCTTTTACCAGGCATAAAAGTTTAAAGGACATTCGCTGGGCACGAGTTGGGCAAATAGTCCAAACTCTCCCATGCGGATGTCCTTCTCCCTGGGATGCGGTGGATTAGTCTTTAGAAATCTTGACAGATCGGAAAATTCGGTTTTCGACGCAAGCACATCGAGCCCCGAAAACCAACTTTTGCAAGGTCCCGCCGGGTCCATGTGCACTTCGTACAGACCAGGCGAGGCCGGAATTTTCGACCCATTATAGTTTTCTATACCAGCTTGATACAACTGAGTGGCTTGAGGCTGCAACGCAGTAACAGCACCCCTCTCCCTCCCTCCCTCCCTCCAGCCCACGTCCGCTGACCTCCATCCTCCCCCTGTCCCCTCACCTCCATCCTCCCCCATCACCCCCTGCCCCCTCACCTCGAGCCCACACCCCCTGCCCCTCACCTCCATCCCTCTGTGACCCCTCACCTCCAGCCCACGCCCCTTGCCCCCTCACTTCCATCCTCCCCCTGCCCCCTCACCTCCAGCCCATGCCCCTTGCCCCCTCACTTCCATCCTCCCCCTGCCCCCTCACTTCTAGCCCATGCCCCCTATTTCAAAGAGCAGTTAAGAGTCAACCACATGGCTGTGGGTCTGGAGTCACATATTGGCCAGAGCAGGTGAGGATGGCAGATTTCCTTCTCTAAAAGACATTCGTGAACCAGATGAGTTTTTACAATACGAGGGCTGGAGGCGAGGGAGGGCTGTAGGTGAGGGTGAGGGGGAGGGGAGCGGGGGTGCTGTCATTGCTTTGCAACCTCTCACTTGGCACACTGAATCCCCGAACATCCCCCGTCCTGCGGGGCCCGCCCCGTGCCATACCCGCTGGATCTGCAGCTCCTTCTCGGCCAGCTCCTTGCCGCTCAGTCTCATGGGGAAGTCGGTGCGGGGCAGCAACACCGTCTCCCTGAACTTGTTCCGGCCCGGGCTGGAGCTGGAGCTCCCGCTGGCCACCAACATCCGCCACCCAGCGGCGGTCCGTAACTTGCCGGCCAGTGCGAGGCGGCCGCCGCCGTGGCCCCTGAGCGCTGAGATCATGGTGGCGGTGGCGGGAGGAGGGAGAACGGCCAGCTGCTCCGCGAGCACTACACTGAGCCCGGCCGCGCGGCACCTTGGGTACCGCCACGGCGCCCGCCCAGGCTCAAAGCTCGCCTTTCAAAACCGCGAACTTTCCCGCTCCCTGCTACCTGAAACAGCTCCTCGCCACCACTTGTCACAAGAGGGAGAATCAGTCACACAGCAAAGCAATGATTTTCAAACCAATCTCAACACCCGGAACTGCGTTAATTTTTTTTTAAACTGTCTCTAAAACAGATGACGTTTTAAGCCCCCAAAAAAGTGAGGAAATGTCACACCTGAGCAGGGACGGATTATGGGTGCCTCAGGCCCTGGGCGGTACCCCGGCCATGGGTCCCCTACTCCCACTCACATCCTGCAGTAAATAACATTAGTGAGCTAAGCCACAGGGTATGCATCAGGTCAAGGTCAGGTCGACATCTCAGGTTATGTTCTCATCGATACTATGATGACACTCATTTAATATTTTATGTTTCCAAACAAACCGATACCTTGACGAAACTCTGTATAAACAGTAAACAACTTATTTTTTTTTAAATCCTTACATTTTGAAACTAAATCGACAATGACCACAATTTAGAAAAAGACAGTGCAATTTTGGGGGAAAACCATCATTTGTCTTTTGCACTCCATTTTCTCCACAGAGGCAACTACAAGTATAACATTACATTGGTCTTTTCCTAGATTTTTGTCGGCTAAACTCGTCAATGATTTTCGAGAAGTCAAGTCCTCTTAGTACTTCACTCTCGATGCTCATGATTGAAAGACTATTAAGTGGATCTTTTCCCATTACATTGCTGATCTCATCCTTGATGGGTTTTAGTTTCGAGAAGGACCGCACACCACTGCAATTTGATACCATCATCGACAGATATATCCGAAGAGCTATTTCAATGTTAGAAAAGGTTTGGGTGAGGGCATGCTTATGAAGGAATTGGTATATTCTCAGCTCTGCTGACTTAGTTTGTTTGACACAAATTGAAGCTCTGTTGAGGATGCCACTAAGCTAGAAAACTGGATGCATTCACTTTCAATCATAGGTTCCAGATCTTTGGGATAGGAGCGGGCAAGATTTGCTGCAGCTTGCTTGATCTCATGAGTTGAGAGAGTGGCTAGCTTGGACAGGAATCCAAACTTACAATTGATTTCCTTGAACGCTTCAAGGCAGCATTTCAAAGTACTGATTAGTTGATCAATGATGACTAGGAACACTTCAGTTTTGAATTTACATAGAAACATAGAAAATAGGTGCAGGAGCAGGCCATTCAGCCCTTCTAGCCTGCACCGCAATTCAATGAGTTCATGGCTGAACATGAAACTTCAGTACCCCCTTCCTGCTTTCTCGCCATAACCCTTGATCCCCCGAGTAGTAAGGACTTCATCTAACTCCCTTTTGAATATATTTAGTGAATTGGCCTCAACTACTTTCTGTGGTAGAGAATTCCACAGGTTCACCACTCTCTGGGTGAAGAAGTTTCTCCTCATCTCGGTCCTAAATGGCTTACCCCTTATCCTCAGACTGTGACCCCTGGTTTTGGACTTCCCCAACATTGGGAACATTCTTCCTGCATCTAACCTGTCTAAACCCGTCAGAATTTTAAACGTTTCCATGAGGTCCCCTCTCATTCTTCTGAACTCCAGTGAATACAAGCCCAGTTGATCCAGTCTTTCTTGATAGGTCAGTCCCGCCATCCCGGGAATCAGTCTGGTGAATCTTCGCTGCACTCCCTCAATAGCAAGAATGTCCTTCCTCAAGTTAGGAGACCAAAACTGTACACAATACTCCAGGTGTGGCCTCACCAAGGCTCTGTACAACTGTAGCAACACCTCCCTGCCCCTGTATTCAAATCCCCTCGCTATGAAGGCCAACATGCCATTTGCTTTCTTAACCGCCTGCTGTACCTGCATGCTAACCTTCAATGACTGATGTACCATGACACCCAGGTCTCGTTGCACCTTCCCTTTTCCTAATCTGTCACCATTCAGATAATAGTCTGTCTCTCTGTTTTTACCACCAAAGTGGATAACCTCACATTTATCCACATTATACTTCATCTGCCATGCATTTGCTCACTCACTTAACCTATCCAAGTCACTCTGCAGCCTCATAGCATCCTCCTCGCAGCTCACACTGCCACCCAACTTAGTGTCATCCGCAAATTTGGAGATACTGCATTTAATCCCCGCGTCTAAATCATTAATGTACAATGTAAACAGCTGGGGCCCCAGCACAGAACCTTGCGGCACCCCACTAGTCACTGCCTGCCATTCTGAAAAGTACCCGTTTACTCCTACTCTTTGCTTCCTGTCTGACAACCAGTTCTCAATCCACGTCAGCACACTACCCCTAATCCCATGTGCTTTAACTTTGCACATTAATCTCTTGTGTGGGACCTTGTCGAAAGCCTTCTGAAAGTCCAAATATACCACATCAACTGGTTCTCCTTTGTCCACTTTACTGGAAACATCCTCAAAAAATTCCAGATGATTTGTCAAGCATGATCTCCCTTTCACAAATCCATGCTGACTTGGACCTATCATGTCACCATTTTCCAGATGCACTGCTATGACATCCTTAATAATTGATTCCATCATTTTACCCACTACTGAGGTCAGGCTGACCGGTCTATAATTCCCTGTTTTCTCTCTCCCTCCTTTTTTAAAAAGTGGGGTTACATTGGCTACCCTCCACTCCATAGGAACTGATCCAGAGTCAATGGAATGTTGGAAAATGACTGTCAATGCATCCACTATTTCCAAGGCCACCTCCTTAAGTACTCTGGGATGCAGTCCATCAGGCCCTGGGGATTTATCGGCCTTCAATCCCATCAATTTCCCCAACACAATTTCCCGACTAATAAAGATTTCCCTCAGTTCCCCCTCCTTACTAGACCCTCCGACCCCTTTTATATCCGGAAGGTTGTTTGTATCCTCCTTAGTGAATACCGAACCAAAGTACTTGTTCAATTGGTCTGCCATTTCTTTGTTCCCCATTATGACTTCCCCTGATTCTGACTGCAGGGGACCTACGTTTGTCTTTACTAACCTTTTTCTCTTTACATACCTATAGAAACTTTTGCAATCCGCCTTAATGTTCCCTGCAAGCTTCTTCTCGTACTCCATTTTCCCTGCCCTAATCAAACCCTTTGTCCTCCTCTGCTGAGTTCTAAATTTCTCCCAGTCCCCAGGTTCGCTGCTATTTCTGGCCAATTTGTATGCCACTTCCTTGGCTTTAATACTATCCCTGATTTCCCTTGATAGCCACGGTTGAGCCACCTTCCCTTTTTTATTTTTACGCCAGACAGGAATGTACAATTATTGTAATTCATCCATGCGGTCTCTAAATGTCTGCCATTGCCCATCCACAGTCAACCCCCTAAGTATCATTCGCCAATCTATCCTGGCCAATTCACGCCTCATACCTTCAAAGTTACCCTTCTTTAAGTTCTGGACCATGGTCTCTGAATTAACTGTTTCATTCTCCATCCTAATGTAGAATTCCACCATATTATGGTCACTCTTCCCCAAGGGGCCTCGCACAACGAGATTGCTAATTAATCCTCTCTCATTACACAACACCCAGTCTAAGATGGCCTCCCCCCTAGTTGGTTCCTCAACATATTGGTCTAGAAAACCATCCCTTATGCACTCCAGGAAATCCTCCTCCACCGTATTGCTTCCAGTTTGGCTAGCCCAATCTATGTGCATATTAAAGTCACCCATTATAACTGCTACACCTTTATTGCATGCACCCCTAATTTCCTGTTTGATGCCCTCCCCAACATCCCTATTACTGTTTGGAGGTCTGTACACAACTCCTACTAACGTTTTTTGCCCTTTGGTGTTCTGCAGCTCTACCCATATAGATTCCACATCATCCAAGCTAATGTCTTTCCTAACTATTGCATTAATCTCCTCTTTAACCAGCAATGCTACCCCACCTCCTTTTCCTTTTATTCTATCCTTCCTGAATGTTGAATACCCCTGAATGTTGAGTTCCCAGCCCTGATCATCCTGGAGCCACGTCTCCGTAATCCCAATCACGTCATATTTGTTAACATCTATTTGCACAATTAATTCATCCACCTTATTGCGGATACTCCTTGCATTAAGACACAAAGCCTTCAGGCTTGTTTTTTTAACACCCTTTGTCCTTTTAGAATTTTGCTGTACAGTGGCCCTTTTTGTTCTTTGCCTTGGGTTTCTCTGCCCTCCACTTTTCCTCATCTCCTTTCTGTCTTTTGCTTTTGCCTCCTTTTTGTTTCCCTCTGTCTCCCTGCATTGGTTCCCATCCCCCTGCCATATTAGTTTAAATCCTCCCCAACAGCACTAGCAAACACTTCTCCTTGGTGACAGCACAGTGTTTTCAGCATCTCCATCGTCATAGCACCGGTTGCATACCTGAATGCACCTCTGAGCTGAATTGTACTCTTGGCCACAGTTTAATCCCTAGGTCTTCGAAGTCCTCAAACTCTGTCCACTGGTCTTGACTGTCATGCATGTAGACCATGTATACTAACTGTATAGTCACATAAGGTGTGCCACCAGAGGGCACTGCAGTGGGAGACCTGAGGGTCACCTGCATAGATGTGCAGGGCCCAGTATAAAAGGCTGTCCACCATGCTTGTGCCTCACTCTGGAGTTACAATAAATGGGACTAAGGTCACAGCAGCTCAAGTACAATACTAGACCACGTGGAGTCATTCATAAGAGTATTAAAGACACAATATTGACAAAATCGACAATGGACTCGAGTAAGGACACCATGACATTCAGATTCAAGCTGGTGTCTTGGATTGAGAGATTGATCAGGTGAAAGTGCTCCAAGACTGTGTTCTAAATAACAATGAGAATAGCTGAATCCAGTTCGCCCAGTTTGTCAAGGATCAACTGAGCTTCATTTCGGCATTCAACGTCCTGTTCCACATCAGTTGCCAAGGATTCCAGCACTTCACATATGGGAGTGTAACCTTTGAGCAGGGATGATACTACTTCATACCTTGCTGACCATCGAGTAGCACAAAGCTGTTTGACGACAGACAGTCCTAAAGGCTTTAGGTTTTCATAAAACAGTTGCCAGTGATGCGTCGATGCAGAGAGAAAAGTTTGTACAATGTCAAAAAATCTGACGATCACTGGGCTGCATTCGGCACTGTTTTTCCCCACAAGGTTGAGTGAGTGCACTGCACATGGTATAAATATCGCATATGGGCATTGCTCTTTGATGATAGTTTGGACACCAATGTATTTCCCACTCATATTTGAAGCATTATCATAAGATTGTCCATGACGATTTTGTACATCAATCCCATTCTTATCCAGAAAGGCCAGAATTATTTCTGCTATTTCCTGTCTAGTATGACCGATTATCGGCAAGAACTTTAGGAACCTTTCTTCAGGACCAGTCGGTAGAACATAGCGGACAACAAATGTCAGCTGATCTGAGTGTGTGACATCTGGCGTTGAATCAACAAATATTGAATAGAACTTCACTGATTTCAATTCCTGGATAATCATCTCAAGTACTTTGCCACCCATCTGACTAATCAGTTCTTCACAAGTGGTTGAAGACAAGTATGAAGTATGCCCCTTGCCTTTGTTGGCAAACCGCTTGATGTGTTCAGCAAGAAATGCATCGTAGTTTGCAAGAACCTCCAACACACCCAGATAATTACCATCACTTGGAGACCCACTGATTTCGTCTCTGCCTTGTAATGAAAGACCTCGTTCGCAGAGAAAGGTTATCACACAGACAGCCCGCTCTAGCACCTTGTACCAGTACTGCTGTTCATTTTCAAACTGGAAGACAATATGACCATCCGCACGACCAGTGCCTGCTTGTCTAGTGCGCATTGCTACCATGGCTTCTCTATGCTGCTGGCTGTTTTCGTGAGATGAAATCCTCTCATCTCCATGCTTCCAGTCATTAAACCCATGGGTAAAGTGGCTACTTGTTCGTGCTGTGACCTTGTAAGCAGAGCAGTATAATTTATCGTTTGAAGGTGAATAACAGAGCCACGTTTGCTCCACACGTTCCCCTGTCAGAGGGTGCACACGTGTGAAGAAGGATTTCGAGCAGTATTGGCGACATCCTTCCTTGGCATGATTTATGCCGGAGTTTTGGAAGTCTTTATCACAGTTTTGACGGTCCTCACTACATTTTGCAATCCAATGGCTTTGCATGACTTCTGAGATATTGTCTCCCCACAGCCCAATGTCACTAGTAAGTTGCGTCTCTTTCAGCTCAGTATGCACCCCCAGTTGGTTTTCATCTTCAACTTTTTGGACTTGGAGTTCCAACACGGCCAACTCCGAGTCTGGTGCCACTAGTGGTTTCATTGTTGAAGTTGACTGCACAGCGTTGTCTTGGCCTTCATCTTCATGATCTTGAGTTTTGTTGGAAAAAATTATCTAGTTTAAGCAGTTTAGCTACTTCTCGTCTCTTTTGCTCCTTGCGTAGCTGGTGCCCTTTCCTTTTTTTCGCCCCCAATTTTTGTGTAGAATTCATCATTAGAAAAAGGACATCTAGAGTCTATTTACATCAAGTTGAGAATAACATGCGCCTGAGCCCTCAAGGCTTTGCTCCGCTCTTGTTACATCACTTATGTCAATACTATTTACCCTTATCCTTAATCTGACCCTGTATGGGCCCCACTCTAGGCTCAGGCCCCGGGCGACTGCCCCATCTGCCCCTCCCCCTTAATCCATCCCTGCACCTGAGGAGTGAGCATAAAAACAGAAAATGCTGGAAATACTCAGCAGATCAGGCAGCATCTGTGGAGAGATAAACAAGACTTAACGTTTCAGTTCAATGACCTTTCGTCAAAACTTAAGGAGTGAAGAGTTGTAAGGAGTGAGCATGTTGTATAGATGGGCCATAAACTTTTAGCATTTGTCAGTCAGTGCAGTGATTTTAAAAATCAACTTTATTGCGGCTGAATTTGCGGTTGGAGGCCTTCCGTGGGAGGATGCCTCTGACCTGCAAAAAATCTATGAACTTACCTGGTGGTCCGGGAGGTTTGGCAACTTGCACTCCTGGGCCTGCATAGAGGCATACATATCCCAGGGACGTATGTGGTTTGCAAGCGCCCCTGGGATCACGTGGGCTTGCCCAACCAATCATTCTGTATATATGGAACGACCATAAGTATGAATGGGGATCACATAAAAAATACCTCTTCAGGTATTACCTCTAAGTGGCATTTAATTAAATATTAGAAGCTCATAATATTCTATTAATAGAAAGGTTTTTTTTAAAGAAAATGTACTTTCCTGTAGCAAATATAATAGGGTTGCCAACCCTCCAGAATAGTTCTGGAGTCTTCAGAAATTAAAGATTCATCTCCTGGACACTGCTGCGAGCAACCCAGGAGGAAAATCAAGGGGGCATTTAAAAGAAAATATGTTTTTTCATTTTCATTTTCATTTAATACTAATAAAAATATCGGAGATGGAAAAAATGCTGTTTGGCAGTCAGTCAGAAATCTTCCAATTGGGTAATGAAGAGTCTGTTCACTTTCCATGGAAAGGTAATGTTGCACAAGGATGAACATGTCAATGGCGGGAGAGTGGAGGGGCGAGGCAATTGGAGGCAGAAGATCAAGTGATTAAACCTCCAAGAATGCATCTAACTAGAGTTGTCAACCCTAAGTTATAACCTGTTTTTCCTGGTACTGAGCTTGCCTATAATTGACCTGAAAGAGATAATGGGTGGCCCTTTCAGGCGCGTACGAGGTGCGCACAGGGTTTTACATTAAATACCGTGTGCAATAGGGTACGTTTATTTTAGCCCCATTAAATCATGTATATTTATTTTTCAAAAAATTTAATTTTTGCAGCTCAGTTAGTTATAGGAACACAGGAACAGGAGTAGACCACTCAATCCCTCAAGCTTGTTCTGCCATAACTGTTAGATCATAGCTGATCGGTACCTCAACACCATTAACTCCTCTTTGATCCATATCCCTTGATACCCTTACCTAATAAAAATCTGTTGATCTCAGTCTTCAAAATTTCAATTGACCCAGCATTCACGGCCTTTTGGGGAGAGGGCTCCAGATTTTCACTACCCTCTGTGTGAAAAACTGCTGCCCAATTTCACTCCTGAATGGCCTATCTCTAATTTTAAAATTGTGCCCCCATGTTCTGGATTTCACCACCAGAGGAAATAGTTTCTCTGTATCTACCCCATCAAATCCCTTTAGCATTTTACAAAAGCTCATTTAAATCACCCCTCAACCTTCAAGGGAATACAAGGCACAATTATGCAATCTGTCCTCGTAATTTATCCCTTTAAGCCCTGATGTAATTCTGGTGAATCTGTGCTGTGCCTTCTCCAAGGCAAATATATCCTTCCTGAGATGCAATGCTCAAAACTGAACACAGTACTCCATATGGGGTCTAACTAAGGCTGTGTACATTATTTCCTCCCCTTTGCACTCCAGCCCCCTTGAGATAAAGGCCAACAGTCCATTAGCCTTTTGATTACTTTTTGTAACAATGCACTTGCTTTTAGCGAGCTGTAAACCTGGGCACCCAAATCCCATCGCTCCTCCAGAGTTTCTAGTCTCTCACTATTAAGAAAATCTACACAACCTACTTTGCCTCCTTTCTTTGAGTCATCTGTAAACTTGTCTTGTGAATATATGAGCCAAACAAACCAGGATGGACCCAGATTTTAAATTGATACACCTGATCTCAGCCAGGGTGGCTGAAGAGTTGCTACAATAGGCATCCCTGTTCCTGGTTTTAAGGCAAAAATGAATTGTGGTTCCTACTCATGGGTACTGACAAAGGGTCATAAGACCAGAAAGGTTAATCTTATCTTCCTCTCTCCACAGATGTTGTCTGACAACCATTTTGTAAGAACTTTAAATCAAGTATGGGTAACGTTCCCATGTTAATTCCCAAATTAACATGGGAACTTTACCAAATTAAATTAATAACCAGGAGTGGCGAGGTCAGGATGAAGGAGCAGCAAGAGTTCGTAGAGGGATGTGATCGGGGCCCAGGAGAGGCGAGGTCCCAGGGGCAGCACAGGCCAGCCCACACTGCGATGTGTGCGCGCACTAGGTCCGTGCAGCAGAGCTGGTCTCCAGTCATCTTGGTTAATCCTTGCCACTGGACCAAGACCGAGCTCTTTCAAGCCCATGTGGTGGCTGGGGTGCAACGGCCAACACACGTTAAAAAATATCCACGCACAGACATCTTCCACACTTCAGGATGTAGTTCGGGATCCGGAATATGATTGAAACACCTGTGAACTCATCTATTTTTGGCATGGAAGCAAGTCATCCTTGTTTCGAGGGACTGCCTATGATGATGATGAATGCACTCCAGTCCCTCTGGTGCCCACCTCTCGCGGAAGGCCACAAGCGTACCAGTGGACACCGTGTGCTCCATCTCCAGGGACATCCTGGCTCGGATGTAACCGCGGAAGAGAGGCAGGCAATCGGACTGAATGACCCCCTCGACGGCTCGCTGCCTGGAGATGTTGTCTGACATGCTGAATGTTTCCTGCATTTTCTGTTTTTTTATTTCCTCATAATTGTTATTCAGCAACCACTGCTGAAAAGTGAATATTTGTGGACCTCAGGTGAAGATATACTTGGGCTTGCCTGTGATGTCCCCTAAGGTAGAGTAACATGCAAACTTTCCAACTGAATAACTTGATAGTGATTAGGAACAGAAATCCTGACTATTTTTCCCCTTTCAGAGAAACTGAGGCCAATTGATGTGCTTCACCACTGCTTGGCTGAGAATAGCTAGGTCAACAAAGACTGGGAATCAAATGTGGATTTTCAAGTCTGTATGACTTAATGTTACAACAGATGGTGCCTTTACTCACTAGGTCATTGGGGAACTACAAATGTAATGTCTAAAAGCACTTGGTGATATTTCTCATTGTTTCTGGGATGCTTGAGTCAGGGAAATTGGTTCTTGCTACTGAGTACCGAGTACTGAGTAAGAAATAGCCTAACCATGAAGTTGTATGGGAACAAACCTGCCAAATGTGTCATTGGGTGATAATAACTGGGTTTTATTTTAAAAGGTAACCTATTTGATGTGTATTTCTTAAAAAATAATTTAATTTGCTTCAGGTACCTTTCATGTAGCCCCTGTGTTAGAAGGTTAAAGTTTGAAGCTCTACTATGAGACTGAACACATTATTTGATCTGATACTTCATTCTGTAGTGAGGGAATTCTGCAATGCTGGAGGTGTCATCTTTTGGATGAGATGTTAAATCTAAGACACCACTTTGATGGGATTTTTACATCCAACTAAGAAAAGCAGAAAATTCTGATGTACTGATCCTTAATCAATACCATCAAAACAGATTATTTGGTCAATTAATTCATTCATTTGATAGTTTTTGGCACCTTTTATGCAAAATGCCTGCTGCATTTGCCTCACAGAACAACAGTGACCACACTTTTAAAAGTAATTTGGCCTCCCACATTCTACCCTACGTAAACAAGAGGTGATTCAAAACTCGGCTCCCTGTGTCCTAACTTGCAATACATCTTGCTCACCCATCACTCCTGTGCTCGCTGACTGTTATGTATGCAATAAAGGTTCAAACTGAGTACTGTTTAACTAAGCAAGGTACAACCTTGGCTCTGCTTTATTTAGGCCCAAAGTGCTTGACTCTCAAAATGCTTGGCCTTTTATACCTCAGCAACACCATGTGCGTGCTGCTCAGTGGCCTCCAACAATGGCGCCACCTGGTGACTACAAACAGAATGTACATACATGACAATACCTGCCTCTGAGATCTTATCACAGTCTTTCACAGGTTGAGACGGTCTGGTGCTTTGTGCTCCCAGGTTGACCGTCTCAGTTCGATTTCAACCTTAGGTGAGTGTGCAGGGTCTGTTGTGACTGATAGCCATATTGTGTCTGTAAGCACTCTAGTAATGACTCCACGAGGCAAGGTATTGTACTTGAACTGTGGTGACAGTCCATTTATTACAGCTATTGAGTGAGGGTACAGCATGGTGAGCTCCTTTTTATACCTGGTTACCTGTCGTGTACAGGTGACCCCTAGGTTTCCACCAGTTGCACCCTCTGGTGATACAAGCATAGTGTATACAGTGTGAAGATACATTCAGTAGTCTTATGTAACTGTACATTGAGTGTACAGGAAATATATTTATATTATACATTCACAACAGGCTGGATGATTGACTTGTTAGGGATGAACATAAGAACATAAGAATTAGGAACAGGAGTAGGCCATCTAGCCCCTCGAGCCTGCTCCGCCATTCAACAAGATCATGGCTGATCTGGCCGTGGACTCAGCTCCACTTACCCGCCCGCTCCCTGTAACCCTTAATTCCCTTATTGGTTAAAAATCTATCTATCTGTGACTTGTATACATTCAATGAGCTAGCCTCAACTGCTTCCTTGGGCAGTGGCCATGTCAGAAATTGCAAGTCCATTTTTATTGAACATGTCCGTGATGGAAATTCCGGGTTCACTGATGGCCCTTGAGTCCACTGAAGGCTGCTGGTAGGTTGGTTGGTCATCGACGGTTTCTTCGTCTGACTGTTCTGGCTCATCTGTGTGCCTCAGCTTTGTCTGATCCATGTTTTTCCTGCACGTTTGCCCATTCTTGAGCTTAATAACGAATACTCTGTTGCCCTCCTTGGCTATGACCATACCAACGATCCATTAGGTACCCTAACCATAGTTCAACACATATACAGGATCATTAACAGAAATCCCGTGTAACACAGTTGCGCGATCGTGGTACCTTTGTTGACTTTGTCTTCTGTATTCAACATGATTATTTAAATCCGGGTGTATCAGAGATAGCTTGGTCTTAAGACCTCTTTTCATCATGAGTTCAGCAGGCGAGACCCCTGTGAGTGTGTAGGGTCTTGTTCTGTAACTCAGCAGTATGCAGGACAAGCGAATCTGCAGTGACCCTTGGGTTACTGTTGATACGTCCTTACTACACAGTATAAATGCACACGAGGCCCATGCTTGAGAGAAGGTCAGTCTGTGACCTGTCCTTTATTCCTTAGCACTCAAGTGATGAAGGTGGGTGGAGCTTCCCCTTTTATACCTGAAGGTCCAGGTTAGGAGTGTCTCCCACCTAGTGGTCAGTGTTCTCACGGTGTACAACTTAGGTCAGTTTATACATGGGTTACAATGCTGGTTGAATACATGACATCACCTCCCCCCCCAAAGTCTTATTGGGATCACAGGTTGAGTCTCTCTGGTGGTTTACGCTCCCTTGTAGAGCGCCTGAGTTGGGGCTCCGGTTGTTGGGCGCTGGCCTGAGTGTCTGGTTCCGGTGTTCGGTCACCTGTGGTGGAGTGAACTCTATATCGTGTTCTTTCTTTGCTTCTTCTATGGGGTTGCTGAACCTCCTTTTTGTTTGATCCACATGTTTGCGGCAGATTTGTCCATTGGTAAGTTTAACTACCAGAATCCTATTTCCCTCTTTGGCGACCACAGTGCCTGCGAGCCATTTGGGCCCTGCAGCATAGTTGAGGACAAAAACAGGATCATTTACATCAATACATCGCGCCCTCGCATTCCTGTCAAGGTAGTGATATTGTGACTGGCGCCTGCTCTCAACAATTTCTTTCATGGTGGGGTGTATAAGGGATAATCGGGTTTTGAGCATCCTTTTCATTAGTAGCTCTGCGGGTGGAACCCCTGTGAGCGAGTGTGGTCGGGATCTATAGGCCAACAGGAGGCGTGATAAGCGGGTTTGTAGGGAACCCCCTTGGAATCTGAGCATCCCCTGTTTGATTATCTGCACTGCTCGTTCTGCCTGGCCAATTGAGGCCGGCTTGAACGGTGCCGTTCTAACATGGTTAATTCCATTGCCTGCCATGAAGTCCTGGAATTCAGTGCTTGTGAAGCACGGGCCATTGTCGCTGACCAAGATGTCCGGTAGACCGTGGGTGGCGAACATTGCCCATAGACTTTCTACCGTGGCAGAGGATGTGCTTGAATTTAAAATGTCACACTCGATCCATTTGGAGTAGGCGTCTACTACAACCAAAAACATTTTCCCCATGAAAGGACCTGCGTAGTCCACATGGATGCGTGACCAAGGCTTGGCGGGCCATGGCCAGGGGCTAAGGGGGGCTTCCCTGGGCGCATGGCCCAGCTGGGCACACGTGTTGCACCTGCGAACACAAAGTTCCAGATCTGCGTCTATCCCTGGCCACCAAACGTGTGACCTGGCAATTGCCTTCATTGTGACAATGCCCGGGTGCCCATTATGGAGTTCTCTGATGAACACCTCTCTGCCCATCTGGGGCATGACTACGCTGTTTCCCCATAGTAGGCAATTGGCCTGAATCGAGAGTTCATCCTTGCACCTGTGAAATGGTTTAAATTTCTCAGGGCATGCCCTGTACGTGGCTACCCAGTCCCCATTCAGGACACATTTCTTGACTAGAGACAATAGCGGGTCTCTATTTGTCCAGACTTTAATCTGACGGGCTGTCACGGGTGAGCCTTCGCTTCCAAAAGCTTCAACAGCCATGACCATCTCAGCACCATGCTCGGTAGCCCCCTCAGTGGTGGCTAGTGAGAGCCTGCTGAGTGCATCGGCACAGTTTTCGGTGCCCGGTCTGTGCCGAATTGTGTAGTCATAGGCAGCTAACGTGAGTGCCCACCTCTGTATGCGGGCCGATGCGTTTGCATTTATGGCCTTGTTGTCGGCGAAAAGGGACGTTAGGGGTTTGTGATCTGTCTCCAGCTCAAATTTCCTGCCAAACAGGTACTGGTGCATTTTCTTTACCGCATATACACATGCGAGCGCCTCCTTTTCTGCCTGGGACAGACTCCTGGAGGCATAAGCTACCGCCTGTAACTGACCTTGGCATTGACATGCTGCAACACACACCCGACACCATAGGACGACGCATCGCACGTTAACACAAGTTTCTTACATGGGTCATATAGCGTTAACAGATTGTTGGAACATAACAAATTGCGTGCTCTATTAAAAGCCCTTTCCTGGCTGTCCCCCCAGACCCATTCGCGACCTTTGCGTCGGAGCACATGTAGCGGCTCTAGCAGCGTGCCCAATTTGGGAAGAAAGTTACCAAAATAGTTCAGGAGCCCCAGGAACGAACGCAGCTCCGGGTCTGGGTGCTCTCTGGATCGCTTCCGTTTTGGATGCAGTAGGGCTGATCCCGTCTGCTGCTACCCTCATCCCCAGGAATTCTACCTCTAGAGCTAGGAAGACGCACTTCGCCTTTTTCAGTCGCAGACCTACCCGGTCCAGTCTGCGTAGCACCTCCTCCAGGTTGTGGAGGTGTTCTTCAGTATCGTAACCCGTAATGAGGATGTCGTCCTGAAAAACCACCGTCCCTGGAATCGACTTGAGGAGGCTTTCCATATTTCGTTGGAAGATCGCGGCGGCCGAGCGAATCCCGAACGGACATCTGTTGTACTCAAACAACCCCTTGTGTGTCGTGATGGTGGTCAGCTTCTTCGACTCACTCGCCAGCTCCTGGGTCATGTAAGCTGAGGTCAGGTCCAATTTTGAAAAAAGTTTGCCACCGGATAGCGTCGCAAAGAGGTCCTCCGCTCTCGGTAGCGGGTACTGGTCTTGGAGTGACACCCGATTGATGGTGGCCTTGTAATCGCCACATATCCTGACCGACCCATCCGCCTTGAGCACCAGCACAATCGGGCTCGCCCAGTCATTGAATTCGACTGGCGAGATGATGCCTTCCCTCAACAGGCGGTCCAATTCACCTTCTATCTTTTCCCGCATCACGTACGGCACCGCTCTGGCCTTGTGGTGTACTGGTCTGGCATCCGGGTTTATGTGAATCACTACCTTGGCCCCCATGAAAGTGCCAATGCCGGGTTGAAATAATGAGTCAAATTTGTCCAGGACCTGTGAGCATGATACTCGCTCCACAGAGGAAATTGCATTGACATTGCCCCATTTCCAGTTCATGACAACAAGCCAACTCCTCCCCAGTAGTGCGGGACCGTCCCCTAGGACAATCCAGAGTGGCAACCTGTTCTCCGAATCTTTGTGGGTCACGACTACCGTGGCACTGCCTAGCACTGGAATGATCTGCTTTGTGTAAGTCCGTAGCTGTGCGTCAATCGGCGACAATTTTGGCCTCCTGGCCTTGGATGTCCACAACTTTTCGAACTGTTTGATACCCATCAGGGACTGGATGGCACCCGTGTCTAACTCCATTGGTACTGGGATGCCATTGAGGAGCACTTTCATCATTATCGGTGGCGTCCTGGTGTATGAACTGTATACGTGCTCCACATGAACTCGCTGAACTTCAGCTTCCAGCGATTTCCCCCAGTGTCCATTTCTGCAATTTCTGCAGGTAGTTTGCTCATCTCTGCAAACTCCAGCTGAGTGTGTGCCTCCACGCCTCCAGCATGAGTTGCAGTTTGAAACAAAAGGTCCCTTGCCAGTCGATCGTCCCTGACTGCCCGTTATTGTCCTTGAGTGCACCATTAACAGGTGTTGATGGCCCCATTACTGGCCGCATTGTCCCTTGCAATGGCGTGAATCGCTGTTCAACTTGCCATTGTCTCTGTCGAACTCCTCCTCTGGGTTCGACTACATGTTGGGGAATGCCCAACTGCCCTTGTCTGCCTGGAGAACTGTGTGCTGCTTTAACAATGTTGAATCTCTGTCCCAACCATTCCTTAACACAGTACCTCTCGTCTGTTCTGCTAGTGGCCATGCTCGCGTGGTTTAAATCCCAGTTTCTTGTCGCCATTGATACGTCCTTACTACACAGTATAAATGCACACGAGGCCCATGCTTGAGAGAAGGTCAGTCTGTGACCTGTCCTTTATTCCTTAGCACTCAAGTGATGAAGGTGGGTGGAGCTTCCCCTTTTATTCCTGAAGGTCCAGGTTAGGAGTGTCTCCCACCTAATGGTCAGTGTTCTCACGGTGTACAACTTAGGTCAGTTTATACATGGGTTACAATGCTGGTTGAATACATGACAACTGTCCTCTTGCTTTGCTTAATAATTTGTACTGCACGTTCAGCTTGCCCGTTGGACGCAGGCTTGAACGGTGCTGACCTCACATGTTTTATGCCATTGAGTTTCACAAACTCCTGAAACTCCTCACTGGTGAAGCACGACCGACCCATTGTTGCTCACCACTATGTCAGGCAGACCATGTGTCGCGAATATGACATTGAGATTCTTGATGGTTGCCGTGGACATGCTAGATGACATGATTATACATTCTGTCCACTTTGAATAAGCGTCCACCACCAGTAAAAACATCTTGCCTAGGAAAGGACCTGCAAAATCTATATGGATCCTGGACCAAGGTTTGGATGGCCACGACCACAGACTCAGCGGTGATTCCGCTGGTGCTTTGCTGAGCTGCATGCAAGTGTTGCACTGATGCACACATGCTTCCAGCTCAGAATTAATTCCTGGCCACCATACGTAGATCCTGCCGATGGCCTTCATCATCACTATACCAGGATGTGTGATGCGCAACTCACGCACGAACTTCTCTCTCCCTTTATTGGGCATTACAACGCGATTGCCCCACAATATGCAATCCGCTTGAATAGGCAGTTCATCCTTGTGACGAATGTACGGTTTGGCCTCCTCGCACATTTGCTTAGTTATGGCAGACCAATCCCCTTTAAGGATGCAACCCTTTACCACCGATAAAATCGGGTCCTGGCTGGTCCAGGTCTTAACTTGTTGAGCCGTGACAGGGGTTCCTTCACTCTCAAAAGCATCCATGATTAACATTAGATCCGCCGGTTGTGGTGTTTCCATCTCCGGTGTGGGCAACGGCAACCGGCTCAAAGCATCGGCACAATTCTCTGTGCCAGGTCTGTGGCAAATGACATAATCATAGGCAGATAATGTCAGCGCCCACCTTTGGATGCGGGATGAAGCGTTGGCATTGATACCTTTGCTCTCGGCAAACAATGAAACGAGCGGCTTGTGATCAGTCTCTAATTCGAACCTCAGACCGAACAAGTATTTATGCATCTTTTTAACACCGTACACACACGCTAAAGTTTCTTTTTCTACCATGCTGCAGGCTCTTTCTGCTTTAGACAAACTTTTGGATGCATACGCGAGAGTTTGAAGTTGCCCGACTCATTGGCTTGTTGGAGTACGCAACCAATTCCATATGACGATGCGCCACAGGCCAAAACTAAACGTTTACATGGGTCAATGTACCAGCAGCTTGTTCGAGCAAAGCAGATTGATGGCTTTCTCGAAAGTTCTGTCTTGCAATGCGCCCCATACCCAGTTGTCGCCTTTTCTCAATAGCATGTGCAGTAGTTCTAGTAGGGCGCTGGTAGGAAGTTAGAAAGTAGTTGAGTAGACCCAGGAATAAACGCAGCTCCGTCACATTCTGCGGCTTGGGTGCATTCTTGATGGCCTTGATTTGCATGTCAGTAGGTCTGATGCCATCAGCAGCGATTTTCCTCCCGAGGAATTCGACCTCCGGTGCCATGGAGACGCACTTCGAGCGTTTCAGTCTGAGTCCCACTCTATCCAAACGCAGTAGAACCTCTTCCAGGTTGTTCAGATATTCCTTGGAGTCACGACCGGTGATCAGGATGTCATCTTGGAACACTACGGTCCTGGGAACAGACTTCAGTAGACTTTCTATATTCCTCTGGAATATTGCTGCAGCCGAGCGAATTCCGAAAGGGCACCTGTGGTAAATAAACAGTCCTTTGTGCGTGTTAATGCACGTAAGTTTCTTCGATGTCTCGACCAACTCCTGTGTCATATAGGCCAACGTCAAGTCCAGTTTTGTGAACGGCTTCCCTCCGGCTAGCGTCGCAAACAAGTCATCAGTCTTCGGTAATGGGTACTGATCTTGTTTTGAAATCCTCTTGATCGTAGCCTTGTAGTCTCCACAGATTCTGACTGCCATCACTTTTCAGCACAGGAACAATGGGGCTGGCCCATTTATTAAATTCGATCGGTGATATGATCCCTTCACGCTGGAGTCTATCCAGTTCAATTTCTACCTTCTCCCTAATCTTATACGGCACTGCCCGAGCTTTATGATGGACGGGTCTTGCATCTGAGTCCACGTGGATCTGCACCTTGGCTCCCGTGTGTTAATGTACTGACTTACACGAGACACATGCTGAAGTCAAGGTCACTCAGGACCTGCACCTTTAATTCCAGCTCTCCTGTGCTGCACTTGCCTGAGACCTCCCTTTATATACCACAGTGGGACAGGTATGGAGTGTCTACTGCAAGTGCACCCCTGGTGGTAAGGTATGCTTATTGTTATAGGTCATATCCAGTTACAGTCATGAATAGCATGGTAAGATACAGTTATATACAGTAATGTGAGATACATGACACCGTGAAGTTGCCGATACCCAGTTCGAATAGCAAGGGGAATAGCAAGTGCTCAATACTTGGGCACATGTATCTTCCTCTGATGACAACGCCTTTATGTTGTTCCAGTCGCATCTGATTTTCTCCAACCAGCTTCTGCCGAGCAGCATTGGGCCACTGCCTGGAACAATCCACAGCGGTAACTCGTGAACCGCACCGTTATATGACACATTAATTTGTGCACTGTCAATCACCTTTATCAGTTCTTTGGTGTACGTGCGCAGTTTGGTGTTAATAGGGCTCAGCCTGGGTCTCACAGTCTTAGTATCCCACAGCTTATTAAATGCCCTCTCATTCATGATCGATTGACTCGCCCCTGTGTCCAATTCCATCGATACCGGTATCCCGTTAAACTTCACATTAATCAAAATTGGTTTACTCTTGGTTATGAAGGAGTACAATCTATACACTTCCTCCTCTGGCATTTCGGATTGCGTATCTGGATCCGCGCTAGTCTGACTCTCATCCTCCACGTGGTGTGTCGCAGCTCGCTTGCTCATCTGCGGACACTTGCGCTGGAGATGCCCCACTCTCAGACAGTCTTTGCAACCATATTGCTTAAATCGGTGCCGCTGGTGCCGATGATTTCCCCCACAATGCCAACACCAAGAAGCCGGATACATTCCCGCTGGCGGATTTTGGGCAGCCACAGGTTTCCCGAACGCATCCGGATAGGCCCTGTCATGTGCCATTCTGCCGAACGCCGAATCAATCGCATTTACAGTACTTGCCGAGGTTCGGTTTTTCACCGATATTTGCTTTAGACTCCTGTCCGTCGTCATACATGATTGAGCGATCTGGATGGCTCTTTTTAAGTCCAACTGCTCCACTGCCAGTAGTTTGCGCAGGATCACCTCGTGGTTGATACTGATAACAAAGAAGTTCCGCAGCATGTCTGCCAACACCGTCCTGAACTTGCACGGTCCCGCTAGATGTCTCAGGTCGGCAACAAATTCCGCCGCGCTCTGGCCCTCCGATCGAACATGTGTATAAAACCTGTATCTCGAGGTGATGATGCTGTCGTCTGGCTTGAGGTGCTTTCGTACCAATGTACACAACTCCTCATACGTTTTCTCTGTTGGATCACTAGGCATGAGTAGATTTTTTTATCAGACTGTAGATCTTTGAACCAGTGCCGATCTGCATTGTCGACCCCCTTCATTTTGTTAGCCATGAAGTACTGGTTCAAATGGCTCACAAAGTCTTCCCAATCTTCTCCCTCCATGAATCGCTCTAAAAATCCAATCGTGCTCATTTTGCAAGCAAAGGTTCTTATATTCTCGTCGCCAAATGTTATGTATGCAATAAAGGTTCAAACTAAGTATTGTTTAACTAAGCAAGGTACAACCTTGGCTCTGCTTTATTTAGGCCCAAAGTGCTTGACTCTCAAAATGGCTGGCCTTTTATACCTGAGCAGCACCATGTGCTTGCTGCTCAATGACCTCCATCTGGTGGCTACAAACAGAATGTACATACATGACACTGACCTATATTGTCTCCCAGTTAAGCAACACCTCAATTTCAAAATTCTCATCCTTGTTTTCAAATCCTTCCATGGCCTCGCCCATCCCTATCTCTGTAATCTCCTCCAATCCTACAACCCCCCCGAGATGTCTGCGCTCCTCTAATTCTGCCCTCTTAAGCATTCCTGATTATAATCGCTCAACCATTGGTGGCCGTGCCTTCTGTTGCCTCGGCCCCAAGCTCTGGAACTCCCTGCCTAAACCTCTCCGCCTTTCTACCTCTCTTTCCTCCTTGAAGATGCTCCTTAAAACATACCTCTTTGACCAAGCTTTTGGTTACCTGCGCTAATTTCTACTTATGCGGCTTGATGTAAAATTTTCTATCTCATAATACTCCTGTGAAGCACCTTGGGACGTTTCATTATGTTAAAGGTGCTATATAAGTACAAGTTGTTGTTTTATGTAAAAGCTATTTATTTTTTTTTTCTTTAACTCTATGGGGCTGAATTTGCGGCCCCTACGACTGCGTGAAAGATGCACACGAACCTGTAGGGGCTCCGCAAGTTACAGGCTTAGGCAGGCACTGCACATGCGCTGAAACCCGGAACTTGTGATCTGTCAAGAATCCTCTTGACAGATCGTACAAATCCAAAAGAAATGGGCCTTTGTGGGTGGAAAGTTGGACTATTTGTCCAAAGCAGGCGTAAGAGTTTAAAAAAATGGAAAAAAACAATTTTATCATTAATTTATACATTAACAAACCTGTCCAATGAGATAAGTTTATTTTTAGCCCCATTAAAACATAAAGAGCCAAAATTTGCGGTCGGAGGCTTCCTTCGTACGAACATCTCTGACCTGAAAAAATCTATAAAACTACCTGTTGGTCCCGGAGGAACGTCTGAGGCCTTCACTCGCTGCGCAGCGCACAGGAAGATGTCTTTCATGTCCAAACGCATCTGCTGGAATCACGTGGGCCTGGACCACCAATCACTATCTAGTATTCTCAATAATAAAAATGGGAGTTTTGCTTGTTCGAGCTTCCATTACTATCAATGAGAATAGCCCCCTAAAACACCGAAACACAGCACAATAAATAAATAAAACAACTCACATATTTAAAATTAATTTAAATTAAATGTAATTAAATGTTTTAGAAAAAAAAATTATTTCGGAAACATTTTTTAAATGTGTTTTGATAGGGTTAAAAATAAACTTACCTTAATGGACAGGGTTTTTAATATAAAAATTAATGATTAAATGTAATTTTTCTATGATTTAAAAGTGTTACGCTGGTAAAAGTAGGCTATTTGCCTGCTTTTACCAGGCGTAAAAGTTTGAAGGACATTCGCTGGGCATGAGTTGGGCAAATAGCCCAATCTCTGCTGCGCGGATGTCCTTCTCACAAGGATGCGTAGAATCTCTCTAAAGAAATCTTGACAGATCGGAAAATCTGGTTCTCGGCGCGTGTGCATTGTGCCCCAAGAACCGGCTTTTGCGAGGGCTTGTCGGGTCCGTGCACACTTCGTACACACCCAGCGAGGCAGCAATTTTATGCCCATTAATCTTTTGTCAAAAAATTAAATTTTTGTTTAAAACATTTAATTTAATAATGTTTTATTTATTTTAAATATGTTTTTAAAAATTTATTTCAATGTAATTTTATTTTTGTATGTTTTAAGGACATTCACTGGGCAAGAATTGGGCACATAGACCGGGGAGGCCCTTTACTTTCGTATGCGTTAGAACTGTCAAAAGAAATTTTTACAATTTGCAAGTGCCGGATTTTGGCACGTGCTAAACCCGGAACTTGCGGCACCTCTTCGGGCACGTGTGCGCATCGTACACACCCGGAGAGACCGCAATTTCAGGGCCAATAATTTGGATAGATGGCGAGCTACAGATTCCTCCCAAATTGTGTAATTCTCATGTTAGTTTTCTAGCCTTTGATCCATGATCTGGCTATGCTGCACGTATAAAGACTGGTACAATTATGGTTGTACCCAAAAATAATAATTTCACCTAAATGGAAACTAGATACAAGTTTAGCCAATGACCTGTAATAAAAGGGGCTATTCCACCTAAAATATTTATTCCTTCCTAGTCCCAAAAAAGTGGCATTTCAACAAGGGACTTTTGTCTATTTGTAGACAGCTATCCTTTTCAAAAAAATAGTGATGTTTTCTGAATAGTCATATTTTGGTAAAAGTTTCTGCATTAGATAGCTCTTTCCAGATTGTTTATCACTAAAATTATTTTTATATAGCTCATTATTAATTACAAACATGTATGCATTGAAAATAAGCCTTATGATAAAACCTATAGTATTTTTTATTATGTTCTGGTCTCTTAATTTTTCATTATCTTTGGCTTTATGACTCACCAACCAGCAGAACTATTGCTTGTGACAGTTGACAAAGTTGCAATCAACATTTTCTGATTTCCAGAACTGCCATCTTGTGCTCGCTAATTTGTACTTATTCCAAGATATTTGTGTATGCTGCTTCAGGTTGCTCTAAAATTGGTCAGTGGGAGATGACTAAAATGTTTTGCCTGTTTTTTTCCCACAATGATTAGATTGGTTGCTGTTCAATTCACCAGTGGCAGAAGTGACAAATGGAATCAGTTTGAACTAAAAGTACTGCCTGGGGGTCAAATAACATCTTAAAGTCCATAAATTATAATATCCAAAAAGTACTTGGCAGTATTTATTCTGATTACAGTCTTTTTGATGGTAAGCAAGACAAAAATGTTACGAATGTGAAATTATCAGGCAGCACTTTTAGTTCAAACTGATTCCATTTGCCACTTCTATCACTGGTGAATTGAACAGCAACCAATCCAATCATTGTGGGAAAAAAACAGCAAAACATTGTGGTGGTCTCCCACTGACTAATTGTAGAGCAACCTGAAGCAGCATACACAAATATCTTGCAATAACTACAAATTAGCCAGCACAAGACGGCAGTTCTGGAAATCAGGAAATGCTGATTGCAACTTTCTCAACTGTCACAAGCAATAGTTCTGCTGTTGGTGAATCGACAACTCGAGGGCATATATTTATGATCATCATCAATAGAATAAAGGGATAGGTTAGGAGATTTTTTGTTAAGCAGAGTTATTATGATATATAATTTTGTACCAAAAAGAGTGGTCAAAGCAGAATCATTAAGACTTTTAAAAAGAGAAGCGGATAAATATTTGGAAAAAAAGGAAAATATGTAAAAAAAGATATGTGGAAAGAGTACAGGAATAGGACTAAGTTAAATAGATTTTCCAGGAGTAGGCATGGGCATGATGGGCAGAATAGCTTTCTTTTGGGCTGTATTGTATACAATTTTGGTTGCTATATTATAAAAAGGATACAGGATAAAGGCACTGGAGAGGGTGCAAAAAAGATTCACAAGGATGATACTAGAAATTTGAGGTTATACCTATCAGGAAAGGATGAACTGGCGAGGTAAGCTGAGAGGTGACCTGATAGAGGTCTTTAAAATTAAGAAAGATTTTGATAGAGTAGACACAGAGGGTGTGTTTCCACTTACAGGAAGAGCAAAACTTGAGGCCATCAATATAATATAGTCACCAAGAAATCAAATCAGGAATTCAGAAGAAACTTCTTTACCCAGAGAGTGGTGAGAATGTGGAGAATGAGGCAAATAATATAGATAAATTTAAAGGGAGGCTAGATAAACATATAAGGGAGAATGGAATAGAGGGTTATGCTAATAGAGTTAAATGAGGAAGGATGGGAGGAGGTTCGAGTGGAGCATAAATGCCATGGACTGGTTCGGCAAAATGAACTGTTCTGTACTATATATTCAATGCAAAAATCGAGGGTTTGAAAGATATCCAAAGCCCCTGCCAACGCCACTGTCGAGCTAGCTGTTTAGAGGTCTACAGAGTTGCTTGGGGTTGCAAGTCCATAATTTTCAGTCTCTCCCAAGGAAAACATCTAGCCACCCAACTACACAGGTTGGTCAACATAACTGGCGTATCACTCTGTATAGTTCCAACATGCTAAAACATCACTGTACTAAATACAAAATATGAAGCACATATCCAGTACTGTGCATTTCATTAAACTGTTTTTTGGATTCAAAGGTAACAAAAAATATCATTTTCTTTGGTTACCTGATGACACCTTTGACAATTATATCAAGAGTGAATAGTCCAAATGTAGAAACTAGATTAATATCCTCATTCTAACCTCTCAACATAGAAAATAGGTGCAGGAGTAGGCCATTCGGCCCTTCGAGCCTGCACCGCCATTCAATGAGTTCATTCAAAATGCATTCCTGAAGTTCTCTCACTTGCAGAAGGATGTTTACAGTGTCATTTATAAAGAGTGGATACTGACCTGGAGAGAGTGAAGGCATGGTCAAAAGGAAGGCATGGAGGGAGGTGATGAGGTGTTGGAGGAAGTTCCTAAGGGCATGGGGATTAGTTGCTAATGAAGGAGCCATCAATAGCGGAGCAAAGAATAAAGAATAGGGATATAAACGTTAGAGAAGAATATCTGAGGAACTTAAAATATTTCTCTTCATAGGGAACTAGTGGAGCTTGGTGCAGACAGGGAAGCAATATGGAGTTGTCAGGATGGGGCAATTAGTGGGGTCAGAGTTTGTACCACACGATTTTGGCTTAATTGCAGTTGTGGAGGTTGGAGATGAGGGCAGTAGCAAGGGCAACACTGAAGAATTAACTCTCAAGTTAATAATGGTGTGCATAAGGGTTGTAAATGCAAATGTTTTAAGATGAGCTTCCCATAAAATTTCCAATTGCTTCCCAGTAAACTCAGCTTGAGCCATGATATACCACATTTGATATTACTAGAGAAGATTAAGAGGATTGAAAACAAAATTAAAAATGGGTTGGAAAGAAAAGAGAGTCAAGTTAAGGGCAGTTTATCCAGAGTGGTTGGAAGTGGGTAGTGCTGTTCCACATGGTTCAGTTCTGTTCAGTAAGGGAGTAGGTCAATTTGATTGCATGGAGAGTAAATGCCAAAATGGACTGGTTGGACTGAATGGCCTGTTTCTGAGTTGTAACTTCTATATATTTATACATAATGGCAAAGCTAGAACCTGCCACTTCATTAAAAACTAATTAGTGTTAATAATTATTGGACATGTAATCATATGGCAAACAATTATCACCCCATAAAACTTTCAAAAAAAATCATAGGAAAATTTTATACAGCTTGGTAAGTAAACTTCTGAAGCTCGTTTTTATTCAAAGCAATGTTCATGCCTTGATAAAGGATTAATTCCCCAGTTAACCATGACCACCCATCTCCACTTTTTTCAAAGCTACGTAGGATGTTAGTCCTGAGAATGAGCCAATTGCACGGGTCACCATTCAAAGTGCTACATGGGCAGGAACACAACATCCCCACATTAATGAAAACAGAAATCTAGGTGAGGTTGCAAGATTACGTGTCCACTTGTAACTTTTAAACACTCAGGTCATGTAGAAATAATATTTGCCCTTGTGAGTCGCCTTATTGTGTCAGAATGCACCATGGTACTTCATACAATGAATTACTTTTGAACCAGAATGAGGGTCATATAGGCAGACTTTTGGTAGTTGAATGAAACAACTTTGTCCCATTCTCAATACCGTCAAGTCATTTCAGGTCAGGTATTACACGATCCACAGGCAGAGTAAAATTGGCTCTACTAAACACCCCAGTTCTGACAAAGGATCATCGACCTGAAACGTTAACTCTGTTTCTCTCTCCACAGATGCTGCCTGACCTGCTGAGTATTTCCAGCATTTTCTGTCTTTATTTCAGATTTCCAGCATCTGTAGTATTTTGCTTTTTAATCAGCTTTTCTAGGACTTCATCAATTTTTATCCCATCCAGTATCTCAACTATCTCCTCTTTCACTATGACTTTGGCAGGATCTTTTTCCTTGGTAAGTACCTCAGCCATAGCCACTGTCTCCATACTTAGGTCTCCTTTTTGGTCCCTAATTGGGCACACCCATCATCTTACTACCCAGAGTGATTATGTGCACGAACATTTTTGTGTCCTTCTGCACATGCACACCGTGGGCTCTGTCCCCTTTTTGCACATGCGCGCTCGATCCTGTCCCGCATGCACGGTAGAATATATGAGGAAGCCAGAAGTGCGACGAACCACGAACCACGAACCACGTGGAGCTCATTGCTGCTCAAGCCTGGAGCTGGAGCTGCTTCTAGGGTTTCTGGGTTATCGCCAGGGTTTTGTCTAGAATATCGCTCTGATTATCTACTCGAACATTCTTATGACTTTCTGAAAGAGAGAGGAAATCGGAGGTCTGAGAAAGAGAGCCTGGGGCAGAGAGAGAGAGAGAGAGAATGGGGAGAGAGAGAGTGGCGGAAGGAGCAAGAGAGACACGGGGAGAGAGATAGAGATTGGGGAGAGATAGAGATACTGAGGGATTAGAGAGTGAGAGAGAGAGTGGGGGAGAGAGAGAGAGCGGGAGAGAGAAACTGGGGGAGAGAGAGGGACTGGGTGAGAGAGACTGGATGGAGAAAAAGAGGCTGGGTGGAGAAAGAGAGGCTGGGGGAGAGAGAGAGACTGGGGGAGAGAGCGAGAGTGGGGCAGAGAGAGAGAGAGATTGGGGGAGAGAGGGGCAGAGAGAGACCGGGAGGAGGCAGTGAGACAGAGGGGATGGGGAGAGGGGATGAGAGGGGAGAGGGGATGAGAGGGGAGAGAGAGAGGGGGAACTCAGGGAGAGGAGGTCAGAAACTCGGTGGTGGTGGGAAGGTCAGGCACTTGGCGGGGGGGGGGGGGGAGAATGTCAGAAACTTGGGGGCGGGGGGGAGAAGGTCAGAAACTTGGGCTGTCAGGGAGAGGGGAGGTCAGGCATTTGAACGATGGGGTGGATTGGGGCAGGAACTTATTTGAGGAATGGGAGGTCTTATGAAAGTGAGCCCTGTCTGTTCCAAGTGAGTTCTGTCTTTCTGTAGTCAGCAGTCACAATGGCTCGAATTACACTTTGCAAAGTCACTGATTACGTAGACAGGATAGTTCTAATTACACATTCCAGAGAAACTGCTGAGTGTGTCTTATCCTCCAAGAGCACTAATCAGGTTTTGTGATCAAGGGGACCCAATCAGAGCTTTAGGTGTTACAAATAAACGCGTCCTTTACTATTTATATGCCTTTTGAAGACTTTTGAATTCCATTTTATGTTAGCTGGCAATTTATTTTGATACTCTCTCTTTGCCCCTCATATTTCCTTTTTCACTTCACTTCTGAGCTTTCTATATTCAGCCTGGTTCTCACTTGTGTTCTCAACCTGACATCTGTGATACACCCCCTTTTTCTGCTTCATATAAATCTCTGTATCTTTCGTCATCCAGGGAGCTCTGACTTTGGTTGCCATACCTTTCCCCATCGTGGAACTGAACCTCGACTGCACCCAAACCATCTCCTCTTTAAAGGCAGCCCATTGTTCGATTACAGCCCATTCTTTGTTTCCAATTTACCCGAGCCAGATCATTCTCAACCCACTGAAATTGGGTGGATTCAGGAAGGGTAAATTCAAAAGCAGGAAGAGAAATGTCAAGGCTGTAGAGCAGAGTAGTGATCTTGGTAAAGATAAGCAGAGTGGGTCAGGAAAGGACAAAAAGATTAATAAAGGTAATAGGGCACCAGTGACTAAAGTGACACCAGGGAAACATTAAAAAAAGTTCAAGCTAAAAGTACAATATCTGAATGCATGAAGCGTTCGCAACAAAATAGATGAATTAATAGCACAGATAGAAATAAATGGGTTTGATTTAATAGCCATTACAGAGTCGTGGTTGCAGAGGGTTTTAAAAGAGGTGGCTATAGAGATAGTGGATGCATTGATTGTCATCTTCCAAAATTCCTTAGATTCTGGAACAGTTCCCGCAGATTGGAAGGCAGCAAATGTAATCCCACTATTTATTAAAGGAGGCGAGAGAGAAAATGGGGAACAAAAGACTAGTTAGCCAGTAGTCGGCAAAATGCTAGAATCTATTATTAAGGATGTGATAACAGGGCTCATAGAAAGTAATAATAAAATAGGGCAGAGATAACACGGATTTATGAAAGGGAAATCATGTTTGACAAATCAGTTAGAATTTGTTGAGGTTGTAACTAATGGAATAGATAAGCGAGAACCAATGGATGCAGTGTATTTAGATTTTCAGAAGGCATTCGATAAGGTGCCACACAAAGTTAGGTGAGACGTAAGTTGTGAGGAAGATACAAAGACGCTGCAATGGGATACAGACAGGTTAAGCGAGTGGGCAAGAAGAAGGCAAATGGAATATAATGCGGAGAAATGTGAAGTTATCCATTTTGGTAGGAAAAATAGAAAAGCAGAGTATTTTTTAAATGGTGGGAGATTGGGAAATGTTGGTGTTCAGAGTGACCTGAGTGTCCATGTACATGAAGCGCTGAAAGTTAATATGCAGGTACAGCAAGCAATTTCGGAAAAAAATGGTATGTTGGTCTTAATATAAAAGGATTTGAGTATAAGAGTAAAGATATCGTACTACAGTTATATAGGGCCTTGGTGAGACCACACCTGGAGTATTGTGTAGTTTTGGTCTCCTTACCTAAGGAAGGATATATTTGCCATAGACGGAGTGCAACAAAGGTTCACAGACTGATTCCTTGGATGGGGAGGATCGTCCTATGAAAAGAGACTGAGTAGACTAGGCCTATATTTTGTAGAGTTTAGAAGAATGTGAGGTGATCTCATTGAAACATACAAAATTCTGACAGCGCTTGACAGGGTAGATGCAGAGAGGATATTTCCCCAGGCTGGGGAGTCTAGAACCAGGGGTCACAGTCTCAGAATAAGGATCGCCATTTAGGACTGAGATGAGAAATTTTTTCACTCAGAGGGTGATGAATCTTTCTAATTCTCTACCCCAGATGCTCAGTTGTTGAGTATATTCAAGGCAGAGATTGATAAATTTTGGGGTATTAAAGGAATCAAAGGATGTGGGGATAGTGCAGGAAAGTGGAGTTAAGGTAGATTAGCCATAATTTTGTTGAATGGCGGAGAACGCTCAAAGGGCCGAATGGCCTACTGCTATTTCTTATGTTCTTATAAATTGACCTTTCCCTAATTAAGTACTTTTACTCTAGATTGCTCCCTGTCCTTTTCCATAGCGAATCTAAACCGAATGATACTGTGATCTCTGTTCCCTAACTGTTACATACATAAGAACATAAGAAATAGGAGCAGGAGTAGGCCATTTGGCCCCTCGAGCCTGCTCCACCATTCAACAAGATCATGGCTGATCTGATCTTGGCCTCAACTCCACTTCCCTGCCCGCTCCCCATAACCCTTGACTCCCTTATCGTTCAAAACTTTGTCTATTTCCACCTTAAATATATTCAATGACCTCCACAGCTTTCTGGGGTAGAGAATTCCACAGATTCATGACCCTTTGAGAGAAGAAATTCTCTATTTTAAATGGGTGACCCCTTATTCTGAAACTATGCCCCCTAGTTCTAATCGGCCCCACCCCTCTTACTACCCGTTTATTATTTATATGCCGACAGAAAACTTTTGAATTCCCTTTTATGGTAGCTGCTAATCTACTCTCATACTCTCGCTTTACTGCTCATTTTCTTTTTCACTTCCCCTCTGAACTTTCTATATTCAGCCTGATTTTGACTTGTATTCTCAACCTGACACCTGTCATAAACGCTCTTTTTCTGCTTCATCTTACTCGCTTATATCTTTTGTCACCCAGGGTACTCTGGCTTTTGTTGCCCTACCTTTCCCCCTCATGGGAATGTACCTTGACTGTACCCAAATTATTTCCTCTTTTTAAAGGCAGCCCATTGTTCCACTACAGTTTTGCCTGCCAATCTTTGATTCAAATTTACCCGGGCCAGATCTTTACTCATCCCACTGAAATTTGCCTCTCTCCAATTAATACTTTTACTCTAGATTGCTCCCTGTTCTTTTCCATAGCTAATCTAAACATTATGATATTTTGATCAATGTTCCCTAAATGTTCCCCTACTGACACTTGCTCCACTTGACCCACTTCATTCCCCAGAACCAGATCCAGCAATGCCTCCTTCCTCGTTGGGCCGGAAACATACTGATCATGAAAGTTTTCCTGAAAACACTTTAGAAATTCTTTCCCCTCTCTGCCTTTTACACTGTTACTATCCCAGTCTATATTAGGATAGTTGAAGTCCGCCATTATCACTACTTTATAGTTCTTGCATCTCTGTAATTTCCCTGCAAATTTGCTCCTCTATATCCTTCCCACTACTTGGTGCCCTATAGAATACACCTAGAAGTGTAACGGTACCTCTATTATTTCTTAACTCTATCCAAATACATTGTATCCTTGACCCCTCCAGGACATCCTCTCTCTCTCCAGCATTGTAATATTCTCTTTAATCTTTACTGCCACCTCATCTCCTTTCTTTCCTTCCCGACCTTTACAAAACACCTTATATCCAGGAATATTTAGTACCCAATCCTGCCCTTTTTTGAGCTAAGTCTCCGTTATCGCCACAACATCATATTCCCATGTGGCTATTTGTACCTGCAGCTCACCAACCTTATTTACCACACTTCGTGTGTTTACACACGTGCACTATAAACCGATCTTACATCTTCTTCCTCGTCGTCTGCTCTGACGACACCACCTTTCACACTAGTGCCTCTGACATGTCTTCCTTTTTCCTTAACTGAGGATTCCCCTCCGTCGTGGTTAACATGGCCCTCGACCGTGACCGTTCTTTTTCACGCACCTCTGCTCTCACCCTTTCCCCTCCCTCTCAGAACCATGACCGGGTTCTCTTTGTCCTCACCTTTCACACCACCAGCCTCCATGTTCAACGCATCATCTTCTGCCATTTCCGCCACCTCCAGCGTGATCCCATCACCAATCACATTTTCCCCTCCCCTCCCCTCGTAGCATTCCAAAGGAACCGCTCCCTCCGCGGTTACCCTGGTCAATTCCGCAGTCACCCCCAGCACCCCCTCCCCTTCCCACGGCACTTTCCCTTTTACCTCCTCCCTTCCCACTATCCAGGACCCCAAATACTCCTTCCGGGTGAAACAGCGATTTACTTGCACTTCTTTCAATTTAGTATACTGTATTCGCTGCTCACGATGTGGACTCCTCTACATTAGGGAGAACAAATGCAGATTGGGTGACCCCTTTGCGGAACATCTCCGTTCAGTCTGTAAGTGTGACCCTGAGATTCTGGTCGTCTGTCACTTTAATTCCCCACTCCAATCCCATTCCAACATCTCCGTCGTCGGCCTCCTACACTGTTCAAATGAAGCTCAACGCAAGCTCGAGGAACAGCACCTCATCTTTTGTTTAGGCACTTTACGGCCTTCTGGAGTCAACATTGAGTTCAACAATTTCAGACCATAACCTCTGCCCATATTTGGCTCCCTCCCCCCCTCCACCCCCACCCGATCTTATGTAGTTTTTTCTCTGTGTCTCCAATGGCAGCTGGTAATTATTCCGCCATTCACACCATATCTAGACTAACCCTTTTTTAACTTCTGCCATTACCATTTCAAGTTGGCCCATCAACCCTTTTCTCTCTCTAATCTCTCCTGTCTTCCCCCCATCACAGACCTTCCCTTTTGTTCTTTCTTCCCCTCCCCCTTTCAGTGCTCCTTAAGAATGTGTTCTTTCTGAACATTCGCCAGTTCTGATGAAGACTCATCGACCTGAAACATTAACTCTGTTTTTCTCTTCACTGATCCTTCGCATGCCTGATCCGCTGAGATTGCCAGCATTTTCTGTTTTTATTTCAGATTCCAGCATCCGCAGTATTTTGCTTTTGTATTGGACCTTCTTGTATTCTCTCTTAGTCTAACCCCACTTTATACCGCAGTATTGCTTACTCTAATGCTTTCTGTCTCTCCTAAACCTTTGTGTACCTTGTTTCTCCTTTCTAATGCTACATTCTGGTGCTCATCTCCCTGTCAAATTAGTTTAAACCTTCCCCTACAGCACTTGCAAACGAGGATATTGGTCCCAGTTCAATTGAGGTGCAACCCGTCCGGCCTGTACAGGTCCCACCTCCCCCAAAACCTGTCCCAATGTCCCAGGAATCTAAAGCCCTCGCTCTTGCACCATCTCTCCAGCTTTGCATTCATCTGCCCAATCCTCTTATTTCTATACTCACTAGCTCGAGGCACCGGAAGTAATCCGGAGATTACTACCTTTGAGGAACTGCTTTTTAATCTCTTTGTGAACTCGCTGAAATCTGCCTGCAGGAACTCGGCACTTTTTCTACCTACGTCGTTGATACCGATATGGTCCACGACCTCTGGCTATTCTCCCTCCCACCTCAGAATATCCTGCAGCTGCTCAGTCACATCCTTGACCCTGGCACCAGGGAGGCAACATACCATCCTGGAGTAACATCTGCAGCCGCAGAAACAAATGCCTGTTCCCCTAACTATCGAATCCCTAATCACTATTGCTTTCCCTACTTCCTCCTCCCCCACTTTACAACGTGGTGCCGTGGCTGTATTCCCCAGAGGAACCATTGCCTTTCACCAGTATTCAATACCGGAGACAATCGCGATTGAGATTCAATGGTTAGAACAGACACGTTTCTTTGGCTGTAGACGTGATTCCAGGATGGAATGTTGCTTATGTAATCCTAAGTAACCTATGATTATATGGAAGTATAAATAGTCGACATATTTACTGAGGGGTACGAAAGCATGGGCCTTATGCTAAACATCAGCAAGACAAAGGTCCTCCACCAGCCTGTCCTTACCGCAAAGCACTGTGCTGCAAAGTCATAAAGATCCATGGCGCGGCTCTCGACAATGTGGACCACTTCCCATATCTCGGTAGCCTCCAATCAACAAGAGCAGGCATGATGACAGGATCCAACAGCACCTCCAGTGCGCCAGTGCAGCCTTTGGCCGCCTGAGAAAAAGAGTGTTTGAAGACCAGGCCATCAAAACTGCCACCAAGCTCATGGTCTACAGGGCTGTAGTAATACCTGACCTCTTGTATGGCTCAGAAACATGGACCATGTATGGTAGACATCTCAAGCTGCTGGAGAAATACCACCAACGATGTGTCTGCAAGACCCTACAAATCCCCTGGGAGGACAGACACACCAACATTAGCGTCCTCGACCAGGCCAACATCCCCAGCATCGAAGCACTGACCACATTTGATCAGCTCCGCTGGGCAGGCCACATAGTTCGCATGCCAGACACGAGTCTCCCAAAGCAAGCGCTCTACTCGGAACTCCTTCACGGCAAACGAGCCAAAGGTGAACAGAGGAAACGAACACCCTCAAAGCCTCCCTGATAAAGTGCAACATCCTCACTGACACCTGGGAGACCCTGGCCAAAGACCGCCCTAAGTGTTGGAAGCGCATCCAGGAGGGTGTTGAGCACCTTGAGTCTCGTCGCCGAGAGCATGCAGAAATTAAGCACAGACAGCGGAAAGAATGTGTGGCAAACCAGTCCCACCCACCCCTTCCCTCAACGACTATCTGCTCCACCTGTGACAGAGACTGTGGTTCTCGTATTGGACTGTTCAGCCACCAAAGAACTCATGTTAAGAGTAGAAGCAAGTCTTCCTCGATTCCGAGGGACTGCCTATGACGATGATGATGATTATATGGAAGGAATAATTTCTGTCTTGGCTTGTGCCAATGTCAAAATGAAGCTATTTCTTTTTGACAGGTGGTAGTGTTTTTTTTATTGTACACATTTTCGGATTTTTCTTTGCCTCTGGGGCCATTTATAAAGACAGGTTTGGTAGGGCAGCAAATTACCATGTAGAATGTAAATGCAGAAATTTGTCCCGGGATGTTACACCGCGTCTAATTATCGGCGAGAGAAGAAGCCATGTTGTTTAGGTGGAGCCTAAATCATCATGCAAAAGAAATTCATGTGTTTGGATCACCAATTTCCGAGCAGCCCCAAGGGATGAAGCCGGGAGCAACAGGTTTGCAGCGGGCCAATCGGGTGCAGCAGCTGAGCTGTCAATCAAAGTGCGTACAGCTGGTTGCCAAGCGCCGGGAGCTGGGCAGTGTGCAGCCTGTGACTGTCTGCGTGCATTCGGCCTCTGCTCACCATGTCAGCCAGCCCGGCTTTTCTCATGCGGCTGGTAGCCTCGTCCTTCTCCATTGCCGAGAAGGCGCAGACCGTGGTTCATCAGGTGATGAGTGGAGGGGACCTGGGCGTCGTGGAGAAGGTGGGTTCCCGGGGTAGGCCCGCTCAGCGGAAGTAGGGCTGGGAGTAAATCAGCCAACGCTGTCTGTCGTTGCAGCATTGTTTTTAAATAGCCTTGTTTAAAGCTGCTGACGGGCATCTCATAAGAAACTAATTATCAGCAGCTATTGACGGTCCATACAACACAGATTTTAAGCAACAACTTCCATTTAAAATGGGAAGTTGAGTTGTACATTTATATCTTAAGCTACCAATGGATCTATTGCCTTTTCCATAATTTTTTTATGTAGCACTCTGTACCATCGCGTCTATAAGTTCTGTGTTTGCACACTTACTTAGAATTGATCTGTGTTGTTCTCCCATTTAGCCATGATTCTAAGCTACTGTTAGAAGTGTGTCTGCAACCTGAATCCGGAGTGTAGTCAAGTTCTTGACACCTGATTTACACTCCACACATTCACTTATTTAAAACGCTTTAAGTAGGGCAACAGTGTGGAGCCTTTCAGCTGTGTATTTTTCACAATTTTATCTGCTTAAACACTGAACCTCTTGACAGGCAAGTGGCAAAAAAACATTGAAATTATTATTACAGCAACACAAACAACAATTGAACCAGCCAGTGCTAATCATCACTACTGTATCCTATCCTGATTGGATGCATGTTTTTGAGAAGTAACATAATGGGATGAAACATCACCCTTGTTGAACATTTTACTGACATTGGGTGTGTAACTCCTACATCCCATGCTATTTATGGCATTTGTAACTTTATTAAGTGGCAAGGATTACTGATAGGGAAAAGATTTTGAATAATTTCATCTTTGGCACATGATTATCTTGAATAAAAATGATCTTGGTCTGGGGGCAGTGCATTTATTTTTGAATTGTTTTGTTTTCCTGAAGGCATTGACTCCTACTAAGGTACAGTTCCACAGGCACTGATTGTCCTTGGATATTTCTGCCAAGTGGCATTTCTATGTGAGCCTGAACTGAGAGGTGGCAGGTTAGTCAACCATACTGGACATCACCGAGGAACCCAGTCTTAATACCTGATGTCCACAGACTCTCACTTTCCTGCAGTGGGTACTGAGTCCAGTTTTGGGTACTGACTGAGATCAGCTAACTGGTGCAAGCAAAGGAATCAAATCTGCAACCTTCTGGCTTGTATGGTTTACTGCTGTGTATGGATGAGAAGCTACACCGGGCAGTGCCTTTACCCCACAGCTTGTTTGGGGAACAGTGATAATCTCATTTAGACTACTTAGTAATTGTACAATATGACTGCATTTTTAATACTTTTTTAATGTGTTTAAGTTGAAGTTCAGCTGATAGAGAATTGAAAACTTTAGCATTCTTCAGAATGATGTAGAATCCAGCAAAGAATTGCAAATCTACAGCCCCAGAAATTTTGTAAAAATTCATTGATGGGATGTAGGTGTTGCTGACGGGGCCAGCATTTATTGCCCATCCCTAATTGCTCTTGAGCAGGTGGTGGTGAGCTGTTACCTTGAACCACGACAGTCCATGTGGTGAAGATACTCTTATAGTGCTGTTAGGGAGGGAGTTCCAGGATTTTGACCAGGTGATGAAGGAACAATTATGTATTTCCAAGTCAGGATTATGTGTGACTTGGAGGGGGACTTTGAGGTGGTCATGTTCCAATGTGCTAGCTGTCCTTGTCCTTTTAGATACCAGAGGTTGCAGGTTTGGGAGGTGCTGTTAAAGAAGCCTTGTTGAGTTGCCACAATGCATCTTGTAGATGGTACACACTGCAGACACGGTGCACTGGTGGTGGAGTGAGTATTTAAGGTGGTGAATGGGGTGCTAATCAAGCGGGCTGCTTAGTGGATGGTGTTGAGCTTCTTGAGTGTTGTTGGAGCTGCACTCATTCAGTCAAGTGGACAGTATTCCACCACACACCTGATTGTGCCTTGTAAATGGTGGAAATGCTTTGGGGAGTCAGGAGGTGAGTCACTTGCTGCAGAATAGCCAGTGTCTGACCTGCTCTTGTATCCACCGTATTTATATGGCTGGTCCAGTTAAATTTCTGATCAATGGTGACCCCCAGGATGTTGGTTGTGGGGTAATTGGTGATGGTAATGCTATTGAATATCATGGGGAGATGGCTAAACTCTCTTGTTGGAGATGGTCATTGCCTCGCACTTGTGGTGCAATTTTACTTGCCACTTATCAGCCCAAGCCTGAATGTTGTCCAGGTCTTGCTGTATGTGGGCATGGACTGCTTCATTATCTGAGAAGTTGCAAATGGAACTGAACGTTGTGCAATCATCATGTGGTAGAGTGGTTGGGCTGCTTAAGATTATTATATTTGAGACGTTTTGAAATTCTGTACCTTGTGGAGTCATCTATTATGTAATACTGCACACTGATGCTATAATTGTACTGTGAATGCAATCCCAACATTTTGTCATTCTTGTGCCACGATTCATAATTCATTGTGTAATCTCTGAAATTCATAAGTATTTATAAGCCATTGCATAATAGCTATTCAGCAGCAAGATGTAGAATTACAAAATGATTGGATGATCTCCATTGTTCATTTGAATATTAAACTGTTCCCTTGATTTTCTCTTGGCACAGTTGAGCAGTTGTTTAGGTTTTTTAATCATGCTGTATAAATGTAGTAGCCAAAGGAGTTTGAAAGATGTCACACTATGTCCCTTTTGGAAAATGGTTTTCCAGATGGAGGAATGAAGAGAGTATTTGAGGTCTTGTATATTGTTACAAAAGACAAATATGTCTGGTACTTGCAGTCCCTCATGTGAAATAGTTATTTTGTTCGGTGAAAATGCATCCTAAAATTACACACTATTTGCAGAACAATTAATTGGGCACGGTTCTAGTCAGTGGGAATAGCAGGATAGTTCAGATGAATATGTGGCTTGAGGAGTGGTGCAAGGGGGAGGGATTCAAATTCCTGGGACATTGGAACCGCTTCTGGGGCAGTACAAACCGGATGGTCTGCACCTGGGTAGGACCGGAACCGATGTCCTCGGCGGAGTGTTTGCTAGTGCTGTTGGGGAGGGTTTAAACTAATATGGCAGGGGGATGGGAATTTACGAAGGGAGGCAGAGGGAAGTAAAAAGAGGGCAGAAGCAAAAAGTAGGAAGGAGAAAAACAAGAGTGGAGGGCAGAGAAATCAAGGGCAAAAATCAAAGGGCCACATTACAACATCATTCTAAAAGGACAAAGTGTTTTTTTAAAAAAAAAACAAGCCTGAAGGCTCTGAGTCTCAATGTGAGGAGCATTTGTAATAAGGTGGATGAATTAATTGCGCAGATAGCTGTTAATGGATATGATGTAATTGGGATTACGGAGACATGGCTCCAGGGTAACCAAGGCTGGGAACTCAACATCCAAGGGTATTCAATATTCAGGAAGGAAAAGGAGGTCGGATAACGTTACTGGTTAAAGAGGAGATTAACGCAATAGTAAGGAAGGACATTAGCTTGGATGATGTGGAATCTATGGGCTCAAGTTTGGACCCCCGGTATAACGGCGCACATCGGAGAGGCCCGCCTAATTTGTGGAACAGAAATTGCGCTGAATACTTACCTCGCGATTCTCGGATATATGTCGGCGCGGCGCAGCAGGAGCTGCTGGGGACGGAGCTACAACCCTGTGCCAAAAACAGTGCCAGCAGCTGCGTGTGTGCGCAGTAGTTCCTGGCCCTCCCAGCATGTCCTGTCTCCGGGCGAAGACCCTATCCCTGGCCGAAGGGACGTCGCCCCTATCCCGGACTGAGTAGTCTGACTGCCCTTATCGCTTCCGCGGCGGGCCCGCTCAGCATCTCGCTTGGGGGCGGGCCCCGCCCGAAGTCCTCGGCGATGGCGGGGCCCACTTCAGCAGGCTATTGGAGGCCTCCTGGTGCTGCAGTAGGTGAGTAGAAACTTTTAGTTTTTTTTTTATTTTTAAAAATTAATGTTTGGGGGGATTGATTTATTGGTTGGTTTATTGATTTTATCATTTATTATTGATGATGGCTCTTTATTGATAAGTGAAGTGTTTAATGCTTGTAAAATCCTCTAACTCCCTCCTCCCCACCCACATCTCTTGCTCCCTGCGCCTAATTCCTAAAATGTAGGCAAGGTTTTTCTGAGCGTACAAAAATCTACACTTAGTCCAAACTAACTTAGAATGGAGTAAGTTTTCGCTGCCTAAACTTGCAAAACAGGCGTAAGTGGCTGGTAACGCCCCCTTTTGGGGGAAAAAAACTGTTCGTAAATGAAATTATTCTAACGAACTAGAATTGGAGCAAACTAAATGCCGAGAATTGCAATTTCTAAGATACTCCATACTAAACTAGTTGCTCCAAAAAAAAATAGGAGCAACTCGAGCCGAAACCTGAGCCCAAAATGGGTAGAGCTGCGAAACACCAAAGGGCAGAAAACATTAGTATGAGTTGTGTACAGACCACCAAATAGTAGTAGTGAGGTTGGGGATGGCATCAAACTGGAAATTAGGGATGCGTGCAATAAAGGTACAGCAGTTGTCATGGGTGACTTAATCTACATGGAGATTGGGCTAACCAAACTGGTAGCAATACTGTGGAGGAGGATTTCCTGGAGTGTATAAGGGATGGTTTTCTGGACCAATATGTCGAGGAACCAACTAGAGAGCAGGCCATCCTAGACTGGGTCTTGTGTAATGAGAGAGGATTAATTAGCAATCTGGTCATGCGAGGACCCTTGGAAGAGTGACCATGATATGGCTTGAGGAGTGGTGCAGAAGGGAGGGATTCAAATTGCTGGGACATTGGAACCGGTTCTGGAGGAGGTGGGACCAGTACAAACCGGACGGTCTGCACCTGGGCAGGACCGGAACCAATGTCCGAGGGGGAGTGTTTGCTAGTGCTGTTGGGGAGGAGTTAATTTTAATATGGCAGAGGGATGGGAACCTATGCAAGGGAGACAGAGGGAAGTAGAATGGGGGCAGAAGCAAAAGATAGAAAGAAGAAAAGTAAAAGTGGAGGGCAAAAAGGCCACGTTACAGCCAAATTCTGAAGGGTCAAAGTGTATTAAAAAAAACAAGCCTGAAGGCTCTGTGCCTCAGTGTGAGGAGTATTCTGAATAAGGTGGACGAATTAACTGCACAGATAGCAGTTAACAGTGATGATGTAATTGGCATCACGGAGACATGGCTCCAGGGTGACCAAGGCTGGGAACTCAGCATTTAGGAAGGATAGACAGAAAGGTAAAGGAGGCTGGGTGGCATTGCTGGTTAAAGAGGAAATTAATGCAATAGGAAGGAAGGACATTAGCTTGGATGATGTGGAATCGGTATAGGTGGAGCTACGGAAGACCAAAGCGCAGAAAACGCTGGTGGGAGTTGTGTACAGACCACCAAACGGTAGTAGTGAGGTTGGGGACAGCATCAAACAAGAAATAAGGGATGCGTGCAATAAAGGTACAGCAGTTATCATGGGTGACTTTTTAATCTACATATTGATTGGGCTAACCAAACTAGTAGCAATGCAGTGGACCTGGAGTGTATTAGGGATAGTTTTCTGGACCAATATGTCGAGGAACCAACTAGAGAGCTGGCCATCCTCGACTGGGTGATGTGTAATGAGAAAGAACTAATTAACAATCTTGTTGTGCGAGGCCCCTTGGTGAAGTGACCATAATATGGTAGAATTCTTTATTAAGATGGAGTGTGACACAGTTAATTCAGAAACTAGGGTCCTGAACTTAGGAAAGCTAACTTCGATGGTATGAGACGAGACTTGGCCAGAATTGACTGGCAAATTATACTTGGGGTTGACGGTGGATAGGCAATGGCAAACATTTAAAGATCACATGGATGAACTGCAACAATTGTACATCCCTGTCTGGTGTAAAAATAAAACGGGGAAAGTGGCTCAACCGTGGTTAACAAGGGAAATTAAGGGTAGTGTTAAATCCAAGGAAGAGGCATATAAAAGGCCAGAAAAATCAGCAAACCTGAGGACTGGGAGAAATTTAGAATTCGGCAGAGGAGCACAAAGGGTTTAATTAGGAGGGGGAAAATAGAGTACAAGAGGAAGCTTGTTGGGAACATAAAAACTGACTGCAAAAGCTTCTATAGATATGTGAAGAGAAAAAGATTAGTAAAGGCAAATGTAGGTCCCTTGTAGTCGGATTCAGGTGAATTTATAATGGGGAATAAAAATGGCAGACCAGTTGAACAAATACTTTAGTTCTGTCTTCACGAAGGAAGACACAAATAACCTTCTGGAGGTACAAGGGGACCGAGGGTAGAGTGAGAAGGAGGAACTGAAGGATATCCTTATTACGTGGGAAATTGTGTTAGGGAAATTGATGGGATTGAAGGCTGATAAATCCCCGGGGCCTGATAGTCTGCATCCCAGAGTACTTAAGGAAGTGGCCCTAGAAATAGTGGATGCCTTGGTGATCATTTTCCAACAATCTGTCGACTCTGGATCAGTTCCCCTATGGACTAGAGGATAGCTAATGTAACACCACTTTTTAAAAGTGAGCGAGAGAGAAAACGGGTAATTATAGACTAGTTAGCCTGACATCAGTAGTGGGGAAAATGTTGAAATCAATTATTAAGGATGAAATAGCAGCGCATCTGGAAAGCAGTGACAGGATCGGTCCAAGTCAGCATGGATTTATGAAAGGGAAATCTTGCTTGACAAATCTTCTGGAACTTTTTGAGGATTTAACTAGTAGAGTGGAGAACCAATGGATGTGGTGTATTTGGACTTTCAAAAGGCTTTTGATAAGGTCCCACACAAGAGTTTGGTGTGCAAATTCAAAACACATGATATTGGGGGTAATGTACTGACGTGGATAGAGAACTGGTTGGCAGGCAGGAAGCAGAGAGATGGGATAAACGGGTCCTTTTCAGAATGGCAGGCAGTAACTAGTGGAGTGCTGCAGGGCTCAGTGCTGGGACCCCAGCTCTTTACAATATACGTTAATGATTTAGATGAAGGAATTGAGTGTAATATCTCCAAGTTTGCAGATGACGTTAAACTGGGTGGCGGTGTGAGCTGTGAGGAGGACACTAAGAGGCTGCAGTATGACTTGGACAGGTTAGGTGAATGGGCAAATGCATGACAGATGCAGTATAATGTGGATAAATGTGAGGTTATCAACTTTGGGGGCAAAAACACGAAGGCAGAATATTATCTGAATGGCGGCAGATTAGGAAAAGGGGAGGTGCAACGAGATCTGGGTGTCATGGCTCATCAGTCATTGAAAGTTGGCATGCAGGTTCAGCAGACGGTAAAGAAGGCAAATGGTATGTTGGCCTTCATAGCTAGGAGATTTGAGTATAGGAGCAGGGAGGTCTGGCTGCAGTTGTACAGGGCCTTGGTGAGGCCTCACCTGGAATATTGTGTTCAGTTTTGGTCTCCTAATCTGAGGAAGGATGTTCTTGCTATTGGGGGAGTGCAGCGAAGGTTCACCAGACTGATTCCCGGGATGGCTGACTGGCATATGAGCAGAGACTGGATCAACTGGGCCTTTATACACTGGAGTTTAGAAGGATGAGAGGGGATCTCATAGAAACATATAAAATTCTGACTGGATGGGACAAGTTGGATGTGGGAAGAATGTTCCCGTTATTGCGGAAGTCCAGAACCAGGGGACACAGTCTTGGGATAAGGGGTAGGCCATTTAGGACTGAGATGAGGAGAAACTTCTTCACTCAGAGTTGTTAACCTGTGGAATTCCCTGCCGCAAAGAGTTGTTGATGCCAGTTCATTGGATATATTCAAGAGGGAATTAGATGTGGCCCTTATGACTAGGGGGATCAAGGCGTATGGAGAGAAAGCAAGAAAGGGATACTGAGGGAATGATCAGCCATGATCTTATTGAATGGTGGTGCAGGCTCGAAGGGCCGAATGGTCTACTCCACCTATTTTCTATGTTTCTAATTCTTCATTAAGATGGAGAGTGACTCAGTTAATTCAGAGACTAGGGTCCTGAACTGAAAGAAAAGGAACTTCGATGGTATGAGATGTGAATTGGCTAGGATAGACTGGCAAATGATACTTAAAGGGCTGATGGTGCATAGGCAACGGCAAACATTTATAGATCACATGGATGAACTGCAACAATTATATGTCCCTGTCTGGCGTAAAAATAAAGTGGGGAAGATGGCTCAACCGTGGCTAACAAAGGAAATTGGGGATAGTGTTAAATCTCAGGAAGAGGTATATAAATCGGCCAGAAAAAGCAGCAAACCTGAGGACTGGAAGAAATTTAGAATCCAGCAGAGGAGGACTAAGAATTTAATTAGGAGGGGGAAAATAGCTTGCAGGGAACATAAAAACTGACTGCAAAAGCTTCTATAGATATGTGAAGAGAAAAAGATTAGTGAAGACTAATGTAGGTCCCTTGCAGTCAGAATCAGGTGAATTTATAATGGGAACAAGGAAATGGCAGACCAATTGAACAAATACTTTGGTTCTGCCTTCACTAAGGAAGGCACGAATAACCTCTCGAAAATAGCGAGAAGGAGGAACTGAAGGAAATCCTATTAGTCAGGAAATTGTGTTCGGGAAATTGATGGGGTTGAAGTCCGATAAATCCCCAGGGCCTGATAGGCTGCATCCCAGAGTATTTAAGGAAGTGGCCCTAGAAATAGTGGATGCTTGGTGGTCATTTTCCAACATTCTATGGACTCTGGATCAGTTCCTATGGATTGGAGGGTAGCTAATGTCACACCACTTTTTAAAGGAGGGAGAAAGAAATCAAGGAATTATAGACCGGTTAGCCTGACATTGGTAGTGGGGGTAAATGCTGGAATCAATTATTAAAGATGAAATAGCAGCACATTTGGAAAGCAGTGACAGGATCGGTCCAAGTCAGCATGGATTTATGAAAGGGAAATCATGCTTGACAAATCTTCTAGAATTTTTTGAGGATGTAACTAGTAGAGTGGACAAGGGAGAACCAGTGGATGTGGTGTATTTGGACTTTCAAAAGGCTTTTGACAAGGTCCCACACAAGAGATTAGTGTGCAAAATTCAAGTACGTGGTATTGGGGGTAACGTGGATAGAGAACTCGTTGGCAGACAGGAAGCAAAGCGAAGGAATAAACCGGTCCTTTTCAGAATGGCTGGCAGGCAGTAACTAGTGGGGCACCGCAAGGTTCAGTGCTGCGACCCCAGCTATTTACAATATACATTAATGATTTAGACGAAGGAATTGAATGTAATATATCCAAGTTTGCAGATGACACTAAGCTGGGTGGCAGATGTGAGCTGTGAGGAGGATGCTAAGAGGTTGCAGGGAGAGTGAGAGTGAATTAATATATATTATGCAGGCTCGAAGGACCATGGCCCCAAGTTTCCACACGATAAAAAACGGGCGCCCCTCCGAGCTGGGCGCCCGTTTTTCGCACCGGAAAAAAACGCGCGATTCTGGAGCACCCTGCAGCTCCATGTCTGCTTGGCGCGGCGCTCAGGGGGGCGGAGCCTACCACTCGCGCCGATTTTGTAAGTGGGAGGGGGCGGGTACCATTTAAATTAGTTTTTTTCCTGCCGGCAACCCTGCGCGTGCGCGTTGGAGTGTTCGCGCACGCGCAGTGTGAAGGAAACATTGGCACTCGGCCATTTTTGTAGTTCTTTGTAGCTGTTTAATTTTTGAACATTTTTTAATAAAAGCACATTGCCATCAGCACATCAGCACTGAGGCTTCTTGCAGCAGTGAGAAGGCTGCAGGAAGCTTCAGAAAGTTGAGGCAGTCGTTTCCCGACGGCCTTCCCCCCCCCCCCCCCCCAGCTGTCGGGAATGGCTGCTGAACTTGAGGCTTCCTGCAGCCTTCTCACTGTCCCCCCCGCCCGCCGCCTGGAATGGCTTCCTCTTCCTCCTTCTCTTTTTCCCCCCCCCCCCCAAGCGGGAACGAACGGCTTCCTCCTCTTCTCCCCCCCCCCCCCCCCCCCCCCCCCCAGTGGCATTCTCCCTGGCTGAAGCACTTTCACACAGGTAGGAAGGTGGTTTATTTAATCTTTTCTTTGCATAAATTTTTATTCAGGTTGGATTTATTTGTATAAATATAAATAAGGATTTATTATAGAATTTAATGACTTCACTTCCCTCCCCCCCCCCCCACCTCGTTCTGGACGCCTAATTTGTAACCTGCACCTGATTTTTTAATGTGTAGACAAGGTTTTTCAGTTCTACAAAAATCTTCACTTGCTCCATTCTAAGTTAGTTTGGAGTACGTTTTCACTGTGGAAACTTTGAAATCAGGCGTCAGTGGCTGGACATGCCCCCTTTTGAAGAAAAAATTCTGTTCCAAAGTGAAACTGTTCTAACTGACTAGAACGGCAGAAAAAAAAATGTGGAGAATTGCGATTTCTAAGATAGTCCGTTCTCCACCAGTTGCTCCTAAAAATCAGGCGCAAATCATGTGGAAACTTGGGCCCCATATGACCTACTCCTGCACCTATTTTCTATGTTTCAAATACTTGGTCTACGGAGCCACATAGTGGCTAGAGCTTGCAACTGCATCATGATTGTTCATGTAACAACATTGAACAGGAATTGTTTAATATTGACACATTATGAACAAAACTCATGACAACCAGAGGTTAGATTTGTGGACAGGAAGTATGTGCCCTACTCAACATTTTTAATATAATAGTTTGTTTATTATGGTGTTGCACACAGAGTGTAAACACTCTTATCAAAACCCCTCAATTTTAAATACCTCTGTTAAATCTTCCCTTTACCTTCTCTGCTCCAAACAGAAAAATCCCAACTTCTCTATTCTCTCCACATAACTGAAGTTCTTCATCCCTGGTATAATTCTGGTAAATATCCGCTGCTCCCTCTCCAAGGCCTTGACATCCTAAAGTGTGGTGCCCATCATTGGATACAATACTCCAGCTGAGGCCTCACCAGTGGATTTTATAAAGGTTTTGATCGAGTAAATAAGGATAAATTGTTTCCACTGGCAGATGGGTACCAGTAACCAGATCATAGATTTAAGATAATTGGCAAAAGAACCAGGGGCAAGGATGAGGAGAATTTTTTTCACAAAGTGAGTTGTTGTGATCTGGAATGCACTGCCTAAAAGGGTGGAAGCAAATTCAAAACAGAGTTGAAAATATATTTGAAATGGAAAAAAAATTGCAGGGCTATGAGGAAAGAGCAGGGGAGTGGGACTAATTAGATCGGTCTTTCAAAATGCTGGCACAGGCATGATGGGCTGAATGGCCTACTTCTGTGCTGTTTGATTCTATGGTGACTAGCATTGGAATATAAACCTATAAAATAATAAAGGGGCTCTGATGATATGAATTTTTAATTTGTTTGTCACTTGAACCCTGAGATCCTTAGTTATTCACATAAATAATACTGGATTTTAAAAAAAATGGCACCTGGCAGTTATATAGTTTTAGGCTGCAAAACAGAATTTTCAAGGATATCAGATTATCTGGGATGGTGAAATACATAAGAATTACTTCTCCCCCAACGCCACATTTTCGTGCTTCTCTGCTGCTCTGTAACTGATCACCAGGATATGTATGAACATGGCCAGTTCAGTTTGGTTCCTTAAGTTTAGATTAATTACTTTTATTAACACACTCTACACCTTCCCAGTAATGTTGCATAGATATTGAACTTGTGTGGAGAACAGTTTTCTGCTCTATCATGGAGCCTATTGCATGTAAGATTACTTTATAAATTTTGGATCAAGTTAGTTACACAAATTAAAAATTCATTAAATCATCTGAGCCCCTTTACTATTTTCTGGGTTTATACTCCACTAGTTTGTTTGTGAGAAGTGTTCCACAAATATGATTGCTGTTCCATTTATGTAGCCATATATCATTCAAATCGTTACCTCTGGTGCCCCCCAAGGATCTATCCTTGCCCCCTGCTCCTATTTCTCATCTACTTGTTGCCCCTTGGTGACATCATCCGAGAACACAGCGACAGTTTCCACATGTACGCTGATGACACCCAACTTTACCTCACTACCACTTCTCTCGACCCCTCCATGGTCTCTAAGTTGTCAGATTGCTTGTCTGTCATCCAGTCCTAGATGAGCAGGCATTTTCTCCAATTGAATATTGGGAAGACCAAAGCCATTGTTTTCAGTCCCTGCCATAAACTCCGTTCCCTAGCCACTCACTCTATCCCTCTTCCCAACTTCTGTCTGAGGCTGAACCAGACTGTTCACAAACTTGGTGTCATATTTGACCCTGAAATGAGCTTTCGACCACCTATACGCAGATTAACTAAGACTGTCTATTTCCACCTCCGTAACATCACCCATTTCTGTGCTTGCCTCAGCTCATCTGCTGCTGAAACCCTCATCCATGCCTTTGTTACCTCTAGTCTTGACTATTCCAATGCACTCCTGGCTGGCCCCTCACATTCTCCCCTACATAAACTAGAGGTGATCCAAAACTTGGCTGCCTATGTCCTAACTCTCTCCAAGTCCCACTTACCTATCATCCCTGTGCTCGCTGACCTACATTGGCTGCCAGTTAAGCAACACCTCGATTTCAAAATTCTCATACTTGTTTTCAAATCCCTCCATGGCCTTGCCCCTCCCTATCTCTAATCTTCTCCAGTCCCACAACACCTCGATGTCTGCACTCCTCTAATTCTGCCCTCTTGAGCATCCCAGATTATAGTCGCTCAACCATTGGTAGCCATGCCTTCTGTTGCCTGGGCCCTAAGCTCTGGAATTCCCTGCCTAAGCCTTTTCTCCTTCAAGACACTCCTTAAAACATACCTCTTTGACCAAGCTTTTGGTCATCTGCCCTAATTTCTCCTTATGTGGCTCGGTCTCAGATCTTTTGTGTCCATCATCATCATCATAATCATTGGCAGTCCCTCTGAATCGAAGACGACTTACTTCCACTCTTAAGCATGAGTTCTTAGGTGGCTGAACAAGCCAATATGAGAACCACAGTCCCTGTCACAGGTGGGACACCCTTTTGATGAGGGAAAGGGTGGGTGGGACTGGTTTGCCGCACGCTCTTTCTGCTGCCTGTGCTTGATTTCTGCATGCTTTCGGCGATGAGACTCGAGGTACTCGGCGCCCTCCCAGATGCACTTCCTCCACTTAGGGCGGTCTTTGGCCAGGGTCTCCCAGGCTTTAGTGGGGATGTTGCATTTTATCAGGGTGGCTTGGACGGTGTCCTTGTAACGTTTCTTCTGCCCGCCTTTGTCTCGTTTGCCGTGAAGGAGTTCCGAGGAGAGCACTTGCTTTGAGAGTCTTGTGTCTGGCATGCGAACAGTGTGGCCTGTCCAGCGGAGCTGATCAAGTGTGGTCAGTACTTCAATGCTGGGGATGTTGGCCTGGTCGAGGACGCTAACGTAGATGTGTCTGTCCTCCCAGGAGATTTGCAGGATCTTGCGGAGACATTGTTGGTGGTATTTCTCCAGTGACTTGAGGTGTCTACTGTACATTGTCCATATCTCGAGTCATACAGGAGGGAGGGTATTACTACAGTCCTGTAGACCATGAGCTTGGTGGCAGATTTGAGGGCCTGGTCTTCGAACACTCTTATCCTCAGATGGCCGAAGGCCGCACTGGAGGCGGTGTTGAATCTCGTCATCAATGTCCACTCTTCTTAATAAGACGCTCCCGAGGTATGGGAAATGGTCCACGTTGTCCAGAGCCGCGCCGTGGATCTTGATGACTGGGGGGCAGTGCTGTGTGGTGGGGACCAGCTGGTGGAGGACCTTTTGTCTAACGGATGTTTAGCAAAAGGCCCATGCTTTCGTACACCTCAGTAAATACGTTGACTAAGACTTTGTGTTCAGCCTCTGTGTGTGCACAGACGCAGGCGTTGTCCGCGAACTGTAGCTCAACGACAGAGGTTGGGTGATCTTGGACCTGGTCTGGAGACAACAAAGGTTGAACAGGTTCCCACTGGTTCTGTAGTTTAGTTCCACTCCAGTGGGGAGCTTGTCAACTGTGAGGTGGAGCATGGCAGCGAGGAAGATTGAGAAGAGGGTTGGGGCGATGACGCAGGCCTGTTTGACCCCGGTCCGGACGTAATAGTCCAGTAAGGACATAATACTCCTGTGAAGCACCTTGGGATGTTTCACCAAGTTAAAGGCGCTATATAAATACAAGTTGTTGTTGTTGTCTGCAAATTGTTGTTTCTGTTGGATATGCAGAGCAATTCCAAGAGTGTTCCTTTCATACTCTTTAATAAAATGGCCTGGTACTGAGAATCCCTTGAATTGATTCATCTAGCTTTGCCTATCCAAGCAGAATATGATACAGAATACTGCACACGGTATATATGTTATACTTGGCCTTTGTGTTGAACAAAAAAATGGAGACATTTGTTAATGTTTTACTTTCTTTACAATTCCAACATAGACTGGAGCCCATGATCTACAAACAAAAGCAGATCGATTGGTGCAGCTAAGCATCTGTTCGTCACTGGCACGTAAATTCCCCAAACTAACTATAATTGGGGAGGAGGTAAGGGCATTACCACATTAAGTGTTTGATTCAACTTATCTGTTCCATAGGTTTTTTTTCTATACAGTTTCCTGTCCCATTTTTTTTGCTGAGTTGCGAGCATATTAATGACCTTTTCACTTGACATTTCCTAATGGAGAGCTTGCAAAAATACCCTTAACCTGTTGTTGATTTTTGAGAACATGTCGAGTTCACTGCAATTTTCTTTTGCAAGCAAGAGATACTTGACAAGTTCAATGGCAAAAATCTGCTCTGTGCGAAGTCAGGGATGCTTCCAGTGTCCCTGACGACTACATATGCGGGAAGTGCATCCGCCTACAGCACCTGACAGACTGCATTGCGGCATTGGAGCTGCGGGTGGATTTACTCTGGAGCATCCACGATGCTGAGGATGTCGTGAATAGCACGTTTAGCGAATTGGCCACACTGCAGGTAAAGGGTACACAGCCAGATAGGGGATGGGTGACCAACAGGAAGAGCAGTGGAAGGAAGGTAGTGCAGGGGTCGCCTGCAGTCATCCCCCTGCAAAACAGATACACCGCTTTGAGTACTGTTGAGGTGCATGATTCATCAGGGGAGAGTAGCAGCAGCCAAGTTCATGGCACCGTGAGTGGCTCTGCTGCACAGGAGGACAGGAAAAAGAGTGGGAGAGCTATAGTGGTAGGGGATTCAATTGTAAGAGGAATAGATAGACATTTCTGCGGCCGCAACCGAGACTCAAGGATGGTATGTTGCCTCCCTGATGCAAGGGTCAAGGATGTCTCGGAGCAGGTGCAGGGCATTTTGAAGGGGGAGGGTGAACAGTCAGTTGTCGTGGTGCATATAGGTACCAACGCTATCGGTAAAAAATGGGATGAGGTCCGACAAGACGAATTTAGGGTGCTAGAGCTAAATTTAAAAAGTAGGACCTCAAAAGTAGTAATCTCAGGATTGCTACCAGTGCCACGTGCTAGTCAGAGTAGGAATCGCAGGATAGCTCCGATGAATCCGTGGCTTGAGGAGTGGTGCAGAAGGGAGGGATTCAAATTCCTGGGACATTGGAACCGGTTCTGGGGGTGGTGGGACTAGTACAAACCGGATGGTCTGCACCTGGGCAGGACCGGAACCAATGTCCGAGGGGGAGTGTTTGCTAGTGCTGTTGGGGAGGAGTTAAACTGATATGATAGGGTGATGGGAACCTATGCAGGGAGACAGAGGGAAGTAGAATGGGGGCAGAAGCAAAAAGTAGAAAGTGGTGGTCAGAGAAACCCAAGGCAAAAAGCAAAAAGGGTCACATTACAGCAAAATTCTAAAGGGGCATAGTGTGTTAAAAAGACAAGCCTGAAGGCTCTGTGCCTCAATGCGAGAAGTGTTCGGAATAAGATGGACAAATTAACTGCGCAGATAGCAGTCAATGGATATGATGTAATTGGCATCACGGAGACATGGCTCCAAGGTGACCGAGGCTGGGAACTCAACATCCAGGGGTATTCAACATTTAGGAATGATAGACAGAAAGGAAAAGGAGGTGGGGTGGCATTGCTGGTTCAAGAGGAAATTAATGTAATAGTAAGGAAGGACATTAGCTTGGATGATGTGGAATTAGTATGGTGGAGCTATGGAATACCAAGGGGCAACAAACGCTAGTGGGAGTTGTGTACAGACCATCAAACAGTAGTAGTGAGGTTAGGGACAGCATCAAACAAGAAATTAGGGATGCCTGCAATAAAGATACAGCAGTTATCATGGGCGACTTTAATCTACATATTGATTGGGCTAACCAAAATGGTAGTAATGCGGTGGAGGAGGATTTCCTGGAGTGTATTAGGGATGGTTTTCTGGACCAATATGTCGAGGAACCAACTAGAGTGCTGGCCATCCTAGACTGGGTGACGTGTAATGAGAAAGGGCTAATTAGCAATCTTGTTGTGCGAGACCATTTGGGGAAGAGTGATCATAATATGGTAGAATTCTTTATTAAGATGGAGAGCTAAACAGTTAATTCAGAGACTAGGGTCCTGAACCTAAGGAAAGGTAACTTCGATGGTACGAGACATGAATTGGCTAGAATAGACTGGCGAATGATACTTAAAGGATTGACAGTGGATAGGCAATGGCAAACATATAAAGATCACATGGGTGAACTTCAACAATTGTACATCCCTGTCTGGAGTAAAAATAAAACGGGGAAGGTGGCTCAACCGTGGATAACAAGGGAAATTCACGATTGTGTTAAATCCAAGGAAAAGGCATATAAATTGGCTAGAAAAAACAGCAAACCTGAGGACTAGGGGAATTTTATAATACAGCAGAGGAGGACAAAGGGTTTAATTACGAGTGGGAAAATAAAGTATGAGAGGAAGCTTGCTGGGAACATTAAAAACTGACTAACTGCAAAGCTTTTATAGATATGTGAAGAGAAAAAGATTAGTGAAAAAAAAAATAGGTCCCTTGCAGTCAGATTCAGGTGAATTTATAATGGGGAGCAAAGAAATGGCGGACCAGTTAAACAAATACTTTGGTTCTGTCTTCACAAAGGAAGATGCAAATAACCTTCCGGAAATACTAGGGGACCGAGGGTCTAGCGAGAAGGAGGAACTGAAGGAAATCCTTATTAGGCGAGAAATTGTGTTGGGGAAATTGATGGGATTGAAGGCCGATAAATCCCCGGGGCCTGATGGTCTGCATCCCAGAGTACTTACGAAAGTAGCCCTAGAAATAGTGGATGCATTGGTGATCATTTTCTAACAGTCTGTCGACTCTGGATTAGTTCGAATGGACTGGAGGGTAGCTAATGTAACACCACTTTTTAAAAAAGGAGGGAGAGAGAAAACAGGGAATTATAGACCGGTTAGCCTGACATCAGTAGTGGGGAAAATGTTGGAATTAATTATTAAAGATGAAATAACAGCGCATTTGGAAAGTAGTGACTGGATTGGTCCAAGTCAACATGGATTTATAAAAGGGAAATCCTGCTTGACAAATCTTCTAGAATTTTTTGAGGATGTAACTAGCAGAGTGGACAAGGGAGAACCATTGGATGTGGTGTATTTGGACTTTCAAAAGGCTTTTGACAAGGTCCCACACGAGATTAGTGTGCAAAATTAAAGCACATGGTATTGGGGGTAGTGTACTGACGTGGATAGAGAACTGGTTGGCAGACAGGAAGCAGAGAGTCGGGATAAACGGGTCCTTTTCAGAATGGCAGGCAGTGTCTAGTGGTGGTGCTGCAGGGGCCCAGCTCTTTACAATATACATTAATGATTTGGTTGAGGGAATTGAATGTAATATCTCCAAGTTTGCAGATGACACTAAGCTGGGTGGCGGTGTGAGCTGTGAGGAGGATGCTAAAAGGCTGCAGGGTGACTTGGACAGGTTAGGTGAGTGGGCAAATGTGTAGCAGATGCAGCATAATGTGGATAAATGTGAGGTTATCCACTTTGGTGGCAAAAACACGGAAGGCAGAATATTATCTGAATGGTGGCAGATTAGGAAAAGGGGAGGTACAACGAGACCTGGGTGTCATGGTACATCAGTCATTGAAAGTTGGCATGCAGGTACAGCAGGTGGTGAAGAAGGCAAATGGTATGTTGGCCTTCATAGCTAGGGGATTTGAGTATAGGAGCAGGGAGGTCTTAATGCAGTTGTACAGGGCCTTGGTGAGGCCACACCTGGAATATTGTGTTCAGTTTTGGTCTCCTAATCTGAGGAACGATGTTCTTGCTATTGAGGGAGTGCAGCGAAGGTTCACCAGACTGATTCCTGGGATGGCAGGACTGACCTATGAGGAGAGACTGGATCGACTGGGCCTGTATTCACTGGAGTTTAGAAGGAGAAGAGGGGATCTCATAGAAACATAAAATTCTGACGGGACTGGACAGGTTAGATGCAGGAAGAATGTTCTGGATGTTGGGAAAGTCCAGAACCAGGGGACATAGTCTAAGGATAAGTGGTAAGCCATTTAGGACTGAGATGAAGAGAGTTGTTAACCTGTGGAATTTTTTACTGCAGAGAGTTGTTGATGCTAGTTCATTGGATATATTTAAGCGGGAGTTAGATATGGCCCTTACGGCTAAAGGGATCAGTGGTATGGAGAGAAAGCAAGAAAGGGGTACTGAGCTTGAATGATCAGCCATGATCTTATTGAATGGCGGTGCAGGCTCGAAGTGCTGAATGGCCTATTCCTGCACCTATTTTCTATGTTTCTATATAATTATTGTAAATAGTATTAACATGTTCCAGTGACCAGTTGAGGCCTCTAGATTACTGGTCCATTAACATAACCACTGCACTGCTGTACCCCTGCAAGTATGGCAATGGCAGCATAGTGGTTATGTTACTGGACTAGTAATTGAGAGGCCTGGACTAATGATCCGGAGATGTGATTGAGAGTTCAAATCCCACCTCGGCAGCTGTGGAATTTTAAAACTCAGTTAAATTTTAAAAGAATTTTTAAAAAAAGCTCGTGTCCTGTAATGGTGACCATGAAACTACAGATTGTAATTTTAAAAACCCATCTGGTTTACTAATTTCCTTTAGCAAAGGAAATCTGCTGGCCTATATGTGACTCCAGACCCACAGCAATGTAGTTAACTGCTAACTGCCCTCAGTTGTAACAAACCGATAGAGAAAACAATAATGAAAATAAAACTGGATGGACCACCTGGCATCGACCTCAGCACCGACTTCAGACTTGAATATTGTGTACAGTTTTGGTCTCCTAATCTGAGGAAGGACATTCTTGCTATTGAGGGAGTGTAGCGAAGGTTCACCATACTGATTCCTGGGATGGCAGGACTGACATATGAAGAAAGACTGGATCGACTAGGCTTATATTCACTGGAATTTAGAAGAATTCTGATGGGATTGAACAGGTTAGATGCAGCAAGAATGTTCCAGATGTTGGGGAAATCCAGAACAAGGGGTCACAGTCTAAGGAGTAAGCCATTTAGGACCGAGATGAGGAGAAACTTCTCACTCCGAATTGTGAACCTGTGGAATTCGCTACCACAGAAAGTTGTTGAGGCCAGTTCATTAGATATATTCAAAAGGGAGTTAGATGTGACCCTTATGGCTAAAGGGATCAAGGGGTATGGAGGGGTACTGAAGTTGCATGATCAGCCATGTTCATATTGAATGGTGGTGCAGGCTCGAAGGGCTGAATGGCTTGCTCCTGTACCTATTTTCTATGTTTCACACCCAGCCCAGTCGACCCTGCAAAGTCCTCCTCACTAATATCTGGAGACTTGTGCCAAAATTGGGAGAGCTGTCCTGCAGACTAATCAAGTAAAAGCCTGACTTCGTCATACTCACAGAATCATACCTTTCAGGTAATGTCCCAGACTCCTCCATCACAAACCCCAAGGTGGCGGCACAGAGGCATACAGTCAGGAGGGAGTGGCCCTGGGAGTCCTCAACATTGACTCCGGACCCCATGAAGTCTCATGGCTGCAGGGTTGAGCATACGCAATGAAATCTCCTGCTGATTACCCTCTCTCAGCTGATGAATCCGTACTCCTGCATATTAAACACCACTTGGAAGAAGCACTGAGGGTAGCAAGGTCACAGAATGTACTCTGGGTTGGGGACATCAATATACATCACCAAGAGTGGCTCGGTAGTACCACTACTGACCGAGCTGGCCGAGTCCTGAAGGACTTATCTGCCACTCAGCCTGCAGAAGGTGATGAGAGAACCAACGCGAGGGAAAAACCTACTTGACCTCGTCTTCACCAATTTACCCGTCGCAGATGCATCTGTCCATGACGGCATTGAGAACAGTGACCACCGCACAGTCATTGTGGAGACCAAGTTCCATCATGTTGTAGAAACATAAGAAATAGGAGCATGAGTAGGCCTTTTACATAAGAATTAGGAACAGGAGTAGGCCATCTAGCCCCTCGAGCCTGCTCCGCCATTCAACAAGATCATGGCTGATCTGGCCATGGACTCGGCTCCACTTACCCGCCCGCTCCCCGTAACCCTTAATTTCCTTATTGGTTAAAAATCTATCGATCTGTGACTTGAATACATTCAATGAGCTAGCCTCAACTGCTTCCTTGGGCAGAGAATTCCACAGATTCACAACCCTCTGGGAGAAGAAATTCCTTCTCTACTCTGTTTTAAATTGGCTTCCCCATATTTTGAGGCTGTGCCCCCTAGTTCTAGTCTCCCCGACCAGTGGAAACAACTTCTCTTCCTCTATCTTGTCTATCCCTTTCATTATTTTAAATGTTTCTATAAGATCACCCCTCATCCTTCTGAACTCCAACGAGTAAAGACCCAGTCTACTCAATCTATCACCATCAGGTAACCCCCTCATCTCCAGAATCAGCCTAGTGAATCGTCTCTGTACCTCCTCCAAAGCTAGTATATCCTTCCTTAAGTAAGGTGACCAAAACTGCACGCAGTACTCCAGGTGCGCCTCATCAATACACTATACAGTTGCAGAAGGACCTCCCTGCTTTTGTACTCCATCCCTCTCACAATGAAGGCCAACATTCCATTCGCCTTCCTGATTACCTGTTGCACCTGCAAACTAACTTTTTGGGATTTATGCACAAGGACCCCCAGGTCCCTCTGCACCGCAGCATGTTGTAATTTCTCCCCATTCAAATAATAATCCCTTTTACTGTTTTTTTTCCCCCCAAGGTGGATGACCTCACACTTTCCGACATTGTATTCCATCTGCCAAACCTTAGCCCATTTGGCCCCCCGAGCCTACTCCGCCATTTAATAAGATCATGGCTGATCTGATTTTGGGCTCAGCTCCGCTTCCCTGTCCACTCCCCATAATCCTTCACTCCCTTGTCGCTCAAAAATCTCTATCTCCACCTTAAATATATTCAATGACCCAGCCTCCACAGCTCTCTGGGGCAGAGAATTCCATAGATTTACAACCCTCAGAATTTCTCCTCATCTCGGTTCTAAATGGACGACCCCTTATTCTGAAACTATAACCCCTAGTTCTAGATTCCCCCAAGAGGGGAAACATCCTCTCTGCATCTACCTTGTCGAGCTCCCTCAGTATCTTGTATGTTTCAATAAGATCATCTCTCATTCTTCTGAATTCCAACGCGTATCGGCTCAACCTTTCTTCATGTCAATCCTTTCATCTCTGGAATCAACCTAGTGAACCTTCTGTGAACCACCTTAAACGTAAGTATATCCCTCCTTAAATAAGGATACCAAAACTGTTCACAGTACTCCATGTGTGGCCATACCAATACCCTGTACAGTTGTAGCAGGACCTCCCTATTTTTATACTCCATTCCCCTTTTCAATAAAGGCCAACATTCTATTTGCCTTCCCGATTACTTGCTGTACCTTCATACTTACCTTTTGTATTTTATGCACAAGGACCCCCCAGGTCCCTGTAGTCCAGCGTTTTGTAATTTCTCTCCATTTAGATAATTTGCTTTTTTATTTGTCCTGCCAAGTGGGTAACCTCACACTTTCCCACTTTATACTCCATCTGCCAAATATTTGCTCATTCACTTAGCCTGTTTATATCCCTTTGCAGATTTTTTGTGTCCTCCTCACAACTTGCTTTCCCATCCATCTTTGTATCATCAGCAGACTTGGCTACATTACACTCAGTCCCTTCATCTAAGTCATTAATATAGATAATAAATAGTTGAGGCTCCAGCACCAGTCCCTGTGGCACCCCACTAGTTACCGTTTGCCAACCGGAAAAAGACCTATTTATCTCTTTTCTGTTAGATAGCCAATCCGCTATCCATGCTAACATTATTACCCCCAACCCCACGAGCTCTTAACTTGTGCAGTAACCTTTTATATGGCACCTTATCGAATGCCTTCTGGAAATCCAAATACACCACATTCACCTATCCACCCTGCTCGTTACATCCTTCAAGAACTCCAGCAAATTTGTCAAACATGATTTCCCTTTCATAGAAAGTTCACTAGGTTGATTCTGGAGATGAAGGGGTTGACTTATGAGAATAGGTTGGGCCTATATACATTGGAGTTCAGAAGAATGAGAGATGATATTGCAACATATGAGATACTGAGGGGACTCGACAAGGTGGATGCAGAGAGGATATTTCCACTCATACGGGAAACTTTAACTAGGGGACATAGTCTAAGAATAAGGGGGCCACCCATTTAAAACTGATGAGGAGAATTTTCTTTTTCTGAGGGTTGTAATTCTCTACCCCAGAAAGCTGTAGATAAGGGAGTAAAGGGTTATGGGGAGCGAGCAGGGAAGTGGAGCTGAGTCCATGATCAGATCAGCCATGATCTTATTGAATGGCAGAGTAGGCTCGAGGGTCCACATGGCCTACTCCTGCACCTATTTCTTATGTTCGGAAAACCATGCTGACTCTGCTTGACTATTATGCTTCTCCAAATGTCCTGCTTCTGTTTCCTTAATAATGGACTCCAGCATTTTCCAAATGACAGATGTAAGGCTAACTGGTCTATAGTTTCCTGCTTTCTGTCTGCCTCCTTTTTTAAATAGGAGTGTTACATTTGCAGTTTTCCAATCCGCTGGGACCTCTCCAGAATCCAGGGAATTTTGGTAGATTACAACCAATGCATCCATTATCTCTGCAGCCACTTCTTTTAAGATCCTAGGACGTAGGCCATCGGGTCCCGGGGACTTGTCCACCTTTAGTCCCATTATTTACCGAGTACTTTTTCTTTAGTGATAGTGATTGTTTTAAGTCCCCCCCACCCCACCCCCTTCCTTTAGCCTCTTGATGATCTATTATTTGGATGTTTTAATGTCTTCTAAATATTTGTTCAATGTCTGCCATTTCCCTGTTCCCCATTATTAATTTCCCAGTCTCGGCCTCTAAGGGACCAACGTTTACTTTAGCTACTTTTTATATAACTATAAGCTTTTGCTATCTGTTTTTATGTTTCTTGCTAGTTTACACTCATCATCTATCCTCCCCCTCAATTTTTTAGTCGCCCTTTGCAGGTTTTAAAACATTTTCCAATCCTCTGGCCTCCAACTAATCTTGGCAACATTGTATACCATTGTTTTCAATTTGATACCATCCTTTACTTTCTTAGTTTAGCCATGGATGTTTTCCCTTCTCTTAGTCTTTCCTTCTCACTGGAATATATTTTTGTTGAGTTATGAAATATCTCCTTAAATGTCTGCCACTGTTTATCAATCGTCTTACATTTTAATCTATTTTGCCAGTCCACTTTAACCAATTCTGCCTTCATACCTTTGTAATCGCTTTTATTGAAGATCAGGAGCACTACCACTGTGCTAAATCGGATAGATTGATAACTGATCTAGCAGCTCAAAACTGGGCATCCATGAGGCGCTGTGGGCCATCAGCAGCAGAATTGTATTCCACCACAATCTCTATTGGCACAACATATCCGTCACTCTACCAATATAATCAAGTCAGAGGACCAACCTGGGTTCAATGTGGAGTGCAGAAGAGCATGCCAGGAGCAGCATCGGGTGCACCTAAAAAAATGAGGTACCAACCTGGGGAAGCTGCAACACAGGACTAATCAGCATGCTATAAACCGAGCTGAGGAATCCCACAATCAACGGATCAAATCAAAGCTCTGTAGTCCTGCCAAATCCAGCCGTGAATGGTGGTGGACAATTAAACAACTAACGGGAGGAGGAGGCTCCATGAATATCCCCATCCTCAATGATGGCGGAGCTCAGCATGCAAGTGCTAAAGACAAGGCTGAGCATTTGCAACCATTGCAGCCAGAAGTACCGAGTGGATGATCCATATCGGCCTCCTCCTGAGGTCCCCACCAACACAGAAGCCAGTCTTCAGCCAATTCACTCCAAATGATATCAAGAAGTGGCTGAGCGCACTGGATACAGCAAAGGCTATGAGCCCCAACAACATAAGAACATAAGAAATAGGAACAGGAGTAGACCATGCAGCCCCTCGAGTCTGCTCCACCATTCAATAAGATCATGGCTGATCTGATCATGGACTCAGCTCCACTTCCCTGCCCGCTCCCCATAGCCCCTTTATCGTTTACGAAACTGTCTATTTCTGTCTTAAATTTATTCAATGTCCCAGCTTCCACAGCTGAGGCAGCGAATTCCACAGATTTACAACCCTCTGAGTGAAGAAATTTCTCCTCATCTCAATTTTAAATGGGTGGCCCCTTATTCTAAGATCATCCCCTGTAGTTCTGGTCTCCCCCATCAGTGGAAACATCCTCTCTGCATCCACCTTGTCAAGCCCCCTCATAATCTTATACGTTTCGATAAGATCACCTCTCATTCTTCTGAATTCCATTGAGTAGAAGCCTAACCTACTCAACCTTTCTTCATAAGTCAACCCCCTCATCTCCGGAATCAACCTAGTGAACTTTCTCTGAACTGCCTCCAAAGCAAGTATATCCTTTTGTAAATATGAAAACCAAAGCTGCACGCAGTATTCCAGGTGTGGCCTCACCAATACTCTGTAGCTAGACTTCCCTGCTTTTATACTCCATGTCCATTGCAGTAAAGGCCAAGATTCCATTGGCCTTCCTGATCACTTGCTGTACCTGCATACTAACCTTTTGTGTTTCATGCACAAGTACCCCCAGGTCCCACTGTACTGCAGCACTTTGCACTCTTTCTCCATTTAAATAATATCTTGCTCTTTGATTTTTTTTTCTGCCAAAGTGCATGACCTCACACTTTCCAACATTATACTCCATCTGCCAAATTTTTGTCCACTCACTTAGCCTGTCTATGTCCTTTTGTAGATTTTTTGTGTCCTCCTCACACATTGCTGTTCCTCCCATCTTTGTATCATCAGAAAACTTGATCCTTTCTTCCAAGTCGTTAATATAGATTGTAAATAGTTGGGGTCCCAGCACTAATCCCTGCGGCACCCCATTAGTTACTGATCGTTACAGCCTTGGTCCAAACATGGACGAAAGAGCTGAATTCCAGAGGTGAGGTGAGAGTGATTGCCCTTGACATCAAGGCAGCATTTGACCGAGTGTGGCATCAAGGAGCCTTAGTAAAATTGAAGTCAATGGGAATCGGGGGGAAAAACTCTCCACTGGCTGGAGTCATACCTAGCACAAAGGAAGATGGTTGTGGTTATTGGACGTCAGTCATCCCAGACCAAGGACATAGTTGCAGGAGTTCATCAGGATAGTGTCCTCGGCCCAACCATCTTCAGCTGCTTCATCAGTGACCTTCCCTCCATCATAAGGTCATCAGTTCCATTCAAAACTCCTCAGAAAATGAAGCAGTCCATGCCAGCATGCAGCAAGACCTGAATGACATTCAGGCTTGGGCTGAAATGGCAAGTGACATTACGAGCTACACAAGAGCCAGGCAATGACCATCTCCAACAAGCAAGAGTCTAACCACCTCCCCACATTATTCAACGTCGAATCTCCCACCATCAACATCCTGGGGATCAGCATTGACCAGAAACTTAACTGGACCAGCCACATAAATACTGTGGCATCAAGAGCAGGTCAGAGCGGTGGGTGTCTCACCTCCTGACTCCCCAAAACCTTTCCACCATTTACAAAGCACAAGTCAAGAGTGTGATGGAATACTCTCCACTTGCCTGGAGGAGTGCAGCTCCAACAACACTTGAAGCTCGATACCATCCAGGACAAAGCAGCCTGCTTAATTGGTATTCCCTCCACCACCGGCGCTCTGTGGCTGCAGTATGTGCACAGCAGCAACTCGCCAAGATGTCTTAGGCAGCACTTCCCAAACCTGTGACCTCTGCCACCTAGAAGGACATGGAAACATAGAAAATAGGTGCAGGAGTAGGCCATTCGGCCCTTCGAGCCTGCACCACCATTCAATATGATCATCGCTGATCATGCAACTTCAGTACTCCACTCCTGCCTTCTCTCCATACCCCCTGATCCCTTTAGCCATAAGGGCCACATCTAGCTACCTTTTGAATATATTCAACGAACTGGACTCCACAACCTTTTGTGGTAGAGAATTCCACAGGTTCACAATTCTCTGGGTGAAAAAGTTTCTCCTCATCTCGGTCCTAGATGGCTTACCCCTTATCCTTAGACTGTGACCCCTGGTTCTGGACTTCCCCAACATCGGGAACATTCTCCCTGCATCTAACCTATCCAATCCCATCAGAATTGTATATGCTTCTATGAGATCCCCTCTCATTCTTCTAAATTCCAGTGAATATAAGCCTAGTTGATCCAGTTTTTTTTTCATATGTTAGTCCTGCCATCCCGGGAATCAGTCTGGTGAACCTTCGCTGCACTCCCTCAATAGTAAGGATGTCCTTCCTCAGATTAGGAGACCGAAACTGCACACAATACTCTGTGGTCTCACCAAGGCCTTGTACAGTTGCAGCAAGGCCACCTTGTTCTGATACTCACATCCTCTCGCTATGAAGGCCAACATGCCATTTGCTTTCTTTACTGCCTGCTGTACTTGCATGCCTACTTTCAATGACTGATGTACCATGACACCCAGGTCTCGTTGCACCTCCCCTGTTCCTAATCTGTCACCATTCAGATGATAATCTGCCTTCCTGTTTTTGCCACAAAAGTGGATAACCTCACACTTATCCACATTATACTGCATCTGCTATGCATTTGCCCACTCGCCTAACCTGTCCAAGTCACCCTGCAGCCTCTTAGCATCCTCCTCACAGCTCTTACTGCCACGCAGCTTAGTGTCATCTGCAAACTTGGAGATACTACATTCAATTCCTTCATCTAAATCATTAATATATATTGTAAATAGCTGGGGTCCCAGCACTGAACCTTGCGGTACCCCACTAGTCACTGCTTGCCATTCTGAAAAGAACCTGTTTATTCCCACTCTTTGCTTCCTGTCTACCAACCAGTTCTCTAGCCACGTCAATACATTAACCCCAATCCCATGTGCCTTAATTTTGCACACTAATCTCTTGTGTGGGACCTTGTCAAAAAGCCTTTTGAAAGTCCAAATACACCACATCCACTGGTTCCCCTTATCCACTCTACTAGTTACATCCCCAAAAAAATTCTAGAAGATTTGTCAAGCATGATTTCCCTTTCATAAATCCATGCTGACTTGGACCAATCCTATCACTGCTTTCCAAATGTGCTGCTATTACATCTTTAATAATTGATTCCAGCATTTTCCCCACTACCGATGTCAGGCTAACTTGTCTCTAATTCCCTGTTTTCTCTCTCCTTTTTTAAAAAGTGGGATAACATTAGCTACCCTCCAATCCATAGGAACTGATCTCAAGTCCATGGAATGTTGGAAAATGACCACCAATGCAGCTACTATTTCTAGGGCCACTTCCTTAAGTACTCTGGGATGCAGACTATCGGGCCTGGGGATTTATCGACTTTCAATCCCATCAATTTCCTTAACACCATTTCCTGATTCATAAGGATTTCCCTCAGTTCCTCCTTCTCGCTAGACCCTCGGTCCCCTATTATTTTCGTGAGGTTATTTGTGTCTTCCTTAGTGAAGACAGAACCAAAGTATTTGTTCAATTGGTCTGCCATTTCCTTGCTCCCCATTATGAATTCACCTGATTCTGACTGCAAGGGACCTACATTAGTTTTCACTAATCTTTTTCTCTTCACATATCTATAGAAGCTTTTGCAGTCAGTTTTTATGTTCCCTGCAAGCTTACTCTCATACTCTATTTTCCCCCTCCTAATTAAACCCTTAGTGCTCCTCTGCTGAATTCTAAATTTCTCCCAGTCCTCAGGTTTGCTGCTTTTTCTGGCCAATTTATATGCCTCTTCCTTGGATTTACTATCCCTAATTTTCCTTGTTAGCCACGGATGCGCTACCTTCCCTGTTTTTTATTTTTACGCCAGACAGGGATGTACAATTGTTGTAGTTCATCCATGTGATCTTTAAATGTCTGTCATTGCCCATCCACCGTCAACCCTTTAAGTATCATTCGCCAGTCTATCCTAGCCAATTCACGTCTCATACCGTCAAAGGACAAGGGCAGCAGGCGCATAGCAGACACATAGGAGCACCATCACGTGCAAGTTTCCCTGCAAGTTACACACCATCCTGACTTGGAAATATATCACCGTTCCTTCATCGTTTCTGGGTCAAAATCCTGGAACTCACTCCCACAGTGCTGTTCAGGAATCTTCACCACAAGGACTGCAGCAGTTCAAGAAGGCGGCTCACCACCATCATCTTGAGGGCAATTAGGTATGGGCAATTAATGCCGGAATGAATTTTTAAAAAGTATATGATGATGCAATATCTTTGAAGGGATATTTTTGCATAATTCTAGCATTTTATGTTTTTAGGATTTGCCTTTCCAAGAAGTAGATGAAGATTTAATTGAAAGTCTTCAATCTGAAGAAGTACTAAAGTACTCTTGTCCAACTCAGTATGACCATATCAAGGAAGATGAGGTGAGGTGTCACTTGTTTAATAATACTTGAATGCTATATCTGCAGAAAAAACTTTTTATAGTAGATTGTTTGGCAGCAGTTGAGCAGTCTAACCAGAAGATTATTTGTTGATTGACTTCAACTTATTGTTGCTTAGTTTCTTGCCTCGGTTTAGTTTTTGTTTTAATTCCCAGTTATGATAGGTGCACCTAATTTGAGCAAAGTGGTAGCAGGGTGAAGAATTTACAGGAACTGGCATGTTCAGCTTAAAAGATTCTTCTGTCAGGTAGTTATGGAGTAATATTAGCACTTTGCCTCGGATCTTTATGGCATTCTGATTGAAGATCCATGGCAAGTAGTTTCAGAGGAAGAGAAAAATGTTTGAACTTAACATTTCTGAAATATGAATTACGGAATAAGAATCTCTGATTCTTTCACTTGTTTAATCCACATGGACCAATGATGCCATCCAGTTGTACTGATTCTGCTGTGAGGATGCCCCTGGAGATGGCCATACGCACCAGAGTAGATTGCAGAGTTGAGAACCTCTGACAACACCCAACAGATGGTGGAACTGGACTGCACTATCCTCCCTGCTATTGTGGATAGAGTGCCTGGCAGGATTGCCAACATCTCGCACATTTGTTCCTGTGCCTCAAGTATTGTACTTTTCTTGGTTGGCCCCTGGATTTGTACATCCATGTCCTGCATCCATGTCCTGCAGAGCAGAGCTTGGAGAGGACAGTGCTCTCCAGCATTTATTCTCCTTGGCTGTTACTGACATACTATCTGCTCCTGATCACTTGTGCTTTGAGACTCACCTGGTGCCAGCTCGCTTATCTGATTAACATGCCCACTTGATGTGCCAGCTCCTGGGCTGGTGCTTGCAATGCACATATTGTGTGATTGGTCTGTCTTCAGGGGAGAAGTTCCTACGAGAAGTCGCTGCCTTCTGCGGGCAGGGGCTCGTGCTCTTCCTTTGAAGTCCATGGAGGAATGAGAAAAGGATGAACATTTAATAATGGTGATTAGAACATGTAAATGTGCACATGAAACACTATACCATACTGATGTAGGCTGAAAGTACAGTTGGTTGTGGGAGATGAGTGGGTACAATTTGAAATTGGCGGCAGTCGGCGAGAGGCGGAGCAGCAGCGTTGGTGAGGCCGATGAAGGCCCAGCAGGAGTCTGGGGATCGGCAGCAGTCGGCAAGAGGCGGAGCAGGAGTTCGTGAGGCCTATAATGGCTCAGTGGGATTCCGGGGATCGGCGGCAGTCGGAGAGGCGGAGCAGCAGCATTGGTGAGACCTATAAAGGACAGCCGGCGCAGCTGCAGCAGGGAGGTAAAAAAGTAGTAGAAAGAAATCGAAAGGTGACGTCACAGCCAAGGGGGTAAGTGATTGGCTGGTGATTGGTAAGTAGTTTTTCTCTCTTTCTTATTTTTAATCAGTAAGTAACTTTTTAACATTGTTGTTGCCTAATTAAGTTAATCCAAGTATTAAGTCATGGCAGGAGAGCTCGGACACATGTTATGCTCCTACTGTACTATGTGGGAACTCGGGGATGCTTCCAGTGTCCCCGACGACTACGTGTGCGGGAAGTGTATTCGCCTGCAGATCCTGACAGACCGCATTGCGGCACTGGAGTTCCGGGTGGATTGACTCTGGAGCATCCACGATGCTGAGAATGACGTGAATAGCACGTTTAGCGAGTTGGTCTTACCGCAGGTAAAGGGTCCATAGCCAGATGGGGAATGGAAGACCAACAGGAAGAGCGGTGCAAGAAAGGTAGAGCAGGGGTCCCCTGCGGTCATCCCCCTGCAAAACAGATACACCGCTTTGGGTACTGTTGAGAGGGATGACTCATCAGGGGAGAGCAGCAGCAGCCAAGTTCATTGCACCGTGGGTGGCTCTGCTGCACAGGAGGGCAGGGAAAAGAGTGGGAGAGCTATAGTGATAGGGGATTCAATTGTAAGGGGAATAGATAGGCGTTTCTGCGGCCACAACCGAGACTCCAGGATGGTATGTTGCCTCCCTGGTGCAAGGGTCAAGGATGTCTCGGAGCAGGTGCAGGACATTCTGAAAAGGGAGGGTGAACAGCAAGTTGTCGTGGTGCATGTAGGTAAAAAAATGGGATGAGATCCTACGAGACGAATTTAGTGAGCTAGGAGCTAAATTTAAAAAGTAGTAATCTCAGGATTGATACCAGTGCCACGTGCTAGTCAGAGTAGGAATCGCAGGACAGCTCAGATGAATATGTGGCTTGAGGAGTGGTGCAGAAGGGAGGGATTCAAATTCCTGGGGCATTTGAACTGGTTCTGGGGGATGTGGGACCAGTACAAACCGGACAGTCTCCACCTGGGCAGGACCAGAACCAATGTCCTAGGCGGAGTATTTGCTAGTGCTGTTGGGGAGGAGTTAAACTAATATGGCAGAAGGATAGGAACCTATGCAGGGAGGCAGAGGGAAATAAAAGGGAGACAGAGGCAAAAGATAGAAAGGAGAATAGTAAAAGTGGAGGGCAGAGAAATCCAAGGCAAAAAACAAAAAGGACCACATTGCAGGCAAATTCTAAAGGGCAAAGTGTGTTAAAAAGACAAGCCTCAAGGCTCTGCCTCAATGCGAGGAGTATTCGGAATAAGATGGACAAATTAACTGCGCAGATGGCAGTTAATGGATATGATGTAATTGGCATCACAGAGACATGACTCCAGGGTGACCAAGGCTGGGAACTCAACATACAGGGGTATTCAACATTTAGGAAGAATAGACAGAAAGGAAAAGGAGGTGGGGTGGCGTTGCTGATTTAAAGAGGAAATTAATGCAATATTAAGGAAGAACATTGGCTTGGATGATGTGGAATCGATATGGGTGGAGCTACGGAATACCAAAGGGCAGAAAACGCTGGCGGGAGTTGTGTACAGACCACCAAGCAATAGTAGTGAGGTTGGGGACCGCATCAAACAAGAAATAAGGGATGTGTGCAATAAAGGTACAGCAGTTATCATGGGTGACTTTAATTTACATAGATTGGGCTAACCAAACTGGTAGCAATGTGGTGGAGGAGGATTTCCTGGAGTGGATTAGGGACGGTTTTCTTGACCAATATGTTGAGGAACCAACTAGAGAGCTGGCCATCCTAGACTGGGTGATGTGGAATGAGAAGGGACTAATTAGAAATCTTGTTGTGCGAGGCCCCTTGGGGAAGAGTGACCATAATATGGTAGAATTCTTTAAGATGGGGAATGACACAGTTAATTCGGAAACTAGGGTCCTGAACTTAAGGAAAGCTAACTTCGACGGCATGAGGCGTGAATTGGCTAGAATAGACTGGCAAATGATACTTAAAGGGTTGACGGGGGATAGGCAATGGCAAACATTTAAAGATCACATGGATGAACTTCAACAAGTGTACATCTCTGTCTGGAGTAAAAATAAAACCGGGAAGGTGGCTCAACCGTGGCTAACAAGGGAAATTAAGGATAGTGTTAGATCTGAGGAAGAGGCATATAAATTGGCCAGAAAAAGCCGCAAACCTGAGGACTGGGAGAAATTTGGAATTTAGCAGAGGAACATTAAGGGTTTAATTAGGAGGGGGAAAATAGAGTACAAGAGGAAGCTTGCCAGGAACATAAAAACTGACTGCAAAAGCTTCTATAGATATGTGAAGAGAAAAAGATTAGTGAAGACAAATGTAAGTCCCTTGCAGTTGGACTCGGGTGAATTTATAATGGGGAACAAAGGAATGGCAGACCAACTGAACAAATACTTTGGTTCTGTCTTCACGAAGGAAGACACAAATAACCTTCCGGAGGTACTAGGGGACCGAAGGTCTAGTGAGGAGGAGGAACTGAAGGATATCCTTATTAGGCGGGAAATTGACCGGATTGAAGGCTGATAAATCCCCGGGGCCTGATTGTCTGCATCCCAGAGTAGTTAAGGAAGTGGCCCTAGAAATAGTGGATGCATTGGTGATCATTTTCCAACAGTCTATCGACTCTGGATCAGTTCCTATGGACTGGAGGGTAGCTAATGAAACACCACTTTTTTAAAAAAGGAGGGCGAGAGAAAACGGGTAATTATAGACGAGTTAGCCTGACATTAGTAGTGGGGAAAATGTTGGAATCAATTATTAAGGATGAAATAGCAGCGCATTTGGAAAGCAGTGACAGGATCGGTCCAAGTCAGCATGGATTTATGAAAGGGAAATCATGCTTGACAAATCTTCTGCAATTTTTTGAGGATGTAACTCGTAGAGTGGACAAGGGAGAACCAGTGGATGTGGTGTATTTGGACTTTCAAAAAGCTTTTGACAAGGTCCTACACAAGAGCTGTTGTGCAAAATTAAAGCACATGGTACTGGGGGTAATGTACTGGCGTGGATAGAGAATTGGTTGGCAGACAGGAAGCAGAGAGTTGGGATAAACAGGTCCTTTTCGGAATGGGAGGCAGTGACTCGTGGAGTGCCGCAGGGCTCCGTGCTGGGACCCCAGCTCTTTACAATATACATTAATGATTTGGATGAAGGAATTGAGTGTAATATCTCCAAGTTTGCAGATGACACTAAATTGGGTGGAGGTGTGAGCTGTGAGGAGGATGCTAAGAGGCTGCAGGGTGATTTGGACAGGTTAGGTGAGTAGGCAAATGCATGGCAGATGCAGTATAATGTGGATAAATGTGAGGTTGTCCATTTTGGTGGCAGAAGCACGAAGACAGAATATTATCTGAATGGTGGCAGATTAGGAAAAGGGGAGGTCCAATGAGACCTGGGTGTCATGGTTCATCAGTCATTGAAAGTTGACATGCAGATACAGCAGGCGGTGAAGAAGGCAAATGGCATGTTGGCCTTCATAGCTAGGGGATTTGAGTATAGGAGCAGGGAGGTCTTACTGTAGTTGTACAGGGCCTTGGTGAAGCCTCACCTGGAATATTGTGTTCTGTTTTGGTCTCCTAATCTGAGGATGGACATTCTTGCTATTGAGGGAGTGCAGCGAAGGTTCACCAGACTGATTCCAGGAATGGCTGGACTGACATATGAGGAGAGACTGGATCATCTGGGCCTTTATACCTGGAGTTTAGAAGGATGAGAGGGGATCTCATAGAAACATATAAAATTCTGACTGGACGGGACAGGTTAGATGCGGGAAGAATGTTCCCGATGTTGGGTAAGTACAGAACCAGGGGACACAGTCTTAGGATAAGGGGTAGGCCATTTAGGACTGAGATGAGGAGAAACTTCTTCACTCAGAATTGTGAACCTGTGGAATTCTCTACCACAAAGTTGTTGATGCCACTTCATTGGATATATTCCAGAGGGAGTTAGATATGGCCCTTACGGCTAAAGGGATCAAGGGGTATGGAGAGAAATCAGGAAAGGGGTACTGAGGTGAATGATCAGCCATGATATTGAATGGCGGTGCAGGCTCAAAGGGCCGAATGGCCTACTCCTGTACCTATTTTCTATGTTTCTATGAAATCAGACACTCTGCGGACCAGCCAACTGCGCCATTTAAGTGTATCTAAGTGTTAAGTCATGGCAGGAGAGCTCGGTAGGGTGTTATACTCCTCCTGTACCATGTGGGAACTCGGGGACACTTCCGGTGTCCCTGACGACTACGTGTGCGGGAAGTGTGTCCACCTCCAGCTCCTGACTGTCCGCGTTGCGGAGTTGGAGCTGAGGGTGGATTCGCTCTGGAGCATCCACGATGCTGAGAATGACGTGAGTATCACGTGTAGTGAGTTGGTCTTACCGCAGGGAAAGGGCCCACAGCCAGCTAGGGAATGGAAGACCAGCAGGAGGAGTAGTGCAAGGAAGGTAGTGCAGGGGTCCCCTGTGGTCATCCCCCTGCAAAACAGATACACTGTTTTGAGTACTGTTGAGGGGGATGACTCATCAGGGGAGGGCAGCAGCAGCCAAGTTCATGGCACCGTGGCTGGCTCTGCTGCACAGGAGGGCAAGAAAAAGAGTGGGACAGCAATAGTGATAGGGGATTCAATGGTGAGGGGAATAGATAGGCGTTTCTGCGGCCGCGACCGAGACTCCAGGATGGTATGTTGCCTCCCTGGTGCATGGGTCAAGGATGTCTCGGAGCGGGTGCAGGACATTCTGAAATGGGAGGGAGAACAGCCAGTTGTCGTGGTGCACATTGGTACCAACGACATAGGTTAAAAAAAAGGGATGAGGTCCTACGAAACGAATTTAAGGAGCTAGGAGCTAAATTAAAAAGTAGGACCTCAAAAGTAGTAATCTCGGGATTGCTACCAGTGCCACGTGATAGTCAGAGTAGGAATCGCAGGATAGCGCAGATGAATACGTGGCTTGAGCAGTGGTGCAGCAGGGAGGGATTCAAATTCCTGGGGCATTGGGACCGGTTCTGGGGGAGGTGGGACCAGTACAAACCAGACGGTCTGCACCTGGGCAGGACCGGAACCAATGTCCTAGGGGGAGTGTTTGCTAGTGCTGTTGGGGAGGATTTAAACTAATATGGCAGGGGGATGGGAACCAATGCAGGGAGACAGAGGGAAACAAAAAGGAGGCAAAAGCAAAAGACAGAAAGGAGATGAGGAAAAGTGAAGGGCGGAGAAACCCAAGGCAAAGAACAAAAAGGGCCACTGTACAGCAAAATTCTAAAAGGACAAAGGGTGTTAAAAAAACAAGCCTGAAGGCTTTGTGTCTTAATGCAAGGAGTATCCGCAATAAGGTGGATGAATTAATTGTGCAAATAGATGTTAATAAATATGATGTGATTGGGATTACGGAGACGTGGCTCCAGGATGATCAGGGCTGGGAACTCAACATTCAGGAGTATTCAACATTCAGGAAGGATAGAATAAAAGGAAAAGGAGGTGGGGTAGCATTGTTGGTTAAAGAGGAGATTAATGCAATAGTTAGGAAAGACATTAGCTTGGATGATGTGAAATCTATATGGGTAGAGCTGCAGAACACCAAAGGGCAAAAAACGTTAGTAGGAGTTGTGTACAGACCTCCAAACAGTAATAGGGATGTTGGGGAGGGCATCAAACAGGAAATTAGGGGTGCATGCAATAAAGGTGTAGCAGTTATAATGGGTGACTTTAATATGCACATAGATTGGGCTAGCCAAACTGGAAGCAATACGGTGGAGGAGGATTTCCTGGAGTGCATAAGGGATGGTTTTCTAGACCAATATGTTGAGGAACCAACTAGGGGGGAGGCCATCTTAGACTGGGTGTTGTGTAATGAGAGAGGATTAATTAGCAATCTCATTGTGCGAGGCCCCTTGGGGAAGAGTGACCATAATATTCTGCATTAGGATGGAGAATGAAACAGTAAATTCAGAGACCATGGTCCAGAACTTAAAGAAGGGTAACTTTAAAGGTATGAGGCGTGAATTGGCTAGGATAGATTGGCGAATGATACTTAGGGGGTTGACTGTGGATGGGCAATGGCAGACATTTAGAGACCTCATGGATGAATTACAACAATTGTACATTCCTGTCTGGCGTAAAAATGAAAAAGGGAAGGTGGCTCAACCGTGGCTATCTAGGGAAATCAGGGATAGTATTAAAGCCAAGGAAGTGGCATACAAATTGGCCAGAAATAGCAGCGAACCTGGGGACTGGGAGAAATTTAGAACTCAGCAGAGGAGGACAAAGGGTTTGATTAGGGCAGGGAAAATGGAGTACGCGAAGAAGCTTGCAGGGAACATTAAGGCGGATTGCAAAAGTTTCTATAGGTATGTAAAGAGAAAAAGGTTAGTAAAGACAAACGTAGGTCCCCTGCAGTCAGAATCAGGGGAAGTCATAATGGGGAACAAAGAAATGGCAGACCAATTGAACAAGTACTTTGGTTCGGTATTCACTAAGGAGGATACAAACAACCTTCCAGATATAAAAGGGGTCAGAGGGTCTAGTAAGGAGGGGGAACTGAGGGAAATCTTTATTAGTCGGGAAATTGTGTTGGGGAAATTGATGGGATTGAAGGCCGATAAATCCCCCAGGGCCTGATGGACTGCATCCCAGAGTACTTAAGGAGGTGGCCTTGGAAATAGCGGATGCATTGACAGTCATTTTCCAACATTCCATTGACTCTGGATCAGTTCCTATGGAGTGGAGGGTAGCCAATGTAACCCCACTTTTTAAAAAAGGAGGGAGAGAGAAAACAGGGAATTCTAGACCGGTCAGTCTGACCTCAGTAGTGGGTAAAATGATGGAATCAATTATTAAGGATGTCATAACAGTGCATCTGGAAAATGGTGACATGATAGGTCCAAGTCAGCATGGATTTGTGAAAGGGAAATCATGCTTGACAAATCTTCTGGAATTTTTTGAGGATGTTTCCAGTAAAGTGGACAAAGGAAAACCAGTTGATGTGGTATATTTGGACTTTCAGAAGGCTTTCGACAAGGTCCCACACAAGAGATTAACGTGCAAAGTTAAAGCACATGGGATTGGGGGTAGTGTGCTGACTTCGATTGAGAATTGGTTGTCAGACAGGAAGCAAAGAGTAGGAGTAAACGGGTACTTTTCAGAATGGCAGGCAGTGAATAGTGGGGTGCCGCATGGTTCTGTGCTGGGGCCCCAGCTGTTTACATTGTACATTAATGATTTAGACGAGGGGATTAAATGCAGTATCTCCAAATTTGCGGATGACACTAAGTTGGGTGGCAGTGTGAGCTGCGAGGAGGATGCTATTAGGCTGCAGAGTGACTTGGATAGGTTAGGTGAGTGGGCAAATGCATGGCAGATGAAGTATAATGTGGATAAATGTGAGGTTATCCACTTTGGTGGGAAAAACAGAGAGACAAACTATTATCTGAATGGTGACAGATTAGGAAAAGGGAAGGTGCAACGAGACCTGGGTGTCATGGTACATCAGTCATTGAAGGTTAGCATGCAGGTACAGCAGGCGGTTAAGAAAGCAAATGGCATGTTGGCCTTCATAGCGAGGGGATTTGAATACAGGGGCAAGGAGGTGTTGCTACAGTTGTACAGGGCCTTGGTGAGGCCACACCTGGAGTATTGTGTACAGTTTTGGTCTCCTAACTTGAGGAAGGACATTCTTGCTATTGAGGGAGTGCAGCGAAGATTCACCAGACTGATTCCCGGGATGGCGGGACTGACCTATCAAGAAAGACTGGATCAACTGGGCTTGTATTCACTGGAGTTCAGAAGAATGAGAGGGGACCTCATAGAAACGTTTACAATTCTGACGGGTTTAGACAGGTTAGATGCAGCAAGAATGTTCCCAATGTTGGGGAAGTCCACAACCAGGGGTCACAGTCTGAGGATAAGGGGTAAGCCATTTAGGACCGAGATGAGGAGAAACTTCTTCACCCAGGGAGTGGTGAACCTGTGGAATTCTCTACCACAGAAAGTAGTTGAGGCCAATTCACTAAATATATTCAAAAGGGAGTTAGATGAAGTCCTTACTACTCGGGGGATCAAGGGTTATGGCGAGAAAGCAGGAAGGGGGTACTGAAGTTTCATGTTCAGCCATGAACTCATTGAATGGCGGTGCAGGCTAGAAGGGCTGAATGGCCTGCTCCTGCACCTATTTTCTATGTTTCTATGTTTCTATCACCAATGCTGACGGTGCTACTAGTCCCTATAACTTTTAGGGCTTCCTCCTCCGCCAGGGAGATCTGTGGGTCCTGCCTTCTGCCTGGAATTCTGTGCTCTCTTCTGCAGAAGGGGTGGGACAGCACTATGAGTGGCTAGTGAAGATGTGTCCTTCTGCATGTAATGCATAAGGTGAAAAGGAGGTAGGTCATGCGTTTACAGAAAGTAGCTACAGTGCGAATTGAACACGCTTCAGTCCCGCCTTTGAATAAAAATCGGGGTCATTGTGAACATATAAAATACAGAAAGAAATTCGAAATGGTAGGAACATTTTTAGATTGTATCTAGCAGAATGATATATAATCTAATAAATGTCCCCAGATCGTGGTTTGGGTCGATCCTCTTGATGGCACAAAGGAATACACAGAAGGTAAGCTTGTGCTTAATTTAGTCATTTGAGGCTGCAGGATTCATATTTATTTTTTGAGTGTAGACTTTACCAAATAGAAAGAGAATTGTAGCATTTTGAGAAGTTAATAGACTCTAATCCACTCTAGAAATTAATAAACTCTTGGGTATTTCGTCCAAGCTGTAATTTACCTGAGGGAAATTTTTGACATTATGTGCCATAAAGCACAAAAATGTGGCTTGTACCTCCTATATCGTTGAACACAATTACTAAATGTTTTGTGATTTTCAGGTAGATGGTAGAGAAGGAAGTTGAAAATCTTATCCAGCAGGGCATTTCTCTTTCTTGCATCTCACAAAATAGTTCAAATCTGCTTTTCTTTATAAATAAGATATGCTAAACCACTTTTGGGGATTTTTTTCCCGCGATATTACCAACGTGGTGACTTTTTATATATATTTAAAAAAACAGCCCAACTGTTTTTTGTGCCACGGTGAAGGTGATTTTGAACTCTTGGCTAACATGACCAGGTGTTTCTACCTTCCATCAGGCAACCAGGTTAGGGTCTGACTTTACGCTTCAGGTGATTCTAATGTTTTAATCTACAGGTCTCTTGGATCATGTGACTGTGCTTATTGGAATTGCTTATGGTGGCAAAGCAATAGCCGGTGTAATCAATCAGCCATATTACAACTATCAGGTATGATTTTAAAAATGTTAACCAATATTTTTTTAATCCAATCATTCAAAGCCCTTATCCTGTAAACTGTTCATCTCAAGTATTGAGTAATGTGATTGTATTCTATTGAATGCCTTTAGTACTCTTTCCTTTCCTATTACACTCGGGTGATTTTTGGCACCAGCATCCATTAATTAATCTCCCACCAGATTTTACCCCTGCTTTTCACTCCAACACAGCTCTTCATAAAATGCTTAAGTTGCTGAGGAATTTGATAACCAACTCACTTTGAAAGGTCATTGACCTGAAACATGAACTCTTTCTCTCACCACAGATGTTGACTGACCTGCTGAGTGTTTCCAGCATTTTCTATTTTGATGGCAGATTTCCAGCATCCTTAGTATTTTTGCATTTGATTTTGCTATTCATTTAGAATTTGTTTGGCCTTGGCATGCAATTCTTTCTGCTCCACTCCCTGGGTTCCTTTTCCAAATAGCATGCTAAAAACACAAAATATTCAAAGTTCCTAATCTCAGTTGTACTGCTGAGTCGAGGGAAATTGAGGACAAATGGTCCGAGTTTGCTTTGAAGCATCTTTTATCGATTGTTGGGAGCCCAGGATCAATTTTTGCAGATGTTGATGGTACGAAGTGGTAAAACATCACCAAAAAAGGTATTAAAACCTTTGACATTGCTGCAGCCTTAAAAATGATACTTGCACAAAACACACTAGTGGCGCTCACTTTGGTGTCTTCAAGCCTGAACTAATAAAGCTTTTATGGCGCACCTTTTGAACCAATTGCTATCTACCTGAGCTTCCTTTTCAGAACATTCTGGCTTTTTAAAAAAAACTCAAAGCAAATAACTGAGTTATTTATCTCCTAATAGTTGTAGTATGTTGCGAGTGAAATGGGTTAAGATGAATTTCAGAATGCAAGTTTATATGCCAGAAAAATGTACTGATTTTGTATATAATATCTCACTTTAAAAAAAAAATATATATATTTATTTTCTTTCAGGCTGGGGCAGGTGCTGTACTTGGTCGGACCATTTGGGGGGTTCTGAATCTTGGCACCTTTGGAATTCAGCTGAAGGAACCGCCGGAAGGGAAACATATCATCACTACAACCCGCTCCCATGGCAACAAGCTGGCAAATGACTGCATCAATGTGATGAATGCTGATGATGTAATAAGAGTTGGAGGAGCAGGCAACAAGGTACATGCTGAAGCAACACCGCACTTGAATAGCCTTGGAGGGTGTGTTTTTTGAATTGTATTTGTTTCCAAAACTATTTTAAACTTTTTCTTTCCAGAGTTCTAAAATTCTCTTCTGGGCACCACACTTTAAGATGTCACAGCCTTGGAGAGGTTGCAGAGGAGATTTACTAGAATGGGACTTCAGTTATGTAGAGAGGCTAGAGCAGCTGGGGTTGTTCTCCTTGGAACAGAGAAGGTTAAGTGGAGATTTAATAGAAGTGTTCCAAATCACGAAGGGTTTTGATAGAGTAAATAAGGAGAAACTGTTCCAGTGGTTGAAGGGTCGGTAACCACAGGACACTGATTTTAAAAATGATTAGCAAAAGAAGCAGAGATGAGATGAGTTAATGCAATGAGTTGTTATGATCTGGGTTGCACTGCCTGAAAAGGTGGTCGAAGCAGATTCAGTAATAACTTTCAAAAGGGAATATGATAAGTACTTGAAGGGGAACATTTTGCAGGGCGATGGGGAACGGGTAAGGGAATGGGGTGAATTGTGCAGATCTTTCAAAGAGCTGGCACAGGCACAATGGGCTGAATGGCTTCCTGTGCTATACTGTATCATTCTATGATACTATGTAAAAGGAAATCAGAGAAGGATTAATGGAATTTCTGTCACTGATATCTACTAACAGTCCTAGGCGATCCCAAGCTTAGTTTCTGACTCCATATCCTCTCCATCACAAAGAATACCTACCTCCACCTCTAATATTGCCAGCCTCTGCTACTGAAATCTTCATCCATGCCTTTGTCACCTCCATACTTGACTATTCCTCTGCTCCCCTAGTCGACTATGCATTCTCTGCCATCCGTAAAATTCAGCTTATCCAAAGCGTTGCTGCCTGTTTCCTATCCTGCATGAAGTCCTGCTTGCCTGTCACATTGTTCTCACTCATCTACTTATCTCCAATGCTACAACACCTCCCTGAACTTGCCGTTTACTGACTTCAGTCTCATGCACAAGCCCCTATTGTCCCTCTATTGATGGCATGCTCTGGAATTCCTTTTATAAATATCTCTGCCTCTTCACCTTTCTCTCCTTTTTTAAGGTCCTCCTTAAAATTCATATCTTTGCTCAGCCCTTCTAATATCCTCCTTTGGCTCGGCATCCTTATTTTCATTATGCCTCTGAAGCACTTTGAAACATTTTTCTATGTTAAAGGTGCTACATAAATGCAAGTTCTTGTAGTAATAGTTTAGACATCCCTATTCTATGCATGATATATTGAGACTACAAAATCATGTTTGTTATGTCACACTTATTTTTAAGCATTTCACTCTGCGGTGAGGATGGAAGTGTTAGCAGTCTGGGATGAGCCTAAATTGTTTCCAGAGGTCAAAAGAACAATAATCAAATTTCTCAGGCCATCCAGTTTCTTCATTGTGTCCTTTCCAAAGTAAGTTTACTCTAATTGTATCTTCTTTCTTACAGGTCCTACAACTTATTGAGGGGAAGGCTACGGCTTATATATTTGCTAGTCCAGGCTGTAAGAAATGGGACACTTGTGCTCCTGAGGCTATCCTTCATGCTGTTTCAGGTAGGTAGTTTGATATATTGCTATACCTGAATCAGCCTCCAAAATAAAATCTATATACTCATGATGGAAGGAAATCTAATCTGTACTGTGGATCTGCCCAGCTCAGTCATTTGATTACTGAATTTAGCTCCAAGCTCTTGTTACAGGGTATCATCTTGGAGCCAACATCACTTCCGAGAACCACTTGATGAGATTAAATGCTAGTTTTGTACTTACTGAGTTAGGTAAGTCCACCCAACTTCAGGACAGTATTGTTGATTGACCAGCCAGACTGGCTCACTAATGGAATTTGGATTAGACTGACTGGGCGTTCAGATTCATTCCATTCTGCTGCAGATAACCCTACAAACCTGTGCTCTATTGATTAAGATGGTTCCCTTGCTGGCAAACAATGGTGAGATTATTCTATCGCTTAAACTGGATGGTTGGTTGGTTAAACACATTTTGGGTTATTCTTACCCCTTGTCTGTTGCAAACCTGTGCCGAAATGTTGTGGGTTTGGATAAGCGGGCTCTGTCCTTATAGGGAAAGGGTGTGTATTCCACAAACTACATATGTATTACTCATTCGTTCTTTTGGGGGGGTCTCGAGCTTTGCTCATGCAATTTTATGTTCCACAGTAGCTGATTTTTATGTTGCTTAATGACCTCAATCTTGTGCTTTTCATTGTTCTTTTGATTAAATTATTCTTCCATACTAATAAAATTAGTGAACTTTTGTTCATTTAAGATCACAGATTTTCATATAAAATTTATCAAAAAATTGAGATCTACATATGAATATCTGAAAAAGAAAAGGTGCATTTTTAACTTTGAATGGGGAAAGTGTCACTCTGAAAACTTGCTTTTAATTTATTTGATCTATTTGCTCTCCAATGTGTCATCCTATATTATGTGTGTATAAAGAGTTGGAATGTTCTGGGTGTAGTTGATTACAGTTTAACCACCGTTACTTTAATAAAACTAAAAATAGCCCTTCCAAGGTCCAGAGGCAACTGTCTCAACAAACCTTGGTTTATTGAGCAGAAACGTCGGGGACGCTCAAGCCCACTCCAACTGAGTGGCTCCCAGTGCTGTGGCACATTGCCACGTCTGCCATTTGCCACAATGCCACCGTGCTCCGTGAAATGGAAAAAAATCATGAGCAACATCGACCTTCCCATTCATGAAGACTTGAAAAACCCACCACGAAAGCACTTAAAATCGCGCTGGCCATTCTGGGAAATAGCAGCCAGTATTCATGCAGCTGATAGCGACCCACTGTCCATATGGACGGAATTGTAGGATGCATGCAACATAAAGGACCAACACCTCATCACTGACCCAACAACAGAGGTTTCTGGCTTCGACCTCCCTCGAAGACAGTGGACAGTGTTCAACCGAATCCGCACAGGACATGGGCGATGCTGCGACCTGTTCCACAAGTGGAAGATGAGGGATGACCCGAAGTGCAACTGTGGCCATGAGTTCCAGACCATGGAACATTTCACATCAACCTACCTACTAAGATCTGTTGCAGGAGGCACCTCATTTCTCCACTCGGGAGGCCATTGACTGGATAGCCAAACTAAACATTCCATTATAAGTTTTTCCCATGATGTGAAACAACAACATTGAGCAGGATGAATCAACTGCCCTGTAATAGGCAGTTAGAAGAAAAGTGCTGTAACATTATTTATAGTTCCGTTTTGATCTTTTGAATTTGCAGATTCGGTGACTTTTATATTTAGAAAGCTGAAATGAATCTAGTTACTGAGGTGCAGTTGTACTTTTGTTGTAGAATGGGTTCCACTATTTACTGACATAACTGACGTTATAACTCCAGAGGTCACTCATGGCATGATTCTGGAGGGAGGCATTATGAGATTCCATGGAGAAGTCTTGCACCACTTTGTGTGTGATAATGGGCCCAAGTTTCCACATGATTTGCGCCTGATTTTTAGGAGCAACTGGTGGAGAACGGACTATCTTAGAAATCGCAATTCTCCACATTTTTTTTTCTGCAGTTCTCGTCAGGTAGAACAGTTCTACTTTGGAACAGAATTTTTTCTTCAAAAGGGGGCGTGTCCGGCCACTGACGCCTGATTTGAAAGTTTCCACAGTGAAAACGTACTCCAAACTAAAGTAGAATGGAGCAAGTGAAGATTTTTGTAGAACTGAAAAAACCTGTTCTACACATTAAAAAATCAGGCGCAGGTTACAAATTAGGCGTCCAGAACGAGGTGGGGGGGGGGGGGGGAAGGGAAGTCATTAAATTCTATAATAAATCCTTATTTATACTTATACAAATATTATACAAATAAATCCAACCTGAATAAAAATTTATAAGCAAAGAAAAGATTAAATAAACCATCTTCCTACCTGTGTGAAAGTGCTTCAGCCAGGGAGAATTCTGCAGCCGTTCGTTGCCGCTGAGCGGGAAGGGGGGGGGGGAGAGGAGGAGAAAGCGGTTTGTTGCCGCGGAGGGGAGGGAGGGGAACGAAACCGCCGTTTGCCGCCATGGAGGGGGAGGAGACAGCGGGTTGTTGTTGTGGAGGGGAAGGAGACAGCCGTTTGTTGTTGTGGAGGGGAGGGAGGGGAAGGAGACAGCGGTTTGTTGCCGTGGAGGGGAGGGAGGGGAAGGAGACAGCGGTTTGTTGCCGTGGAGGGGAGGGAGGGGAAGGAGACAGTGAGAAGGGTAGCCTCAGTGCTGATGGCAATGTTCTTTTATTAAAAAATGTTCAAAAATTAAACAGCTACAAAGAACTACAAAAATGGCCGAGTGCCAATGTTTTTTTTCACACTGAGCATGCGCGAACGCTCCAACGCGCACGCGCAGCGTTGCCGGCAGGAAAAAAACTAATTTAAATAGTACCCGTCCCCTCCCACTTACAAAATCGGCGCGAGTGTAGGCTCCACCCCCTGGGCGCCGCGCCAAACAGACAAGGAGCTGCAAAGCGCTCGAGAATAGCGCGTTTTTTTTTCTGCCGCCGTTTTAGGTGCGAAAGAGGGGCGCCCGTTTTTTATCCTGTGGAAACTTGGACCCAATGTGTGGAGCATAGGTTCAGTGTGGTGTCAACTCAGTTTAAAAACTGCTGAAGGGGTGGGTCTCTTGGGGACTTCATTAAGTTATTTTGAAAGCTTTCAAAAAAGCTGGTGTGCCCCATCCACACTTTCAAAACATTTAATGTAATGACTAGGAGTAGAGCTGTATGTAGGCCAGCATACATAACCTGGGTGTTATCTGAATCCAATAAAGATTTAATCAACAAGGTAGTGTTGAGTTCAGATACACGCAGCATACACCACCCAAAGATGATAAATAAGAGCTGTCTTGTTTGGCTAACTTTTTATTGTAAACATTTTTACTTTTAGGTAAACTGACAGACATTCATGGGAATCCCTTCCAGTATCATAAAGATGTGAAGCATATGAACTCGGCTGGCGTCCTTGCAACATTGAGAAATTTTGAATATTATGCAAGTCGTGTTCCTGATTCTGTTAAAACGGCCCTAGTTCCCTAAAATGTTGAAATATGGTGTAATATCGAGAGAGCATAATGTTCTTTGTTAGTTTTCTATACTTTTGAAATAAATCATCAAATTATTATGTGGGCACAGCTCTTTTTACTCTGTGTAATAATTGATCTGCAGAGCTACTATCTGTCTGTTCTGTGGTAGTGCAAAGTTCAGTAGAGATCCTCATCTCACATGCACATCGGGACATCCGAGCTGATGTTTATTCCAGAAATTTTACCTAAGTTTTTTAACCTGCAGCTTGTATCAAATTAATTTGTCTTCTTGCGAGTTATCTGAACTAACAGAATATTAAATTTTTTTATGATTCTACACAAATATATTTGCACTTGATTTTAACAGGTAGCTTTGTATTGAATGTAACCTAAATCCACATTGACGTTTGTGCCTTTCTGCACTGTGGAAAATTAGATTCCCAGCGCGTACTACAAATAGATCCTCCTTAATCCTTATTTTTACATTTTCTAGTATGGAAAAATGAATGAATGTTTGTAAGAAAATGTAATTTCTTTAAATTGTGGGCCAACAATTGCGGTTGGACACTACCCGCGGGCGGGCGGGCGGTTGCCTCTGACCAAAATGTTTTTTACGAAAGTACCTGGTGGTCCCGGAGGAACGAACGCTTGGGCTCCGAGGCCTAGATGCGCAGCCCAGCGCGGAGGCCCACGTATTCCAGGAGCGCATGCGCATCCTGGGAATCACGTGGGCCTGGACCACCAATCACAATTATAGTATTCTCATTCATAGTAATGGAAGCTCGGAGCTCCCATTAATATCAATGAGAATACCCCTAAAATCAAAGAAAATATAAACATAAATTTTATAAAAACCACTTCACTTAAAAACTCATTAATTAAATAAATAATAGAAATTGCATTAAGGGCTGGATTTTCGGCTTTTAATATTTCAGGGCGTTAATGGTGGTGGGACCGTCCTTCTGCCGCCTGGAAAAGGTTTACGCTTCGGTCAGCAAAATTGGATAGCTGGGCCTTTAAGTGTGGGGCGGGGTGCTAAGGGAGGTGTTGCACACCTCTCCTAGGGCACGAGGCTGACTAAAGAGCTGGCCTTGAAGCGCTCTGAGAAGGGCATGGGGAGAAAGAAAACCCACCAAAACCATTCCCACAAAAATACCTCATGCCACCACTACATAAATTGCAAAAATAAATTTAAAAAAAACAATCGCACTTACCTGAGGTCGACATTACTTACTTCTGCAGCCGCTACAGGTCGGCCGGAGGCAAAAATCAATCCCGTGTCGCAACCAGCTTGCCCATTTCCAGGCGGTGATGCTCCATGTCCCACTGAAACCGACCCCTAAAACCCCGGCAGGGCACTGGAAGCTAGCTGGCCGCCCACCCAGATTAGTTCACCACCTCCATTGCCGCCCTTCCAGGGCGAAAAGCGAGGCAGACAGAAGGAGAACATTCAGCCCCAAATGTTTGAGAAAAATTTATTTTTTTGAATTAAAAAAAAATGTTTTAATAGTGTTAATAAACTTGCCTTCATAGGGTTTTTAATATAAAAATAAATAAGTAACATTTACTTTTTTTAATCTATTAAAACTCTTGCGCTTATGCCTGCTTTAACCAGGTAAGAGTTTGAAGGACATTCACTGGGCAGGAGTGGGGCAAGTAGCCCAAATCTCCGCCTGCAAAAGCCCTTCTGACAGATCGCAAGTGCCGGGTTCAGGCGCATACACTTCGTGTGCTTAAACCCGGAACTTGAGGGGCCTCTTCGGGCTTGTACGCATCCGGAGAGGCAGGAATTTCAGGGCCAATATTTTACATCACTGAATTGAATAAATTTCACATACTTTACAATGTGCATTTTTAAAGAGATACAATTTATCCTGCCACGGGCAGTCACTGCCACAAAATGAAGATCAGAACATGGCATGCATCCTTTTTGTTTTTTTAAAAAAAAGTCTGCACTTACAAAATATAACTCCACTTACAATACTGTAATAGCCCACAAAATAGCTTGATTTTTTTCTTAAACTGTAAATCTGATGAATGGTAGAGCTGACCTGTGAACATAATGAGTAATTGAATGAATGATTTTAGAAAGGTATAGGTATGTTTTTATCCTTTAGATAAAGGGATAAAATTATAATCTTGGGTTTCATTAACACTTGAAATAAAAATCTTGACTTTGAAAAATGCATCTGTATTACTAACAAACTGCAAAATACTAACATGACTAATAAAAGTTGCTGAATGTCTCAAACTGAAGTCAGAAATTGGATTTAAAGAATACAGGACTCCTTTCAATCTGCGATACTGGGTAATGATTGTCACACATTCTCAATGTGAATGTTCAGTCGGGGACTTATCATATCTCAGTAAGCAGATATGATTCTGTTAATTGAGTGACCAGATTTGGACCATATATGTTTGTTTAATAGCTGAATTTCATGCTAACAGATATTAAACTGAAAAGATGTGTTTATCCTCATTTACAATTTTTCTTGCATCTTCATTAACTACTTCCATGTTCTAAAGAAGTTCAAATATTAATTCGCCTCCAATAATGGATGCCTTGTGTCAATGTACTGAAACTAAAGTAGAAACTGGGGGTACATTTTCCTCTCTGCAATTTTTAGTGTTATGTTTGAAGTTTTTTTTTAAATTAAAACTAGTGCAGATGAAAATGTACTGCTTGTGAGCTCTAAGAAAAGAAACTGCAGTTGAATCCTTTGATATTGTTTAAAATCTGACTGATGGAAATTAACTGGCTTTGTCTGCGGACAAAAGAGCCTACTTGTGCTTAGTGTTTTCTGTTGACTAGTCCACCATGCAAAATAAAATCCCTGAAAATGTTTTGGAATCTTGCCTCTCTGCTTGGCCTTCCAGTAACATTCAACACAAGTTTAGGAACAGCACCTCATTTTATTACTTGGCACTTTGTAGCTGTCTGACCTTAATATTGGCCTCAACAAATTCAGATCTTAACTGCTGCTTGCATTATCTGACCGTAGAATGTTTCTGTGGTTTGGGAACACCAGGTCTACTCTGTCAGCTATGTTCCTCAGAGCTCAGTCAGCAGTGGCACAACCTCCTGTGGACTCAGTTCATAGAGATACTATATTCCATTCAACTCCCAACTCATTTGGAACAGTAGTCCATTCAGCCCTTCATGCCTCTCCTGCCATTCTATTAGATCATGGTTGATCTGTATCTCAACTGCATTTACCTGCCTTTGATCCATATCCCTTGATACCACTTCAATAAAATGTGATTGCTCTCAATCTTGATCATTTCAATTGACACAGTATTCGCAGCCTTTTGGGAGAGCAGGTTCCAGATTTCTGAAGAAATATGTGAAGAAATGCTTCCTGATTTCACTCTTGAATGGTCTGGCTAATTGTAAGTGTATGGTGAAAAGCAGAAGCCCCAGTACACATCCCTAGGGAACACCAAGAAATTAAATAGGGAATTCAGAAGAAACATCTTTACCGAGAATGTGGAACTTTGAAACCGTGTGCTTCTCGACCAAGTGCTAAATTGGGAATTTGAAGAGTGGGAATTAGGAGGAGAGGGATAGGAGCAGCCGGAGATAAAGATAGGCCCGAGAGCCCGGAGGGAATGTGAACATTCGGAGCGACGTATGTGATGGCAGCACAAGGGAAGGAGCTGAAAAGAAGAAAAATTGGTGAGTAGCTGGTGTTTGTTATTTTTAAGTCTTGAGTTTATTTCTGTTAATAGATTAGTTAACTTAAGTAGAGGCATGGCAGGGCACGTCAGTTTTGTGGAATGCACATCTTATGCCATGTGGGAACTCCAGGGTGCTTCCAATGTCTTCAACAACCATGTGTGCAGGGTGTGTTGTCAGCTGGAGGAGCTCAAGCTCCGTGAGGCTGAGAGCTATGTGGATAGCACGTTTCAGGAGGTGGTCACCTCCCAGTATAAGGGTGTGCAGGCAGAGAGGGAAAGGGTGACTGCTAGACAGACAAGGAGGACCAGGCAGGTAGTGCAGGAGTCCCACGAGTGCATCTTGATTTCCAACCAGTATTTACTGAATACGGGTGAGGGCGATGGTTTCCCTGGGGAGTACAGCCAGAAGCAAGTCCACGGCACCATGGGTGGCTCAGCTGTACAGGGGGGGCAGGGAGGAGGAAGATGGGAAAGCAATAGTGATTGGGGATTCGATAGGGGAACAGATAGGTGTTTCTGTGGCTGCAGATATGATTTCAGAATATGTTTCCTCCCTGGTGCCTAAGTCAAACATAGAAATTTACAGTGCAGAAGGTGTCTACACCGGCCGACAAAGAGCCGCACGGTCCTTGGTCAGCAACCCTAAAGGTTACATATAAACCTATGAACAATGACAAAAAGGCAAAGAGCACCCAGCCCAACCAGTCCGCCTCACAAAACTGCAACACCTCCTATCCTGAAACATTCTACATTCCACCCCAACTCGAGCCATGTGATCGCCCAGGAGAAGCAAAAACCAGAATAAAAACCCAGGCCAATTTTGGGAGAAAAAATCTGGGAAAACTCCTCTCCGACCCATCCAGGCGATCAAACCTAGTCCAGGAGATCACCCTGGCCGTATTCGATTCCCTGCAGTACTTACCATTATATCTGCGCTGTTCAACAAAAGATCATCCAGGCTAATTCCAGTTACCAGCTCTGGGTCCGTAACCCTGCAGGTTACGGCACTTTAAGTGCCCATCTAACCATCTCTTAAAAGTGGTGAGGGTTTCTGCATTCACCACTCTTCCAGGCAGCGAGTTCCAGATCCCCACAACCCTCTGCGTAAAGAAACCCCCCCTCAAATCCCCTCTAAACCTTCCACCAACCACCTTAAAACTATGCCCCCTCGTAATAGACCCACCAATGGAAATAGGCCCTTACTATCCACTGTGTCCAAACCCATCAATATTTTGTACACCTCAATGAGGTCTTCTCTCAACCTCCTGTTCCAATGAGAACAAACCCAGCCTATTCAATCTGTCCTCATAACTAAGATTCTCCATTCCAGGCAGCATCTCCTCTGCACCCTCTCTAGTGCAATCACATCCTTCCTATAATACAGCGACCAGAACTGCACGCAGTATTCCAGCTGTGGCCTAACCAAAGTATTATACAATTTAAGCATAACCTCCCTGCTCTTCTATTCTATGCCTCGGACAATAAAGAAAGCACACGGAATGCTTGCCTTTATCACCTTATCCACCTGGCCTGCATGGCAGATGAAGTATAATGTGGATAACTGTGAGGTTATCCACTTTGGTGGTAAAAACAGAGAGACAGACTATTATCTGAATGGTGACAGATTAGGAAAAGGGGAGGTACAGTGAGACCTGGGTGTCATGGTACATCAGTCATTGAAGGTTGGCATGCAGGTACAGCAGGCGGTTAAGAAAGCAAATGGCATGTTGGCCTTCATAGCGAGAGGATTTGAGTACAGGGGCAGGGAGGTGTTACTACAGTTGTACAGGGCCTTGGTGAGGCCACACCTGGAGTATTGTGTACAGTTTTGGTCTCCTAACTTGAGGAAGGACATTCTTGCTAATGAGGAAGTGCAGCGAAGGTTCACCAGACTGATTCCCGGGATGGCGGGACTGACCTATCAAGAAAGACTGGATCAACTGGGCTTGTATTCACTGGAGTTCAGAAGAATGAGAGGGGACCTCATAGAAACGTTTACAATTCTGACGGGGTTAGACAGGTTAGATGCAGGAAGAATGTTCCCAATGTTGGGGAAGTCCAGAACCAGGGGTCACAGCCTAAGGATAAGGGGTAAGCCATTTAGGACCGAGATGAGGAGAAACTTCTTCACCCAGAGAGTGGTGAACCTGTGGAATTCTCTACCACAGAAAGTTGTTGAGGCCAATTCACTAAATATAGTCAAAAAGGAGTTAGATGTAGTCCTTACTACTAGGGGGATCAAGGGGTATGGCGAGAAAGCAGGAATGGGGTACTGAAGTTGCATGTTCAGCCATGAACTCATTGAATGGCGGTGCAGGCTCGAAGGGCCGAATGGCCTACTCCAGCATCTATTTTCTATTTTTCTATGTTTCGATGTTTCAGGGATCTGTGGACAAGCACTCCAAGGTCTTAAAGGCCAGAACTTAAAGAAGGCTAACTTTGAAGGTATGAGGCATGAATTGGCTGGGATGGATTGGCGAATGATACTTAAGGGGTTGACTGTGGATGGGCAATGGCAGACATTTAGAGACCGCATGGATGAACTACAACAATTGTACATTCCTGTCTGGCATAAAAATAAAAAAGGGAAGGTGGCTCAACCGTGGCTATCAAGGGAAATCAGGGATAGTATTAAAGCCAAGGAAGTGGCATACAAATTGGCCAGAAATAGCAGCGAACCTGGGGACTGGGAGAAATTTAGAACTCAGCAGAGGAGGACAAAGGGTTTGATTAGGGCAAGGAAAATGGAGTACGAGAAGAAGCTTGCAGGGAACATTAAGACGGATTGCAAAAGTTTCTATAGATATGTAAAGAGAAAAAGGTTAGTAAAGACAAACATAGGTCCCCTGCAGTCAGAATCAGGGGAAGTCATAACTGGGAACAAAGAAATGGCGGACCAATTGAACAAGTACTTTGGTTCGGTATTCACGAAGGAGGACACGAACAACCTTCCGGTTATAAAAGGGGTCGGGGGGTCTAGTAAGGAGGAGGAACTGAGGGAAATCCTTATTAGCCGGGAAATTGTGTTGGGGAAATTGATGGGATTGAAGGCCGATAAATCCCCAGGGCCTGATGGACTGCATCCCAGAGTACTTAAGGAGGTGGCCTTGGAGATAGTGGATGCGTTGACAGTCATTTTCCAACATTCCATTGACTCTGGATCAGTTCCTATAGAGTGGAGGGTAGCCAATGTAACCCCACTTTTTAAAAAAGGAGGGAGAGAGAAAACAGGGAATTATAGACCGGTCAGCCTGACATCGGTAGTGGGTAAAATGATGGAATCAATTATTAAGGATGTCATAGCAGTGCATTTGGAAAGAGGTGACATGATAGGTCCAAGTCAGCATGGATTTATGAAAGGGAAATCATGCTTGACAAATCTTCTGGAATTTTTTGAGGATGTTTTCAGTAGAGTGGACAAGGGAGAACCAGTTGATGTGGTATATTTGGACTTTCAGAAGGCGTTCGACAAGGTCCCACACAAGAGATTGATGTGCAAAGTTAGAGCACATGGGATTGGGGGTGGTGTACTGACATGGATTGAGAACTGGTTGTCAGACAGGAAGCAAAGAGTAGGAGTAAATGGGGACTTTTCAGAATGGCAGGCAGTGACTAGTGGGGTACCGCAAGGTTCTGTGCTGGGGCCCCAGCTGTTTACACGGTACATTAATGATTTAGATGAGGGGATTAAATGTAGTATCTCCAAATTTGCGGATGACACTAAGTTGGGTGGCAGTGTGAGCTGCGAGGAAGATGCTGTGAGGCTGCAGAGCGACTTGGATAGGTTAGGTGAGTGGGCAAATGCATGGCAGATGAAGTATAATGTGGATAAATGTGAGGTTATCCACTTTGGTGGTAAAAACAGAGAGACAGACTATTATCTGAATGGTGACAGATTAGGAAAAGGGGAGGTGCAAAGAGACCTGGGTGTCATGGTACATCAGTCATTGAAGGTTGGCATGCAGGTGCAGCAGGCGGTTAAGAAAGCAAATGGCATGTTGGCCTTCATAGCAAGGGGATTTGAGTACAGGGGCAGGGAGGTGTTGCTACAGTTGTACAGGGCATTGGTGAGGCCACACCTGGAGTATTGTGTACAGTTTTGGTCTCCTAACCTGAGGAAGGACATTCTTGCTATTGAGGGAGTGCAGCGAAGGTTCACCAGACTGATTCCCGGGATGGCGGGACTGACCTATCAAGAAAGACTGGATCAACTGGGCTTGTATTCACTGGAGTTCAGAAGAATGAGAGGGGACCTCATAGAAACGTTTACAATTCTGACGGGGTTAGACAGGTTAGATGCAGGAAGAATGTTCCCAATGTTGGGGAAGTCCAGAACCAGAGGTCACAGTCTAAGGATAAGGGGTAAGCCATTTAGGACCGAGATGCGGAGGAACATCTTCACCCAGAGAGTGGTGAACCTGTGGAATTCTCTACCACAGAAAGTTGTTGAGGCCAATTCACTAAATATATTCAAAAAGGAGTTAGATGAGGTCCTTACTACTAGGGGGATCAAGGGGTATGGCGAGAAAGCAGGAATGGGGTACTGAAGTTGAATGTTCAGCCATGAACTCATTGAATGGCGGTGCAGGCTAGAAGGGCCGAATGGCCTACTCCTGCACCTATTTTCTATGTTTCTATGTCCCTTTGTTCATCTACACTATTAAGTGGCCTTCCGCTTAATGTGTATACCCTTTCCTTATTAGCCCTCCCAAAGTGCATCACCTCACATTTCTCTGAATTAAATTCCATTTGCCACCTGACCAGTATATTGATATCCCCCTGCAGCCCATGACTGTCTTCTTCATTATCAACCACACAGCCAATTTTAGTGTCGTCTGTAAACTTCTTAATCATACTCCCGATATTCAAATCTAAAATATTGATACATACCACAAAAAGCAAGGGACCCAGTACTGAGCTCTGCGGAACCCCACTGGAAACATCTTTCCAGTCACAAAAACATCCATCAACCATTACCCTTTGCTTCCTACCTCCAAGCCAATTTTGGATCCAACTTGCCACTTTGCCCTGGATAACATGAGCTTTAACCTTCTTGACCAGTCTACCATGTAGGACCTTCTCAAAAGCCTTGCTTAAGTCCATATATACCACGTCGTACGCACTACCCTCATCGACCCTCTTGGTTACCTCCTCAAAGAATTCAATCAGGTTAGTCAAACATGATCTTCCCTTCTCAAATCCGTGCCGACTGTCCCTAATTAATCCTTGCCTTTCCAAATGTAAATTTATGCTGTCTTTCAGGATTTTTTCCAATAATTTTCCCACCGCTGAGGTTAGACTGACAGGCCTGTAATTACTCGGCCTATCACTTTCTCCCTTCTTAAGCAAGACTACATTAGCAGTCCTCTGGCACCATGCCCAGATCCAAAGAGGACTGGAAAATGATGGTCAAAGCCTCTGCTATTTGCTCTCTTACTTTGCCCAACAGCCTGGGATGCATTTCATCCAGGCCTGGGGACTTATCTACTTTCAAAGTTGCTAAACCCTTTAATACTTCCCCTCTCACTATATTTATTTCATCTAGAATATCACACTCCTCCTTGATAGCAGTATCTGCTTTGTCCCTTTCCTTTGTGAAAACAGATGCAAAGTATTCGTTAAGAATCTTACCAACATCTTCCGCCTCCACACAAAGATTACCCTCATGGTCTCTAATAGGCCCTACCCTTTCTTTAGTTACTCTTAATATATTTATACAACATCTTAGGGTTTTCCTTAATTTTACTGGCCAAGAATTTCTCGTTCTCTCTCTTAGCATTCCTAATATCCTTTTTAATTTTGCCTCTTAACTTTCTATATTCCTCTAAAGATTCTATAGTATTTAGCCGTTGGTATATGACATAAATATCCCTTTTTTTCTTAATCCTCCCCTGTAAGTCCCTCAACAGCCTAGCATGTGATCGCCCCTTTTTTATTTTTCAATTCGACCCATATGGCCTCATTTGATGATCCCTCTAACATATCCCTCCTCACCGCTGTAATAGTTTCATTAACCAGTACAGCGACCCTCCCTCCTTTTTACCCCCCTCTTTACCTTGTCTAAAAATCTTGTAGCCAGGAATATTGATCTGCCAAACCTGCCCCTCTTTCAACCATGTTTCTGTAATGGCTATAATGTCATACTCCCAAGTATCCACCTGTGTTCTTAGCTCATCCGCCTCATTCGCTATACTCCTTGCAGTAAAGTATATACCATTTAGGTCAGGAAGATGATCTTGCTTACTACTTACTAAGCCTTGTTTCCTCTGTCTTACAGATTCGCTTTCTGGATTCTTGCTATCCAATTTCTGCTTCACTTTCCTTTTGAATTTGTTCTCGGGTTCCCATCCCCCTGCCAAGCTAATTTAAACTCTCCCCAACAGCACTAGCAAAACTCCCCGCGAGGATATTGGTCCTGGCGCTGTTGAGGTGCAACCCGTCCGGTTTGTACAGGTCCCATCTCCCCCAGAAGCGGTCCCAATGCCTCAAGAATTTAAAACCCTCCCTCCTACACCAACTTTCCAGCCATGTGTTCATCCTCTCCTATCTTTCTATTTTTATACTCATATCAAGGATGTCATGGAGTGGCTGCAGACATTGAGGCAGGAGAGAGGTGCAGCAAGAGGTCCATATTGGTACCAACGATATGGGTAGAAAGAGGGATGAGGTCTTGCAGGCAGATTTCAGTGAGCTAGCAAAGAGATTTAAAAAGCAGGACCTCAAGGTAGTAATCTCTGGATTACTCCTGGTGCCATGAGCTACTGATTATAGAAATAGGATAGAGCAGATGAATGTGGTGCAGGAGGGAGGGCTTCAAATTTCGGGACATTGAGACCGGTTCAGGCCAGATGGGTTGCACCTCAACAGAGCCAGGACCAATGATTTTGTGGCTGCGGGTGGGGCCGGGGGGCAGTATTGCTAGTACTGTTGGAGAGGGTTTAAACTAATTTGGCAGGTGGGTGGGCACCAGGAGGTAGCATTAGAAAGGAGAATAAAATGCACAAAGGATTGGGAGAGATAGATAGCAATAGGGTAAGAAATAGTATGGTATTAGGTGAGGTCAGACTAAGCGAGAATACAAGAAGGTCTAAGATAGATTTCCAGTGCAGATGTGTAAACCACAAAGCGTGGTAAATAAGATTGGTGAGCTGCACGTGCAAATAGCCACATGGGAATATAATGCGGCGATAACTGAGACCTGGCTTAAAAAGGGCAGAATGGGTTTTCAATATTCCTGGATATAAGGTGTTCAGGAAATACAGGGAAGGAAAGAAAGGAGTTGGAGTATTGGTTAAGGAGAATGTTAGTGCTGGAGAGAGGATGGTTAGAGTTAAGAAATAATAGAGATGCCATTACACTACTGGGTGTATTGTACACCCAACGAGTGGGAAAGATATAGAGGAGCAAATTTTCAGGGAAATTACAGAGAGGTGCAAGAACTATAGAGTCGTGATAATGGATGACTTCAATTATCCTAATATAGACCGAGATAATAGTGTAAAGGGCAGAGAGGGAGAAGACTTTGTTCAGGAGAACTTTCTTGATCAGTACATTTCCGGCCCAACGAGGAAGGAGGCATTGCTGGATCTGGTTCTGGGGAATGAAGTGGAGCAAGTGTCAGTAGGGGAACATTTAGGGAACATTGATCACAGTGTCAAGGTTTAGATTAGCTATGGAAAAGGACAGGGAGTCAGCAATCGAGAGTAAAAGTACTTACGTGGAGGAATCCAAATTTCAGTGGGATGAGTATAGATCTGGCCCGGGTAAATTGGAATCAGATTGGCAGGCAAAACTGTAGTGGAACAATGGGCTGCCTTTAAAGAGGAATTAGTTTGGGTACAGTCAAGGTACATTCCTATGAGGGGGAAAGGTAGGTCATCAAAAGCCAGAGCTCCCTGGGTGACAAAAGAGATAAGCGAGTAAGATGAAGCAGAAAAAGAGCATTTATGACAGATGTCAGGTTGATAATACAAGTCAAAATCAGGCTGAATATAGACAGTTCAGAGGGGAAGTGAAAAAGAAAATAAGAGCAGAAAAGCGAGAGTATGAGAGTAGATTAGCAGCTAACATAAAAGGGAATTCAAAAATTTTCCATAGGCATATAAATAATAACCGGGTAGTAAGTGGGGTGGGGCCGATTAGGGATCAAAAAGGAGACCTACGCATGGAGGCAGAGGGTATGGCTAAAGTACTAAATGAGTACCTTGCATCTGTCTTCACCAAGGAAGAAGATGCTGACAAAGTCATTGTGAAGGAGAAGGTAGTGGACACACTGGATGAGATAAAAATTGATTAAGAGGTACTAGAAAGGCTATCTGTACTTAAAGTAGATAAGTCCCCAGGACCGGATAGGATAGAATGCATTCTAGGATGCTGAGGGAAGTTAAGGAGGAAATTGCAGATAATCTTCTTGGATACGGGGGGTGGTGCCAGAGGACTGGAGAATTGAAAATATTACACCCTTGTTCAAAAAAGGGTGTAAGGATAAAGCCAGCAATGACAGGCCAGTCAGTTTAACCTCGTTAGTGGGGACGCTTTTAGAAACGATAAATCGGGCCAAAATTAACAGTCACTTAGAGAATTGTGGATTAATTAAGGAAAGCCAGCACGGATTTGTTAAAGGCAAATCGTGTTTGTTTAACTTGATTGAGGCTTTTGAGGTAACAGAGAGGGTTGATGAGGGCAATGGGGTTGACGTGGTGTACATGGATTTCCAAAAGGCGTTTGATAAAGTGCCACGTAATCGGCTTGCCAGCAAAGTTGAAGCCCATGGAATAAAAGGGACAGTGGCAGCATGGAGGCGAAATTGGTTAAGTGACAGCAACAGACAGTAGTAGTGAACGGTTGTTTTTTGGACTGGAGGAAAGTATACAGTGGTATTCCCTGGGAGTCGGGACGAGGCCCACTGCTTTTCTTGATATATAATCAATGACTTCGACTTGGGTGTACAGGGCACAATTTCAAAATTTGGAAATATCGTGAACAGTGAGGAGGATAGTGATAGACTTCAAGAATACATACAGGTTGGTGAAATGGGCAGATGGCAGATGAAATTTAATGCAGCAAAGTGCAAAGAATGGTAGAAAAAATGAGAGGCAATGTAAGGGAAAATGGGAAGGCTTATTAGTGCTACTTTGGATTGACAGGCCAAGACCCTCGTGACCACCTTAGGCCGTGACTAGAATGACTTCATTCGGTCAGAATTTGTTGATTCTCTTTGATGCCCGTGAGTCTACCTCGAGCCTCTTCGCAAGGTCTTATCAATGTCTGTTTAGATTCTCACATCGTATCCTGTCGGAATATTATTGAATTAATAACTTGGCTGGAGCCTTGATACTGGAATGTACAAAGAGAGGCCTTTTACTGCAATCATCAGTGAACATCCCCACTTCTGACTTTATGATGGAGGGAAGGTCATTGATGAAGTAGCTGAAGATAGTTGGGCCGATGACACTGCCCTGAGGAATTCCTGCAGCGATGTCCTGGGGCTGAGATGATTGGCCTCCAACAACCACAACCACTTTCCTTTGTGCTAGGTATGACTCCAGCCAGTGGAGAGTTTTGCCCTTGTTCCCCATTGACTTCAATGTTGCTAGGGCTCCTTGATGCCACACTTGATGAAATGCTGCCTTGATGTCCAGGGCAGTCTCCCTCCCCTCACCTCTAGAATTCAGCTCTTTTGTCCATGTTTGGACCAAGGCTGTAATGAGGTCTGGATCAGGGTGGTTCTGGCAGAACCCAAACTGAACATCAGTGAGCAGGTTATTAGTGAGTAAGTGCCGCTTGATAGTACTGTCAACGGCACCTTCCATCACTTTGCTGATGATTGAGAGTATAGGTGGTCTTCCTGTTCATCCACAATCTTCAGTGTCATTCCATTGACTTTATACTCCCATACCTTGTTTTTCAACCTAAAATGCATCACCTTTACACCCTTCTATCAAATTGCATCCACCCATTGTTATGTCTATGTCCTCCTAAAGCCTTTTGCAGTCCTCTTCAATATTTCTCAAACCTTTGACTTCTGTGCCTTCAGCAACCTGAGATCATGCTTCGTATACCCAAGTCCAAATCGTCTGTGCCTGCTGAGAAGAAAAATGGACCCAGCACTAACCTCTAAAGTTCAATACATTCATCCCTTCTCCAATTCAAGCCAAATTTATTCGAGATTTTTGAGGATGTAACTAGCAGTGTCGATAAAGGGGGACCAGTGGATGTCGTATATTTGGTTTTCCAAAATGCATTCGATAAGGTGCGACATAAAAGGTTATTGCACAAGATAAGGGATCATGGGATTGGGGGTAATGTATTAGCATGGATAGAGGATTGGTTAATGGACAGAAAACAGAGTAGGGATAAAAGGGTCTTTTTCAGGTTGGCAGATTATAACTAGTGGAATGCCGCAAGGATCAGTGCTGGGGCCTCAGCTATTTACAGTCTATATTAATGACCTAAATGAAGCGACTGAGTATAATGTATCCAAGTTTGCTGATGATACAAAGCTAGGTGGGACAGTAAGCTGTGAGGAGAACACAAAATATCTGCAAAGGGATTTAGATAGACTAAGTGAGTGGGCAGTAAGGTGGCAGATGGAGTATAATGTAGGGAAATATGAGGTTATTCACTTTGGCAGGAAGAATAGAAAAACATAATATTTTTTAAATGGTGAGAAACCTTAAAATGTTGGTGTTCAGAGAGTTTTGGGTGTCCTTGTGCAAGAAACACAGAAAGCTGGCATGCAGGTACAACAAGCAATAAGGAGGAAAATGACATTTTGTCCTTTATTGCAAAAGGGTTAGAGTATAAGAGTAAGGAAGTCTTGCTACAATTGTACGGGGCCTTGGTGAGACCACACCTGAAGTACTATGCACAATTTTGATCTCATTTATCTAAGGAAGGATATTCTTGCCTTGGAGGTGCTGCAACAAAAAATCATTAGATTGATTCCTGGGATGAAAGGCCTGTCTTATGATGATTATGTAGAATAGGCCTATACTCTCTGGAGTTTAGAAGAATGAGAGGTGATCTCATTGAAACATACAATATTCTGAAGGGGATTGACAGGGTAGATGTTGGGACGTTGTTTCCCCTGGCTGGAATGTCTAGAACTAGGGGGCACAGTCTCAGGATAAGGGGTAGGCCATTTAAGTCACAGATGAAGAGGAATTTCTTCACTTTGGAATCTTTGGAATTCTCTGCCCCAGAGGGCTGTGAATGCTGAGTCTCTGAACGATTCAAGGCTGAGATAGTTAGATTTTTGGAGTCTAGGGGAATCAACGAATATGGAGATCGGCCGGGAAAGTGGAGTTGAGGTCGATGATCTTATTGAATGGCGGAGCAGACTCGAGGGGTCGTATGGCCTACTCCTCCTCCTATTTCTTATGTTGTTAACATCCATTAACCCTAATCTTTTGTTTCCTGCCTGTCAACCAATTTTCTATCCATTTTGCTATATTTCTTTTACCATATTGTTTTAGAAAGAATTAAGAATTTAAAAATAGAGCAGCAGGGCCAGATGATATCCACCCGAGGGTCCTCCAGGAGATGGGACATGTGCTGTGCGAGCCCCTGGCCTGTATTTTTAATAGCTCACTGCACTCTGGAATGGTTCCTACAGATTGGAAGGAGGCTAATGTAATCCCTATTTAAAAAAAAAGGTGACAAGGCAGACCTGGGTAACTACAGGCCCATCGGTTTAACATCAATAATAGGTAAGATGCTTGAAAGAATCATAAGGGATGCAATATATGAATATTTGGATAGGGTGGGTCACGTTAGGGACACCCAACATGGCTTCATAAAAAAGAGGTCATGCCTCACAAATCTAATTGTATTTTTTGAAGAAGTTACAAAGTTGGTGGATGAGGGAAGCCCAGTAGACATTGTCTACTTAGATTTCCAAAAAGCTTTTTGTAAAGTCCTTACTCTACAGCATGAAACCACACGAGGCACATTCTGGGAACAAGGTCACTCTGTGATCTTGGATGACGTGCATGAATTCAGAATGATGCACTCGATCCATTTCGAGTACGCATCTACCACAATAAGGAACATCTTACCCATGAACGGGCCCGCGTAGTCAACATGAATGCGTGACATGGCCTGGTGGGCCAGGGCCACGGATTGAGCGGGGCCTCCATGGGGGCATTATTCAGCTGGGCACATGTCGTGCACCTGCGAACACAGTGTTCCAGGTCTGAATCAATTCCAGGCCACCAAACGTGTGACCGGGCAATGGCCTTCATCAGCACAATACCTGGGTGCTCGCTGTGGAGTTCCTGGATGAATGCCTCCCTGCCCTTCTGGGGCATAACTACCCGGCTGCCCCATAGTAGGCAGTCGGCTTGGATGGAGAGCTCATCCATCCGTCTGTGGAACGGTCTGACCTCCTTAGGGCATGCTCCGTGTGCGAGCGCCCAATCCCCAGTCAGGACACATTTCTTAATCAGGGATAGGAGGGGACCTCTGTCCAGATTTTGATCTGGCGGGCTGTGATATGGGAGCCTGCACTGTCAAAGGCATTAACAGCCATGACCATCTCGGCGCTTTGCTCCACTGCCCCCTCAGTGGTGGCCAGCGGAAGCCTGCTGAGCGCGTCAGTGCAATTTTCAGTGCCGGGCCGGTGCCAGATGGAGTAGTCATAAGCAGCCAGCGTGAGAGCCCATCACTGTATGCGAGCTGATGCGTTGGCATTGATAGCCTTGCTGTCAGATAACAAGAATGTTAATGGCTTATGGTTCGTCTCTAACTCAAACTTTCGAGCAAAGAGGTACTGATGCCTTTTTGTTACACCATAGACACATGCAAGCACTTCCTTCTTGACCATGTCATATCCCCGTTCTGCTTAAGAGAGCGACCTGGAGGCATAAGCCAAAGGTTGTAGTTGACCCTCGGCATTGCCCTGCTGCAACATGCATTCAACCCCATAGGACGATGCATCACATGTCAGAACCAATTTTTTACAAGGGTCGTACAGGGTCAACAACTTGTTTGAACAAAGTAGGTTTCGCGCCCGATCAAAAGCCCGTTCCTGACAGTCCCCCCCAAACCAATCGCAACCCTTACACAGGAGCACGTGTAGCAGCTCCAACAACGTGCTCAAGTTCGGCAGAAAGTTCCCGAAATAGTTCAACAGTTCCAGGAATGAACGCAATTCTGATGTGTTGCAGGGCCTGGGTGCTTGTTGAATCGCCTCTGTTTTGGATTTGGTGGGCCGAATCCATCTGCAGCAACCCTCCTGCCCAGAAACTCAACCTCAGGGGCTAAAAACACACATTCAGACTTCTTGAGTCGCAAGCCTACCCGGTTCAGTCGGTGTAGCACCTCCTCCAGGTTGTGGAGGTGTTCCTTGGTGTCTCGACCCATGATGAGGATGTCGTCCTGGAATACGATCGTTCCGGGAATGGATTTAAGCAGGCTTTCCGTGTTTCGTTGAAAAATCGCAGCCGCTGATCGAATGCCAAATGGGCACCTGTTATAAACGACAGTCCCTTGTGCATGGTGATGGTGGTCAGTAGTTTGGATTCGTCGGCCAGTTCCTGGGTCATATAGGCTGAAGTGAGGTCCAACTTGGTGAACAGCTTGCCGCCTGCCAGCGTGGTGAAAAGGTCCTCCACTTTCGGGAGCGAGTATTGATCTTGTAGGGACACCCGATTGATGGTGGCCTTGTAGTCGCCACAGATCCTGACAGAGCCATCCGCTTTTAGGACTGGAACGATGGGGCTCGCCCAGTCGCTGAATTCAACAGGCGAGATGATGCCCCCTCTCAACAGCCGGTCCAATTCGCTCTCGATCTTTTCCCGCATTATATACAGCACCACTCTGGCTTTGTGGTGCACTGGCCTGGCGTCCGGGGTGATGTGTATCACTACTTTATAGCCTTTGAAAGTCCCGACGCCAGGTTGGAATAGTGAATCGAATTGTTGCAGAACTTGTGAGCACGAACTTCGCTCCACAGATGGCATTGCGTGAACATCCCCCCATTTCCAGTTCATCTCGGCTAACCAGCTCCTCCCCAACAGTGCGGGACCATTGCCGGAACAATCCAGAGTGGCAGCCGATTCACTAACCCGTTGTGTGTGACAGCCAACATTGCACTGCCTAGGACCGGAATGATTTCTTTAGTGTAAGTCCGTAATTGTGTCTCAACACATGCTAATTTTGGTTTACTGGCTTTAAATGGCCATAGCTTCTCAAATTGCTGAATGCCCATGAGTGACTGGCTGGCCCCAGTGTCCAGCTCCATGTGTACAGGGATACCATTTAACAAAACCTTCATCATCATGGGTGGCGTTTTGGTGTATGAACTGTGAATATTCGCCACATGGACCTGCTGAACCTTGGCGTCCATCGATTCGCCTCAAAAGTCATCCTGCCTCAGAGGACCCTCTTCTGGTCCATCCGCCTCATATTAGTCTGGTTGCAGGCTTTCTGCACATTCGAGCTAAATGGCCACTGAGATTGCAGTTCCTGCAGACAAACTGTTGAAATCTGCAAAATCTGGCTGGGTGTTTTCCTCCACACCTCCAGCATGAGTTAAAGCTTCCATTGTTGGGGACAAAGGGACTATGGTTAGGCATTCCACGCTGACTGTCCCTTTGACTGCTCTTAAGTACCCTATTAGTGGGTGTCAATGGCCCCATCCCAGTCCGTATTGTCCACTGTGATGGCGTGAATGTCTGTTCAGCCTGCCATTGTCTCTGTTGAAGTCCTACTCTGGGGTCTATTGCTGCCTGGGGGTGTCAAACTGCCCCAGCCTGCCTGCGGGGCTCTGAGCCGCATTGATGATGTTGACTCCCTGATCCCTCGCCGCTTTAGAAGCAGAATTGCGGGCGTATATTATTTTCATTTGTTCCTCCCCCGCCATGAAAGTTTGAGCTAGCAACGCCGCCGCTTCCAAGGTCAAATCCTTGGTCTCAATTAACTTGCGGAAAATCCCCGCATAACCAATGCCCTCGATAAACAAGTCCCTTAGCATCTCCCCTCTACAGGCGTCTGTGAACTTACAGAGGCTGGCCAAACGCCGGAGGTCCGCTACGAAGTTCAGTATGCTCTGTCCTTCCTGATGTCAGTGGGTATAGAATCTGTGTCGGGCCATATGTATGCTACTTGCCGGTTTGAGGTGCAGCCCGATCAATTTGCTAAGTTCTTCAAAGGTTTTGCCCGCCGGCTTTTCAGGTGCTAGTAAGTCCTTTATGAGCGCGTAAGTCTTTGGTCCGCAGCTGGTCAAAATTTGAGCCCTTCGCTTGTCGGCTGCTGCTTCCCCCAGCCATTCTTTCGTAACGAAGCTTTGCTGAAGCCTCTCAACAAAATCGTCCCAGTCTTCCCCAACACAGTATTGTTCCTCTGTGCTACCAGTGGCCATTCTCGTGGGTCGTGAATTCCCATTTCTCGTCGCCAATGTAAAGTCCTTACTCTACAGCATGAAACCACACGAGGCACATTCTTGGAATAAGGTCACTCTGTGACCTTAACTCTTTATTCACAGGACTCCAAGTGATGACCCTGCGTGGGACCTCTCTTTTTATATCAGTGTGATCAGGTAAGGAGTGTTTCCCACAAGTTCACCCGTTGTGGTCAAGGTGTGCATCTAGGTTGAGTGTATACAGTAATACAGTGGTGTTACATTGTGGTTACATACATGACAGTTTTGACAAGGTACCGCATAAAAGGCTTCTCTATAAGATGGGAGCCTCCGGTATGAGTGGAAATATATTGAGCTGGATTCAGAACTGGCTGACAGGATGCAGGCAAAGAGCAGTTAAAGATGGATTTGGATCTGTTTGGAGAAGGGTCACCAGTGGTATCCCGCAGGGATCAGTGTTGGGACTGTTGCTTTTTACTATTTTTATTAATGATCGGGATTCAGGGGTTGGCACAATTTGCAAATTTGCGGATGATACCAAGATTTGTGCGAGTGCTAGAACGATAGAAGAGGCTTATCTGATTCAGGCACATCTTAATGTGCTGGGAAACTGGGCTCAAGATTGGAAAATTATGTATAACTTAGATAAGTACAGTGTTATGCATGTGGGCAGGGCAAATGCTCAACATTCATACACCCTCCAGGGAAAGGCATTAGAGATAGTGGAGATAGAAAGAGATTTGGGCATTCTAGTGCACACATCCTTCAAGGTACACAAGCAATGCTGTGCAGCGATAGCTAGAGCAAATAGGGTGTTGGGGTGTATCCATAGGACAATTAAGTATAAGATGAGGTGTACTGCCTTGTCCTTGTACAAGACCTTGGTCAGGCCGCACTGTGTCCAGTTTTGATCTCCTCATGGTGGGTGATATCGAGACTCTGGAAAGGGTGCAGAAGAGGGCCACTCAACTAATTCCAAGCCGAATTGGGGGAAAAGCTAATTTTGCTAAGTTAATGAGTGATTTGGCCATAGTGGACTGGAAACAGCTACTTGTGGGTAAATCAGTGTTGGAACAGTGGGAGGCATTCAAGGAGGAGATCCGGAAGGCGCAGGCCAAACATGTGCCCTTAAAGAAAAAGGTTGGGAATAATGGGCCCAAGTTTCCGCCCTCTGTAAGAACGGCGCACCTCCATAATGTGCGCCGATTTTCTGGAATAAAAAGGGCGCCTAAACCTTACCTTGTGATTTTGCAAGCTCCTCAGGATGTCTTCGTGCTCGGCGTGGCGCAGCACAAGGGGTTGGGGGCGGACCTAGGTCCCAGCGCTGAAAACAGTGCCAGGACCTCTGCACATGCGCGCTAGAGTGTGCGCGCATGTGCAGTAGCTCCAGGCCCCGGAGGCTGCTTGGGAGGGACCCGAAGCACGCTGGCCCTAGCCCTGGCCGAATGGGCAACCCGGGCGAAGAGCAGGACTCAGGCCTCCCTCCCTTCTATTCAGCTCCCGGTCCCCCTCCTCCCATTCAGCACCCACGCACCCCGCCAGTTCAGCGCCCGCTCCCCCTCCTCTCCCTCCACATCCTCGGCGGGGCCTGCCCACCCGGCATCTTGCTGGGGGCGGGCCCCGCCCGAAGTCTTCGGTGGCCCGGCCAGGCATCTGCGTCGTCGGCGGGGCCTGTTCAGCCTCTTCCTCCTCCCCTCTCCCCCCCTCCACTCCCTCCCCCTCCTCCTCTCCCCTCCCCCTTCTCCTCTCCCCCTCTCCCCCCCACCTCTCTCCCTCCCTCCCCCCTCTCCCCTCTCCCCCCAACCTCCCTCCCCCCTCCTCTCCATCCCTCCCCCTCCCCATCCCTCCCCCTTCTCTCTCCCCCCACCCCTCGCTGTCGGAAACACAGAGAAACACTGATACCGACAGAGAGAGACACTGACAGAGGCAGAAAGAGAGACACTGACAGAGACAGAGAGATAGACACTGGGGGGATCCCCATCCCAGCACACTGATGGATGGCTCCCGGTGCTGCAGTAGGTCAGTAGAAACTTAATTTTTTATTTATTGATTGATTTTTAATTTTTTTAAATTTTAAAATTTTTTATTTTTGATTGATTTATTGATTTATCATTTATTATTGACGATGGCTCTTTATTTGTAAAAGTGAAGTGTTTAATGTTAACCCAGTGAGGTTCCGCAGGGCTCAGTACTGGGTCCCTTACTTTTTGTGGTATATATCAATGATTTAGATTTGAATATAGGGAGTATGATTAAGAAGTTTGCAGACGACACTAAAATTGGCTGTGTGGTTGATAATGAAGAAAAAAGTCATGGGCTGCAGGAGGATATCAATCTGCTGGTCAGGTGGGCAGAGAAGTGGCAAATGGAATTCAATTCAGAGAATTGTCAGGTGATGCACTTTGGGAGGGCTAAGAAGGAAAGGGTATACACATTAAGCGATAGGCCACTTAATAGTGTAGATGAACAAAGGGACCTTGGAGTGCTTGTCCACAGAACTCTTTTTGGTTGGATAACGAAATAAACATTAAATCAGATGCCCCCCAATCTGGGGGACACTCCAAACATTTTTCAAACTGCCCTTTTTTTTTTGACTTTTTAAAAAAAATTTTTGGGTCCATAAAATCATTAATTCTGCAAGTGCCCCCTATAAAAGGGGAGGGGGACACAAAAACCGGCAATTAAAACAAATCAAACTGTAAAATAAATAAAATCAAATTAAAATTTGGTTGCCGGGGGTAACAATGCACTCCAGTCCCTCCGGCGCCCACCTCTCGCGGAAGGCCGCGAGCGTACCGGTGGACACCGCGTGCTCCATCTCCAAGGACACCCTGGCGTGGATGTACGCGCGGAAGAGAGGCAGGCAGTCAGGCTGAACGACCCCCTCGACCGCCCGCTGCCTGGACCGGCTGATGGCACCCTTGGCCGTGCCCAGGAGCAGTCCTACGAGGAGGCCCTCGGACCTACCCGCTCCCCTGCGCACAGGATGCCCAAAGATCAGGAGTGTGGGACTGAAGTGCAGCCAGAATTTCAGGAGCAGCCCCTTTAAATAATAAAACAGGGGCTGCAACCTCGTGCATTCGATAAAAACATGGAACACGGACTCTTCCAGACCGCAGAAATTGCAGGCGGCCTGGGAGCCCGTGAACCGGCTTAAAAATTTATTGCACGGCACTGCTCCATGCACCACACTCCAGGCCAAGTCCCCGATAAATAGTGGGAGGACTCCCGCGTAGAGTGCCCTCCATCGGGGACCCCCTGCCTCCTCCGGACGGCAAGATGGTACGCCATGGCGTGTCCGGACAGCAGGCGAGGATGGCAAAGTTGAGAGTGTGCAGGAGCAGCCCGTACAGGAAACCCCTCCGCGCGGAACTGAAAGGCACGGAGGGGATTTCCCCGAGGTGGCTCAAGTTGTGAGGCGCCGGCTCCCGAGGGAGGTTCCGGGGTTTGGCGCCGATGAGGAATTCCGCCCGGACGGGGGTCAGTTCGGACGGGATCTCCCCACGTGCTTGAGCCTCCTCGATGCACCTAACGGAGTCAGGGCCCAGAGCTCTTTTTAGCGACTCGATGGCATCGGCCGCGCGGCGGACGTCGGCCGAATTTAGGCGCCGCGCCAGCTTGTCTGGCGCCATCCAGCCTGCTCCTCCGCCATCGAGCAGGTCCCTGACCCTGGTCACCTCACCAGCCACAGCCCTCTCGTCCGACCGCCACCTAAAACCTCGGTCGTGGAGGTACGGATTCCTGAGCAGCGGCTCCTGCAGGACAGCCGGCACTCCAGCCGGTGGAGAGCTGCGCTTGGTGGAGACTTTGTTCCAGACCCTGGTGAGTTGCTTGTAAAAAACAGTCAGCTCCTGGACGGCGGTACTGACGCCCCCCATGTTCACAAACAGGAGCTGCGTGTTGTAGTTGAGGCCATGCTGCTGGCGGAAGAAATACGTCGCCAGAGCACGCCACCAATGAGGGGGCGCGACGTAAAGGTATCTCTGCAGGGTCTGAAGACGGAAAGTCGCGAGCTGGGTGCTGACGCACACCAACGACTGACTGCCCTCCCCAAGCGGGAGACTCAAGATCGCGGCAGAGACCCAGTGCTTCCTGTTGTTCCAGAAGAAATCCACCAGCTTCTTCTGTATCTTGGTGACAAACGCAGGGGGAGGGGTCAAAGTGACCAGCCGGTACCACAGCATGGCGGCCACCAGCTGGTTTATGACTAGCGCTCGACCCCTGTAGGACAGCACTCGGAGCAGTCCTGTCCAACGCCCTAGGCGAGCGGCGACCTTGGCCTCCAGCTCTTGCCAGTTCGCCGGCCAGGCTTCCTCGTCGGGGCTAAGGTAGACTCCCAGATAGAAGAGATGGGTCGTGCTCCAGGCAAAAGGCCTGAGCTCCTCCGGCAGGAAGTCCACCCGCCACTGACCCACCAGGAGTCCGGAACATTTCTCCCAGTTGATCCTGGCGGAGGATGCGGCCGAGTAAATCTCCTGGCACTCACGCATCCTCCGCAGGTCAGCGGGATCCTCTACCGCGAGGAGCACGTCATCGGCGTAAGCCGAGAGGACGACCTCCACGCCCGGCCCTTGCAGAGCCAGTCCCGTCAACCTCGTCCGCAAGAGGCGCAGGAAAGGCTCCACGCAGATGGCATATAACTGGCCGGACATGGGGCATCCCTGGTGCACCCCTCTCCCAAAGCGAAGGGGCGCCGTCAAGGACCCGTTAACCTTAATCAGACAGTCCGCGGCGGCGTACAAAAGTCGGATCCGGGCGACGAAATGCGTCCCGAACCCGAAAGCGCGCAGAGTCCCGAACAGATAGTCGTGACCCACCCTATCGAACGCCTTCTCTTGGTCGAGAGATAGGAAGGCGACTGACAGACCAGCCTCCTGGGAATGATGGATGAGGTCCCGGACCAGATGGATGTTGTCGTGGATTGTCCGGCCCGGGACCGTGTAGGACTGGTCGGGGTGGATCATGTGGTCCAGCATGGCGCCAAGGCGAGCAGACATCGCCCTGGCAAAGATATTGTAGTCCGTGCTGAGGAAGGAGACCGGGCGCCAGTTCTTAAGGAGGCGGAGATCGCCCTTCTTAGGCAGCAGGACGATGACTGCCCTGCGCCAAGAGAGGGGCATCTCCCTGGTCGCCAGACTTTCCCCCAGGACCCGCGCGTACTCCCAGAACGCCCTGTGGAACTCCACGGTCAGCCCGTCCAGCCCCGGGGCTTTTCCCCTCGAGAGCCGGTCGAGGGCACCGGTCAGCTCCGCCAGGCTTAGCGGAGCTTCCAGATTTTCGGCGCCCTCTGGGCTGACCTTCGGCAGGTCCTCCCACAAAACTCTGCACGCTTCCTTGCTGGACAGCTCCGGAGAGAACAGAGCCCCATAATATTCACGGGCCCTGTTGTTGACGCCCTCCGGATCCGAGACGAGAGAGCCGTCGTCGGCCAGCAGCGTCAAGAGCTGCTTACGGACACTCTGTCTTTTTTCTAGCGAGTAGAAGAAGGGGGAGCCGCGGTCCAGATCCCGCAGGAACCGGATCCGCGACCTCACGAACGCGCCTCGGGACGCGACGAGCTGCAGGTCCTTCAGCGCGGCCTTCTTCGCTTCGTACACCGTCCGCAGCGCCGGGTCCTCGACGACTTGACCGAGACGGGACTCCAGGTCGAGCACCTCTTTTTCTAGGCGCCCGACCCTGGCCGCCCGCCTCTTGGTCGATCCCCTCGCGTACACTTGACAGAAGACGCGGACGTGAGCCTTGCCCACGTCCCACCGTAGCCTCAAAGAGGGGAAGCCCCCCTGCTTCCTTCTCCAGTCGGACCAGAATCGACAGAACGAGTCCTGGAACCGCACGTCCTCCAGCAGCCGGTTGTTAAAGTGCCAGTACGCGGACCCCGTCCTCGCGCGGAGCGAAGCGAGCTCCGCCCACACCAGGTGGTGGTCCGAACACGGCACCGGCCGCATGGAGGCCGCCGGGACGCAGGAAACGTACGCCCGAAACACGTAAAGGCGGTCGATTCTGGACCATCCTACTCCAGGCCTCACCCAAGTAAAGGCGCTGGAGTCGGGGTGAAGATTTCGCCAGACGTCCACCAAGTCGAAGGACACGACCAGGTCCCTCAACTTCTCGATCGCTGTCATGCTCTGCAGGGCACCGGAGTGGTCCCTCGCCTCGAGGGTGCAGTTAAAATCCCCCCCGAGGACAATGCAGTCGCCGACGTCGACGGAGCCAAGAAGAGCGGACACTTCTTCGAAGAAGCGCGCTTGCTGCGGGCCAGGCTGAGGGGCGTACACGTTCACGAGATGGAGCGGCACGTCCCCCAGGCGAACCGTGACATGCAGCAAGTGGCCTGGCATGGGCTCCTCGACCCCCAAGATCTCCGGCTGAAAATGCGGGGCCAGCAAGATGGCCACCCCACAAGAAGTGGCGGTGAGGTGGCTCATGCGGACCTCTCCTTGCCATTCCAGGAGCCACGTGGCTTCGTCTCCCGGAACGGTGTGGGTTTCTTGCAGGAAGCACACTGCATATTTCCCCTCCCGCAGGAACGAAAAATTGTTAAATCTACGGCGTGCCTCTCTGCAGCCGTTGATGTTGAGGCTGGCGATGGTTATCTTCATTACAAAAGCATAGTGCAAACTCTACCTAACCTATTGTGGGGGGGGAGTGGAGTCGTTTGTTGAACTCCACTCCCTCAGCAGCCCAGCGAGGAACCCTTTGAGCCGGCACAGCTCAAGGCCTTGCGCCTTTGATAAGGGCCCGCCCGCGGCCATGGTTTTAGCGGCGGCGCGGACGGACGCGATGAGCAGCCCCGGCTCGGACTATTTTTCCCAGGCCAGATGGGCTCGGTTGTGGCGACCCTGGCTCTGGGCCCAAAAAGTCCCGGAGTTCCTTTACAGGAATGAGGGGGGACCCAGCGACGGGCGTGAGAAGATCCACCGCCTCACTGGCGATGGATGCGAGATCTTCTCCCGCGTCCTCCACTGAGTCCCCGTCCCCCTCCGGGAGGTCGCCGCCAGCAGCCGGCCACGTCGACCGCACGAGGTACGGAACACGGCCCGGCCGCTCCATCCGACCCTGGCTCTACCCCGATCCCATCCCCAGGATCGTCGACAGAGGAGTCCCCATTGGGCTCTTTTGAAAGCGGTGCTGGGTTAGGAAGCGACAGCGGAAGGGGTTCCTCCTCCGCCCCAGGAGCCGGGGAACATGGAGAGACCCGGTCAAAGAAATGTTCCAGGTCCTCCCATTCCCCCAGCTCCAAAGTAGGGGGCGAGGGTTGGTGTTCCTCCCCCTCCCCGCCGCCACCCCCCGGCCCAGCGTGTGGATGTATATTAAAAAAATTTTAATTTTCATTTTCTGCAGAGTCGAGCAAGTCCCAGGGGAAGTTGGATATTGGCTGGGCGGGGTCAGGTCGGCCTTTTCGGCCCCGCCCACCTCAGTCCCCGGGACGCTCGACCCGGCGGCAACGCATTCCTCCGCTGGCCCCATGCCCCCCACGACAGGCAGATCTTCCACGCCATCCCCGGGAGGCAGAGGCTGGGCAGCCTCGACTGTCTCACCCTCCCTGGGTACAGATTCCTCTCGCCTGCTGCGCAGTTTGGGGGCGCTGGTGGGGGACGCGGGACACGTGGCGGGCACCGACTCCTCCGCGGAGGGATGTTGTTCCCCCTCCGCCTCATTGGAGCGGCGCCTCCTTTTATTCCTGGGGTGGGCACGGAGGCAGGGAGACCTCCATGTCTGCCGATGCCTCCCGCTCCACTCCCCCCTTTTTCTTTTTTTGCCCGCGCCTGAGCCCCTCTGTGATATTGGTCAAGGGCTCAGGCACGGGCTCAGTGCACCCCGCGCTCGCCGGTGACAGGGTTGGGCTGAGCGCGGTGATCAAATTGTCTGGCGCACTGAGGCGACCCGCCTCGAGGTGTTTCACCCTCCTCCGCGCCTTCTTTCCGGTCGGACGCTCTCCCTCCCCCCCGCCGGAGGCCGTAAACACAAAGGCCTCCGACGATGCCCGCGCACCTACGGCTCCCGGTACGCGGACGCAACTAGGGGGAGGGGTGGCGGCGGCGCCAGCCTTGGCCGCATTCGGTGGTTTGGTGGCCTTGGAGGTGGGGCAGTTCTTGCGAACGTGCCCCACCTCCCTGCAGGCATGGCACCGCACGCCGTCCGACGTCCAGAAGACGCGGTAGGCAGTCCCCTCGTGCACCACATTAAATGATCCCTCTGTTGTCTGCTCCCGCACCAGCCGGACAAAGAGCTGGCGGCGGAAGGAGAACACGTGGCGCAGGCTGTTCTCCCTGAGGCCAAGTGGACTCCTCAATGCTCATCGTGGGGTGAGTGTAGCTGTTGACCCCGTGTTTCTTTGTTATTAGTCTGAAAGGTGGCAGGGCAGCAGGAGGCGCAGGAGGCGCCGTGGATGTGGACGCCGCCTGCGCATATGTCTTTGCTGGCCCTGCCACCGGCGTGGAAGGGGTCGCCATCATGGGGTCCCTTTAAGGGCTACATCCACCCCAAAGTCACAGGCCTTAATGGTCTTAAATGGCCTCGTTGGCGTTTGAACAGAGGGAGCTCTGAAAGAGGCACACCTCTCCCCTAGTTGACAATTGGGGAGGGGCCTTGCTCCCTCTGCTCAGTTGTCTTGCAATGGATTTTTCCAATTCGGAGAAAGGGGCTCTCAGAGAGAGAGGGGAGAGACAGAGAGAGTGACAGAGAAAGAGTGAGGGGTGGGAAAGAGGGAAGCTGTGAGGGCAGGTCTCCCCTCACAGTGATGGGTGGGTGCACCCCACAGATGGTAAGCAAAAAACAAAGTCTTTGGGGTGGTCTTCGGGTGGGGGGAGAAGATGTCTTCACCTGGGGCAGCTGGAGCCACCCAGGCACAGCACTCCCAACGATGTTAATTGGGGCCTTAATGAGTCTTCGGCCAGGTAGCTCCAGCTATCCCAGGCTTGGCAATTTGGGAGGGGTGCTTCAGTGGTGTGTGGGGCCTAGTTGTGGGCAAGACCCCCACACACACTTCCACACACACGCACCCCCCGCGATGTTCCGGCGCTCGAAATGGTCTTCTTTCCTCCCTCCACCGATACAACAAAGTCTTTCGGGGAATGCACCAAAATACACCCATCTTTGGATGATGAAGTCTCTCCCTCCTTCTACACTGGATAGTTGTTGTTCTTTTTCCCCCTCTCTCCAACTCTTTGTAAAAGTAATAATGATGTTAAATTTTCTGCTCTCCTCCTCTCCCTCTGGATGAATTGGAATTGTAGTAAGCCCCTTCCTCCTCTTCCTGGGCTGTTTCACCGGGCTCACAAAGTCCTTCCAGGCAGGAGCTATAGCAGGGAGCTCCTTCCCTCACTGCTACAGGCTCCAAATGATCAGACCACGCCTCCAACACCTCCACCATTGGTCCACAGAACTCTTTTTGGTAGGAAACTAAAACATTAAATTGTGTCAACCAATCTGGGGGACAAACCAAACATTTTCAAGGCCCTTTTTTAATGTTTTTTTTTGTTTTTTTGGGCACTAAAATCATATATTTTTTTTCTCCAAGTGCCCCCTATAAAAGGGGAGGGGGACACTAAAAACACTGGCAATTAAAACAAATTAAACTTGAAAACATAAAATCAAATTAAAATTTGGTTGCCGGGCGTGCTGATGGACTCCAGTCCCTCCGGTGCCCACCTCTCGCGGAAGGCCGCGAGCGTACCGGTGGACACCGCGTGCTCCATCTCCAAGGACACCCTGGCGCGGATGTACGCGCGGAAGAGAGGCAGGCAGTCAGGCTGAACGACCCCCTCGACCGCCCGCTGCCTGGACCAGCTGATGGCACCCGTGGCCGTGCCCAGGAGCAGTCCTACGAGGGGGCCCTCGGACCTACCCGCTCCCCTCTGCACAGGGTGCCCAAAGATCAGGAGTGTGGGACTGAAGTGCAGCCAGAATTTCAGGAGCAGCCCCTTTAAATAATAAAACAGGGGCTGCAACCTTGTGCATTCGATAAAAACATAGAACACGGACTCTTCCAGACCGCAGAAATTGCAGGCGGCCTGGGAGCCCGTGAACCGGCTTAAAGATTTATTGCACGGCACTGCTCCGTGCACCACCCTCCAGGACAAGTCCCCGATAAATAGTGGGAGGACTCCCGCGTAGAGTGCCCTCCATCGGGGACACCCGCCTCCTCTGGACGGCAAGATGGTACGCCATGGCGTGTCCGGATGGCAGGCGAGGATGGTAAAGTTGAGAGTGTGCAGGAGCAGCCCGTACAGGAAACCCCTCCGCGCGGAACTGAAAGGCACGGAGGGGATTTCCCCGAGGGGGCTCAAGTTGTGAGGCGCCGGCTTCCGAGGGAGGTTCCGGGGTTTGGCGTCGATGAGGAATTCCGTCCGGACGGGGGTCAGTTCGGACGGGATCGCCCCACGTGCTTGAGCCTCCTCGATGCACCTAACGGAGTCAGAGCCCAGAGCTGTTTTTAACGACTCGATGGCATCGGCCGCGCGGCGGATGTCGGCCAAATTTAGGCGTCGCGCCAGCGTATCTGGCGCCATCCAGCCCGCTCCTCTGCCATCGAGCAGGTCCCTGACCCTGGTCACCTCACCAGCCACAGCCCTCTCGTCCGACTGCCACCTAAAACCTCGGTCGTGGAGGTACGGATTCCCGAGCAGCGGCTCCTGCAGGACAGCCGGCACTCCAGCCGGCGGAGAGCTGCGCTTGGTGGAGACGTTGTTCCAGACCCTGGTGAGTTCCTTGTAAAAGACAGGCAGCTCCTGGATGGCGGTCCTGACGCCCCCCATGCTCACAAACAGGAGCTGCGTGTCGTAGTTGAGGCCGTGCTGCTGGCGGAAGAAATATGTTGTCAAAGCACAGCACCAAGGAGGGGGCTCGACATAAAGGTATCTCTGCAGGGTCTGAAGACGGAAAGTCGCGAGCTGGGTGCTGACGCACACCAACGACTGACCGCCCTTCCCAAGCGGGAGACTCAGGACCACGGCAGAGACCCAGTGCTTCCTGTTGTTCCAGAAGAAGTCCACCAGCTTCTTCTGTATCTTGGTGACAAACGCAGGGGGAGGGGTCAAAGTGACCAGCCGGTACCACAGCATGGCAGCCACCAGCTGGTTTATGACTAGTGCTCGACCCCTGTATGACAGCATTCGGAGCATTCCTGTCCAGCGCCCTAGGCGAGCGGCGACCTTGGCCTCCAGCTCTTGCCAGTTCGCCGGCCAGGCTTCCTCGTCGGGGCTAAGGTAGACTCCCAGGTAGAGGAGATGGGTCGTGCTTCAGGCAAAAGGCCTGAGCTCCTCCGGGAGGGAGTCCACCCGCCACTGACCCACCAGGAGTCCGGAACATTTCTCCCAGTTGATCCTGGCGGAGGATGCGGCTGAGTAAATCTCCTGGCACTCACGCAGCCTCCGCAGGTCAACGGGATCCTCTACCGCGAGGAGCATGTCATCGGCGTAAGCCGAGAGGACGACCTCCATGCCCGGCCCTTGCAGAGCCAGTCCCGTCAACCTCGTCCGCAGGAGGCGCAGGAAAGGCTCCACGCAGATGGCATATAACTGGCCGGACATGGGGCATCCCTGGCGCACCCCTCTCCCAAAGCGAAGGGGCGCCGTCAAGGACCCGTTAACCTTAATCAGACACTCCGCAGCGGCGTACAAAAGTCGGATCCGGGCGACGAATTGCGTCCCGAACCCGAAAGCGCGCAGAGTCCTGAACAGATAGTCGTGACCCACCCTGTCGAACGCCTTCTCTTGGTCGAGAGATGGGAAGGCGACCGACAGACCAGCCTCCTGGGAATGATGGATGAGGTCCCGAACCAGATGGATTGTCCGGCCCGGGACCTGCCGAAGATATTGTAGTCCGTGCTGAGGAGGGAGACCGGGCGCCAGTTCTTAAGAAGGCGGAGATCGCCCTTCTTAGGCAGCAGGACGATGACTGCATCTCCCCGGTCGCCAGACTTTCCCCCAGGACCCGCGCGTACTCCCAGAACGCCCTGTGGAACTCCACGGTCAGCCCGTCCAGCCCCGGGGCTTTTCCCCTCAAGAGCCGGTTGAGGGCGCCGGTCAGTTCCGCCAGGCTTAGCGGAGCTTCCAGATTTTCGGCGCCCTGCGGGCTGACCTTCGGCAGGTCCTCCCACAAAACTCTGCGCGCTTCCTTGCTGGACGGCACCGGAGAGAACAGAGCCCCGTAATATTCACGGGCCCTGTTGTTGACGCCCTCCGGATCCGAGACGAGAGAGCCGTCGTCGGCCAGCAGCGTCAAGAGCTGCTTACGGACACTCTGTCTTTTTTCCAGCGAGTAGAAGAAGGGGGAGCCGCGGTCCAGATCCCGCAGGAACCAGATCCGCGACCTCACGAACGCGCCTCGGGACCCGACGAGCTGCAGGTCCTTCAGTGCGGCCTTCTTCGCTTCGTACACCGTCCGCAGGGCCGGGTCCTCAACGACTTGACCGAGACGGGACTCCAGGTCGAGCACCTCTTTTTCTAGGCGCCCGACCCTGGGCGCCCGCCTCTTGGTCGACCCCCTCGCGTACTCTTGACAGAAGACGCGGACGTGAGCCTTGCCCACGTCCCACCATAGCCTCAAGGAGGGGAAGCCCCCCTGCTTCCTTCTCCAGTCGGACCAGAATCGACGGAACGAGTCCTGGAACCGCACGTCCTCCAGCAGCTGGGTGTTAAAATGCCAGTACGCGGACCCCGTCCTCGCGCGGAGCGAAGCGAGCTCCGCCCACACCAGGTGGTGGTCCGAACACTGCACCGGCCGCATGGAGGCCGCCGGGACGCAGGAAACGTACGCCCGAGACACGTAAAGGCGGTCGATTCTGGACCATCCTGCTCCAGGCCTCACCCAAGTAAAGGTGCTGGTCGGGGTGGAGATTTCGCCAGATGTCCACCAAGTCGAAGGACACGACCAGGTCCCTCAACTTCTCGATCGCCGTCATGCTCTGCGGGGCACCGGAGCGGTCCCTCGCCTCGAGGGTGCAGTTAAAATCCCCCCCCCGAGGACAATGCAGTCGCCGACGTCGACGGAGCCAAGAAGAGCGGACACTTCTTCGAAGAGGCGCGTTTGCTGCGGGCCGGGCTGAGGGGCGTACACGTTCACGAGATGGGGCGGCACGTCCCCCAGGCGAACCGTGACGTGCAGCAAGTGGCCTGGCACGGGCTCCTCGACCCCCAAGATCTCCGGCTGAAAATGCGGGGCCAGCAAGATGGCCACCCCACAAGAAGTGGCGGTGAGGTGGCTCATGCGGACCTCTCATTGCCATTCCAGGAGCCACGTGGCTTCGTCTCCCGGAACGGTGTGGGTTTCTTGCAGGAAGCACACTGCATATTTCCCCTCCCGCAGGAGCGAAAAATTGTTAAATCTACAGAGTGCCTCTCTTCCGCCGTTGATGTTGAGGCTGGCGATGGTTATCTTCATGACAAAAGCAGAGTGCAACCTCTACCTAACCTATTGTGGGGGGGGGGCGGAGTGGAGTCGTTTTTTGACCTCCACTCCCTCAGCAGCCCAGTGAGGAACCTTTTGAGCCGGCGCAGCTCAAGGCTTTGCGCCTTTGGTAAGGGCCCGCCCGCGGCCATGGTTTTAGCGGCGGCGCGGACGGACGCGATGAGCAGCCCCGGCTCGGACCATTTTTCCAGGGCCAGATGGGCTCGGTTGCGGCGACCCTGGCTCTGGACCAAAAAGTCCCGGAGTTCCTTTACAGGAATGAGGGGGGACTCAATGGCGGGCCCGAGGAGATCCACCGCCTCACTGGCGATGGACTCGAGATCTTCTCCCGCATCCCCCACCGAGTCCCCGTCCCCCTTCGGGAGGTCTCCGCCTGCAGCCGGCCCGTCGACCACACGAGGTACGGCAAACGACCCGGCCGCTCCATCCGACCCTGGCTCTGCCCCGATCCCACCCCCAGGATCGTCGGCAGAGGAGACCCCACTGGGCTCTTTTAAAAGTGGTGCTGGGTCAGGAAGCGACAGCGGAAGGGGTTCCTCCTCCGCCCCAGGAACCGGGGAAACCGGAGAGACCTGGTCAAAGAAATGTTTCAGGTCCTCCAATTACCCCAGCTCCAAAGTAGGGGGCGAGGGTTGGTGTTCCTCCCCCTCCCCGCCGCCACCCCCCGGCCCAGCGTGTGGATGTACATCAACATTTTTTAAATTTTCATTTTCTGCCGATTCGTGCAGGTCCCGGGGAAAGTTGGTTAATAGCTGGGCGGGCTCAGGTTCGGCCTTTTCGGCCCCGCCCGCCTCAGTCCCCAGGACGCTCGGCCCGGCGGCAACGCATTCCTCCGCTGGCTCCGCGCCCCCCACGACAGGCAGATTTTCCACGCCATCCCCGGGAGGCAGAGGCTGGGCAGCCACGACTGCCCCACCCTCCCCGAGGACAGATTCCTCTCGCCTACGGCGCAGTTTGGGGGCGCTGGTGGGGGACGCGGGACACGCAGCGGGCACCGACTCCTCCGCGGAGGGATGTTGCTCCCCCTCCGCCTCATTGGAGCGGCGCCTCCTTTTGTTCCTGGGGGGGCGCGGAGGCAGGGAGACCTCCATGTCTGCCGAGGCCTCCTGCTCCACTTCCCCCTTTTCCTTTTCTTGCCCGTGCCTGAGCCCCTCTGTGATATTGGTCAAGGGTTCGGGCATGGGCTCAGGGCACCCCGCGCTCGCCGGTGACAGGGTTGGGCTGAGCGCGGTGATCAAATTGTCTGCCGCACTGAGGGGACCCGTCTCGAGGTGTTTCGCCTTCCTCCACGCCCTCTTTCCGGTCGGACGCTCTCCCTCCCCCCCGCCGGAGGCCGTGAAGAGAAAGGCCTCCGATGATGCCCGCGCACCTACGGCTCCCGGTACGCGGACGCAACTAGGGGGAGGGGTGGCGGCGGCGCCAGCCTTGGCCGCCTTTGGTGGTTTGGCGGCCTTGGAGGTGGGGCAGTTCTTGCGAACGTGCCCCACCTCCCTACAGGCATGGCACCGCATGCCGTCCGACGTCCAGAAGACGCGGTAGGCAGTCCCCTCGTGCACCACATTAAATGATCCCTCTGTTGTCTCCTCCCGCGCCAGCCGGACAAAGAGCTGGCGGCGGAAGGAGAACACGTGGCGCAGGCTGTTCTCCCTGAGGCCAAGTGGACTCCTCAATGCTCATCATGGGGTGAGTGTAGCTGTTGACCCCGTGTTTCTTTGTTATTAGTCTGAAAGATGGCAGGGCAGCAGGAGGCGCAGGAGGCGCCGTGGATGTGGACGCCGCCTGCGCATATGTCTTTGCTGGCCCTGCCACCGGCGTGGAAGGGGTCGCCATCATGGGGTCCCTTTAAGGGCTACATCCACCCCAAAGTCACAGGCCTTAATGGTCTTAAATGGCCTCGTTGGCGTTTGAACAGAGGGAGCTCTGAAAGAGGCACACCTCTCCCCTAGTTGACAATTGGGGAGGGGTCTTGCTCCCTCTGCTCAGTTGTCTTGTAATTGATTTTTCCAATTCGGAGAAAGGGGCTCTCAGAGAGAGAGGGGAGAGACAGAGAGAGTGACAGAGAAAGAGTGAGGGGTGGGAAAGAGGGAAGCTGTGAGGGCAGGTCTCACCTCACAGTGATGGGTGAGTGCACCCCCCAGATGGTAAGCAAAAAACAAAGTCTTTGGGATGGTCTTCGGTGGGGGGAGAAGATGTCTTCACCTGGGGCAGCTGGAGCCACCCAGGCACAGCACTCCCAACGATGTTAATTGGGGCCTCAATGAGTCTTCGGCCAGGTAGCTCCAGCTATCCCAGGCTAGGCAATGGGGGAGGGGTGCTTCAGTGGTGTGTGGGGCCTAGTTGTGGGCAAGACCCCCCCACACACACACCCCCCGTGATGTTGCGGCCCTCGAAATGGTCTTCTTTCCTCCCCCCACCGATATAACAAAGTCTTTTGGGGAATGCACCAAAATACACCCACCTTTGGATGATGAAGTCTCTCCCTCCTTCCAAACTGGATAGTTGTTGTTCTTTTTCCCCCTCTCTCCAACTCTTTGTAAAAGTAATAATGATGTTAAATTTTCTGCTCTGCTCCTCTCCCTCTGGATGAATTGAAATTGTAGTAAGCCCCTTCCTCCTCTTCCTGGGCTGTTTCACAGGGCTCACAAAGGCCTTCCAGACAGGAGCTTTAGCAGGGAGCTCCTTCTCTCACAGCTCCAAGTGAATAGGCCACGCCTCCAACAGCTCCACCATTGGTCCACAGAACTCTTTTTGGGAGGAAACTAAAACATTAAATCGTGTCCCCCCGATCTGGGGGACACACCAAACATTTTCAAGGCCCGTTTTTGTTGTGTTTTTTTTGGGGGGGGTTTTTGTGTTTTTGTTTTGTTTTTAGTTTTTTTTTGGGGCACTAAAATCATATATTTTTTTTCCTCCAAGTGCCCCCTACAAAAGGGGAGGGGGACACTAAAAGCACCGGCAATTAAAACAAATTAAACTTTAAAACATAAAATCAAATTAAAATTTGGTTGCCGGGCATGATGATGCACTCCAGTCTCTCCGGTGCCCACCTCTCGCAGAAGGCCGCGAGCGTACCGGTGGACACCGCGTGCTCCATCTCCAAGGACACCGTGGCGCGGATGTACGCGCGGAAGAGAGGCAGGCAGTCAGGCTGAACGACCCCCTCGACCGCCCGCTGCCTGGACCGGCTGATGGCACCCTTGGCCGTGCCCAGGAGCAGTCCTACGAGGAGGTCCTCGGACCTACCCGCTCCCCTCCGCACAGGGTGCCCAAAGATCAGGAGAGTGGGACTGAAGTGCAGCCAGAATTTCAGGAGCAGCCCCTTTAAATAATAAAACAGGGGCTGCAACCTCGTGCATTCGATAAAAACGTGGAACACGGACTCTTCCAGACCGCAGAAATTGCAGGCGGCCTGGGAGCCCGTGAACCGGCTTAAAGATTTATTGCACGGCACTGCTCCGTGCACCACCCTCCAGGACAAGTCCCCGATAAATAGTGGGAGGACTCCCGTGTAGAGTGCCCTCCATCGGGGACACCCGCCTCCTCCGGACGGCAAGATGGTACGCCATGGCGTGTCCGGACGGCAGGCGAGGATGGCAAAGTTGAGAGTGTGCAAAAGCAGCCCGTACAGGAAACCCCTCCGCGCGGAACTGAAAGGCACAGAGGGGATTTCCCCGAGGGGGCTCAAGTTGTGAGGCGCCAGCTCCCGAGGGAGGTTCCGGGGTTTGGCGCCGATGAGGAATTCCGTCTGGACGGAGGTCAGTTTGGATGGGATCTCCCCACGTGCTCGAGCCTCCTCGATGCACCTAACGGAGTCAGGGCCCAGAGCTGTTTTTAGCGACTCGATGGCATCGGCCGCGCGGCGGACGTCGGCCGAATTTAGGTGCCGCGCCAGCATGTCCGGCGCCATCCAGCCCGCTCCTTCGTTATCGAGCAGGTCCCTGACCCTGGTCACCTCACCAGCCACAGCCCTCTCGTCCGACCGCCACCTAAAACCTCGGTCGTGGAGGTACGGATTCCTGAGCAGCGGCTCCTGCAGGACGGCCGCCACTCCAGCCGGTGGAGAGCTGCGCTTGGTGGAGACTTTGTTCCAGACCTTGGTGAGTTCCTTGTAAAAGACAGGCAGCTCCTGGACGGCAATCCTGACGCCCCCCATGCTCACAAACAGGAGCTGCGTGTCGTAGTTGAGGCCGTGCTGCTGGCGGAAGAAATACGTCGCCAGAGCACACCACCTAGGAGGGGGCTCGACGTAAAGGTATCTCTGCAGGGTCTGAAGACGGAAAGTCGTGAGCTGGGTGCTGACGCACACCAACGACTGACCGCCCTCCCCAAGCAGGAGACTCAAGACTGCCGCAGAGACCCAGTGCTTCCTGTTGTTCCAGAAGAAGTTCACCAGCTTCTTTTGTATCTTGGTGACAAACGCAGGGGGAGGGGTCAAAGTGACCAGCCGGTACCACAGCATGGCGGCCACCAGCTGGTTTATGACTAGCGCTCGACCCCTGTAGGACAGCACTCGGAGCAGTCCTGTCCAGCGCCCTAGGCGAGCGGCGACCTTGGCTTCCAGCTCTTGCCAGTTCGCCGGCCAGGCTTCCACATCGGGGCTAAGGTAGACTCCCAGATAGAGGAGATGGGTCGTGCTCCAGGCAAAAGGCCTGAGCTCCTCCGGCAGGGAATCCACCCGCCACTGACCCACCAGGAGTCCGGAACATTTCTCCCAGTTGATCCTGGCGGAGGATGCGGCCGAGTAAATCTCCTGGCACTCATGCATCCTCCGCAGGTCAGCGGGATCCTCTACCGCGAGGAGCATGTCATCGGCATAAGCCGAGAGGACGACCTCCACGCCCGGCCCTTGCAGAGCCAGTCCCGTCAACCTCGTCCGCAGGAGGCGCAGGAAAGCCTCCACGCAGATGGTATATAACTGGCCGGACATGGGGCATCCCTGGCGCACCCCTCTCCCAAAGCGAAGGGGCGCCGTCAAGGACCCGTTAACCTTAATCAGACACTCCGCGGCGGCGTACAAAAGTCGGATCCGGGTGACGAAATGCGTCCCGAACCCGAAAGCGCGCAGAGTTCCGAACAGATAGTCGTGATCTACCCTGTCGAATGCCTTCTCTTGGTCGAGAGATAGGAAGGTGACCGATAGACCAGTCTCCTGGGAATGATGGATGAGGTCCCGGACCAGATGGATGTTATCGTGGATTGTCCAGCCCGGGACCATGTTGGACTGGTCGGGGTGGATCATGTGGTCCAGCACGGCGCCAAGGCGAGCAGACATCGCCCTGGCAAAGATTTTGTAGTACGTGCTGAGGAGGGAGACCGGATGCCAGTTCTTAAGGAGGCGGAGATCGCTCTTCTTAGGCAGCAGGACGATGACTGCCCTGCGCCAAGAGAGGGGCATCTCCCCGGTCGCCAGACTTTCCCCCAGGACCCGCACGTAGTCGCCCCCCAGGACGTCCCAGAACGCCCTGTGGAACTCCACGGTCAGCCCGTCCAGCCCCGGGGCTTTTCGCCTCGAGAGCCGGTCGAGGGCGCCGGTCAGCTGGTGGGGGACGCGGGACACGCGGCGGGCAACGACTCCTCCGCGGAGGGATGTTGTTCCCCCTCCGCCTCATTGGAGCGCGCCTCCTTTTGTTCCTAGGAGTACGCGGAGGCAGGGAGACCTCCATGTCTGCCGAGGCCTCCCGCTCCACTCCCCCCTTTTTCTTATCTTGCCCGCGCCCGAGCCCCTCTGCGGTATTGGTCAAGGGCTCGTGCACGGGCTCAGGGCACCCCGCGCTCGCCGATGACTGGGTTGGGCTGAGCGTGGTGATCAAACTGTCTGGCGCACTGAGGGGACCCGCCTCGAGATGTTTCGCCTTCCTCCACGCCTTCTTTCCGATCGGACGCTCTCCCTCCTCCCCGTTGGAGGCCGTGAAAACAAAGGCCCCCGACGATGCCCGCGCACCCACAGCTCCCGGCACGCGGACGCTATTAGGGGGAGGGGTGGCGGCGGCGCCAGCCTTGGCTGCCCTCGGTGGTTTGGCGGCCTTGGAGGCGGGGCAGTTCTTACGAACATGCCCCACCTCCCTACAGGCATGGCATCGCACGCCGTCCAGAAGACGCGGTAGGCAGTCCCCTCGTGCACCACATTAAAACTACCCTCTGTCGTCTCCTCCCGCGCCAGCCGGACAAAGAGCTGGCGGCGGAAGGAGAAGATGTGGCGCAGGCTATTCTCCCTGAGGCCGAGCGGTATGGGGTTGATCCCTGACCTTACCTCCCCCAGTTGGTGTAGGTGAGGGAGGAGGAGCCCAGCGGGAATAAAGGGCGGGACGTTAGAAAGGATGACCCTCTGCGCGGTGGCCTCGAGAGGGTCCACCGGCAGGAACGTCCCGCCCACCGTGAGCCCCTTTTCAAGGGCCAGGGACACCGCCCGCTCCGATCCCAGGAAGAATACAGCCTTCCCAGACATCTTGGAGGCCGCGACAATGGCCGAGGGGCCGACTACCCCAGCCATCGCCCGCACGCACTCCTCGATGCTCATTGTGGGGTGAGTGTAGCTCTTGACCCCGTGTTTTTTTGTTATAGGTCTGAACGGTGGCAGGGCAGCAGGAGGCGCAGGAGGCGCCGTGGATGTGGACGCCGCCTGCGCATATGTCTTTGCTGGCCCTGCCACCGGCGTGGATGGGGTCGCCATCACGGGGTCCCTTTAAGGGCTACACCCACCCTAAAGTCACAGGCCTTAATGGTCTTAAATGGCCTCGTTGGTGTTTGAACAGAGGGAGCTCTAAAAGAGGCACACCTCTCCCCTCGTTGACAATTGCTCCCTCTGCTCAGTTGTCTTAATTGTTTTTTCAATTAGGAGGAAAGGGGCTCTCAGAGAGGGGAGAGACAGAGACAGAGAGAGAGAGAAAGAGGGGGGTGGGAAAGAGGGAAGCTGTGAGGGCAGGTCTCCCCTCACAGCGATGGGTGGGTGTTTTTCTTGGGGTGCACTCCCCAGATGATGGAAAAACAAACAGTCTTTGTAGATGGTCTTCGGGTGGGGGGAGAAGATGTCTTCACCTGGGACAGCTGAAGCCACCCAGGCACACACTCCCAACGAGGTTAAATAGGTGATTTAATAGTTCTTCAGCCAGGTGATCCAGCTATCCCAGGCTAGGCAATGGGGGAGGGGTGCTTCTGTGGTGTGTGGGGCCTAGCTGTAAGCAAGACCCCCACACAGACATCCCCCCGCGATGTCCCGGCCCTCTAGCCAGTCTTCTTTCCTCCCCCCACCGATATAACAAAGTCTTTAGGGGAATGCACCAAAACACACCCACCTTTGGTTGATGAAGTTTCTCCCTCCTTCCACACTGGATAGTTGTTTTTTTCCCCCTCTCTCCAACTCTCTGCAGCAGTATTAAAGGTTGTTGAATTTTCTGCTCTCCTCCTCTCCCTCTGGATAAATTGGAATTGTAGAAAGCCCCTTCCTCCTCTTCCTGGGCTGTTTCACAGGGCTCACTCAAGGCCTCCCAGGCAGGAGCAACAACAGCAAGCTCCTTCTCTCACTGCTCCAGGCTCCAACTGAATAGGCCGCGCCTCCAAAGCTCCACCATTGGTCCACAGATTCCCTGAAAATAGCAGGCCAGGTGGATAAGGTGGTTAAGAAGGCATACGGAATGCTTGCCTTTATTGGCCGAGGCATAGAATATAAAAGCAGGGAGGTTATGTTAAAATTGTATAATACTTTTGTTAGGCCACAGCTGGAATACTGTGTGCAGTTCTGGTCGCCGTAATATAGGAAGGATGTGATTGCACTAGAGAGGGTGCAGAGGAGATGTACTAGGATGCTGCCTGGAATGAAGAATCTTAGTTATGAGGACAGATTGGATAGGCTGGGTTGTTCTCATTGGAACAGAGGAGGTTGAGAGGAAACCTCATTGAGGTGTACAAAATATTGAGGGGCCTGAACATAGTGCATAGTAAGAGCCTATTTCCATTAGTGGAGGGGTCTATTACGAGGGGGCATAGTTTTAAGATGGTTGGTGGAAGGTTTAGATGGGATTTGAGGGGGGCTTTCTTTACGCAAAGAGTTGTGGGGATCTGGAACTCACTGCGTGGAAGAGTGGTGGATGCAGAAACCCTCACCACTTTTAAGAGATGCTGGATGGGCACTTAAAGTGCCGTAACCTGCAGGGTTACGGACCTAGAACTGGTAATTGGGATTAGACTGGATGACCTTTTGTTGGCCGACGCAGTATTAATGGTAAGTACTGCAGGGAACTGAATACTGCCAGGGTAATCTCCTGGACTAGTTTTGATCGTCTAGATGGGTTGGAGAGGAATTTTCCCAGATTTGTTTCTCCCAAAATTGACCTGGGGTTTTATCTGGTTTTTGCCTCTCCCAGGAGAAAACATGGCTCCGGTTGGGGTGGAATGTAGATGTTCCAGTGTAAGGAGTGCCGCAGTTGTGTGAGGCGGACTGGTTGGGCTGGGTGCTCTTTGCCTTTCTGTCATTGTTCATAGGTTTCTATGTAACCTTTAGGCCCATTGCCGGCCGCTGTGGACACGATGGGCCGACATGGCTTCCTTCTGCGCTGTAAATATCTATGTTTCTAAAGCATCTTAGTTATCAAGATAGGCTGAAAGAGTTGGGACTCTTTACCTTAGAGCAGCATATACTTAGGGGGGATATGATTGAAGTTTATAAGATAATGAAGGGAATAGACACGTGTTCCAGCTGATAAGTTTATTTTAATTAAATAAGTTAGGCAGGATCAGGGAGCACAAATTTAAGTTGTATAAGGCTAGATGTCAGGTTGTTCTTTTCAGAGAGAATAGTTGACTTCTGGAACAAGCTGCCCTTTCATGTGTTAGATGCTGACTCACTGAATTTCTTCAAGCAAAAGCTAGATTTATTTCTGGCTGCGGTGGAGATCAACTCTTACAAAAGGTTGGTACTGTAGGTAATTTAATGGCCAGAGTGACCTGGACTAGTTTTGATTGCCTATATGGGTCGGAGAGGAATTTCCTAGACTTTGTTTCTCAAGTTGGCCTGGGTTTTTTAATTTTTTTTTGCCGCTCCCAGGAAATCACATGGTTGAGTGGGGTGGAGTGTATATGTTGTGATACACAAAGTATTGCAATTGTGTGGGATAGGCTAGATGGACCAGATGGTCTTTACCTGTCTGTAATTTTTCATATGTTCGTACACCTGACTTTTTGTAATGAGACATCCATTTTGAAAATCCATATACACTGTATTACCTTTATCCAATTACGTCAGTTATTCGAAAAAAACTAAATTGCCTTTTAAAAAATCCATGGTGGATGTCCATGATTATCCCACATGATATCAAATGAATGTGAATTTAGAAACAAGTTATTGGTGTTAGACTAACTCATCCTTTTTATGTAGTATTCTCTACTTCTTTAAGATATGTTACATTGGCTACATTCAAATACCCTGACACAATGTGCATTGGTAAAGAGGATTAAGAGGTCAGAACCTGTTGCCTCCATTTAGGCTTCCTTTAAAAGCTTAGGTTATGTGCCATCAGGTCTCGGTGACTTATTCCTTTGAGTTCTACTTTTTAAAATCAGAATCAATTCCTTTTAAATTATCAATTCTATATCCGCCTCGAGTACACATGCATTCTCACTTCCAGCATTATTTGAAAAATTAGGCTAAATATTTAATACCCCTGCTATACCTGCATCCTCCGCAATAAGATTTGTTCTTCATCCATGGATTCATACCCTCCCTATTTTCTTTTATACTACTGCTGGCTCTTTTAATGTTTCTTTCCACCACTACCGTTAGCCCCAAATTTATCATATGCAGTTTTCAAAATAGAAATCTATTGGCTTCTGTGATTTATGATGTGAAAATGCTCGCTTTTGAAGAGTTGCAGCGACGACGATCAGTTCTAATGCTCAGCCTCCCCTCTCCAACCCCCTTGCCTGCCCAGCTTGATAAATACGTGGCAGATCAAATGTGCACAACAGTGGAACATTTCACCAGCTGACGATCTCCGTCTAAAAATAAACCCAGGTGTAAATAGCTTTTCACTGATATTCCTGTTGCTTTTTTAATCTCCCTACACTGGTTTCAATAGATTAAACTGGTTTTAGCACCATAACTGTTTTAATTCCCCAGCGATGACTGGGCAGAGATTGTGATGGGGCGGGGGATGATGGTGGTGCCGGAAGTGGTGTGTTTGAGGGAGGGGAAGGCTTTGGCTGTAGCGCCCGGAAGTGGTGCCGGTGTCGCTTCACCGCGGGAACGAGCCAGCCTGAGGAAAGCAGCTGGTGAGCGGCGGCTGTCAGTAGGACTGCGGTGACTAACGGGACAGCAGATGGCTCTGAGTCTGTCAGTGAACGTCTCCAATCCTCCATTAGGTGAGTGTGTGGTGGTCAAGCGGCCGGCGCGGACTGCCGGCCAGGAGTCCAGTCGCCTGCACCGCTCGGGCCCGGCACACGGTATTGCATCATGTGTGGGGAAGGCAGCTCCAGCCGGATTGTAGAGCCTGCGATTACCGGCAGTGCAGGCATGTCCTGGCGGAGCGAGCTCTGCGCTTCAGTATGCACAGTATGGCGAGCCCTGAAGTAAAATTGACGGATTGTGTTCATCTTCTGACATAAAATATCAGAACATTTTGTGAACTCGTATCTGAAAAGAGCAAATACGAGTTACCGTTTCGGGCACAGACCCTTCGCCAGTTTTTTCTCTCAGTTTTACAACGTCTGCATTTTTTTTAGTCATTTTAATCTGCTGTCACTTTTTCACTCTTTATGTTTGTTGCATATGCCCAATATTGCAGTTAGTATTTCTTAAGGAAGCTGTCTAAACATATAAAACCAGTTTTGTTAATATACTTTGGATTTGTCCATTTTAATTGGTTTGGCACTTTTATTATTTTCTGCATTAATTATGACTGAATCCTTGTGTTATAATCACTTTTTAGATAAAATATATTTTTTAAAGTTATTATTTCTTCTAAAATGATTTCAATCAGTGATACTTAGCATGCAAGTTTAATTATTCTCAATCTTTTAATAACATTATGATCTTAGATTTTATTGAAAACTCATGAGTTTACATCTTTTTAAGGGGGTGAATGTGGTGAAATTTATTTTCTGGAGGTTTAATAACCACGTATCGTGCTACGCAGTCTAATTTTTAATTGGACGATGAATGGGTGTGTCTTTTATTTATTTAAAAAAAACCTGTTGCTTATAACAAACTGCCTATCGTTAAAAAGTCTGTTCTATAATAGTAGCATTGATTTATTTATGGAAATCTCCTTTTAATATTTCCAGATAAAGAAAGTAGGATGGCAATAGTGGGGAAGGAATGGGTTCGTATTTATTTTTATGCTCCTGCAAAGGGAGGGGGAAGGAGATCGTCAGCATTTCTTTGGACACACAAGTCTGTAGTACTGTAGGGCAGTGATGATGGTTTTGCTCACTGGGACTTGGAGAGATAGACCTGTCATTGTAGTGGATTCTTCTAAATTGTCTACAGCTAATGTTGCAACCCAGTGCCCTAACTGCTAGTGACGCTAGCTGTACAAGCAGCAAAAAACTGATGAGCAATCTGATATTAAACCAGTACTCGTTGATATGAGTATTCTATACACACTTCGGCAGGGGGATGGGTTGGGGGAGACTCTGAACTGTGACTCTTGTCATCTGTACCCAAGTACTCTGCATTTAGGTAAATGGGGTATGTACTTGTAGGGTGAGAGCATGCATTCCATATTGAGCAAGCAGGAAATTTCTGCAATTTAATTTGAAGATTCTTGATCATTGCTATGTCATTCTGTACTGAGATGACCTACCCTCTTCTGAAGGTGGTAACTTGTGCTGGGTATAGTTATTGTAGTGCCAGCTGCCCTTCAGTACTCCACTTAAAGGCTGCTCTTCCTGGGTTAACCTCAACAGTAAATCTCAGCAGGCCTTTGGACTGTGAGGATTGATGGTATTTCTGTACCCAATCCTGTTAATTTCATGTACCCATATGTACCCTCTCCATCAGGGGTTAGTAATAAATGGGAGTGCTGACTTAAAAAAAAAAAATTTCTGTTGTTCCTTACCCACACGAAAACCAGTTTTAATGGTCACTGCTATCCTGTTTGAAATCAGCAAAATTAGGAACATTGGGGATTAAGTCTACATATTGGAGAGCATATAAACACATTAGTGTGTGTCTCGGGTGGGGTCAGGATTGGCCTTAGCTGTCCAATATGGAATAGCCTGCTGACGCACACTCCTTGGGCTTACACTCTCATTACCTGCATAGCTTCTTGCTGCACCATACAGTGCATTTTAGAAATCTAAGAAATATTATAGAAATATTGAAGTTCTGTTTCTAGAGAAACTCTCTTTTTGGTGATTGATTCACTTTGCCATTCATTCAGTGAGACTCAAACTATCCTGTGGCACCAAGGGTTTTTAGTATGTTTAATGTACTAGTATTGGACAAGAGTCTTAAATGTCTCTCTGGCACTGGCCGATTGCTGAAAGATGGTGCTTTCAATGCCCAAGTACTTGTCAAAATTTACACTTTTCAACAGTATTCCTTGAAATTGCATTATAGTACATTTCTTTTGGAAGTTCAGATGCTGCAAACCAAATACATTGTTTAAGAAATTTACAACATTGATGACTGGAGTCAATTTCAGTTGATTATGTTGATTATTTGGAATTGAAGGCATTTATATTTTTTTAAACTAGATCTGTAATTTTAATAGTTTTGATAAAGGGAGTTTGTGTGTACTTACTGGTGTGTCTCACTCTTTATTGCTGTGATTTATGTACATTCTTTAAAACATCTGCTTTTCGTTTTATGCAGAATATGCAGTGATGTCAGTGGGGAGTATTGTTGATAGCCTGCTATCCCAAAATGTGATGCGGAAAGAGAGAGGTCTAAACAAAATTTCTGCTTTCAGTTTCCCTCCAATATAACACATAACTAAGAATGACTAAAAACTGTACAGAACTCTATTTTGTATAACATTTACCATGTGCCAATTCGTAATATAGTTCACTATTAGCTTAACTGAATACAAACAAAAATTAGGTTTGCGAGGAACAATGGGCAAAATTCCTAATATGTGCTTTTTAAAAAAAAATTGAGGTTAATTACTTAATTCTTTAGTTTGAAAAAAAACCCCATCCCCTCTGTATTATGGATCCATTATCACATCCAGTGGAAAAAATTAAACTGTGTTGGCCATAGGCTTCTCCGTATGAAGTAGGTGACTTAGTAAGATGAACAGGTCACTTGTCTCTCCTACAATTATATAACAACTATAATCTGCTTGGATTGGTTCTGGAATGATACTGCAGTATTGTGTAAAGAAGTTTTAAAAGCTGGATCCATTTACAAGTCTTCTAACCTGTTAATTTGCAACTAAAATAGATTTTTCTTAAAGTACTAAGAGACTGTCAGCATTGATTGTGGGAGCAGCCAGTCTAGCTGCTCTGATTAGTGGAATTGCTGCAGTGCAGATGAGGTGCACACTGGCAAGGTGAGGTACTACTGAAATACCACATCCAACTCTGATCCTTGACCGATCCAGTAAACAGTTAGTATGAGGTGGCTGCTAGTAAATGGTGACTCCTCGTTCTACACACCTGTAGTGCTGTCTAGCATCAGAGGATTGGGTTGGTAGGTCAGTGGCTTACATATTACTGCAGATGACATTTCACCTTGCATCCAATCTGCAATGCAGCAATTCCACTAGCCAGTAGAGCCAGGCTGAATGCTGAAATAATGATTGATGCATTTTTATTTTCACTTTTGAAACTTAAGTAAATAAGCTGGTATTTATGCTTTATTATTCTGTTCGATGTACAGCTTAATCTCTCAAAACCTTCCCATTCCTGTGGCTTTGAGGTTCCCCCATTCTTAACTATGAGATAGCAGATGACCTGTTCCAGACCTATTAAAATGCAGCGTGAAATTAAGGAAGTTCATATCCTTTTCACTATTTAGATGGGAGCTATACGTGAATAATGTAAGATTTTGCTGGATAAGAGCAGAAACACGAGCAGAAAGCTTTTAGGGAGGATTGAATGTGTTATTTTGAAACGCCAGTGCAGCTGTATTTGCAAAACTATTATGGAAGCCATTATTTCAAGTATCTTAGCAATTTTGAGCCCTATAATGTCTCTAATCAGCCAATTTCTAGATAATCAGAAACCAATCCGTTTGTACAATTATTTTTTTTGAAACACCAAATTAAATTTCTGGTTGGAGTTGGCAATTGTCACTACATTTATTTTTAGGGAAGAAACGGTAAACCTTTTACATGCAGGGTCAGTAAAGAAATTATTTTTGCAAATAAAGGGAAGGGAGAGTTTGCGATAGCAAGTATAGATTTAAATCTATATCAAGCATGAGTTAATTTTGGTGTTCAAATCAAGACGTTATAAACATTGACAAGAAGAATTGTTTGTTCCGGAACAGACAATTAATATTTAAGAAGCTGCTATAATTTACTTATGGTCAGTGCATCTCAATTTACACTCTAGCTATTTACTGTAAAAATCATAGGAGCATTTGTGTACTAAGTACGGTATTGCGTGTAGATGTAATTTCCATACTCTAACTTTGTGCTTTTATTCAGTGTGTGTGAATAGTCGTTATGTTCTCAAATTGGGTATTTGATATAAAACTGATGTGGACATGAGTTTAGAATGAAGTTGTTCTCTCTTTCAGGTGCATTACTAACTGTGGAACACGTAAAAGATTATGTCAACGTGTTGGTTGAAGAGGGCAAAGAGAACATTCTACGAATCTCTGAGTAAGTGTCCCAGTAGGTGGAGACTTGGCTGCTGCTGCCATTGCAGCCAGGCTTATTAAACATGGGATTGTTATCAGTTCAAAATTTAACAGCTCACTATTTCAATCTTCTGGAAATTATGGATTACCTCTTACAATATGCTGTACGAATGAAATATTAGTGCTTAGAGATGCTCTCCATGCATGGGGGGGAAAATGGGCAGGAAATCAGTTTCTAGGCCTCTTGTCAATGCTGCTCTGCAACTGACCACTAGGAGGTATGTAACAGTGACCTGGCTGATTTATGCTTTGCATGCTGGTAATGTGCATCTGGGTCATTCACAATCGTTTCACTTAAGATTGTATGCTTAAGTCAATAAATATTTAAATGCCCCGCGAGCAAACTAAAATTACTTTTGAATATCCGCTGTTACTGAAATGTCAGCATTACTGTAGAACAGAAACTCGCTGATGGGGTTAAATGTAGGAGTTCATTATCATAGGCAGCCCCTCGAAATTGAGGACGTCTTGCTTCCACTCTAAATGTGAGTTCTCAGGTGACTGGATAGTCCAATACGGGAATGGCAGTCTCTGTCACAAGTGGAACAGAGAGTCGTTTAAGGAATTGGTGGGTGGGAAGTCTGGTTTACCGCACGCTCCTTCCGCTGCCTCTGCTTGTTTTCTGCATGCTCTTGGCGAGAGACTCTGGGTGCTCAGCACCCTCCCGGATGCCCCTCTCCCACCTAGGGCAGCCTTTGGCCAGGGATTCTCAAGTGTCGGTGGGGATGTTGCACTTTATCAAGAAGGCTTTGAGGGTGTCCTTGAAAAATGTCCTCCGCCCACCTGGGGCTCGCCTGCCATGTAGGAGTTCTGAATAGAGCGCTTACTTTGGGAGTCTTGTGTCGGGCATACGGACAATGCGGCCCACCCAATGGAGCTGGTCGAGTGTGGTCAATGCTTCGATCGTGGGAATGTTGGCCTGATCGAGAAAACTGACGTTGGTGCGTCTGTCCTCCCAGGGGATTTGCAGGATCTTGCGGAGACATCGTTGGTGATATTTCTCCAGCGATTTGAGGTGTCTACTGTATATGGTCCACGTCTCTGAGCCATACAAGAGGGTGGGTATCACTGCAGCCCTGTAGGCCATAAGCCTGGTGTCCGATTAGAGGGCCTGGTCCTCGAACACTCTCTTCCTCAGGCGACCGAAGACTGCACTGGTGCATTGGAGGCGGTGTTGGACCTCGTCGTCGCAATGCTCCATCTCATGCTCAACAAGCTCCCCGCTAGAGTGGAACTAAACAATAGACCAAGTGGGAACCTGTTCAACCTTTTTCGCCTCCAGACGAGATCCAAGACCGTCCCATCCTCTGTCATCGAACTACAGTGCGGAGACGACGCTTGCGTCTGCGCACATTCAGAGGCTGAACTCCAAGCCATCATCATCAAACCTTACACTAAACATCCATAAGACAAAGGTCCGCCACCAACCTGACCCCACCACACAGCACTGCCCCCCGGTCATCAAAATCCATGGCGCGGCCTTGGACAACGTGGACCACTTTCCATACCTCAGGAGCCGACTATCAGCAAGGGCAGACATCGACAACGCGGTCCAACACCGCCTCGAGTAAATGTAAGAGTAGTGTTGTACCATACACAAACGGACTGTTGATAGATTGGTGATAACATTTTCAGTTGATCAATACGTCAGATTCCATTAACTGACACAGACCTATTTTGATAAGGATGAAGCTACCTTGCCTTGTGCTTTCTTGTTCGCTTTGTTGTTGTACCTATTTCAACTCTTTCAAAAGACTGCTCAGAATCGATATTCTTGTCTGTGCTTTTGATCCCTTACCCCCATTTTCTCTACCACTTCCTGCTTAACGTCTACTGCTGCTTCTACGATGCATTTTAAGATGTTTTGTGTGAAATGTGTTCCATAGATGTAAGCTGTTGTACTAGCTGATTAATTCCCTCAAAGCTGCAACAAGCATTAGTGTTTTAGTTGATAAAATTTCATTATCAACTAGAACAAGAGGGCATAATCTTAAAATTAGAGCCTGGCCATTGAGGAGTGAAATCACTTTTTCACACAAAGGATAGTGGAAATCTCAAACTCTGTCAGCTTTGGATTCGAGGTCAATTGAAACTTTCAAAATGGAGATTGATATATTTTTATTACGTGAGGGTATGAAAGGATATGGAGCAATGGTGGTTAAATGTAGTTCAGGTACAGATAATCCATGATCTGAATAAATGGTGGAACAGGCCTACCCCAGTTCCTATGTTACTATAGAAACATAGAAAATAGGTGCAGGAGTTGGCCATTCGGCCCTTCGAGCCTGCACCACTATTCAATAAGATCATGGCTGATCATTCCCTCAGTACCCCTTTCCTGCTTTCTCTCCATACCCCTTGATCCCTTTAGCCGTAAGGGCCATATCTAACTCTCTCTCTTGAATATATCCAATGAACTGGCATCAACAACTCTCGGTGGTAGGGAATTCCATAGGTTAACAACTCTCTGAAGAAGAAGTTTCTCCTCATCTCAGTCCTAAATGGCCTACCCCTTATCCTAAGACTGTGTCCCCTGGTTCTGGACTTCCCCATCATCGGGAACATTCTTCCTGCATCTAACCTGTCCGGTCCCATCAGAATCTTGTAAGTTTCCATGAGATCCCCTCTCATGCTTCTAAACTCCAGTATTTAAAAGCCCAGTTGATAAAGTCTCTCCTCATATGTCAGTCCCGCCATCCCAGGAATCAGTCTGGTGAACCTTCGCTGCACTCCCTCAATAGCAAGAACTTCCTTCCTCAGATTAGGAGACCAAAACTAACACAATATTCCAGGTGAGGCCTCACCAAGGCCCTGTACAACTGCAGTAAGAACTCCCTGCTCCTATACTCAAATTCCCTAGCTACAAAGGCCAACATACCATTTGCCGCCTTCACCACCTGCTGTACCTACATGCCAACTTTCAATGACTGATGAACCATGACACCCAGGTCTCATTGGACCTCCCCCTTTCCTAATCTGCCGCCATTCAGTTAATATTCTGCCTTCGTGTTTTTGCCCCCAAAGTGGATAACCTCACATTTATCCACATTATACTGCATCTGCCATGCATTTGCCCACTCATCTAACCTGCCCACGTCACCCTGCAGCCTTTTAGCGTCCTCTTCACAGCTCACACTGCCACCCAGTTTAGTGTCATCTGCAAACTTGGAGATATTACACTCAATTCCTTCATCTACATCATTAATGTATATTGTAAATAGCTGGGGTCCCAGCACTGAGCCCTGCGGCACCCCATTAGTCACTGCCTGCCATTCTGAAAAGAACCCGTTTATCCCGACTCTCTGCTTCCTGTCTGCCAACCTGTTCTTTATCCATGTCAGTACATTACCCCCAATAGCATGTGCTTTGATTTTGCACACCAATCTCTTGTGTGGGACCTTGTCAAAAGCCTTTTGAAAGTCCAAATACATCACATCCACTGGTTCTCCCTTGTCCACTCTACTAGTTACATCCTCAAAAAATTCCAGAAGATTTGTCAAGCATGATTTCCCTTTCATAAATCCATGCTGACTTGGACCGATCCTGTCACTGCTTTCCAAATGCGCTGGTATTTCATCTTTAATAATTGATTACAACATTTTTCCCACTACTGATGTCAGACTAACCGGTCTATAATTAACCATTTTCTCTCTCCCTCCTTTTTTAAACAGTGGTGTTACATTAGCTACCCTCCAGTCCATAGGAACTGATCCAGAGTCGATAGACTGTTGGAAAATGATCACCAATGCATCCACTATTTCTATGGCCACTTCCTTAAGTACTCTCGGATGCTGACTATCAGGACCCGGGGATTTATTGGCCTTTGATCCCACCAATTTCCCTAACACAATTTCCCACTTTATAAGGATATCTTTCAGTTCCTCCTTCTCACTAGACCCTCGGTCACCTAGTATTTCCGGAAGGTTATTTGTGTCTTCCTTCGTGAAAACAGAACCAAAGTATTTGTTTAACTGGTCCGCCATTTCTTTGTTCCCCATTATAAATTCACCTGAATCTGACTGCAAGGGACCTATGTTTGTTTTCACTAATGTTTTTCTCTTCACATATCTATAGAAGGTTTTGCAGTTTTTTATGTTCCCAGCAAGCTTCCTTTCATACTCTCTTTTCCCCCTACCTATTAAATCCTTTGTCCTCCTCTGCTGTATTACAAAATTCTCCCAGTCCTCAGGTTTGCTGCTTTTTCTGGCCAATTTATATGCCTCTTCCTTGGATTTAACACTATCCTTAATTTCCCTTGTTAGCCACGGTTGAGCCACCTTCCTGGTTTTATTTTTACTCCAGACAGGGATGTACAATTGTTGAAGCTCATCCATGTGATCTTTAAATGTTTGTCAATGCCTATCCACCGTCAACCCTTTAAGTATCACTCGCCAGTCTATTCTAGTCAATTCACGTCTCATACCATCGAAGTTACCTTTCCTCAAGTTCAGGACCCGAGTTTCTGAATTAACTGTATCACACTCCATCTTAATAAAGAATTCTACCATATTATGTTCACTCTTCCCCAAGGGGCCTCGCACAACAAGATTGTTAATTAGTCCTTTCTCATTACACATCACCCAGTCTAGGATGGCCAGCCCTCTAGTTGGTTCCTTGACATATTGGTCTAGAAAACCATCCCTAATACACTCCAGGAAATCCTCCTCCACCGCATTGCTACCAGTTTGGTTAGCCCAGTCAATATGTAGATAAAAGTCGTCCATGATAACTGCTGTACCTTTATTGCACGCATGCCTAATTTCTTGTTTGATGCTGTCCCCAACCTTGCTACTACTGTTTGGTGGTCTGTACACAACTCCCACTAGCGTTTTCTGCCCTTTGGTATTCCGTAGCTCCACCCATACAGATTACACATCATCCAAGCTAATGTCCTTCCTTACTATTACATTAATTTCCTCTTTAACCAGCAACGCCACCCCACCTCCTTTTTCCTTTCTGTCTATCCTTCCTGAATGTTGAATACCCCTGGATGTTGAGTTCTCAGCCTTGGTCACCCTGGAGCCGTGTCTCCGTGATGCCAATTACATCATATCCGTTAACTGCTATCTGCGCAGTTTATTTGTCCACCTTATTCTGAATACTCCTCGCATTGAGGCACAGACCCTTCAGGCTTGTCTTTTTAACACCCTTTGCCCCTTTAAGATTTTGCTGTAATGTGGCCCTTTTTGTTTTTTGCCTTGGGTTTCTCTGCCCTCCACTTTTATTTTTCTTCTTTCTATCTTTTGCGTCTGCCCCCATCCTACTTCCCTCTGTCTCCCTGCATAGGTTCCCATCCCCCTGCTATGTTAGTTTAACCCCTCCCCAACAACACTAGCAAACACTCCCCCCAGGACATTGCTTCCGGTCCTGCCCAAGTGCAGACCGTCCGGTTTGTACTGGTCCCACCTCCCCCAGAACTGGTTCCAATATCCCAGGAATTTGAATCCCTCCCTTCTGCACCACTCCTCAAGCCACGTATTCATCTGAGCTATCCTGCGATTCCTACTCTGACTCGCACGTGGCACTGGTAGCAATCCTGAGATTACTACTTTTGAGGTCCTACTTTTTAATTTAGCTCCTAGTTCCCCGAATTCGTCTTGTAGGCCCTCATCCCGTTTTTTACCTATATTGTTGGTACCTATATGCACCACGACAACTGGCTGTTTACCCTCCCCCTTCAAAATGTCCTGCACCCGCTCCGTGACATCCTTGATCCTTGCACCAGGGTGGCAACGTACCATCCTGGTATCTCGGTTGTGGCTGCAGAAATGTCTATCTATTCCCCTTACAATAGAATCCCCTATCACTATAGGTCTCCCACTCTTTTTTCTGCCCTCCTGTGCAGCAGAGCCACCCACGGTGCCATGGACTTGGCTGCTGCTGCCCTCCCCGATGAGTTATCCCCCTCACACCGCTTTGGGTACTGTTATCTGTTTTGCAGGGGGATGACCGCAGGGGACCCCTGCACTACCTACCTTCCACTGCTTTTACTGTTGGTCACCCATCCCCTATCTGGCTGTCTAACGTTTACGTGCAGTAAGACCAACTCACTAAACGTGCTATTCATGTCATTCTCAGCATCGTGGATGCTCCAGAGTGAATCCACCTGCAGCTCCAGTGCCGCAATGCGGTCTGTCAGGAGCTGCAGCCGGATACACTTCCCGCATATGTAGTTGTCAGGGACACTGGAAGCGTCCCTGACTTCATACATTGTACAGGAGGAGCATAACACGTGTCTGAGCTCTCCTGCCATGACTTAACCCCAAGATTAACTTAATTTGGCAACATAAAGAAATGTACTTGGTTTTCAGCCGTGTTATCTTTTTAATATAGTAGGTAGGACAAAAGAATTAGGAGTAGGTCATACGGCCCCTCGAGCCTGTTCCACTATTCAGAATGCTCATACCTGATCTTCGACCTCTACTCCAGAAGGGTCGCAAACCAGGGGGCACAGATTTAAGGTGATTGGCAAAAGAACCAGAGGCGACATGAGGAAACTTTTTTACACAGCGAGTTGTTGTGATCTGGATTGCACTGCCTGAAATGGTGATGGAAGCAGATTCAAGTGTGACATTCAAAAGAGAATTAGATAAATACTTGTAGGAAAAACATTTACAGGGCTATGGGGAGTGGGATTAATGGGATAGCGCTACCAAATAGAAACATAGAAAATAGGTGCAGGAGTAGGCCATTTGGCCCTTCGAGCCTGCATTCAATAAGATCATGGCTGATCATTCACCTCAGTACCCCTTTCCTGCTTTCTCTCCATACCCCTTGATCCCTTTAGCCGTAAGGGCCATATCTAACTCCCTCTTGAATATATCCAATGAACTGGCATCCAGAACTCTCTGCGGTGGGGAATTCCACAGGTTAACAACTTTCTGAGTGAAGAAGTTTCTCCCCATCTCAGTCCTAAATGGCTTACCCCTTATCCTTAGACTATGTCCCCTGGTTCTGGACTTCCACCAAAATCAGGAACATTCTTCCTGCATCTAACCTGTCCGGTCCCGTCAGAATTTTATATGTTTCTATGAGATCCCCTCTCATCCTTCTAAACTCCAGTGAATACAAGCCCAGTCGATCCAGTCTCTCTTCATATGTCAGTCCTGCCATCCCAGGAATCAGTCTGGTGAACCTTCGCTGCACTCCCTCAATAGCAAGAACGTCCTTCCTCAGATTAGGAGACCAAAACTGAACACTATTCCAGGTGAGGCCTCACTATGGCCCTGTACAACTGCAGTAAGACCTCCCTGCTCCTACACTCAAAACCCCTTGCTATGAAGGCAGCATACCATTTGCCGCCTTCACTGCCTGCTGTACCTGCGTGCTAAATTTCAATGACTGATGTACCATGGCACCCAGGTCTCATTGCACCTCCACTTTCCTAAACTGTCGCCATTCAGATAATAATCTGCCTTCGTGTTTTTGCCCCCCCCAAAGTGGATAATCTCTCATTTATCCACATTATACTGCATCTGCCATGCGTTTGCCCACTCACCTAACATGTCCAAGTCAACCTGCAGCCTCTTGGCATCCTCCTCATAGCTCACACTGCCACCCAGCTTAGTGTCATCTGCAAACTTGGAGATATTACACTCAATTCCTTCATCTAAGTCATTAATGTATATTGTAAATAGCTGGGGTCCCAGCACTGAGCCCTGCGGCACCCTACTAGTCACTGCCTGCCATTCTGAAAAGGACCCGTTTATCCCGACTCTCTGCTTCCTGTCTGCCAACCAGTTCTCTATCCACGTCAGTACATTACCCCTAATAGCATGTGCTTTGATTTTGCACACCAATCTCTTGTGTGGGACCTTGTCAAAAGCCTTTTGAAAGTCCAAATACACCACATCCACTGGTTCTCCCTTGTCTACTCCTACCAGTTACATCCTCAAAAAATTCTAGAAGATTTGTGAAGTATGATTTCCCTTTCATAAATCCATGCTGACTTGGATTTTAAAAAACTATAGAATATCAAGTAGTTTACAGTAAAACGTTGTTGATTACTGTGTTGCCACTGCAGTATGCTTTATTTTCAATTTTACAGAGATGTGGTGTTTAATGATGTGAATTCCATTGTTCGCTACCTGGCTCGAGTTGCTATGGAAAATAAGCTCTATGGCTCCAATCTGCTGGAACACGCTGAGGTAAGAGGTTGACCCTCACGATGGTGAAAAAAATGATTGATACGTCACCTTGGATAACTTCCACATGCAGCCAAAGCAGTACTAAATCTCCAATCCTGTCTTCATTTGGAACAAACGTGTCCAATCTTGAGTATGATTTGAACTGCCTTTGATTGTGCAGGTGCTACAACTGAAAAAAATAACTTCTCAAAATCAATTGGCTCTTTTGTGCAGATTTTTCTATCTGGTAGCAGCAATGATAGGGTATACATTCTCAAGGGGAGAATTTTTTCGATGGAAATTGTTGCTTGTGAGAATAAGGCTCTTGGTGGCTATATTTGTCTTAAATTCCAGGAGGTACTGATTGCTGGCTAATTGTTATCTGTATTTTCAGATGAGGATTTAATTACTCTTTCTAAAGTGGAAAGAAATGTATTTTTTTTGCTTGACTTCTACAGATCCTTAAAGCACATTTGATTTTGAAATAAATATAGTGAATTTCCTGTGACTTTACACATGGATTTGTGTGGCTTGGGCTTTTTACCTTGGCGCCACTGCTCTTACGGGTGGCCACTGCTCAACCTGAGATTGTGTGATGCCAGGGCCAAGGTGGTCTCATCAGCAACATCCGTCTTTCAGTTGGGATTCTTGAACTAAAGTTTAGACAGGCATGGACACTTTTTTTTTGTATAGATATTGGGCCCAAGTTTCCACACGATAAAAAAACGGGCACCCCTCCGAGCTGGGCGCCCGTTTTTCGCGCGTAAAACGGCGCCTAAAAAAAAAATCGTGATTCTGGAGCGTTCTGCAGCTCCTTGTCTGCCTGGCATGGCGCCCAGGGGGGCGGAGCCTACACTCGCGCCGATTTTGTAAGTGGGAGGGGGCGGGTACTATTTAAATTCTTTTTTTTTTTCCTGCCGGCAACGCTGCGCGTGCGCTCAGTGTGAAAAAAAATATCGGCACTCGGCCATTTTTGTAGCTGTTTAATTTTTGAACATTGCCATCAGCAATTGCAGCCTTCTCACTGTCCCCGTCTTCCCCCCCCCACCCGGCGGGAACAACGGGCGCCTCCTACCCCCCCCCCCCCCCCGCGGGAAGAACGGCCCCCCCCACGGGAAAGAACGGGCGTCTTCCCCCCCCCCCCCCCCCCCCCTCCCCCCCGGCGGGAAGAACGGGCGCCTCAGGCTGACTGCAGAATTCTCTGTGCCTGAAGCACTTTCACACAGGTAGGAAGATGGTTTATTTAATCTTTTCTTGGCTTATAAATGTTTATTCAGGTTGGATTTATTTGTATAATATTTGTAGAAGTATAAATAAGGATTTATTGTAGAATTTAATGAGTTCCCTCCCCCCCCCCCCCACCTCGTTCTGGACGCCTAATTTGTAACCTGCGCCTGATTTTTTTAATGTGTAGAACAGGTTTTTTCAGTTCTACAAAAATCTTCACTTGCTCCATTCTACTTTAGTTTGGAGTACGTTTTCACTGTGGAAACTTTGAAATCAGGCATCATTGGCCGGACACTCCCCCTTTTGAAGAAAAAATTCTGTTCCAAAGTAGAACTGTTCTACCTGACTAGAACTGCAGAAAGAAAAATGTGGAGAATTGCGATTTCTAAGATAGTCCGTTCTCCACCAGTTGCTCCTAAAAACCAGGCGCAAATCATGTGGAAACTTGGGCCCATTGAGTGGTTGGTCAGAAAATTCATAAAGGTAAATATTTTCCGTAGAATATAATTGTTGAAATAAACATTAGAAAGTAGAAAGACATACAAAAAAAACTTTACGTTATTAATTTTCAAAATGTCACTTCAACACTATGATTGGTTGTGGCAACTAAGTGATGAGTGCCTGCTTCTACAAATCTTTAATGGTTTGTAGCTACCATGTGACCCATTCTCTCCTTTGGTCGTGGGAATCTGCAATACCTGCGCATTTACTTTCCATAGGAACCACAACCGATTGGACTCGGCAGTCATTTTTTAAACTTTTGCCTTGTTTTAGCCCACTGGAGTCTTGTTCTAAATGGCCTGGGGCTGCAGACATGCTTCTTTGGTCACCGGATTTGCTTTTTCTGGCATTTTCCCACTCACCGAGTACCATGGTGTTCCTGCTTCACCAGACTTCATAACTTATCAATATTTCTTTCTATCATTACAATGCTTGGCAGCTGGTATCCCAATCAAGCTGTCTCTGTCTATAGCTGTATCTTTTCTTTTTTTTTTCTCTCTCCTCTCCCACTCCTTGGGCCAAAGTTTCCGATATCTGCTAGAACGGCGCACCTCCGAGAGGCCCGCCTATTTTGTAGAATGAAAAGCGTGCTAAAAACTTAACCTCGCGATTCTCCGAGTGCAGCAAGCCTGTTCAGCAGTCAGTGCAACCAGGGGGTGGGGGGGGCGGAGTTACAGCCCTGGGCCAAAAAGAGTGCTGGCAGTGGAGTCTGCGCAATAGCTCCTGGCCCCCAGATTCTGTGTGCGTGTGCTGATGGTTGTGTGGGAGAGGCCCGAAGCATGCAGTCCCGAGCCCGGGCCGAATAGGCTCCTGCAGAGTGCCGATTTCCAGCCTGCAGCACGCAGCCCCTAGCCCTGGCCGGGTTCCCATGCTCCCGAACGGGTAGGTGAGGTAGGAACTTTTTATTTTTTATTTATTCATTTATTATTGATGGTTCTTTATTTTTAAAAGTGAAGTGTTTAATACTTTGGGAAATCCCCTATCTTCCCTCTAACTTTGCTCCCCCCCCCCCCCCCATGCCCCAATCTCTGGCTACCTGCGTCTAATTCTAAAGTGTACGCAAGGTTTTTCTGAGCGTACAAAAGTTGACACTTACTCTGTTCTAAGTTAGTTTGGAGTAACTTTTCAGTGCCTGAACTTGCAAAACAGATGTAAGTGGCTGATAATGCCCCCTTTTGAAAAACAAACTGAACTAAAATGAAACAAAACTAACTCACTAGAACTGGAGCAAACTAAATGCCGAGAATTGCGATTTCTAAAGTACTCCAAACTAAACTAGTTGCTCCACCCGAAATTTGGGCCCATACTGCCCCCCACTCCCATGCTATACTGTTGCTTCAATTTCTCCTGCTGCAAGTTTCTTTCTCCTTGAAAATCTGCATCAGTCTGCAAGAAAGGTGATCCCTCTTATGCTTTCAACTCTTGCTCTATTTCTTTTGCATTGATACTTTCTAAAGTTCTGGAAGTTTGTGTTAACGCTTAAAGATAATTTAACTCCTTAAAAGGGAGTCAAGGGTTATGGGGAGCAGGCAGGGAAGTGGAGTTGAGGCCACGATCCGATCAGCCATATTATTGAATGGTGGAGCAGGCTCGAGGGGCCCATTGGCCTACTCCTGCTCCTAATTCTTATGTTCTCTCAAAGTTACTCAGTTTCTTTTAAAGTTACGTTTTAGTGCATGATCACTAGTATGATTTTAGGCTTGACTATTCCACTAACATTACCTATTTTGTACATCTCTAGAATGCTCTTGAACAGTAAATTACTGTCATTCCCTTTGACAATATCTGGCTCTTTGCATTTCTAAACTGGTTACAATAATATGGTCTCCCACTGAACTTTCCAGTTTCTCTATAAATCTCTACATGATGTCGTTTTTCCTTTGGCTCTTTTTCCATTAATTCGGGGCTCTGAATTTTCTCATCTCTTTACATCTTCTTATCAATAATTTCTTCCACTTGCCCAGCCCTATTTGCTTTTTGGTTCATGGTTCCATTCCTATCTATCCAATTGTAGCCAGAGAATCACCTGCAATGGCTTCTTTTCCCACTCCCGGACCGTTACCGATGGTGTCTCCCAAGGATCCCTTGGCCCCCTCCTATTTCTCATTTACATGCTGCCCTCGGCAACATCATCTGAAAACATATCAGGTTCCACGTGTACACTGATGACACCCAGCGAAACCTCACCGCCACCTCTCTTGAACCCTCCACTGCCTCTGATTTGTCATGTTGCTTGTTCAACATCCAGTATTGCTTGAACAGAAGCTTCCTCCAATTAAATATTGGGAGGACCGAAGCCATTGCCTTCGGTCCCCGTCACAAACTCCGCTCCTTAGCCAATGACTCCATCCCTCTTCCTGGCCACTGTCTGAGGCTGAACCAGACTGTTGCAGCCTTGGCGTCCTATTTAACCCTGAAATGAGGTTCCGACCTCATTTCCTCTCTAGCACCAAGATGCACCTGTAACATTGCCCATCTCTGTTCCTGCCTCAGCTCATCTGCCTTTGTTACCTCTAGATTGACCCTTCCAATGCTCTCTTTGCTGCCTCCTACCTTGCACCCTCCATAAACTTGAGCTCATCCCAAAACTCTGCTGCCCATATCCTAACTTGCACCAAGTCCTGTTCACCCATTACCCCATTGTTTGCTGACCTACATTGGCTCCCGGTTTGACAACGCCTCAATATATTTAAAAAAAAATTCTTACCCTTGTTTTCAACTCTCTCCATGGCCTCGCTCCTCTCTATCTTTGTAATCTCGCCCAGCGCTACAACCCTCCGAGATCTCTGCAGTTCTCCAATTCTGGCCTTTTGCTTATATCCGATTTTCTTCGCTCTACCATTGGCAGCCATGCATTCAGCTGCCGAGATCTTAAGCTCCTGAACTGCTCTGACCCTCTTCATCTCCTCCTTTTAAGCCACTTTGTAAACCTACCTCTTTGACCAAACTTTTGGTCACCTGTCCTAATATCTCCTTATGTGGCTTTGTGTCAAATTTTGTTTGATAATCGCTCATGTGAAGCACCTTGGGACATTTTACTACATTAAAGGCACTATATAAATGCAAGTTGTTTAACTTTGCTCAGATCCAGCCTTCACACAGTACAGCAGCAGAATCTGCATTTTCATTTCCTCCATAAATTTCAGTTCAGCGAATATCTTGTTTTTAAGTTTGGGCATTCTGCATTCAATTTCTAGTGGGTATGGGCCCACAGTATATGGTTTAAAATTAACACTTTCCAGAGCATGTGCAGAAAGGCTTTTTTACCTTGTGGCCTAGTTTTAGAGATAAGCCTCCTGACTGGGTGTAATAAATTGAGTATTTTCTTGTCCATGCTATGGTTGAATATTGTGAATATGCAATACTCTATCTGGATTCTTTTTAGAGGTTCCTTATGCAGTCCTAATGGAGATTATTGTGCACCGACTTGTGTGTATTTAGCAGTGCATGGGCTGAGTTGTGAGGAATGCCAAGTGTCCATTGGGTAGTGGGACGAGTTGGACAGACAATTAGGGAACATGGGATGACGCGAGACTGCAATATGAAGTATTAGGCAGATGTATGTTGGGCAGTTGTCTCTGTTGTGCAGTCGCGCTCTCTCTTTTACCTGTCTTGGATGGTGATTGCAACAGTTTATATCTCATGGAGAAACAACCAATCAAATGCACACTACAAAGTACTTGTATGTACCTTTTTTTTTTACAGTTTGTGCGTGAGATTCTATGCGTGAGATTCTAATGTACGGTCTGTTCCTGTTGCTCATAAAAAATGTAAATTGTCCAATAGCATGAATTTAAAAATTTTAATAATTAAAAGCACAAGATGATTTTTTTTGTATAATTTTGATTAACAGAATTCAAATTAAGCAGTTTTAATTTAAGAAAGGTAGACTATTCATATTTCATGTAGTCTTAATTATTTTTGGACCATTCTGGTCTGATAATTCTTAAAACTGATCTTTAAAGCTTAAATTTGAAGTAAAAGATCTTCAATTTTGAACAAGCCATAAAGATCTTTAGCTTTGAAACCCCATGGGGGCCGAAATTCCCCCTTTCCAAATGCCCGTTAGGAGTTTTCGCCTGGGAGCAGGCGGTGGAAGCGACCTGCCCGGAATTGCCCACGGGATTCCATTGCCGAAAATGGCCTAGCACTGCGCCCTGTAGTGTTTGCACTGGGCGGCGGCGCGCAAGGCGATGATGTCATTACCATGCGCGCCGATGCCTTTACGTCCCATGGGGGAAATTGAAGTGCCTCTGGTACTGCCTGGATGTTTTTTCATTCACCAAGACCCCAATTCCGGGTCTGTTCTACTTTCACTGGGCGTTACATTTTTATTTAATTCGAATTGTGCACCCCACCGGGGCATGGGCCAATTTCCTCCCCCCCCCCCCCCCCCCTCCCCTGCTGGTGTTTAAATAATAGGTGGGTTCTGCAGATTTAAATTAATATGGAAACTTCATCTTTACTTTCAATTTTTTTGAGATGGTGTTGAAGGTATTGACTTTGCTGTATGTAAGTTGCACATTAATCCCACTTAGTAGTTTACAATGGTTGGGATTGTTTGTGAATCTGAAGAACACTGGGCCTGTACAGTGAAAGTAGGGCCCCACTGCCACGTCAGCTTGCCTGTTTGTAAAATTCTGTAATATTACACCAGTCGAGACAGATGGAAGCAATTTGAGTGTGTCACTTACTATATTACCTAGCTGGTGCAATGGAGTTACAATGTTAAATTAGAAAGCTAAATGTCTGCACAAAATTATTTTGTGTAACAGTTTTTGCCAGTTTTACATATAAAAGTTTGACTTTGTTAAGACTATGGCTGGGAAATTCAATAAGGTCTGAAAATGGGTGGGGGCACCGCAGGGCGTGATTTGCTCATATCCGTCTAGAAAGCGCAGGCAGCACATTAATTTGGTGCTGCCTGCTAATTTAAATGATTTTAGCGCAAAATCCAGCTGACCGGCTGGTCGGCTCAGGAGGAGGCCTAAGGACTTTGTATTTCCTTTAAAGCAAGGCTGTCAGTTTTGAAGCCAGTCTCTGTCCCTTAGAGGTGAACTGGTTTGTATTAATACAAAAAAAAAATTCCAAACTAGGTAGTTTGATGTTGAACTGTCTTCTGCACCTAATAAAATAGTAAAAGTGCTTCAGCATTCTCACAAATGGCTCAGCAGGCAGGGAACGGGCACCCAGGGTCTCAGACACAGCACACAAGCTTTGTTTAGGGGGTCAACACTGGAAGAGAGGTCCTCTACTCACTGGGCCAGAAAGAAAGATGTGGGACCAGATCGCCGAGGCCATCATGTCCAGCAGTGTTGCCCCCAGGACCTGGTTCTAGTGCCCAAAGAAGTTTCATGACCTCAGACGAGTGGTCAAGGTCAATGAATGCATCTTCAAAAGCCGCCTCCTACCAACTGCCTCACAGACTGGTCAATGAACCCCCACCCTAAATCACTCGCCTACCAACAATCTCTACCAAACACGAGGCACACCTCACATTCCTAGCTTCATCTCACCCCCGGTGCTGTCCATTCTTGGCAGGGGCATGGCTGAGCCCTTGGCCAGCAGTGGGGCTGAAAGACTACAAGATGCTGGTATCCTCATGTGTTATCCTCCTTTTTACATCCCACTTCCCCTTTATCCACAATCTCTTCTGATGTACAAGCTGTACATGATGTAAGCACTTCTTGCTTTCCCTCCCCTTGCCACAACCCTACCCTTTTGCAGGCGATGATTCGATCCCGGATATTCCTCACTTCAGATACCTAAGAAATCCAGCCTGCCCAGCCAGTGGTTGACCAGAAGAGATAGAGGAGAGTGAATAAGAAAAGAAGCACTGTCACTCGATTTCACACTCTGTCACCAGCTCCTCGAGGGTGTCCTGCAAGGCCATCTGCAATGTCCCCCATTGAAAGTCAGCAGCCTTCCACCAACCATGCTGCAGCCACTTTGGTCACTGGGATAGGTAAAGGCACACAAGACGGTCACTAAGGGAATGCACAAGGGTGGTTAGTTATTTTTTTGATGTAATATTGGATACATGTATGGATAAAGTTGGATTGGAAAGTTTGCTGTGTGGTGGTTTTTATTTCAGCATTGTGGCCAAGAGGACGCTGTGATGGTCAGTAATAGAGGGAAGGTAAGAACATAAGAAATAGGAACAGGAGTAGGCCATACGGCCTCTCGAGCCTGCTCCGCCATTCAATAAGATCATGGCTGATCTGATCATGGACTCAGCTCCACTTCCCTACCCGCTCCCCATAACTCCTTATCGTTTAAGAAACTGTCTATTTCTGTCTTAAATTTATTCAATGTCCCAGCTTCCACAACTCTCTGAGGCAGCGAATTCCACAGATTTACAACCCTCAGAGAAGAAATTTCTCCTCATCTCTGTTTTAAATGGGCGGCCCCTTATTCGAAGATCATGCCCTCTAGTTCTAGTCTCCCCCATCAGTTTCGATAAGATCACCTCTCATTCTTCTGAATTCCAATGAGTAGAGGCCCAACCTACTCACCTTTCCTCATAAGTCAACCCCTCGTCACTGGAATCAACCTAGTGAACCTTCTCTGAACTGCCTCCAAAGCAAGTATATCCTTTTTGTAAATATGGAAATCAAAACTGCACGCAGTATTCCAGGTGTGGCCTCACCAATACCCTGTACAACTGTAGCAAGACTTCCCTGCTTTTATACTCCATCCCCTTTGCAATAAAGGCCAAGATACCATTGGCCTTCCTGATCACTTGCTGTACCTGCATGCTATCCTTTTGTGTTTCATGCGCAAATACCCCCAGGTCCCGCTGTACTGCGGCACTTTGCAATCTTTCTCTATTTAAATAATAACTTGCTCTTTGATTTTTTTTTGCCAAAGTGCATGACCTCACACTTTTCGACATTATACTCCATCTGCCAAATTTTTGCCCACTCGCTTAGCCTGTCTATGTAATTTTATAGATTTTTTGTGTCCTCCTCACACATTGCCCTTCCTCCCATCTTTGTATCGTCAGCAAACTTGGCTATGTTACACTCGGTCCCTTCTTCCAAGTCGTTAATATATATTGTAAATAGTTGGGATCCCAGCACTGATCCCTGCGGCACCCCACTAGTTACTGGTTGCCAACCAGAGAATGAACCAATTATCCCAACACTCTGTTAGTTAACCAATCCTCTTCCATGCTAATATGTTACCCCCAACCCTGTGAACTTTTATCTTGTGCAGTAACCTTTTATGTGGCACCTTGTCAAATGCCTTCTGGAAGTCCAAATACACCACATCCAAAAGGTTCCCATTTATCCACCCTATTCGCTACATCCTCAAAGAACTCCAGCAAATTTGTCAAACATAACTTCCCCTTTATGAATCCATGCTGGTTCTGTCTGACCGAATTTTGCTTTTCCAAATGTCCTGCTACTGCTTCTTTAATAACATTTTCTCAACCACAGATGTTAGGCTAACTGGTCTATAGTTTCCTGCTTTTTGTCTGCCTCCTTTTTTAAATAGGGACATTATATTTGCAGTTTTCCAATCTGCTGGGAGCTCCTCAGAATCCAGGGAATTTTGGTAAATTAAACCAATGCATCCACACAATCCCTGCTGCTACTTCTCTTAAGACCCGAGAATGCAAGCCATCAGGTCCAAGGGATTTATCTCTCTTTAGTCCCCTTATCTTACTAAGTACCACCTCCTTTGTGATTGTGTTAAGTTCCTCCCTTCCCATAGCCCCTTGACTATCCACTGTCGGAATATTGTTAATGTCCTCTACCATAAAAACTGATACAAAATATTTGTTCAGAGTTTCTGCCATCTCCATGTTCCCCATTACTAATTCCCCGGTCTCTTCTACCAAGGGACCAACATTTACTTTAGCCACGCTTCCTTTTTATATACCTATAGAAACTCTTGCTATCTGTTTTTATATTTTGTGCTAGTTTACTTTCATAGTCTATCTTCCCTTTCTTAATCACTTTTTTCATTGTTCTTTGCTGGCTTTTAAAAGCTACCCAGTCTTCTGTCCTCACACTAGTTTTGGCCACCTTTTGTATGCCCTTGTTTTTAATTGGATAGCGTCCTTTATTTCTTTAGTTAGCCACAGATGGCTATCTCTCCTCTTACAATTAAAAAGTAGGGCCTCAAAAGTAGTAATCTCAGGATTGCTACCAGTGCCACATGCTAGTTAAGAGTAGATAGCTCAGATGAATACGTGGCTTGAGGAGTAGTGCAGAAGTGAGAGATTCAAATTCCTGGGACATTGGAACCGGTTCTGGGGGAGGTGGGACCAGTACAAACCGGACGGTCTGCACCTGGGCAGGACCAGAACCAATGTCCTAGGGGGAGTGTTTGCTAGTGCTGTTGGGGAGGGGTTAAACTAATATGGCAGGGGGATGGGAACCTATGCAGGGAGACAGAGGGAAGTAGAATGGGGGCAGAAACAAAAGATAGAAAGAAGAATAGTAAAAGTGGAGGACAGAGAAACCCAAGGCAAAAATCAAAAAGGGCCACATTGCAGCAAAATTCTAAAAGGGCAAAGTGTATTAGAAAGACAGGCCTGAAGGCTTTGTGCCTCAATGCAAGGAGCATTCGTAATTCGTAATTAATGAATATGATATAATTGGCATCACGGAGACATGGCTCCAGAGTGATCAAGGCTGGGAACTCAACATCCAGGGGTATTCAACATTCAGGAAGGATAGACAGAAAGGAAAAGGAGGTGGGGTAGCGTTGCTGGTTAAAGAGGAAATTAACGCAATAGTAAGGAAGGACATTAACTTGGATGATGTGTAATCTGTATGGGTGGAGCTGCGGAATACCAAAGGGCAGAACACACTAGTGGGAGTTGTGTACAGACCACCAAACAGTAGTAGTGAGGTTGGGGACAGCATCAAACAAGAAAATAGGGATGTGTGCAATAAAGGTACCGCAGTTATCATGGGCGACTTTAATCTACATATAGATTGGGCTAACCAAACTGGTAGCAATATGGTGGAGGAGGATTTCCTGGAGTGTTTTAGGGATGGTATTCTGGACCAATATGTTGAGGAACCAATTAGAGGGCTGGCCATCCTAGATTAGTCCTTTCTCATTACACATGTTGTGCCAGGCCCCTTGGGGAAGAGTGACCATAATATGGTAGAATTCTTTATTAAGATGGAGAGTGACACAGTTAATTCAGAGACTAGGATCCTGAACTTAAGGAAAGGTAACTTCGATGGTATGAGACGTGAATTGGCTAGAATAGACTGGCAAATGATACTTAAAGGGTTGACGGTGGATAAGCAGTGGCAAACATTTAAAGATCACATGGTTGAACTTCAACAATTGTACATCCCTGTCTGGAGTAAAAATTAAATGGGGAAGGTGGCTCAACTGTGGCTAACAAGGGAAATTAAGGATAGTGTTAAATCCAAGGAAGAGGCATATAAATTGGCCAGAAAAAGCAGCAAACCTGAGGACTGGGAGAAATTTAGAATTCGGCAGAGGAGAACAAAGGGTTTAATTAGGAGGGGGGCGAATAGAGTATGAGAGGAAGCTTGCCGGGAACATAAAAACTGACTGCAAAAGCTTCAATAGATATGTGAAGAGAAAATGATTAGTGAAGACAAATGTAGGTCCCTTGCAGTCAGATTCAGGTGAATTTATAATGGGGAACAAGGAAATGGCAGACCAGTTGAACAAATACTTTTGGTTCTGTCTTCACGAAGGAAGACACAAATAACCTTCCGGAAATACTAGGGGACCGAGGGTCTAGTGAGAAGGAGGAACTGAAGGATATCCTTATTAGGCGGGAAATTGTGTTAGGGAAATTGATGGGATTGAAGGCCGATAAATCTACGGGGCTTGATAGTCTGCATCCCAGAGTACTTAAGGAAGTGGCCATAGAAATAGTGCATGCATTGGTGATCATTTTCCAACAGTATTATCGACTCTGGATCAGTTCCTATGGATTGGAGGGTAGCTAATGTAACACCACGATTTAAAAAAGGAGGGAAAGAAAAAAACGGGTAATTATAGACCGGTTAGCCTGACATCAGTAGTGGGGAAAATATTGGAATCAATTATTAAAGATGAAATAACAGCGCATTTGGAAAGCAGTGACAGGATCGGTACAAGTCAACATGGATTTATGAAAGGAAAATCATGCTTGACAAACCACCTGGAATTTTTTGAGGATGTAACTAGTAGAGTGGACAAGGGAGAACCAGTGAATGTAATGTATTTGGACTTTCAAAAGGCTTTTGACAAGGTCCCACACAAGAGATTGGTGTGCAAAATTAAAGCACGTGATATTGGGGGTAATGTACTGACGTGGATAGAGAACTGGTTGACAGACAGGAAGCAGAGAATTGAGATAAACTGGTCCTTTTCAGAATGGCAGGCAGTGACTAGTGGGGTGCCGCAGGGCTCAGTGCTGGGACCCCAGTTATTTACAATATACATTAATGATTTGGATGAAGGAATTGTGTAATACCTCCATGTTTGCAGATGACATTAAACTGGGTGGCGGTGTGAGCTGTGAGGAGGAAGCTAAGAGGCTGCAAGGTGACTTGGACATGTTAGGTGAGTGGGCAAATGCAGTATAATATGGATAAATGTGAGATTATCCACTTTGGGGGGCAAAAACACGAAGGCAGAATATTATCTGAATGGTAGCAGATTAGGAAAAGGGGAGAGGTGCAACGAGACCTGGGTGTCATGGTACATCAGTAATTGAAAGTTGGCATGCAGATACAGCAGGCGGTGAAGAAGGCAAATGGTATTTTGGCCTTCATAGCTAGGGGTTTTGAGTATAGGAGCAGGGAGGTCTTACTGCAGTTGTACAGGGACTTGATGAGGCCTGACCTGGAATATTGTGTACAGTTTTGGTCTCCTAATCTGAGGAAGGACGTTCTTGCTATTGAGGGAGTGCAGTGAAGGTTCGCCAGATTGATTCCCGGGATGGCTGGACTGACATATGAGGAGGGACTGGATCGATTGGGCCTTTATTCACTGGAGTTTAGAAGGATGAGAGGGGATCTCATTGAAACATATTAAAATCCTGACGGGACTGGACAGGTTCGATGCAGGAAGAACGTTCCCGATGTTGGGGAAGTCCAGAACCAGGGGACACAGTCTAAGGATAAGGGGTAAGCCATTTAGGACTGAGATGAGGAGAAACTTCTTCATTCAGAGAGTTGTGAACCTGTAAAATTCCCTACCGCCGAGAGTTGTTGATGCCAGTTGATTGGATATATTCAAGAGGTTGTTCGATATGGCCCTTACGGCTAAAGGGGTATGGAGAGAAAGCAGGAAAGGGGTACTGGGGTGAATGAGAAGCCATAATCTTATTGAATGGTGGTGCAAGCTCAAAAGGCCGAATGGCCAACTCCTGCGCCTATTTTCTATGTTTCTCTACCCTTTCCTCCTCACTGGAATATATTTTTGTTGAGAATTGTGAAATATCTCCTTCGATGTATACTACTGTTCATCAACCGTCCTACACTTTAATCTATTTTCCCAGTCCTCTTTCCCCAACTCTGCTCTCACACCTTCATAATCTCCTTTTATTTAAGCTTAATACGCTGGTTAGAGATTCAACTTTCTCGCCCTCCATCTGAATTTGAAGCTCAATCATGCTATGATCACTCATTCCGAGGGGATCCTTTTACTAGGAGATTGTTTATTACTCCTATCTCATTACACAGGACCAGATCTAAGATAGCCTGCCCCCTGGTTGGTTCCGTTACATACTGCTCACGGAACCCGTGCCTTATGCACTCAATAAACTCCTCCTCAAGGCTACCCTGACCAATTTGATTTGTCCAATCAACATGGAGGTTAAAATCACCCATGATTATTGCTGTTCCCTTTTTACAAGCCCCCACTATTTCCTGGTTTATGCTCCGACCAACAGAATTGCTACTGTTAGCGGGCCTATAGACTACGCCCACCAGTGACTTTTTCCCTTTTTTCCCTTTTTTCCCTTTTTCCCCTTGTTGTTCCTTATCTCCAACCAAACTGTTTCAACACCCTTATCATTTGAGCCAATATCATTTCTTACTCTTGCAGTGATTCCATCCTTTATCAATAGAGCTACCCCACCTCATTTTACTTTCTGTCTGTCCTTCCGGATTGTCAAGTACCCCTGAATATTTAATTCCCAGAGTTGATCACCTTGCAACCACGTCTCTGTAATGGCTATCCGATCATACCCATTTGTCTCAATTTGTGCTGTGAACTCATCTAGTTTGTTGCAAATGCTATGTGCATTTAGACAAATGCCTTTAAGTTTGTTCTTTTACCCTTTTTTCCTGCTTGTTTCCTCTCTCCTTCAAGCTCACTTTCTTTATTTTTGCATTCTAATTCCAGCTTTACTCCCCTCTCTACTGAATCTACTCTCAGGTTTCCATCCCCCTGCCAAGCTAGTTTAACCCCTCCCCAACAGCACTAGCAACCCCCCCGTGAGGATATTGGTCCCGGCTCTGTTGAGGTGCAATCCGTCCGGCTTGTACAGGTCCCACCTCCCTCAGAAGCGGTCCCAATGCCTCAGGAAACTAAAGCCCTCCCGCCTGCACCATCTCTCCAGCCACGTATTCATCTGCTCTATCCTCCTATTTCTGTAGTCACTAGCTCGTGGCACTGGGAGATTACTACCTTTTTGAGGTCCTGCTTTTTAATCTTATCTCCTAGTTCTCTAAACTCTGCCTGCAGGACCTCAACCCTCTTCCTACCTATGTCATTGGTACCAATGTGGACCACGACCTCTGGCTGTTCACTCTCTCCCCTCCAGAATGCCCTGCAGCTGCTCAGTAAGGTGTCGGACATGTTAAAAGAGGTTGTGTTCACTGGTACCGCAGGCGGATGATTCGATCCCAGCCAGAAAGTGACTGTCTGGGTTGCCTCCTTCCTTCTGCTTCCTCCTCGTCTGCTTCCTCCTCTGTCTTCTGCGAGTAGCTTGTCTCCTTTGCTGCCTCTGCTTCATCTCCATGTGATGTCGCAGCCCCAAAGGGACTGCAACTAGAGCCCCCAGGACTGTGAGCAAGTGGTGTTCCCAGAGGTCTTCCTTTAACATCTAAAGCCTTGCAAGCATCCAGCTGCATTCCCTGCACACTTCAATAAGTTTTTAAATGTATTGCAGCAAGTCATTACTCCAATAAAATGTAAAAAACATCGTCCAAAAGCTGAAATCAAAACTTAAATATGTGCATGTCCCTTTCAAGAAGCGCCGGCAGCATCTCCGCAGTACTGCTACATGCATGTTCTCCCATGTGTGCTTTGTAGAGGGTAGTATGAAGAGCGGCAACGTCAAAAATCGCAGTCGTACGTCAATTCAGATGTAGCACGTCGATTGACGTCACAATCTGCATATTTACATGAGAGACAACAGCAGTGTTAACGACCTTTCCAAAATAGCGGCCGCCATTTTTTCAACAAAACTGGCCTTAAGGGCTGACTCTACATCCCCAAATTTCGCGGCCTATATCTTTCAGCATCTTTTGATAAGAAAAGTCAGCTGTAAGTTATTGTGGGAAAACAAACTTCAATTTTTATCATAACTTGTACTTGTTCTTCTCTTTAAACCGCCCCTTCCCCCCCCCCATCCCTACTCCCAACAGCAGTTTTCTTTCTTTCCTTTTACTGAAAGCATTGATTCCTTTGGGGTGCAGTTCCAATCACCCATTGTACCTCCTCAAATGACTATTGCTCATGTATGAGCTTCGATAAAGAGTGTAGCCAGGCTATTTGAATCAGTGTGTTAAGGTTCATGAACGCTGCTATGGATCCATACCCCATCATGAGTCACTGCTTTCAGGGGAGAAAGTTAGGTAGGGTTGGAAGAATAGTTCTTTTGCCTTTTGAGAGAAAAGAATTAGCAGAGTGGAAGAAGAAATCTACTGCAAATGTTGAAGTGAATTTTTGTGTTGTGATGAGGCTTTCAGGAATGTATAGCAAACATGAAATTTCCTTGGCAATTACAATGCTGTTTTTTTCCCATTAAGAGTTTGGTGAATTGTAATGGTGGATATCTGAAATGATTGTAACATGTTCATTAGAATAGTGAATCGCACCCAGTTATAAACTTTAGTCCTTCCAAGTTGGGGGATGTGTTTGAAGAGAATGTTTTGAACTATGCAACACTGGAACAATGTGTTAATGGTTCCGGGTCTCTGTGGTGGGAAAGCAATTAAAAGTATTGCAGAAGAAGCAGATTTGTACAACATTAAAGCAAATTGGCTTGCGTGTATTTTGTCTTACACATACAGGTGCAGCATCCAAAATCCGGAGTTCTGGAATCTGAACTCCGGATTGATCGGTGGCAGGGTCGCCTGGAATCCGTAAGATGTTGCGGAATCAGGACCCACCAACCTCGGGGTCCCGCAGCTACCTGACCTCTGGCCTCGCCCCCACTGCCCCTTGCCTCGCCCCGCTTGCCGCCTCTGCCCTTACCTTGGGGCTTCCTCGCCGGCCTGCCTGAACACCACCTCCACGACGGGACCCGCTCAAATAGCTCCACCATGGCGGTGCCCACCCAACACTTCCTGGATGGCGGGGCCCGCCCAGACATCTCCGCGGCGGGGCCTGCCCCTTTCTGACGTTCTGAAATTCGGAAATACCTGAATCTGGGCTAGAGTGTTTCCGGATTCGTGATGTCAGAAAGACGATCCAGAGTCCGGCAAAATGCAGAATCCTGAACGATTTTGGTTCCGGATTATGGATGCTGCACTTGTATTGGTATCGCTGTACAAACTTCATGATAGCACTGTCTGCATGTTAAAAGGTCATAAATTTTCCTGATCATATAGTCCAAGTTTCTAGTGACCTCAATTCCCACATGGTTTAAAAAAAACTGATCACAATACAAATTTTATGAATTCCTGCTGAGACAATTGGGAGTAACAAGTCTCTTTTGTTGGCCTGGTTCATAATTCTCATTGAGAAATGATCAGCTTGGTCACATTTGTATCAGACAGAACTGTAATTCTTTTTGGGATTAGATCCGAGGCACTTGGCCTTTCTTAAATAAAATATAACATCAACAGCTTTTAGTTATTTTATTAGTGAAAAGTTATTTTTAGCATATCACAAAGTAGCAGGATTCTTGGATCTCTTTTGGAATTTTGACATAAAAAACATGACAATTGATAAATGTCAAGAACCAAGCACCTCACCTTAATAAAAACCCTATATTAAGCTAGCTACCATTCGCACTTCAACTGTGCAGTCAAATTATGAATTTTAAAACTGTTCCTTATTATAATCCTTTTGTTGGCAGGTTGATCACTGGTTGGAGTTCAGCAGCACGAGATTGGCAAGCTCTGCTCTGTTCCCTGCAGCAATACAAGAGCTTGATCGTGCACTGTCTCTCAGGACGTTCCTGGTTGGACATGAGTTGACCCTGGCTGATCTGTGTGTATGGGCAGCATTGAAAGGTTGGCAAGAGAATAGCATTGTTTAAAATGTATTTATTTTTGTTAAGTTGTATGTGTAGTACATTTTATGTTAGTATTTTTGAAGAGCTCTGTTTTAGCTTGATAATTTTGAAGATGAGGTGATTATATTGAACATTCTTCTAACTCTTGTTTAAGGAAATAATCATTCTTTTACAGACATGACTTCACAGTGACATTACACAATGGTTTAAATTGACTTTCCTTGGGCTACAGTAATAATCCTTTTAAAGAAATTTGTTTCAATTGAAAACCTACAAATATGATGAATCGACTATATCCTGGCCAACCATGTAATATGATAGATTTCTCTAACAACTACTACTACAGTACTACAAGAACAACAACTGGATTTTTATAATGGCTTTAATGTAGAAAAAAATCCAATATCCCTTCAGAGGCATAATCTCTTCTCCCCCCCCCCCCCACCACCCAAAAAAAAACTCTACTTGTGAAACTAATCAACTCAATTGGGATTGTCAGTTGAGAGTTATGGAACTGTTTAATATATTCCATGGCATGTCTTTCAGAATTTTTCTACAGTTTTATGTCTAGTGTGACTTAAGTTAACCTGTAACTTGGTTCAACATTTAATGATGCATTTTACTCTGCACACAGGTCTTGGGGGATGTAAACATATCAGTCCTTGCTCAGTACTGCTGTTGTGTGACTCTTCTCATCTGGCTTGTTGATGTCCATGTTTATAGACAGCAGGGTTGAAATATGGCAAATTCCTGCTGATTATTTTTTTTTGTGCTGAAAGTGATACTAAGATTATAACAGTTCCTTGAAACATTAAAATGTTACATTAAAGATATATGGGTATCCACAAAGGCTGCTATATCATGAGTGTCAACAAAATGAAGCGAAAATGAGGGACATGGACGACGCCATGGTTTAAAAGCAATGCGCACACTTACTGGTCATCTGCGGGAAGTACAAAACACAAGCACACTTGTTGGAGCCAAGCTGCTAATTTAGTGATGCCTTTAGTAGAACTTAATTAATGTGTACCTGTTTGTTGAAAAAAAAAGCACAAAGAAAAGATAATGGACATATTAAATAACTTTAAATGTTAGTTGGGGAAAGTCATGGCCAGCCTAAGCAGTGACTGCTGGTGTCTTTATATGAAGAAAGAAGCCCGTTCTTTTTGCATGTAATTTGGAGCTGTGACACACAGCGGTTTCTGTTAACTCTAGTCTTGGGTAATTGATACCGGAACAGGGTATGGTACGAAGTAGAAATCAGCATTGTGAGGCCTCTGAATGTGGAGAGTCAGCTGGCTGGGTGGGGATTTTGAAGTGTAGCAGAGGGACGGAGGATATACCTTGAGTTTAGGATATTTAGAAGTCTGGCAGGATGTGTTTTTGGGCTGGGCAGAATTCTGGAGCCAAATTGTATTTTTTTTTTTAATTTGTAAAGTTTTTTTTCCAATTATATTGGGATTAGATTTTATTTCTACAATATATAATGGAATGGATAAGGAACTGTCATAAATGCTGTATCCCAAAAAATTCTGTTTTTGTACTAACTTTGTTTTGGCATTATAATTGGGGAGAAGTGTTTTATTACACAGGTTATTTTCTACTTTCATTACCAATTAAGAGGGGTGCAGAAAACAACTTAAATGCTGAACTAATGACAAAAAAGTAAAAATGACTCAATGGCCAGTATCTAAATGATAGACAATAGGTTTATTATAAATACTGTATATTTTTTATCAACAGAAAGTAGCCTTTGTCAGAAGAAGCTAAGTCAGAACCAGATACCAGCTCATGTTAAACGATGGTACAACTTCCTTGGCTCACAGGATGCATTTCAGTCTGTGGGTAAAAAATGGGCAATCGTAACACCACAGAATAAAGTGGTAAGTGTGCAGTTTTCTAAAATCTTGTGTAAACCAACTGAAATAGTAGTATAGTTTAAGGGCTGGCATAGAAATTGTTGTTTTAAATCTGCTAAGATAAGTTGACTGCTGTCTCCATTGAGATATCCTCACTGTATCCAATTTTATTTGTAGTATTTTAAGTATCCCGTTTTCCCAGGGATTTCTTGTTTTACTGAACCTCCCTATTTTAGTTGTCTGTCTCATTTCATTACTCTAATATTAGAGATGTGTCGATCTAGCCTTACATTTTATTCAGAAAGCATACAATGTTAATGTAACTGTATTAATGCAGCAGTATATGATTACAGAAAAGACACTTGTGAGTATGAGTGGCATGGCCGTGCAGGATGTTGCAGATCCAGTGCACTGTCCATTGACATATTTGCATCTGTGATTCACCACTGATGAGTTCCCAGTACTGGTATCAAGAGTTGCTATGAGAAGAAGCTTCTCTACAGGGTGGAAGGGAAAATTAGATGAGCTGCTTGCCCTGGATTGTTCTCCCATGCCTCCAAGTGGCTAGCGAAAGAGTGGCAAAAGCGTGCATCCTGCTTTCTAGCTTGTCGTCTTGGTCCAGAAGGCATGTAGCACTGGGATATGTAGGAGAAGAAAGGGAAATAATACACTACAAAATAAGTCACTTGCAAATTTGATACTTGTCTAATATGTTTTTGTGTCAGTAAATTGATAGTGAAGCCAGTTGAGCAATTAGCCAAATCAATTTGGAGAAGTCTGAAAAAACATGCCATTTTGCTCAGCCATACATTTTGTGGGATCGATACTTTACGGCTCAGTGTCTTTTTTTCAAACACATGACCTTAAATGGATTTCTCTGCAACAAATCTTTTTTAAAATCTCTACCTCCACTTAATTGTTTTAGAAAAGTTTAAATTGGGTAGATGAAACTTTTATAAAGACAGTTTATAGTTAATATGCTCCAGTTGAGGAATGCTTATCTTTGTGCATCATCATTTTTGCAGATGAATGAGAAAAAAGAGGATCGTGGAAAATTTGTTGAACTGCCCGGTGCAGAAATCGGGAAAGTGGTAGTAAGGTTTCCACCTGAAGCCAGTGGGTGAGTTAATGGTTTCAAATTTCCTATTTTAAAAAAAAACTGAGCCTTGAGTGGCTTTAAATCTGTTTGTATTAACTTTTGTTGAGCCATTTGAGTCTAACTTTAAGCTGAAAGGTGAATATTGGGAAAATATTACAAAAGATAGATATATCTTTCTCATCTCAGTTGTTGCTTGTTTTAGAATGATGTCAAAATCTTGGACTGGGGAACGTAAGATAGAAGGGAGGTTTTAAGGTACTGAATGTGACGAGATAAATCAGGATATTAAAATGTGAGCATGACTGGACAAGTGAAGGAGTATTGTCATGGGAAAGGAATAGTGAGCTTAAAATAGTGATTACAAGGAAGAAGATATACTTTGAAATTAATATCTTGATACCTCACTGTATCCCTAGAGAGGGACTTGATAATATTTTGAATTGAAGTAAAAAGCTGTTGTATTTGAGACCCAGACTTTTGGGTGGGGAGGTTTAAACTCTATGCTTTGGGGTGGGAAGGAATTTGAAAAATGTCTGATTGGAACACAAGAACAGGAAGGAAATGATATGAAAGTGTTCAAAGTCGGAGGTCCAGTGGTGGGATGAAATTGATGGTGCATCAATGAGCCCATGGCTCCCAGTCCTCCAGTGCCTCAAATTAAACATTTTCCCCCTTGTTATTAATTCCCTTCATGGCCTTGCTTCTCTCTAACCTATTTTAGGCCTACAAACCCCTCCTCCAGAACTCTCTGCTCCTCTGTGTGTATTTCTTGTGTATTTCCCACCCCTCCCTATACCTCACCATTCATGGATGGGCCTTTAGCCACTGAGGCCCTGAAATTCCTTCACTAAATTATTTTGCTTTTCCACCTTGGGCATCTTTAAAACCCACCTCTTTGACAAGCTCTTGGTCACCCTGAATACTTCTGCTTCCATTTCTGTCTGATTAAGTTTCGGTAAAACATCTTGATATGTTTTCCTACTTTTAAAGGTGCTATATAATTGCAAGTTGTTATCGTTCTTAAATCAAGTGTAGGGTTTTCGAGTTGTAGATGTTGCAGTGTTGTATAATCTGATTTTGTTGAAAGTAAGCACTCCTATCACTCCTGTGTAGTTATTCATTGTTTTTCAATCATTTCTTTGCAGTTATTTACACATTGGACATGCCAAAGCTGCACTCCTGAATCAGCATTATCAAGTGAGCTTTAAGGGGAAACTCATCATGAGGTTTGATGACACCAATCCTGAAAAGGAAAAGGAAGACTTTGAGAAGGTTGTTATTTAAATGCATTTAATAAATACATCTGTGCATAGATAAAACCATGGTGTTCATTCATTTTGACAATGTCATTTGATTATGAAAATTGTCAATTTAATATCTAGATAGCTTTAATTTTTAAAATATGTTTCTAAGTTCAATGGGTTCAGTGTTTTGAGACCATACTGAATGCCAAGTCTTCTAGATGGTTTAGATTCCCAGCACGACAGATGTTGCATTACTAAGTGAATTAAAATCTCCCCCCCCCCCCCCCCCCCCAAAAAAAAAAAAATTCTGAGCGAATCAGGTAACATGAAAAAAGTCCAGGACGAAAATTAGTCACTTAACCCCTTGAAACTGTAAATTCTTCCAATCTAGCGAGTTGCCTAATCTGTTTTTTCCCCCCCTTGGTCGTCCAACATTAAGAACTTGCAGGTCTAAACTTATTCTCTCTCTGGCACAGAACATAAAACAGCAAACTGTATCCCATCTTCAGTTTCAAAAATGTTGCAATATATCTGCAGAAAACTTCCAATGTTACCCTTTCTAGCTTTAACCTACATCACATAACTGAGGCACTTGAGAGCCTAGCTACCTTCTTTGAAACTTTTCAGAACAGTGTCATGTACGAGCCTTTCAAATCTCCGTTTTCTTCAGAGTTGAGGAATTTAAGATTTTTCTCAACCTGTATTTAGAATTAAATTGAAGCATGTTGCATTGCATTCTAACAAGGAGTTGAATTGTGTATAACATTCACTGCTTTCTGTAGGTTATACTGGAAGATGTTTCAAGGCTACAGATAAAACCTGATCGATTCACCTACACCTCTGATCATTTTGATATTATAATGCAATATGCAGACAAAATGATTAGAGATGGGAACGCTTACGTGGATAACACACCTCCAGATCAAATGAAACAAGAACGTGAGCAAAGGATTGAATCTAAACACAGGGCAAATTGTGAGTATGATTAAAATTCTGCTTGGTATCAGTGTGGGTTACTAGCTATCAAATCTTTAGTTCTTCTCTGCACTTGTTTTCCCACCTCTCCTAAAGAGTGATTAATGCTGGAGTATGGTTCCTGCACCTTGTCTTATGAGCCTGCATGGTATGTGTTAGTAAGCTTTTTGACTACAGTGGACATCATATTTGAACTCGATTCTGCCCTCGCTTGACTTTCTCGTGGCTGAAGGGTTGATAACGAGAGGGCACAGATTTAAGGTGATTGGCAAAAGAACCAGAGGTGACATGAGGAAAATCTTTTTTATGCAACGAGTGGTTAGGATTTAAAATAAACTGCTTGATAGGGTGGTGGATACAGATTCAATAGTCGCCTTCAAAAGGGAATTGGATAAATACTTGGAGAAAAAATTGCAAAGATATGGGTAAAAAGTGGGGGAGTGAGACTAACTGGATTGCTGTTCGAAAGAGCCGGTGCGGATAAATATTCCTACCAATTTTTTTTCTGGGCGTTTGACCCCTTTAAAGGGCTGCGCGGCCCATTCACAGTTTCACATGTGCTCGAAATTTAACATTAGAAAAACCGGTCCCGGGCAACTTAAGAGGGAATGTTGGTGCACTCGATGGGCTGAATAGCCTCCTCCTGTGCTGTACTATTCTATGATTCATATACAGCTTCCAACAAAAGTCACCTGAATAGTAATCTTGGCCACCCCCCTGCAAGCCTGGTGGCATTGAAATTAATTGTGCAATGATTGGCTTAATTCAGCACAGGACACAGATCGATCTGTGTGGCTCAATATCACACACAAATATATATATTTTTTGTTTAATAGCCTTTTTTTCCTGAATTGTCAATTAGAAAAAAATACACCAAAAAGCCATAGATTGTTTTTCATTCAGAAAATGGCCACCTTGGGGGAAGCGAAGTGTATTCTCGGGGTGGAAGAAGCTGCAAAGTGGCATGCTTGGTGATGGAAGTTCAGAACACAAAGTCAATCTCTAATGCAACAACATGAGTTGAAGCCCTGCAGGAACCAACTCACTATTGCACCTTATAGTGCACAAGCAGTCTCGGATTGTAGTAACATGGGGAAAACCCATAGATTTCAGATGCTTCAAGGAATGGTAGTAATGGAGGAAGATTTCCTATTGTATTTATTTGGCTGGGGATTCTTTAATAGTAACTTCCTTAGAGTTAAATTCCTATTGTCTTGACACTGCATGTAACTTCTTTCCTGCAGCTGTGCAGCAGAACATGCACATGTGGGAAGAGATGAAGACTGGAACAGAATATGGGCAAACCTGCTGTTTACGAGCAAAAATTGACATGACCTCCAACAATGGTTGCCTCAGGGACCCCACAATCTACCGATGCAAAAACGTGCCACATCCTCGCACAGGGCACAAATACAGGTGAAATATATCAATCACATTAAGGTTCAGAAAATATCACTCTAGGATATTTAATTTCTTTGGTATTTTAAATTAAAAAAAATATATACATACTAGACCCCCACAATGAAGCCTCAATAGTGCTGCATTATCAGGAGGCATTTGCCGTAGTTTTCTCATGCAGGTGTTCTGCTGGTAAGTGTGTCGATGCCAGACACTGATACAGATCTAGAGGTGAGAATTAAAAGCAATATGTCTTTCCTCCACACCCCTCAATTCTAACACCTTAAAAGCTCTCAGCACAGCAGCTGATTGATGTGACTTTCGGCTCCTCACTTATCTGCCTACGACCGTGGCAATCTTGCTGACTTCATATTAAGTTTTTTGTACTGTAGGATGAAATTGATAACAATGGAGTCTATACAAGAGGTCAGTTGTCCAAGTGAAGTAGAGATCAGAAAAATATTTAAGATAATTCAGAAAATTTTAGAAAAGACAAGTTAATGGGCCAGAATTTACTGTAAAAGTAATGGTGTGGCTAGGCACTCAACACTATATTCGTAACTTAGATAGCAATTTCAGGCAAGCGCAGATGCACAGTTAAACATCGAAAATCTGGAAGTTGTTTATCCATAAGCTGTACAAAAACGGCATCTCTTGGTCATGCTCCCCATTCAAATGTATTGAACGGCCTGAAGTTCCTGTACTTGCATGGTGGATGGTAATTACTGCCGAACAACCTCTCTAGCTGAAAATTAACTTTTACAAGTGTAGAGTCTCATTCCTTCAGATTTTAATTGCCGTTGGAGATTTAAAAAATTACTTTCTTGCTTTTAATTTCTGTCTCTTTTTATTCTCCTAATCCAATCTTTGTTTCTCCCTTTTTATTTTGCTTTCTGTATTTGATTTAGCATTGAATTCACTGTTCAAACTTACATTGCTGGTTCAGACACTGGGCTGTTCATTAATAATGCTTCAATCTAATTGGTTAAGGAGACACACTTCCTTGCCCTGTTCACACACACCCCAGATGCCCTCTAGATGGCACTGCACCATTTGGATCTCTAACTTGCAGCAACTTGCAGTGCAAAAGGTCATAGACATTAAATGGGCAAGGACTTGTTTGCCAGCTGCAGTAAATTCTGCCTCACCTGACCAGAATGGGATTCTGATGTATCCTAATAGGATTTTGTGGAGGGCAATTGACAGACCAAATTTATTTTTCTAGCTATAGCCTTGCATGATACTGCTTTGACTTGCATTCTTTTGGCAAATATTCTTTGCATGCAAAACTTCTTAAGCTGCACCTATGCTTATAATAATTGCAGTTTTTAAAAAAAACTTTCCTTTTATCTTGGCTTTCCTTTTCATTATTGCAATCATCAGCATTAGTTTTGTTGTCCTTTCTATTTTGATTGTCGGTACAATATTTCACTAGCACATATTTCCATTGACAAAGGAACCTTACATTTATTTGCAAACTGAGGCATCTCCCCAAAGGTGTCCTGATCTGTGGTGAAATTAAGGAATATTTGTTTCATAATTGTATTTAGAGTTTTATGAGAACTCAGCTGTAGTCCACAACTGGCTAATATGTATACAGATTAAAAGTGTTTCTCCTTCTCATTGTATGCCAACAGGCAGTTTATTATCTACCTCACTCTCTTTGCGACCTAGTTAACCTGCACAATGTAGATTGCTATTGTGGTCAAATTTTTCTCCGTGCTCTTATTCTGAACCGCATCCACTAGCTAGGATAAGGGTGAACAGCTGGAGAACAATTATATTGATTGGATTATGAGATAAGCTGAAGTTATATAATTCAAATTGTTGTTTTTTTTAAACTGAGGGATAGGTTCATATCTTATAATTTATTCAGTCTTCACATTGATCATAACTGAAGGACTGCAGTTCTGGTTGCACATCCAGAAAGATAGAAATAGATATCACAGATCCCCAGAGGAGATTGCAAAGATACTACAAAGATAATTTGATAGGCTTTATACCTGGGAGGATCAATGGTGAATTAAGTTAAGTATGAACAAATGCAGGATATTGCATACTGGAAGTAAAAATCTGCTCCATGGGTAGGAGAGAACTTGACAAGAGGAAGTTATAAGAGACCCATGGGTGTTAGTTGACTTGTTATCCATATCCTAATGGTGTGAAGTGGAAAAAATGAAATAAATAGGATGCAGAATTATATTGCCAAAATCAGTTCAATTCAGATGCCCAAATGTTGCTGAGGTTGTAGTATTGCCTGATTAGGCTATACCTAGAATACTGTATCACGTTCTGCGAGGCATCCAGGCCTTAGAGGCAGTGCAACAGAGAGTAAAGCGACTAGTTACTGGTGTCAGGGGGTAGACCTACGAGGAACAATTTAATAAGTCAGAGTTCATCATTCTCAAAAAATAAATATTTAATAAACCTGAAACGCTGCTTGCACTGGGCAGAAGGACAGACATCAGGATGTATTTCTTTAAGCAAAACTTGAACAGCTGGAATGTGTTATCATGAAGACAGTAAAATAACAGCTAGATGTGATCAGAAAATAATAGGGTTCATATTATGGAAGGATGCAATAAAATGAACTGAAAGACCTTTGAACAATTCAGAAGGACAGAACGGAAAAGGAGGTGGGCTAGCACTGTTAATAAAGGATGAGATCAGTGTGTTAGTGAGAAACGATTTTGGCTCAGAAGATCAAGATATTGAATCAGTTTGGGTGGAGATAAGGAATAATAAGGGGAAAAAATTGTTGATGAGCATAGTCTATAGGCCCCCTAACAGTAGCTATACTGTTGGACGGAGTATAAATCAAGAAATAATAGCTTGTAAAAAAGGAACGGCAATAATCGTGGGCGATTTTAACCTTCATATTGATTGGACAAAGCAAATTGGCCAGGGCAGCCTAGAGGAAGAGTTCAGAGAGTGTATACAGGATAGTTTCCTTGAACAATACTTTGCGGAGCAGGCTATCTTAGATCTGGTACTTTGTAATGAGACAGGATTAATAAATGATCTCGTAGTAAAGGATCCTCTAGGAATGAGTGAGCATAACATGGTTGAATTTCAAAGTCAGTTGGAGGGTAAGAAAGTTGGTTCTCAAACCAGTGTCCTAAACTTAAATAAAGGGGACAACAGAGGTATGAAGGCAGAGTTGGCTAAAGTGGACTGGGAAAATAGATTAAAGTATGGGATGGTTGATGAGCAGTGGCAGACATTTAAGGAGATAATTCATAACTCGCAACAAAAATATATCCCAATGAGAAGGAAAGACTGTAAGAGAAGAGATAACCATCCATGGCTAAGTAAGGAAATAAGGGATGGTATCAAATTGAAAACAAGGGTATACATTGTAGCCAAGACTAGTGAGAGGCCAGAAGATTGGGAAACTTTTAAAAGCCAGCAAAGAACGACGAAAACATTATAGAGAGGGAAGATAGATTATTGAAGTAAACTAGCAAGGAATAAAAAAACAGATAGTAAGAGTTTCTACAGGTACATAAAAAGGAACAGAGTGGCTAAAGTAAATGTTGGTCCTCTAGAAGATGAGACTGGGGAATTAATAATGGAGAACAGGAAAATGGCAGAGACTTTGAACAAATATTTTGTATCGGTCTTCACGGTAGAAGACACTAAAACCCCAACAGTGGATAATGAAGGGGCTATAGGGAGGGAGGAACTTAATACAATCACTATCACTTATGAGTAGTACTCGGTAAAATAATGGGACTAAAGGCGGACAAGTCCCCTGGACCTGATGGTTTACATCCTAGGGTCTTAAAAGAAGTGGCTGCAGAGATAGTGGATGCATTGGTTGTAATTTACCAAAATTTCCTGGATTCTGGGGTGGTCCCAGCGGATTGGAAAACCGCGAATGTAACGCCCCATTTTAAAAAAAGGAGGCAGACAAAAATTAGGAAACTATAGACCAGTTAGCCTAACATCTGTTGTTGGGAAAATGTTGGAGTCCATTATTAAGGAAGCAGTAGCAGGACATTTGGAAAAGCATAATTCAATCAAGCCGAGTCAGCATAGTTTTATGAAAGGGAAATCATGTTTGACAAATTTGCTGGAGCTCTTTGAGGATGTAACGAGCAGGCTGGATAAGGGGGAACCAGTGGTGTATTTGGATTTCTAGAAGGGCTTCGATAAGATGCCACATAAAAGGTTACTGCACAAGATAAAAGTTCACTGGGTTGGGGGCAATATATTAACATGGATAGGGGATTGTCTAACTAACAGAAAACAGAGAGTCGGGATAAATGGGTCATTTTCCGGTTAGCAAACCGTAACTAGTGGGGTGCCGCAGGGATCGGTGCTGGGTCCTCAACTATGTACAATCTATATTAATGACTTGGATGAAGGGACCGAGTTGTAATGTAGCCAAGTTTGCTGATGACAAAGATGAGTGGGAAAGCAAATTGTGAGGAGGACACACAAAATCTGCAGAGATATAGACAAGCTAAGTGGGCAAAAATTTTGCAGATGGAGTATAATGTGGGAAAATGTGAGGTTATCCACTTTGGCAGAATAAATAGAAAAGCAAATTATAATTTAAATGGAGAAAAATTGCAAAGTGCTGCAGTACAGAGAGACCTGGGGGTCCTCGTGCATGAAACACAAAAAGTTAGTATGCAGGTACAGCAAGTAATCAAGAAGGCAAATGGAATGTCGACCTTTATTGCAAGAGGGATATAGTATAAAAGCAGAGAAGCCCTGCTACAACTGTACACCTGGAGTACTGGGTACAGTTTTGGTCTCCGTATTTAAGGAAAGATCTACTTGCATTGGAGGCTGTTCAGAGAAGATTCACTAGATTGATTCCGGAGATGAGGGGGTTGACTTATGAAGGTAGGTTGGGCCTTTGGAGTTCAGAAGAATGAGAGGTGATCTTATCGAAATTTATAAGATAATAAGGGGGCTCGACAAGGTGGATGCAGAGAGGATATTTCCACTCATAGGGGAAACTAAAAATAGGGGACATAGTCTCAGAATAAGGGGCCGCCCATTTAAAACTGAGATAAGGAGGAATTTCTTCCCTCAGAGGGTTGTAAATCTTTGGAATTCTATGCCTTGGAGACTGGGTCATTAAATATATTTAAGGTGGAGATAGACAGATTTTTGAGCGATAAGGGAATAAAGGATTATGGGGAGTGGGTAGGGAAGTGGAGCTGAGCCCAAGATCAGATCAGCCATGATCTTACTAAATGGCAGAGCAGGCTCGAGGGGCTAGGTGGCCTACTCCTGCTCCTATTTCTTATGTTATGTTCTTATGAACTATCTTATAGCAATTCCTGAAAGATGCTGATGTAATGCACAGACACGATGGGCCGAATGGCTTCCTTCTGTGCTGTAAATATTTGATTCCATGAATCATTTCATTAATAAATTGAGAGGTACAGGTATAGTAAAATAATGTTATGGACCAAAGCCATGTTTGAATTTCAATTTTTTTTCCATTTGCAGAGTTTACCCAATATATGACTTTGCATGTCCAATAGTGGACAGCATTGAAGATGTCACACATGCACTAAGGACAACTGAATATCATGACCGGGATGAGCAATATTACTGGATCATTGATGCTCTGGAGATTCGAAAACCTTATATTTGGGAGTACAGCCGCCTTAACCTAAATAACACTGTACTTTCAAAGAGGAAGCTTACGTGGTTTGTCAACGAGGGACTGGTGGATGGATGGTACTGTTGCACTAAAACTGTAAACTTGACTCTTATTTTTTGAATTAGCTTGCATAAAGATTTGCTATTTAAATAAAAAAAAATGTGTCTGATTCTATTATAGACTGGCAATACTGTCTTTTACTCTATCCTTTTTGTTTTATTTCTAAAATTATTTGAAAATATGTAGTAGTTTTTCTGAGCGTAATGGGTTTTTGAAATATTAACTTGCTTTGTCCACAATTTTGTGTTTAGGGATGATCCTCGCTTTCCAACAGTGCGTGGAGTCCTGCGGAGAGGGATGACTGTTGAGGGATTGAAACAGTTTATTGCTGCTCAAGTAAGTTGAATATGAGCTAGGTGCTTTTCAACATAGATCCATCGTATCTTATCATTTGTATTGGTGTCAGTGATCAGGGTAAACTCATTCATCTTCTCCGCTCTCCCCTGCCCTCTGAAACCCTTTCATTGCCTTCTAAATCATGCGTTGTAATATAATTCACAATTTGTTGTGTAAAATATATTTTGATGTAAAGGTATTGCTATTACTTGTCCTCTGTTTAAAAGTTTGTATAAATATTGTGTTGCAGGGTGGCTCCCGATCCGTTGTAAACATGGAGTGGGACAAAATCTGGGCTTTTAACAAAAAGGTAAATCAGAACATCTCTGTACCTTATTCTTGTCTGTTGAGTAACATCCGCTTTATATTGCTCTTTTTCTTTTGAAATCTTTGCCCTTTGTTCACACGTGTGTGAATTCAGAGTGTATAAATATCACAGCTGTCTGAGGAAAATGGAATGTTCTTGTGACTGGTTACATGGTGACAAATGTGTTTTTTCTGTTGCTTTAAACAGTATGAAAAATCCAATTTTGGGTGAAAAATGTTTACTTTGGGGTTGGAATAACACTATGAAAAACATTTACTTTAAAAATATTTTGTAACCTCAAAACATGTGCAAATTTATTGTGAATTAAACACAAATTATGCATTGCATTTTCTGCTTCTTTCAAGCTGCAAGCTAACTGTAACAAGGTATTACTTAACAATTTTCTGCTTTAACTAGAGTATTAGGTTTACCTCACAGCTTGAATAGCATGGCAACAGTACTTTAAGGTTCAAGGTGTGTGCAAAGCCGGCCACCTTGTGAACTACTTTTGTGATTGTGTGGTTTAGCTGGTATGGTTTTCTGCACATTTTGACAGTGACACAACTATACTCAGTTTAGAATATTTGCATAGATAAGTAATAAATGTGCGAGTAATTATTGCTCTCTACATTTGGAGCAGCCAATTTTTTTTTTGCTTTTTTAAAAAAAAAATTCAGTCTTGTTCCACTGGTAGAACCAGTTTTTACTGATTTTTTTTCTCTCCATAGAAAATCTGTGTGAAAGTGTATTGGTTGCTGAGAGGCGCAAACTTCCTGTGCTTCTGTAAATATGCGAGCTTTCATATCTTAATAATTTCACGTCTTGTGCTGAAAAATCAGATGAAGTTATATTTTTTTAAATACTTTGTTCAGAGACCAGTCTGTCTTTGTTTCCTGTTTTAGATTAATGTGTACTATAAAAATACTGTACCAAGTCCAATCTAGATTGTAAATTTTGTACCACAAAAGTGGCACCATATGATGTCTAATGTACAGCACTAAACAACATAGACATGACAGAAAAAGGAGCACAGCGCAGTTTACAATCCTTGAATTAATTTTATAAAATTGGTCGGACAGACAGCAAGTGACTTTAATTCATTGAGTGCAGAAAGACCATTCAAGGACTTTTGTTGGCTTGGCTGGGGTCTTAATCTAAACCATTTGAATTTGACTTCTCGCTAACTTTCCCATATGCTTGTACTTCAGTGCAACACTTTTTCTACCTTTGTAACATTTGTTCTTTCCTGTCATCAATTCAAAAGGAATGGCTTTTTTATGTTAATTTTTAAACCTTTTTTGCTCACATTAAGGATTGTTTGTTGTTGCAGTTAACTGCAAATAATTAAGATGCATAAAAGTTTAATTGGTCTTTGCTTATAATTATCATTGAATTAGACTGTTACAATCCATATAAACGCTGCATGTAGCTTTCTAGAAAATAGTACAATTTTAAGTGCATAAGCAGATCTCTTTTCTGGAAATATCTCCCAGTTTTTAAATATTTACTATTAACTGTACCATAATTGTTGGTTGAATGCAACAAGCTAAACAATTGCATATGCCCCCTTTTGGAAATTGCATGCAGGTGAAAATGGAGCATCACTTTATACTATACAGATAAAATGACCATTCCTATTTACTTCAGGTTATTGATCCAGTGGCACCTCGGTATACAGCATTATTGCAGGATGAAGTGGTGCCTGTAAGCGTGCCAGGGGCCAAGGAAGAGAAGAAAGATGTGGCCAAGCACCCCAAGGTAATAAAGTTTGAAAATGGAGGTTGGAACAAATGCTATTTACAGTGCACTTTTTTAAACTTGAACCTGTTGAGAACCAAACTGAGTAAAAAGGTTTGTTTAATTTTTTTTGCCCCTCCCCAGTTCTTAATCTGATGGATTAATTTATTGTATTTTAATACATAGTGTTAAGGAGGCTTTGAAATAGGACATTTTTTTTCATATTTCTCAGTCAGATGGATTAAGGATATGAAATCTCAATTTTAACTGTGGGATTGGAAGCCAGCGAGTCATGTTGAAAAAGGAGTGGTCTGAATCTTTAGAGGTGAAATTAGAAATAGCTGGCACTTCAAAAATGAGTTTAAGCTCCCATTCTTAGTTGGTATGTTTTTTTCAAATTGTTCAAACATTTGTTATGGACCATAGTTATAGAACAAAAAGCTTCCCCATACAATCTTCAGCCAGTATTCTAGGTAGCTGATGTCATCGTGAGCTATGTTGGTAAATATATGTTCTTGAGATTAACTGTATACAGGCAACTCTCGATTATCCGCACACTGATCCAATATGAAACCATTGTAACGGGATTTAAAATTTCGGCACGGGAAGGCATCGGGCCGGTGAGTTCGGATTCCTTTCGACCCAGGAAAGCATCGGGCCGGTGAGTTCGGAGTCCTCTCGGCCCGGGAAGGCGTCGGGTTTTAACTTTATAATGTCAATCGCTCTAACGGAGAAATCGTTTACCCGGCATCGCCCAATCCCCGAGGGACCCGGATAATCGAGAGTTGCCTGTACCTTTATGAATGAAGGTGTATCCTATTTTGTGTTTTAAATGGCCTTAATATGTCATAAATATAACCATTAAATGTTTTCAGTGCTATTGAGAACCAAGAAAATTTGTTATAACATCTTTTAAGGAATACTGATTTTATAAAGTAGTAGTTATTTGTTGCTCACGCATCAGCGATTCATGTAAAAATATTCCATCCTTTCTAGACAGATCAGTGGTGCATTTATACCGTTCTTCCAGTGGGCTCACTGTCATTGGTTTGTTATGTACTCATGGCTGAAGACAATTAATTTATAAAAAAAACTTTTTTGCTAGGAGTTTCTTATTCACTAAGGTGAGGGATGTCTATGCTAAGGAATGGAACACTTGATTTTTGGGCGCCCCGTGTCATCTTTTTCCATTTCCTATACTAGCCATCCTATGGCCTCTAAATGAGATGGTCGATTAATACCAAATTAGGTGTGGGTATTTGTTGTGGGTCAAAGTTAGCAGGAGCTGCATTGAGACTTATTTTATGTTCATTTTAAATAGAACAACAACTTGTATTTATATAGCACCTTTTAATGTAGTGAAATGTCCCAAGGCGCTTCACAGGAGTATTATGAGATAAGAAATTTGACATCGAGCCGCCTAAATAGAAATTAGCGCAGGTGACCAAAAGCTTGGTCGAAGTGGTAGGTTTTAAGGAGCGTCTTGAAGGAGGACAAAGAGGTAGAGAGGTTTAGACAGGGAGTCTGAGCTTGGGGCCTAGGCAACAGAAGGTTGAGCGATATTATCAGGGATGATCAAGAGAGCAGAATTAGAGGAGTGCAGACATCTCTGGAGGGGGGTGGGGGGTGCATGGGGGGATGGTGTTATGGGGCTGGAGGAGATTAGAGATAGGGAGGTATTTAAAAATAAGGATGGGAATTTTGAAATCTAGGCGTTGCTTAATCGGAAGCAGGCTTTGGGGTGATGGGTGAGCGGGACATGGTGCAAGTTAGTACTCGGGCAGCGAAGTTTTGGATCACTTCTAGTTTACATAGGGTAGAATATGGGAGGCCAGCCACGAGTGTGTTGGAATAGTCAAGTCTAGAGGTAACAAAGGCATGGATGAGGGCTTTAGCAGCAGAAGACAGGCAATGTTACGGAGGTGGCAATAGGCAGTGTTAGTTATGCTGCGGATATGTGGTCAAAAGTTCATTTCCGGGTCAATTATGACACCAAGGTTGCGAACAATGTGGTTCAGCCTCAGGCAGAAGTTGGGCAGATGGATGGAATCAGTGGATAGGGAACGAAGTTTGTGGTGGGGACCAAAAACAATTGCTTCGGTCTTCCCAATATTCAATTGGAGAAAATTTCTGCTCATCCAGAACTGGACGTCGGACAAGCAGTCCGACAATTGAGACTGGAGGGGTCGAGAGAAGTGGGATTGAGGTCGAGCTGCATGTTAGCAACGTAAATGTGAAAACTAATGCTGTGTTTTCACATGATGTTGCCAAGAGGCAACATGTAGATGAGAAATAGGAGGGGGTCAAGGATAGATCCTTGGAGGACACCAGAGGTAAGGATGCGGGGGCGGGAAGAGAAGCTGTTGCAGATGATTCTCTGGCTACGATTAGATAGATAAGAATGGAACCAGGCAAGTGCAGTTCCACCCAGCTGGACAACGGTGGAGATGCGTTGGAGAAGGATAGAGTGGTCAACCATGTCAAAGGCTGCAGACAAGTCAAGGATTAGAACCCATAAACCTGAAGGCCAGAGATACTATCATCCCAATAGTCTGGCTAGATTTGAAGACTGGCGTCTCTATTAGGTCATTTTAAAATCCAGCCACATAGGTGTGAAACAAGTGTGCCATACATAAATACTGCTATCCTCTGTAGCCTCGGGATATGTTGAGCAAATCCAAGGCTTACAATTAATCTTGGAACATGCATCTATTTGCTCTACTATTTCATTTTACCTGTACTGAAACCTACGACAGGAGATACATAGTTTTAAATCAGTTTGTGTTGACAGGTTTGATCTGTCACACCTACATTGCATGTACGAATAGGAGCATACAAGGTTAAACTGGGTTTCATAGATGTATACAAATTACAAAGCTATAAATGCAGACATAATGTAGCAACTCTCCTTTGTTGATTGTTGGTCTGAGTGTTGCTGTTTCTTTCCTTTCCTACTCATCAACACCTTTTTTGTGTCAGAATCTGGATGTAGGAATGAAGCCTGTGTGGTACGGACCTAAAGTGTTAATTGAGGGAGCGGATGCAGAAACTTTCACGGAGGGAGAAATGGTTACTTTCATCAATTGGGGTAACATTAACATCACTAAAATTAATAGGTGAGAAAACTATAAGCATGACATTTCCTGCCTTATTCAGTCGGAACTGTCTTTCTAGTCTTTGTAAGACACCAAAAGGTATAAGATTTAATAACATTAATTTTTACTTGTAGAGATTCCAGAGGAAAGATTGCAACACTTGAGGCAAAATTAAATCTAGATAACAAGGATTATAAGAAGACAACAAAGATTACATGGTTAACTGAGACTCCACAAGCTCCATTGGTTCCCGCAGTATGTGTCTACTATGAACATCTAATCAGCAAACCTGTCATCGGCAAGGAAGAAGATTTCAAGGAACATGTTAATCGAAACAGCAAGGTATTCTTATTTGTAGTGAACACCTAGTTATAGTTAACTTAAAGTTGCTAGACAAATATCAGTAAAAATTATTTATTAAACTTAGTCAGATGCTAGGAATTACAGAGCAATTGTAACAATATTCAACTCTTTTTTTTAATAGGAGCTTCCGTTTAGAGTTCATACTCTTTTTTTTTTAAACTGTGCTTAAAATTGGGCAAGTAAAATTATTTACTGACTTTACAAACTCTTCTGAAAATTATAGGATCTCATTGACAAGATGTCTAACCGGTCATTTAAAATTGTTTAGTCGCTGCATTAGTACATAACACAAAAAACGAGCATATATTCCCTAATTCTCTTCCCCTTTAGCCCCTGCACTTTCAGTGTGGCTGAACAGTCATGATGAAACTGTTGGAATTGCAGCAGATGAAACTTATTGAGCATTAATACAGTTGAAGCTGGCAATTCCTATTTCAAATTCTCCGTGGTAGACAGTTTATTAATGGTATTTCTGTTTACTCAGTTTCTTTAATTTTGAATTGTACTTCATTTTATATCTGGATATACAAGGTTCAAACAGTGTTCTGCAGTTTCAAATAACTGCCCCCGTTGTACGAAGTTCTTGCAGAAGTAACTTTCCTCTACAATAATGGGATTACTCCACCAAGAATCCATAATGGTGGGCAGCTTAATTTTGAACTTGAGTAATGTGCAAATGTTTTGTGCACAAATACGATCAATTACCTACTCAAGTGAAAATTGCACCAAGAATAAATGATGCAGCCTTTTGTTCACAGAGTGATCTTGTTATTTGAGTAGCTTCAAATCTTGGAGCTTTACATTATAGTTTAACATTGGGTATGGTTTGAATGATTTAATTGGGGATAAAATGCTTGCTTTTTCAGCAAGAACAACTAATGCTGGGTGATCCCTGTCTAAAAGATCTGAAAAAAGGAGACATCATCCAACTACAAAGAAGAGGATTTTTTATCTGTGACCAGTCATATGAACCAGTTAGGTGAGCAATTCTGATAATCTATCTTTTGTAGAGGAAGAATATCTGACTGAAGGAAAACTGCCAGTGACTAAACGTTTCAACTATAATTATTGTTAATTCTGGTTTAACAATCTTTCAGTAAGAAGCTTGCATCAAATGTTGCCCAATAATGATAAAATCAAACTTGTATCAACTGTTGGGGATTAGTTGTGCTACTGGTTGCATGTACTCTCTTTAAGCTTTCTATCTACCATTAGTTTTCACGCAAAATGATAAAGATCTTTCGAATATGGCAGATCATTCATTGAAATAGCAATCTGCTGTATTGATATTGGCAAATGTTTAGACATTTGTATGAAGTGCTACATTGATTTCTGAACTCTGGAGCAACTCAAATATAAAATGTTACATTATATGATTTCCATATTTAAAATAGCTATATATCGCAGCTTTTTACTTGAAGAAAAGCTAAAACATGACCTAATGTTAGAATTTTGTTGATTTACCGGTCTTGATTTAGTCCATACAGTTGCAAAGAATCTCCTTGCGTTCTGATCTACATCCCTGATGGTCATACCAAGGAAATGCCAACCTCTGGTTCCAAGGAAAAGAGTAAACTTGATTCAGTTAAGGTGGTAAGAGTGGCTTTTCAAATGTGACTGAGCATCTGTAGACAGTTAAGTTTATTTCTAATCACAGCTACTATTTCTATGGGGGAAAATGACCTCTCTTTCTGTGTAAACAAATTAGCACATATTGAAATTCGAAGTTTCCTGCTTCCTTTTAACATGTGATTATTTACAATGCATAGCTTAACAAAATGTAACAACCTAACTAAATTCAAGGTCATCGTTTGACTTGTTTTGTAAAAGACATTTTTATTTTTTAAGAATAAAACTGACTCCGTAGCTACGACTGTATCACCTCATGCTGTTTCCTCTGCCTCAACGTGTGACACTATGGACCTTATTGCACTTTACAACAAAATAACTCAACAAGGTGAGGTTGTACGCGAACTGAAGACTAAGAAAGCATCCAAAGAGGAGGTTGATGCAGCAGTAAAAGGACTGTTAACCATGAAGGCAGAATATAAGCAGAAGAGTGGTATTGAATACAAGCCTGGAAAGCCACCAGCATCTACTGCGAGCCCTGTCTCTGCACCCGAGACCACAGACTTGACGAATAGCAAAATTCTGTATGACGAGGTGTTTCAACAAGGAGAGGTAGTTCGAAAGCACAAAGCCGATAAAGCCCCCAAGGTATTTTTTTTTGTACTTTCTAATTTTGAAATAATACTACTTATGTCTCTCTCCCTTCTGCTACTTTTTTGTGTAAAATTCCCCTTTCACTGACATAGGAGATGTAGGATTGAGTGAATTGTCGTTTTAATTTATCAGGTTCCCCCAGTGTGGCAGTTAAGGGTATATGTAGAGTTAGCAGATAAAACCAACTCTCCACTTGTCCTTAAATTTGTGCCTATGGTGAAACATTATTGAATTGTTAAAACTTTTTGTGGCAATCCAGTGCCATGATGGTGTAATAACTTTCAGTGAATGCAAATATGGATTCACCAGGGTGTTTTATTTGGCATGTGTTGTGACATGGCAATACTATATACATACTATGGAGTCAAGTTTTGGTCCGCGCCTAGAATGGCGCAGCTCCGCGAGCCACGCCTGATTTCCGTGCTCAAAACCAACCCTAAAACTTACCTCGGTATTCTCCCCTCCATCTGGTCGATCCAGGCCCTCGGCGCGGCGCAGCACAAGCTGTGGGGGCGGAGCCAGGTCCCGACGCTGAAAACAGTGCCGGGACCTCTGCACATGTGCGCTACAGTGTGCACGCATGTGCAGTAGCTCCAGGCGCCCGAGGCTGTGTGGGAGGGACCCGAAGCATGCTGCCCCTAGCCCTGGCAGAATGGGCTCACTGGGGCGGCAAAGATCGGACTGGAGCTCCCTCCTGCTCCGGCTCCTCTCCCACCCCTGTTCAGCTCCCGCTCCTGATCCGACTCTCTCCCACCTCCCTCCCGGTCTGGCTCTCTTCCATACCCCTGACTCTCTTCCCCCCACCCTTCAGATCCGGTCCGGTCTGCTCTCTTTCCCTCCCCCCCCCCCCCCCCCAAGTTTTCGGCGGGGCCCGCCCACCCCACCCGACGTCTTCGACCCGGCTTCCTCTTGTCGGCCGGGTCCATTCAGCCTTCCCACCCCCCCCCCCCCCTCTCCTCTTTCCCCTGCCCTCCTCTTCCTCCCCCTCTCTCTCTCTCTCTCTCTCTCTCTCTCTTCCCCCCTCTCCTCTCCTTTGCCTCTCCCCATCTCCCTCCCTCCCCTCTCCTCACCACCCCCTCCCCCCATCCCTTGCTGTCAGAAACACGGAGACACACACTGGGGGGGCCCCGTCCCAGCACGCTGTTGGAGGGCTCCCGATGCTGCAGTCGGTGAGTAGAAACTTAATTTTTAATTTTTTTAATTTTTAATTTTTTTGATTGATTTATTTATCATTAATTATTGATGATGGCTCTTTATTTGTAAAAGTGATGTGTTTCATGTTTGTAAACTTCCCTCCCTCCCACCCCCCCACTTCCATCTCTCTTCCTTACGCCTGATTTCTAAGTGTAGGCAAGGTTTTTCTGAGCGTACAAAAATCTACACTTACTCCATTCTAAGTTAGTTTGGAGTAAGTTTTCGCTGCCTAAACTTGCAAAGCAGGTGTAAGTGGCTGGACACGCCCCCTTTTGGAAAAAAAATCTGTTCTAAAATGAAACTGTTCTAACTCACTAGAACTGGAGCAAACTAAATGCCGAGAATTGCAATTTCTAAGATACTCCATTCTAAATTAGTTGCTCCAAAAAAATAGGAGCAACTCAGGCCGAGACTTGACGCCTTTATATGGTAGTGTAGTAATATGCTAATTTGAACCGCAATTCCACTAACTTATTCTGCACATATCCTCCAATTTGTCTCACTGGTGAAACATTCTTGTATAATGCATTTTGGAATTGTTCAACACCCTGGTATCTCTGTACTGTTGTACAACAAGCCAAGGCAGATGTCCTGTATCTGCAGGGGGGCAGGAGGCCCTCCAGGCACATGCTCTGCAGGCAGTGGGAAAACATGGCAGCGGAGATCAATGCCAGGAGTGTTGCAGGAAGACGTTTAATGATCTCACAGGAGTTGTCAAGGTCAATGAGTCTTTATCTTCAAATGTGATATCCTACCAACTGCGCCACGAGCCTCACCATTGCTCAAATCACTGCTTCCCTCCCCATCACCCATTCACCAAAATCTCTAGCAATCAGGACATAACTCTACCATTAATGTTTTACCTCACCCTCACACGCTTAGCACTGTTGCATGCAAGCCTTACACCCACATCTCCCAGCTCGGGCAGCTATGACCACACTTACTGACCCACTTCCCTCTTGCAGGAGAAACTAGCGTGTAATAGGAGGCAGAAGGATTTAACTGGAGGGGGGGAAAACAAGTGTGTCTGCGTATTTTAATACCCAGGGAGAAGACTATGCTGGCCAACATGGGAAGGGGCATCGCTGTGGCCACTGGCAAGGCTGAAGCAATTGATGATGAGGATATCTACATGGGAAGCCTGCAATTTGGGATCCTTGGCTTTATAAATGAAGACAGACTTCAATGAGCCAATTCACTAAATATATTCAAAAAGGAGTTAGATGAAGTCCTTACTACTCGGGGGATCAAGGGGTATGGGGAGAAAGCAGGAATGGGGTACTGAAGTTACACGTTCAGCCATGAACTCATCGAATGGCGGTGCAGGCTCGAAGGGCCGAATGGCCTACTCCTGCACCTATTTTCTATGTTTCTATGTTTCTATAATGATTTCACAAAAGCAACCTCAGAATGGGAATCTCCGATCCCTTTTTCATTCATGTTTTCCAAATGTTAGCTAATTGTTTTGTATGATATGCAAGGTATGATCTGGTGATGGCATGCACCTTTTCCCCTTCTGTTTCCACCCCCCTTCCCATACTGTCGAAGAGCACATCCTTCCTGGAGCCAGGGAACTGCCAGAGGTGCACGTGTGGAGACGCTCTTAGGATTTTTCTTTCTTTCCCTAATACAAAGATTTCTGGTTGCACTACATATCTAGATCCACATTGTCAATAAGATTAGGGGCTTAGTGGAGTGGGAGTTCAAAACTACATCTTATTTAATGGTTGTGCGCTGTTGCTTCAGTGCTCAATGTTATCTGGAGCCTGTATGACAAATGAGGCCATTTTGGATTAATTGTGCTAAACAAAGAGTTTTTATTTATTCACACTGATGAGATTAGATTGTTTAGTCTATATGTGTGTTTGAAAATATTGATGTCTTCATCTATAGGAAAAAGTAGATGAAGCAGTAAAGTTGCTTCAAGCATTGAAAGCAGAGTACAAGCAAAAGACTGGCCAGGACTATAAGCCTGGTAATGTGCCATCATCAGCTTCAAATGCTGCCTCTGTTCCATTAACTTCAAGTAGTTTGGACAACAAAGCTTTGTATGACAAGGTTGCTGAACAAGGAGAGTTAGTCCGAAAACTTAAAACCGAAAAAGCCCCCAAGGTATGTGTAATGTTGTAGTGATTCATACGTTTAAAGAGGCCTCTTCATGTGTAATTTATCCAGGTTCTGTCATAGGCTGATATGTGCTGCTTCAATATCAGAGGAGTTGTGAATGGAACAGAACCCTAGCATGGTCAGTGAACATCCCTGACCTTATGACTGAGAAAAGATCATTGATAAAGCTGTTTTTTTACTTTTCCTGTCACCTTTTGTGATTCATGTAAGTTTAAGGAGGCCTCTTCATGTGTAATTTATAAATGTAAATGTTTTTTTCTTTTCTAAGAACTTTATTCTAATTCAAGAATCCTTGTAATGGTAATGAAATACAAAAGACATGAGTGTTCATGCAGTTCCAGCACCAGTATATCTTTGCATTGCTTTCTATATCTGCTTTTGTTTGTCCAACTTTCTATTTCTGTTTCTATTTAATTGTCTTGCTTTCTGTTTCTGTTTCTGTTTAATTTTCTTACTTTCTATTCCTGTTTATTTTTAATCGTCTTCCTTCCTGTTGCAGCATGAGATAGATGAAGCTGTAAAAGCACTTCTAGCCATAAAAGTGGAGTATAAGCAGAAGACTGGTGAAGAGTACAAACCAGGGAAACCACCTGGTGCTGCAGCAGTGCCAGCAACTGCAGCCATCATCGCCTCTACAGAAGCCCCAGTACTTGATGAGAAAGCACTACACAGCAAGGTGGCAGAACAAGGAGAAGTTGTACGCAAACTTAAAGCAGAGAAAGGTTCTAAGGTAACAGGACAGGATTCTTTTAAAATGTTAGACTCACAAGGTTTGTTGCTTAATTCACACGGGGAGAAAGAAATTAGCAGACGGTCTATTTCAGGTCAAGAGCACCCTTCAAGAGCAAGATCCCCACCCTCCCCCTTTCAAACTGGAGTGAACATTGTTCAACTCAGGAGGTTATGAAGGTAGTAAGATTCATAAATAAAATGAAAACATTTGTACAATTGCACTGAAATTCAGGGTGCTAAATTCCATTAAAAGCCTGAAATCGTGCTTTATCCAAATGTTTCGGCAACCTTTTCCTAGCGAGCTGGACTCAGTTTACCAGTCTCAGTCAGAAAGGCACACTGCTTGAGCAGATTAGAGGGAGCCTTACTTTGCACCTAACTATGGTAAAAAGTGTCTCTTCCCCAGCCCGAGCAAACATTTGTGTAAGATTAGATATTCCAGTTTTGGATGCCTAGAAATTAGTGTGTACTATACTTTCATGCAGGAAATTAGTTAACTTCCTTGTTACACGTTCCAAATTTGGTTTTGTTTTCCTTCTCGTAACCTCCACTCTCCTATTAATTTCTCCAGGGGATAATAGATGCTGCTATCGCCTTGCTCCTTGATTTGAAGTGCCAGTATAAAGCTCTAACAGGGATGGAGTATAAACCGGCTGCAGGCAGTGATGACAAAAACAAAAACAAAAACAAAAAAGAGAAGCAGAACAAATCTGAGAAACAGAATAAGTCTGAAAAATCTGAAGGGCACAAGAAAGATGCAGCGAAAGAACAAGAGATGGGATCAAGCAACGGAGGTGCAGGAGAAGGTCAGGGGCCGAAGAAACAAACCCGGTGAGCAATGTTCCCTCTAATTTTTTGATTGGTGCGCGGTCCCTTTAACTAGCAGCGCGCCCCATTCTAATTTTCCCGCATGTGTGATTCCGTCTATTTAAAAGCTGGTGAGCATGGCCACGCTATTTAGTAACTATTTAGAGAAATTCAGCAAGGTTGCGCTAAGAGCGGAACCTTGCTAGACAAGAGCCTGAGTTGGAAATAAGGCAAGGCAGTGTAGACTCAGTTGTCTAATTCTTGCTCCCGTCCAGCTGTCAATCTGAAAACCTCGCCGATCAGGCAGTCACACCCATCCGCCTGGGAGTGATTGATATCGATCTGTGAGAGATCTGAGATTGGGGGCAGAGCCTTGTGAAATTTGTCCTATATTGTGATTGAGTTTTGGATTCCATTTTTTTTTCTTTTCCTTTGCAAATACTGTTCTGTTAAAGCCCTAAATAATTGGTGCATGTATTATATTTATGCGCGGACATTTATATACATTTTTAAACGGCCATACATTTCTTGGCCAGTGACGGGGAGAAATATGAACGCATGATAATTGTGGCAATTTTGAAATTTGAAATAACTTAAATGTTTAGTTTCTTTAATCTAATTCTTTTAAAAGAAAAAAAAACATGTTTTGCTCTCATGAAAGCGAGGGACATCTGTGCTAAATAATGGAAAGTTTACTACATTTGTTCCCAATTGTTAGCAGAAATGATTGGGTATAGCACATGGCAGGTGCTGAGTAAAGTTCCCTCTATTCTGCCTCAACAATGCACCTAACCCTCAGCCTGAGCACCTTCTGCTGCACCAGTGTCAGTTTTATTTTTTACTTCCCAAACTGAGCATTTTCATAGTCTTCATAACTGAGCTTTTAGATTTATGTTGTAGATTTGCAAACACTAAGAATTTGCAGGGCTATGGGGAAAGAGCAGGTGGAGTGAGACTAATTGGATAGTTCTTTAAAAGAGCAGAAACAGGCATGATGGGTTGCATGGCCTCCTGTGCTGTATGATTCTATGAATTGAAATGCTGCTGCTCAAAATAATTTCACGCAATCTGTATAGACAGACGAGAAGGCACTTTTCTGTCATGTGACTGGCTGGAATGAGGTTTTGGTTCTAGAGCTAAAAGGTGCAACCTCCCAAATCCGGAAACCTTGGGACCGAGACCGTTCCGGATTTGGGTATTTCCAGATTCCAGAACATATTTCTGATGTCCCGAATCCGGAAACGCTTGGGCTGAGGTTCTGGTATTTCTAGATTTCTGAACAGAAATTCGAAGTCCCGAATCTCGACTTTCGTGTATCTGTATTTTCCGACGGCGCGTTGACCCGACTAAGGAGGGAACGCCGGAGGCAGCGGGGAGAAGAGGAGCAATCAGCCCCAGGACATAGCGCGCTGACCCTACTTGGGAAGGAACACTGGAGGCAGCGGAGAGTTACTTTGCTGCCTATTTTTTTTTTTAAATGTCCGGTTTACGGAACATATTTCCAGATTTCGGACGACCCCTCCTCCGATCTGCACGATGTCTGGTTTCTGGAACTCCGGATTTGGGAGGTTGCACCAGTACTGTACAAACCCACTGTGTCCCTGAGGTTCCCGTAATCTCAAAAAATATCTCATACATTGATTAGATATGTACATTTATATTAATATACTAGTAAATTACCTGTGGCATTTCCCTTGGTCTCAAGGTCTGGGAGTTTGGGCAGCATTTTTAATAGAAACATAGAAAATAGGTGCAGGAGTAGGCCAGTCGGCCCTTCGAGCCTGCACCACCATTCAATATGATCATGGCTGATCATGCAACTTCAGTACCCCATTCCTGCTTTCTCTCCATACCCCTTGATCCCTTTAGCTGTAAGAGCCAAATCTAACTCCCTTTTGAATATATCGAACGAACTGGCCTCAACAACTTTCTGTGGTAGAGAAATCCACAGGTTCCCCCCTCTCTGGGTGAAGAGGTTTCTCCTCTTCTCGGTCCTAAATGGCTTACCCCTTATCCTTAGACAGTGACCCCTAGTTCTGGACTTCAACATTGGGAACATTCCTCATGCATCTAACCTGTCCAATCCTGTCAGAATTTGATATGTTTCTATGAGATCCCCCCCCTCATTCTTCTAAATTCCAGTGAATATAAGCCTAGTACAACTGCAGTAAGATAATAATATACACGGATACCTTAAAGGTATAGATTTGACAAGAGTTTGAAGACTCGTCTGACATTTAGCCTATGTAGTCCAAATGGAGACATGATGGTGAAAGCACTATGTGATCAATAAAATGTTCACTACTTTAAGTTACACTTCTAGTATATGAAACCAGATATGTAAAACATGAAATATGGGGTTGGTTCACTTATTAATGTATGTTCTTGTTTGTTGATTCTAAATGATGTGATCTTGTTTGTAGATTGGGCCTAGAGGCTAAAAAAGAAGAGAATCTAGCAGAGTGGTATTCACAAGTAAGTGTGTGTTTTTTCGAAAGTCTTTTTGGGTCATTTGTATTTGAATTGTTGGAGAAATACATGTTTGTTTCAATTTAGCTATAAATTGATGGCACTTTCTGGAAAGTAAACCCAGTAGTTAAAACATTTACATTTTTTAATGGGAAGAAAGTTCCAGATTGAATACTTTTCTTTTCAAAGTAGCCCCTGAATCTTGCTGTCTGAGAGAAAACTGACAAGAATAGAACCTCATATAATAAATTTACGATTTTAGTAACCTTTGTGTATCTTTTCTCCTCTTCTGGCAGCATCACTGACTGGGAGGAATTGCATGTGTCCAGAACAGCTCCATTCCTTTCAGTGGTGGTTGTAAATTCAGACTAGCCTAAGAACTGACTGACCCTAAAAACCTCTACCAGTTGGGTGAAGCTGCATGCCCAGGCTGTTAGAAAATTGTCCTGTGGCCAGGCCAAAGTTGCTGCAGATTGCCTGCCGCTAATTTTCCGAGCCCCTAATTTTCATTTCATGGACTTCAATGGTGGGAAATCCACTCTGCCGGGTTACCACCCAGGTAGCGAAGTTGAAAGTTAGCCCTGTAGGTTTGCAGCAGATTATTAGCTGATGGTACCAAGATATTGTCTACCACATCAGTAGACATTAATTACTGGTATACCTAGAAAGCAGTCGGTGAGGAAAGCTTTGATCAGGGAATGGAAAGTTAAACTGTATAGTAAAAGGAAGAGTGAAAGATAATATCGTAATAAAGTAAATGGATATAAACTAGGTTGCATATACTAGAAAAATATAAAGATAATGCCATTGAGATGCCAAATTACTGCTGTCTCTTGCTTTTGAATTGAGCAATCCTTTTGAACCAACTTCAAGCAATTACTCTGACAAGTGCAGTTTTTTGAATTCGTAACAGTCATGCAATTTGTCTTTTTTGCTGTACCTAGGTCATTACGAAATCAGAATTGATTGAATATTATGATGTCAGTGGCTGCTATGTTCTCCGACCATGGTCTTATACTATCTGGGAAGCTATCAAAGAGTTCTTTGACTGTGAGATTAAGAAACTTGGTGTGGAGAACTGTTACTTCCCCATGTTTGTGTCTCAGGCAGCCCTGGAGAAGGAGAAGTCACATATAGCAGACTTTGCACCTGAGGTAAGAACATAAATATATTTCCTTCAAAATCAAATCACTTTCAGTGCTCCATTTAAAGACGTATGATTGTGTAATGTATTTTGTAAAGGTTTGGCATAGTTCTGATTTTAGAAATCTGGATTGTGACTTTTATGTTTGCATGCAACAACGCTTAATTTTACACTGGGTCTCTAGGTCGAAAGTTGATTGAGAAAACAAAGCGTGTATTGAAAATTCGGCCATCAAACACGACTTGACTCTGTGGCTTGCCTATGTATGAGTGATATAAAGTTATGTTTTGTTGTATTTGATCCAAAATATGATTGTTTCATTTAAAATTTTGTATGGAATACTGCATTCTAATGTGAGTGATATTGAAATTAAGTCCAGTGATGCATATGACTGAGCAATATTAATTTATGATATAAACTTTCTTCACGTAAACTGTTTTGTTCCATGGAGGAATTAATAATTTTACTTTTTCAAAATAAGGTTGCTTGGGTAACAAGATCAGGAAAAACCGAGTTAGCAGAACCAATTGCTGTTCGACCAACAAGTGAAACAGGTAGGAAAGAATGTAATCGGAAATTTCTGACTGTTTATTGATTTGCTACTGAGTGCATCTTGTAGTTATGAAGATGAGGAACTTGAATTAAAGAGTATCTTAGCATGTCCTCCAGAAATCTGTGCTTCATATCCAATTAATTGTGTAACCATTATATAGATAAATGCAGAAGCCAGTTTGTACAACGCAAGATTCCACAAACTGCCAATGAGATAAATGACCTGTTGATCTGCTTTTGGTATTGCTAGTTGACGGTGGAATATTAAACCGGACACGGCAAACTCCATGATCTTCTCTGTCCATCTTCACATAGTGCTACGGGATCTCTAACATCCACTTGAACAGACAGACTGGAGCACTTTTCAGACTTTACATGAAGTACAGTAGCTCCTACAATGCAGTTATCCCTTAGTGATGCACTGGAGTGTCAGCCTAGTTTGTGCTTAAAATCTGGGGTGTGACTTGAACGCACAGTCTCTTGACCTACAGTACAGTCACAGAACTTTACAGCAAGAGACCATTCAGCTCATTGCCCCTTTGCTGGCTCGAGAATGAGCTATCCATTTGAACAAGCATTCCCTTTTAAAATGTTTCTTTTTGAAATATTTATCTACTCTTTTAAAAGTTATCATAGAATCTGCTTCCACTAGGATATTCTGGTAGGACATTCCATATCCTTACAGCCACCTGCTTAAAAACATTCTCCTAATCTCTTCCTTTTGTTTTGGTGATGATCTTAAATATATGACCTGTAATTACAGGCTCACCAATCAGTGAAAATAGTTTTTTCTGATTTACCTTATTGAAACCCCTCATAATTTTGTTAACATCTATAAGGTCCCGTAATTGTCTTTGCTTTAATGAAAAGAGCCCAAGTTCCTCTAATCATAAATCTCTCATCCCTGGCATCATTTTCGTGAAATAAAAACAGAAAATGCTGGAAACACTCATCAGGTCAGGCAGCATCTTTGGAGAGAGGAAAGATGGGTTAACATTTCAGGTCAATGACCTTTCATCAGAACTAGGAGATGTTACAGAAAAACCGTTTATAAAGAGGATCTTCCAGTCTTAACAAAAATAACTAATTCTCTTGTTTGTGTTCATTTTGTCAGCCATGTACCCAGCCTATGCCAAATGGGTGCAGTCACATCGTGATTTACCAATCAAACTCAATCAATGGTGCAACGTGGTGGTAGGTATTGAAAGCCATGTTTACCTGCATAAATATGTGTAATGTTTCGTGTTTCATTTCAAGTATGAATGCACGAAACCCCTAGTGTGACCAGTGGAAACTTTGTAAAGTGCATAAATAAGGAAGGATTATAGGGAGTGGACAGCAAAATTATCCTGGGCTCTTTGTGTACCTTTCAGTAACTAATTTATATCCACCGTTGGTGGGATCCTGGGAATGGGCTACTTTCCCCTTGACTGGGATGGTATGGAAATGACACATGGAATAGGATAAATCTGTGTGTTTTTCACCATTCAAGCATCCCTCTTACATTGTAGGAATTTATTCAATCTTGCTTGGTTCTGTTTTTGTTTTTAACTATCATGACGACCCCGATGTGACCCCCCCCCCCTGCTCCTGCACTATACAAAGGCCTATAATCTTTGATGAAGTTCTTTTAAGGTTTTCTCAGCTACCAGCATTATTTTTATTTGACTTCTCGACTCTCTGGAGCAGAGGAAGGTATAGTTTTCAGCTTTTAAGTGCTTAATTATACTTGCATATGTTTCTGTTTTAGTTAACTCATTGTGTGCGACCATAGCTGAAGCTGTCACCTCAAGGACACTGGTTGAACTAATCTAGAAAATTGCTCACTTTGGGCACAAGCTATATGCTGCTCTCAAAGGCTGGTGCCTTCAGCAGGTTTAATCTTTAAAGCAGTAGCTACCTCAGATACTTGGGTGATCCAGTGGAGTTTTTGTTGCACCAGTGATCGCTCCAGAAAGTAGCTCCTCTCCTAAAACAAAGAAATAAAAAAAATCATTCAGCTGTGCTGCTGGGTGCCCCAAAATAGAGCTCAGTACCTTAGATTCTTCTTGGATCCAATCTCATAGATGCATATAAAATTTAACACCAAGTACTCTGACTTCAAGCAGGGGCACAGACTCTAGTGCAAAACCATAATCTGATGGGAGCAGGATACTCATGGGACTTTTTTGTTCTTCAGCTGTTGTGCTTAGAGATTTGGGCGGGCGGGGGGGGGGGGGGGAAACAGCACTACTTGGATGATCATTCAGCCGAAGATCCAGTAAGTGGTTTATTCTGCCAAAGAGAGAAGCTTCCTTACATATGTCATAGAAACATAGAAAATAGGTGCAGGAGTAGGCCATTCGGCCCTTCTAGCCTGCACCGCCATTCAATGAGTTCATGGCTGAACATGCAACTTCAGTACCCCATTCCTGCTTTCTCGCCATACCCCTTGATCCCCCTAGTAGCAAGGACTTCATCTAACTCCCTTTTGAATATATTTAGTGAATTGGCCTCAACTACTTTCTGTGGTAGAGAATTCCACAGGTTCACCACTCTGGGTGAAGAAATTCCTCCTCATCCCGGTCCTAAATGGCTTACCCCTTATCCTTAGACTGTGTCCCCTGGTTCTGGACTTCCCCAACATTGGGAACATTCTTCCTGCATCTAACCTGTCTAACCCCGTCAGAATTTTAAACGTTTCTATGAGGTCCCCTCTCATTCTTCTGAACTCCAGTGAATACAAGCCCAGTTGATCCAGTCTTTCTTGATAGGTCAGTCCCGCCATCCCGGGAATCAGTCTGGTGAACCTTCGCTGCACTCCCTCAATAGCAAGAATGTCCATCCTCAGGTTAGGAGACCAAAACTGTACACAATACTCCAGGTGTGGCCTCACCAAGGCCCTGTACAATTGTAGCAACACCTCCCTGCCCCTGTACTCAAATCCCCTCGCTATGAAGGCCAACATGCCATTTGCTTTCTTAACCGCCTGCTGTACCTGCATGCCAACCTTCAATGACTGATGTACCATGACACCCAGGTCTCTTTGCACCTCCCCTTTTCCTAATCTGTCACCATTCAGATAATAGTCTGTCTCTCTGTTTTTACCACCAAAGTGGATAACCTCACATTTATCCACATTATACTTCATCTGCCATACATTTGCCCACTCACCTAACCTATCCAAGTCGCTCTGCAGCCTCACAGCATCCTCCTCGCAGCTCACACTGCCACCCAACTTAGTGTCATCCGCAAATTTGGAGATGCTACATTTAATCCCCTCGTCTAAATCATTAATGTACAGTGTAAACAGCTGGGGCCCCAGCACAGAACCTTGCGGTACCCCACTAGTCACTGCCTGCCATTCTGAAAAGTCCCCATTTACTCCTACTCTGCTTCCTGTCTGACAACCAGTTCTCAATCCATGTCAGCACACTACCCCCAATCCCATGTGCTTTAACTTTGCACATTAATCTCTTGTGTGGGACCTTGTCGAAAGCCTTCTGAAAGTCCAAATATACCACATCAACTGGTTCTCCCTTGTCCACTTTACTGGAAACATCCTCAAAAAATTCCAGAAGATTTGTCAAGCATGATTTCCCTTTCACAAATCCATGCTGACTTGGACCTATCATATCACCTCTTTCCAAATGCACTGCTATGACATCCTTAATAATTGATTCCATCATTTTACCCACTACTGATGTCAGGCTGACCGGTCGATAATTCCCTGTTATCTCTCTCCCTCCTTTTTTAAAAAGTGGGGTTACATTGGCTACCTTCCACTCCATAGGAACTGATCCAGAGTCAATGGAATGTTGGAAAATGACTGTCAATGCATCCACTATTTCCAAGGCCACCTCCTTAAGTACTCTGGGATGCAGTCCATCAGGCCCTGGGGATTTATCGGCCTTCAATCCCATCAATTTCCCCAACACAATTTCCCGACTAATAAGGATTTCCCTCAGTTCCTCCTCCTTACTAGACCCTCCTACCCCTTTTATATCCGGAAGGTTGTTTGTGTCCTCCTTAGTGAATACCGAACCAAAGTACTTGTTCAATTGGTCCGCCATTTCTTTGTTCCCCGTTATGACTTCCCCTGATTTTGACTGCAGAGGACCTACGTTTGTCTTTACTAACCTTTTTCTCTTTACATATCTATAGAAACTTTTGCAATCCGTCTTAATGTTCCTTGCAAGCTTCTTCTCGTACTCCATTTTTCCTTGCCCTAATCAAACCCTTTGTCCTCCTCTGCTGAGTTCTAAATTTCTCCCAGTCCCTGGGTTCGCTGCTATTTCTGACCAATTTGTATGCCACTTCCTTGGCTTTAATACTATCCCTGATTTCCCTTGATAGCCATGGTTGAGCCACCTTCCCTTTTTTATTTTTACGCCAGACAGGAATGTACAATTGTTGTAGTTCATCCATGCGGTCTCTAAATGTCTGCCATTGCCCGTCCACAGTCAACCCCTTTAGTATAATTCGCCAATCTATCCTAGCCAATTCACGCCTCATACCTTCAAAGTTACCCTTCTTTAAGTTCTGGACCATGGTCTCTGAATTAACTGTTTCATTCTCCATCCTAATGCAGAATTCCACCATATTATGGTCACTCTTCCCCAAGGGGCCTCGCACAACGAGATTGCTAATTAATCCTCTCTCATTACACAACACCCAGTCTAAGATGGCCTCCCCCCTAGTTGGTTCCTCGACATATTGGTCTAAAAAACCATCCCTTATGCACTCCAGGAAATCCTCCTCCACCGTATTGCTTCCAGTTTGGTTAGCCCAATCTATGTGCATATTAAAGTCACCCATTATAACTGCTGCACCTTTATTGCACGCACCCCTAATTTCATGTTTGATGCCCTCCCCAACATCACTACTACTGTTTGGAGGTCTGTACACAACTCCCACTAATGTTTTTTGCCCTTTGGTGTTCTGCAGCTCTACCCATATAGATTCCACATCATCCAAGCTAATGTCCTTCCGAACTATTGCCTTAATTTCCTCCTTAACCAGCAATGCTACCCCACCTCCTTTTCCTTTTATTCTATCTTTCCTGAATGTTGAATACCCCTGGATGTTGAGTTCCCAGCCCTGATCATCCTGGAGCCACGTCTCCGTAATCCCAATCACATCATATTTGTTAACATCTATTTGCACAGTTAATTCATCCACCTTATTGCGGATACTCCTTGCATTAAGACACAAAGCCTTCAGGCTTGTTTTTTTAACACCCTTTGTCCTTTTAGAATTTTGCTGTACAATGGCCCATTTTGTTCTTTGTCTTGGGTTTCTCTGCCCTCCACTTTTCCTCATCTCCTTTCTGTCTTTTGCTTTTGCCTCCTTTTTGTTTCCCTCTGTCTCCCTGCATTGGTTCCCATCCCCCTGCCATATTAGTTTAACTCCTCCCCAACAGCACTAGCAAACACTCCCCCTAGGACATTGGTTCCGGTCCTGCCCAGGTGCAGACCTTCCGGTTTGTACTGGTCCCACCTCCCCCAGAACCGGTTCCAATGCCCCAGGAATTTGAATCCCTCCCTGCTGCACCACTGCTCAAGCCACGTATTCATCTGCGCTATCCTGCGATTCCTACTCTGACTATCACGTGGCACTGGTAGCAATCCCGAGATTACTACTTTTGAGGTCCTACTTTTTAATTTAGCTCCTAGCTCCTTAAATTCGTTTCGTAGGACCTCATCCCTTTTTTTTTAACCTATGTCGTTGGTACCAATGTGCACCACGACAACTGGCTGATCTCCCTCCCTTTTTAGAATGTCCTGCACCCGCTCCGAGACATCCTTGACCTTTGCACCAGGGAGGCAACATACCATCCTGGAGTCTCGGTTGCGGCCGCAGAAACGCCTATCTATTCCCCTTACAATTGAATCCCCTATCACTATCGCTCTCCCACTCTTTTTCCTGCCTTCCTGTGCAACAGAGCCAGCCACGGTGCCATGAACTTGGCTGCTGCTGCCCTCCCCTGATGAGTTGTCCCCCTCAACAGTACCCAAAGCAGTGTATCTGTTTTGCAGGGGGATGACCACAGAGGACTCCTGCACTACCTTCCTTGCACTGCTCTTCCTGTTGGTCTTCCATTCCCTATCTGGCTGTGGACCCTTTCCCTGCGGTACGACCAACTCGCTACACGTGATACTCACGTCATTCTCAGCATCGTGGATGCTCCAGAGTGAATCCACCCTCAGCTCCAACTCCGCAACGCGGACTGTCAATCTTGGGTTGCAGGGGAAATGTACCAGACCTTTCACCCTGTCACTTTCCAGTTGCCATGTAGATGATCATTCTAAAAAAGGATACATTGCACCTAGACAGAGTACATGGGATTATTAATATTAAATGATGAGTGTGGACTGGATCGATTTCTGCTGGAATCCATTACAAGCAATCATGACTTACTCAGAAGTTTGAGGGAGGGAGCTACGATTTGAAGGTTGTTCAACAGCTTCTGTTAGCTGCTTCTTGGGAGAGATTGAGAGTGGTTACTATCTGGAGCTCTTCACTCACTCTCTCTGCCACAGGTGATTCCAACACTTGGAGAGAGCTGCTTAGGCAGTGATTGGGCTATTGGTGACTGGCAGTGGCTGATTAAACAAATTGTCTCCATCAGTCTGTTCATCAATAATTCTGTTGCATCCATTTTTCCCGTCAGGATGGCCTAAGTGAACGATGGAAGAGAAAATGAAGGGAGTGACGGTATTGAGGATAGTACTAGGTTTAGTGAGGCATTTTATGTCTAAGTGGTGCAGGGAATAAATACTATTGCTGTGGTTCTAGACGCCCAAGTGAATCCCTATCTTCAGCTATTGTAGTAGGCACAGCTTGTCAATGGGTTTTTCATGCCCTCGTCCCTTCAAGAGTGTACCCTTGGGTTTGCGTGGTAGTCTGAGATACACCTGGGATCAGCAAACCTTTTAGATCAGATACTAGTACCAGACTCTGGTCATTCTCCATGTTCTCCCTTCAGCCTGCAGGGTCAGTGAGTTGTAGACTAGCCTTATTTGGCATGAGGATAGCATAGTTTTTGGACTCGCCCAGGATTTTTCCCCTAGTTAGTGACGGTTTGATTTGGGTGAGGGACTGTTTATATACATGTCATTTCAATCAAATGAAGAGTGTAAATATAAATAGCCACAGAATGTTTTATTTTTATGTTCACTGAACTCGGGGGAACACCAGGAGTTGTCATGTGGCCAAAAGACCTGGGTATTTCAGTGATGAGACAGTGTATTGCAAAATGGCTAATCAAGTGCATTCCCCACTATATCACTTTGCAGGTGAATATCCTCGAGTAAAGGGCCATTCGACTTGTTCCACAGTTGCTATGTGGGTTTCTCTTGTTTCCATTGACGATATCTGTAAGGCAGTTGCATGGAATACCTCTTGTGTTTACCCGAATTTACTGTTTAAATTTGACCAACTCCAGGACAATGTTTTTAGTAGACTTGTTTTGGTGATGGGAGTTGAGGATCTCGGCTATCTTCCCCTAAATTGGCACTACTTTGGTATAGCTTGGAAGATGTGCGAAGAGTACTTGCATGATTAAGAAAGTGAGATTGCCTACCATGTAGAATACATCACACTCTGATTCCTCTCAACTACCACATGTTACCCTGCTCATAGGGTTTGTTGTTTTATTATGAAAATATTTTGAAGGAGGTTGTTTTTAGGTTGGTTCCTAGTTCAAAAAGAACTGAACAATTTTGCTGATATTCATCCTTTATATAGTTTGGGAACAGGGTGCTATGTGGGCAATCCCATACATGCTGTCCTCTGCCAAAACTGCTCACTATTCCAGAATCATCCTGTAATGCCAAGATAACCTCCGGCTTCTCTTCACTACAAATTGTCGTCTTAAACCCCTAAACCTGAGATTGTTTTTTTTTTAAAAAAGGTAATTCAAATACTTTGGGCTAGAATTTCCCCAGCCTAACTCGCGTTTTAATGCGATTTTTTTCCGCATTAAAAGTGCTTTTTTGTTCCTAAAATGAAGAGCACAAAATGCCCCAAAGTTTAAGAATGGCGTTTTCAAAATATCGCCATAAAGCGGATCACCAATGTGCAATGCGAAAAAAGAAATGCACCGCCTAAGTTTGGCCATTCGAAAACCCGTTCTCGGATGAAAAAAACGCACGAGAAAAGCAAGTGTTGCAGCCTCAGAACTGTCGGTAAGTAGGAAGACCTGCAAAAAAAGTAAGTTAAAATTTTTATTTTTTAATTCTTTTGCAGCGATTACTTAGTTAAGAGCCTTGTAAATGTGTTTTGATTGCTTTTTGCAATTTTTTTTTGTGTGTTCTCCCCTTCCAGGGCCTGTATTTTTGGTGTTGATGGGCGTATTTTGTGGCCAAATTAACCCCCATTTAAAAAAGGCGAAATTGTTCTTATTTCTTCACTAAAATGACATTATTTATCAAATAACGACAGACTGGGGAAATTCTAGCCCTTTAAGTCTTTTTTAAAAAAGTATATTAAAATAAAATCTATACAATTTACTTAAAGCTTTTATAAAAAGCTGTACAGATCTTAATATATGAAGTCAAATGAAAACCTAGTGCAAGCCTGCCTCCTTCACCCTCACCTCTAACAACTAGTGTGAGGAGCTCTGGGACTTTTTGGTCATTAAGATTGAGACCATCCGTTCAGCTGCCTCTGCTGCTTCCCTCCACTTCCCTCGCCCACCCAGCCAAACTTTCCCTAAGTTTCCCCCTGAACTCTCATCTTTCACTAGTTTCTCCCATTATTTCTCCTCATGCCCTTACCAAGCTCATTTTGTCCATGATACCCACCTCCTGCTCCCTTGACCCTATTGCCAGCAAACTGCTGAACAGCCAGTTTCCCTTCTTGGCCTTCATGTTAGCTGATATTGTTAATGGTTCCTTTTCCTCAGGCACTGATTTTCCCCCCCTCCCCCTTTCAAATCTGCTGTCAATATCCCCCTCCTCAAAAAGAACCCACCCTTGACCCCTCTGTTCTTATAAGCTACTGCCCCATCTCCAATCTCCCTTTCCTCTCCCGCACTTTCATATCTGAACCCATCCAATCCCATTTCCGTCTCTGCTACAGCATTGAAACGGCCCTCATCAAAGTCACAAATGACATCCACTGTGACTGTGGTAAAATATCCCTCTTTATCCTTCTCAACATGTCTGCAGTGTTTGACGCGGTTGACCACACCATCCTCCTCAATGTTTCTCCATCATCCAGCTGGGTGGGACTGCTCTCAACTGGTTCCATTCTTCTCTATCTAATCGTTGCCTGAGAATCAACTGCAATGGCTTCTCTTCTCACTCCCGCACGGTTATCGCTGGAATCCCCCAAGGATCTATCCTTGGCCCCCTCCTATTCTCATCTACATGCTGCCCTTTGTTACATCTAAACTTGACACTTCCAATGTTATTCTGGCCGGCTTCCCATCTTCCACCCTTCATAAACTTGAACTCATCCAAAACTCTGCTGCCCTTATCCCACCTCACACCAAGCTCTGTTCACCCATCACCCCTACACTCACTGATCTACATTGGCTCCCGGTCCGGCAAAGCTGCGATTTAAAAATTCTCATCCTTGTTTTCAAATCTGTCGATGACCTCTCCCCTCACTGTCTCTGTAATCTCCTCTAGCCCTACAATCCTCCAAGATCGCTGTGCTCCTCCCAATTCCGGCCTCTTGAGCAACGCTGATTTTAATCGCTCCACTATTTCTGCTATGCCTACAGCTGCCTAGGTCCTTTAAGCCGCTCCTTAAAACCTAACCCTTTGACCAGCTTTTGGTCACCTGTTCTAATATCCTGATGTGGCTCCGTGTCAAATCTTGTTTCTTAATGGGCCTGTGAAGCGCCTTGGGACGTTTTACTACGTTAAAGGTGCTATATAAATGCAAATTGTTGTTGCTGGAACAAGATGTGAATTGTAATTCCTCAAAACCAGTCAAAATTCAACTAGTTCCTCAGGGGTGTGAGAGATGGTTACTGTCCTGTTCAATGCATAGCTGAGCTTCAAGCCCTTCATTCTGTCCATCACCAAAACTGCTTACTTCTACCTTTACAACATTGCCTTCAGCCCCAATAGTGCTGAAACCCTTGCCTATCTTAGTCATTTTTACGAATCAATTACTTCAATGTCTTCCTTTCTGGCATTCTGTCCTTCACCTTTCATAAACTTGTTAAAGCTCGGCACAGGACAAAATATGAGTAACTAAATCTTGCTTGCCCTATCTTTACCTACATACATTAGTTTCATATTCCTCCAACATGCTGAATTTCAAATCCCAATCCTTACATCCTTCCACAGCCTCTGCTGCCGTATCTCTGCCACCTCCTCCAAACTTTTATCCCCCTGCACCCTTCAGTTCTCCAACTCTGGCTTTTTGCCCATCTGCCATTGGTGGCAGAGCTTCAGCCTCCTTGTCCCTTCTCTCTTGAACTCCATCCCTAAGTACCTCTGCCTCTCTTTATCTCCATCTTTAAAACCTTCTCAAAACCCACTTTTGCAACCAAATTTTTGGTTAACCTTAGCTTGGCGTCTGTTCCTTGTGCTCTTGTGTCCCTTTGGCTGGTTTCTACATGAAAGATACTATATAAATGCAAGTTGTTATTTCCAGCATTTTCTGTTTTCTCAGTGATTTAATATTGGTCGTGCGTAATTGTATGTGATTTCTTTACTCCACAGCGTTGGGAATTCAAACACCCACAGCCATTTCTACGCACTCGTGAGTTCTTATGGCAGGAAGGGCATACAGCATTTGCTACTCGTGAGGAGGCCACAGAGGAGGTAAGACATTGGAGGGGGTCGGCAGGAGGTATACACTTCAATTTGGGGTATTTTTTCTGCAAAACAAACCCTAAACAAAATAATTTTGAATAATGTTGGCTATATTCTTGGTGGATATGAATACACTTTTTTAAAATAGTCATAATTTAGCATTAATTAAATTGTTGGTCTAAAACCGGTTATGAAAGAAATGGTTTAATGGTATCTTTTTAGTTGGGAGCATGTACTATGTAGCTTGGGTTTTTATTTTCTGTATGATTTCTATTTTTTTTTAAAAGTAAGTTAGTTGCTACTGCAGGCCACAAGGTGGGGCTAGATCTTAATAGTTGCTAATTGCCCTTGAGACCGGCAGTTACAAACTGAATTAACCCATTCATTTGGCTCTCACTTGTCACTGTACGTGACAATTTTATTGCCTTCAATTGATCAAGAAAGAACTTATCTGAATGGAAGAATTACTTGTTAGGTGGCGGTAAAAGATTACCTGGGGAGATCATAAGCATTTCTGAATCTTTTCAGTCACTGATGTCGGAACCTTAGAAGCGCAATGCCCAAATCATTACACCACAGATACATTGTGAAGGGTCAAAGCCAAAAGACCACTGTGTCTTTTTTTCATATGCTAATTGATCTGTGTATTTCTATTATTTTCAGTTTTATTTTGGAGGGTGTAAGTTTGGGAATTCAATGAGGGGATACCCCCTCTTAATATATTAGATTCCCTAAATATTAACATCCACGCCAAGGTTGCCTTATTTCCAAGCACTCTTGTATTATGATTTGCATACCATGGCTGTCTTAACTTTTGCTGGCTGATATCTACCATCATAGGTCTTGCAAATTCTGGAACTGTACGCACGAGTATACGAGGAACTACTTGCAATCCCTGTAGTAAAAGGAAGAAAGACTGAAAAAGAAAAGTTTGCAGGTGGTGACTATACAACTACAGTGGAGGCCTTTGTATCGGCCAGTGGACGAGCCATCCAGGTGTGTACACACTTAAAATTGAAAATACAATTTGTACAGCACGGCCTGAGCTTTACAGGTAACTATGTAGCTAAAACTGATTTAAATCTGAAGTGTATTTTAGATTTGGTAGATCCCTCGTCACACAGTACTCCCCCCGATTATCAAGATCCATGACGAGGCCTTGGACAATATGGACCATTTTCCATACCTACCGTCAACAAGGACAGACGTCGATGACGAAGTCCAACACCACCTTCAGTGTGCCAGTGCAGCCTTCGGTCATCTGAGGAAGAGAGTGTTTGAAGACCAGGACCTCAAACCCAGCACCAAGCTCGTGGTCTACAGAGCAGCAGTGATACCCGCCCTCCTATATGCTTCAGAGATATGGACTATGTACAGCAGGCACCTCAAAGCACTAGAGAAGTACCACCAGCGCTGCCTCCACAAGATCTTGCAAATCCATTGGTACGATAGGTGCACCAACGTCCGTGTTCTCGCTCAGGCCAACATCCCCAGTATCGAAGCATTGACCACACTCGAATAACTCCGATGGATGGGCCACATCGTCCGCATGCCCGATACTCGACTCCCAAAACACGCGCTCTACTCAGAGCTTCGACGTGGCAAACAAGCCCCTAGTGTACAGAGGAAACGCTTCAAGGACACCCTGAAAACCTTCTTGAAAAAGTGCAACATCCCCACCGACATCTGGGAATTCCTGGCCCAAGACCGCTTAAAGCATCCAGGAAGGCGCTGAACATCTCGAGTCTCTTCGCCGGGAGCAAGCAGAAGCCAAGCACAAACAGCAGAAAGAGCGCACAACAACCCAAGCACCCCCACCCACCCGTCCCTTCAACCACCGTCTGCCCCACCTGTGACAGAGACTGTTGGTCCTGAATTGGACTCATCAGTCACCTGAGAACTCATATTAGTCTGGCAGCAAGTCATCCTCGACTCAGAGGGACTGCCTAAAAGAGAGAGAGATTTTAGATTTAAAGCCACTGGAATTTTATACTTAAACCACAAAAATAAATTATTTATTTAGGGTCGCTGAAGTCTTTTAACCATTTCAAATCTTATTTTGCCACTTTCAATTTTTGCTGGGAGGTGAGCTGAAAGAAGAGTACAGAACAGAGAAAGTATAACTAATTCTACATGGCAAGTGAAAAATATTTGATATCAAGAGGGAGATAAAATTAAGGGTGGGTTTCAAAGACCTCAGCCTGGATATTAATAGAGGCGGGTTACATAGACTGGGGGCTGGAGTCTCTGACAGGAAATCCGGGTTTCTCTGCATGTTGTGGAGATTTAACCACAGCATATGTCTTTTGTACTTGACAGATTCCCCGCCCAGAGGTCATCCTGTTTGACAGGCTTGGGTTCCAGCAGGCCGCAGGAGCAAGTAAATCCGATCCCTGACCACGGGGGTCTTTGTGTAAGGGGGAGAATCTGATGGGGGTGAGAGCTTGGGTGGGGCGAGGGAAACAAACACTCCTGCTCCTACCCCACAAGCTGTGCTGTAAAGGCTTCTTGTTGTCTTTGCCTCCCTTCAGCTGCCGGGTTTTCTGAAGGCTGGGAATCCTGGCCGGCCACTGTTTAAACTGCAAAGCAGGCTAACTCAGAATCTGCCAGCTTCATTAAAACATTTAAAATGTCAACCTGCCACCTGGGAGCGGCTTGGCTGCACGCTCCTTGAGCCACCTCTGATAAAGGCAAGTGCCTTTACAGCACTGCTTGTGGGATAGGAGGAGCGAGTGTTTCCCTCTCCCCACCCAATGGAATCTTGGCCTTTATTGCAAAGGGGATGGAGTATAAAAGCAGGGAAGTCTTGCTACAGCTTTACAGGATATTGGTGAGGCCACACCTGGAGTACTGCGAGCAGTTTTGGTTTCCATATTTACGAAAGGATATACTTGCTTTGGAAGCAGTTCAGAGAAGGTTCACTAGGTTGATTCCAGGGATGAGGGGGTTGACTTATGAGGAAAGGTTGAGTAGGTTGGGCCTCTACTCATTGGAATTCAGAAGCATGAGAGGTGATCTTATCGAAACGTATAAGATTATGAGGGGGGCTTGACAAGGTGGATGCAAAGAGGATGTTTCCACTGATGGGGAAGACTAGAACTAGAGGGCATGATCTTAGAATAAGGGGCCGCCCATTTAAAAAGAGATGAGGAGAAATTTCTTCTGAGGGTTGTAAATCTGTGGAATTCGCTGCCTGTGGAAGCTGGGACAGTGAATAAATTTAAAACAGAAATAGACAGTTTCTTAAGCGATAAGGGGTTATGGGGAGCAGGCAGGGAAGTGGAACTGAGTCCATGATCAGATCAGCCATGATCTTATTGAATGGCGGAGCAGGCTCGAGGGGGCGTATGGCCTACTCCTGCTCCTATTTCTTATGTTCTTATGTAAACCTGGAAGTGGGCAGGTTAGGTCGGGTTTCAGATTTTTACAATTTTAACACTTGAACCGACCCCAACCCACTGTTTTTCAGTGTTAAAATTCACCCCCTCGTCTCTTGTGATCTTATACAACATTGTATTGCAGGTTTAGTCTGAAAATTTGTATGAGATAAACTTTCTCCAGTATTGATGTAGTAATTGAAGTGCTGTTTTTTAAATTGTAGGGAGCCACTTCACACCACTTGGGACAGAATTTTTCTAAGATGTTTGAGATTGTGTTTGAAGATCCAACGAAACCTGGAGAGAAGCAGTTTGCATACCAAAACTCCTGGGGAATTACAACTCGAACTATTGGGGTTATGACCATGGTTCATGGTGATAACCAGGGTTTAGTATTGCCTCCGAAAGTTGCTTGTTTGCAGGTATGTATTTTATTTTAATAACAAAGTACCTGGAAGATAAGAATTAGGCATGAGCAGTTTACATTATTAATGCCTGAATAGACCTTGTACAAGGATAAATGATGCTGGTAAAATAATGCATTGAAATCCATAATCTAAAATAACACTCTAATGTACTATAGTTTCTGTTTATAGTCTAATAATCTGCAAAATTATTTGACGAGTGATAATTCCTTGCGAAACTTGTTTATGAACTTAATCAGAATTCTAGGCAGTCATCATTGCGAAATGGAGGTCTAAAATTATAGTGCCCTTCATCAAATCAACAATCATAATATAAACTGTTTAAATATCATTAGCTGCATAGTTGATGGATTTTCTAGTTTTAAATCTGGGATTGTATAAAGTACAACTATAAACGGCAGGCAACAAAATATATTTTTAACATGGGCACTGGGGAAATTGGAGGAGGGGACATTGAAACTCAGCTGGGTGAGTGAACTTGGCCTTTGAATTCACTGAAATAGTAGTTTCTCACTTGTTCTTTGAAACTTGCTGTTCCTACAAATGTATTTTTTTGGGGGTGGGGCAGGATTCAATTGCATATTTACAAATGAAGTGCTTCTGACCTATGTTACAAACTTGTGGGAAAAGTAAGTAAAAAGGATTGCTAGAAAACACAACAATCGGGGTTTCCATTGTGTATTACTATGCAAGCAGATCTCCCATGGCATTACTCACAGTAAATCTGATGATGCACTGTTTTGAAAGGAACAAATACTTTATCGTGTAACACTCAGTGTATTCTGCACAGGTGAAGCTCCGTTTATTTAAGGCTAGAATGTCCAATTGTGCAAATTCATTCCAAGGTTAATTGCTTTTCAGGCAAAAAAAATTATAACCCTGACTTTGTTTGTGAGAAGCTTAATTAAGAGGTTTGCTGGTCACAGTTCAAGATGCCTCAGGGTCTTAAACTCTCAACGCTAAAGGGAATAATGTTCAGTACTATATGACTGAGATGTATTCAGTGATATTAAACTGGGTATGGCTGAATTTCTTAGACTTCTCTATCTTCTGCTCAGTAATGTGCAAAATACAGGAGTCATTCCTTGCTTGTGCATTTAAAATGACACAGCTTCACCTTAATAGACATCACATTCACATTGGTCATTCTATATTATGATGGTCCTATCTTTATAAAACAGCAGTTTCAATGGCTGATGTCATGAGTATGGCTGAGAACCAACTCATTAAAAAGAATGGTCCACTGAGAGCCAGAGAACTACACACATATAAAGATAATTGATTCAGATTGTAAATAATTTTGCATTTAATTTTATACCTTATCTGGAGATAGGTGATGCTGACAATAAATGCCATAAATAAAAAAATGTTTCCATCTTTTACCTCGTGAGCACCGAATTTACAACAAAAAAATCAAGGAGTATTTATCCAATTTGTTTCATGATTAATTGCTCATTTTACAGATTGTAATAATACCTTGTGGGATCACAAACAGTCTCTCAGAAGAAGACAAAGACTCTTTAATGAAGAAGTGCAGTCAGTATCTTGACCGGCTGACTAATGTTGGAATCCGTGCCCGGGCTGACTTGAGGGATAATTACTCACCTGGCTGGAAGTTCAATCACTGGGAGTTGAAAGTAAGTGGCTAACTTCTATTTGTATTGAAATGCATGAACCCTCTCTAGTTAGTTTTGTTGGCATTACAGGTTTTGACTTGTGACAAATTACTGTATAGTGCCCACAATGCATAAAGGTACAGATAGTGAACAGCAGGTAAGCAGTAGACTTTTGCACTATATGAAAAGAAGATGCACATGTGTTCAATTTCTAGGACCAGAATTAATTTCCATACGCTGCTCATTTTTCTACATAGTGCGAGCTAGATGGATACTGTAGTACAGTGTTTATGTTTTGAAACCATTCTTGCTGACTTTGATGTTTTGAGTCATCAACACTTGTAAGTTATTGAGGGTACTTTTACTTGTAATTGGAACGGATTCATAGTTACTTATGCATTTTCTACTATTTACTTTTAACAGCATGAACTTTGGATGCAGCTTTGATTAAAATGCACTCTGAATAGCTTTAACCTATGTGCATTGTAGGTTTAAATGACCACAAAATACCTGCTGCCATCAGTATGACTAGTAACTCATCTAGCCTAATTATCCTAAAATAAGAATGTCCTAAAATAAGAATATTCGAAAATGCTACCAGCCAAGAGTTCTAATTTATCATCAAACTCAGTAAATATAATTATGCTTATAGCTAAGAGAAAAGGTTTGTCTGGTGTTTGTCAAACAAACTCAACTCTGATGTGTAGTATTAGGAGTATCCTTTATCTTAGTTAGCACTCTCTGAATCTTTCACCTGGTTTATTAAAGATTCATGAGCAACTATAGCAGCACCTCATCCAGCTTCATTGTATTGCAGCAAGTATTACATGCTATTTTCAATAAAGCTAAGATATTTTAATTTATTGCAATTTTAGGGCGTACCCATTCGGCTGGAGGTTGGACCCCGAGATATGAAAAATCATCAGTTTGTGGCTGTCAGACGAGACACTGCCACCAAACTTACAATTCCCGAGGCTGCTGCTGAAACAAAACTGAATAATTTATTGGAGGAAATCCAAACCAATCTTTATAACAGGTACCAATTATCAGAAAATATAAATCAACTTTTAGATTTCACGCTATACATGTATTTGAACTAAATATTGTTCTACCTAATGTTACCCATCTGCACCATTTTCATTGGGGGCCATTCTTCTGAAACATCCATGGACTCCCTCTGGTGAGGAGCATCTCAAGGAACAACAACAACTTGTATTTATATAGCACCGTTAACATAGTGAAATGTCCCGAGGCGCTTCACAGGAGTATTATGAGCTACAAATTTCATACCGAACCTCATAAGTAGAATTTAGCGCAGGTGACCAAAAGCTTGGTCGAAGAGGTATGTTTTCATAGAATTATAGAAGTTTTCAGCATGGAAAGAGGCCATTTCAGCCTAGTGTGTCCATGCCGGCCAACAAGAGGCTATCCAGCCTAATCTCACTTTCCAGCTTTAGGTCCGTAACCCTGCAGTTTAAGGCACTTCAGATGCACATCCAAGTACTTTTTCAATGTGGTCAGGGTTTCTGCCTCTCCACCTTTTCAGGCAGTGAGTTCCAGATCCCCACAACCCTCTGTGAAGAAATTTCCCCTCATATCCCCACTAAACCTACCAATTACTTTAAATTTATGTCCCCTGGTTGTTGACCCCTCTGCTAAGGGAAATAGGTCCTTTCTATCCACTATATCTTGGCCCCTCATAATTTTATACACCTCAATGAGGTCTCCCCTTAGCTTCATCTGTTCCAATGAAAATAAATCCAGCCTATCTAATCTGTCCTCGTAGCTTAGGTTCTCCACTCCCGGCAACATCCTCATAAATCTACCCTCTCCAGTGCAATCATGTCCTTCCTGTAATGTGGTGACCAGAACTGCACGCAGTACTCCAGCTGTGGCCTAATCAGTGTTTTATACAGTTCAAGCATAATCTCCCTGCTCTTGTATTCTATGCCTCAGCTAATAAAGGCAAGCATTCCGTATGCCTTCTTAACCAGCTTATCTACCTGGCCTGCTACGTTCAGGGATCTGTGGACATGCACTCCAAAGTCCTTTTGTTCCTCTGCACTTCTTGGTATCATACCATTTAATGTGTATTCCCTTTCCTTGTTAGCCCTCCCCAAATACATTACCTCACACTTCTCTGGATTAAATTCCATTTGCCACTGTTCTGCCTACCTGACCAGTTGATTGATATCTTCCTGCAATTCGCAGCTTTCTTCATTATCAACCATGCAGCCAATTTTAGTATCATCTGCAAACTTCTTAATCATACCTCCTATATTCAAGTCTAGGTCATTGATGTATATCACAAAAAGCAAGGGACCTAATACTGAACCCTGCGGAACCCCTCTTCCAGTCGCAAAAACACCCATCAACCATAACCCTTTGCTTCCTGCCTGAACCAATTTTGGATCCAACTTGCCACTTTGCCCTGGATCCCATGGGCTTTTACTCTTGTGACCAGTCTGCCACGTGGGACCTTATCAAAAACTTTACTAAAATCCATATACACTACATCATACGCTTTGCCTTCATCGACCCTCCTGGTTACTTCCTCGAAAAATTCAATCAAGTTATTCAGACATGACCTTCCCTTGACAAATCTGTGCTGACTGTCCTTGATTAATCCGTGTCTTTCTAAGATTTATCTTGTCCTTCAGGATTTTTTCCAATAATTTTCCCACCACTGAGGTTAGGCTGACTGGCCTGTTATTACTCAGTCTATCCCTTTCTCCCTTCTGAAACAAAGGTACCATATTAGCAGTCCTCCAGCACCACACCTGAAGCCAGAGAGGATTGAAAAATGATCGTCAGAGCCTCTGCTATTTCCTCTTTTGCTTCGCTTAACAGCCTGGGATACATTTCATCCGGGCCTGGGGACTTATCCACTTTCAAATCTGCTAAACCCCTTAATACCTCCTCTCTCTCTGTTTATTTCATCTAATATTTCACACTTCTCCTCCTTGATAGTAGTGTCTGCATCGCCCCTCTCTTTTGTGAAAACAGACGCAAAGTATTCATTAAGAACCATACCCACATCTTCCGCCTCCACACACAGATTACCCTCATGGTCTCTAATAGGCCCTACCCTTTCTTTAGTTATCCTCTTGCTCTTAATATGTTTATAAAACATCTTTGGGATTTCCTTGCCAAGAATTTTTCATGCTCTTTGTTTTGCTAATATCCTTTTTTAATTTCACCCCTGAACTTTCTATACTCCTCTAGAGATTCTGCAGCATTTAGCCCTTAGTATTTGTCATAAGCCTCCCTTTTTTTCTTTATCCTACCCTGTATGTCCCTCGACATTCAGGGGGCTCTAGATTTGTTACTCACCCTTTTTCTTTAAGGGCACATATTTGGCTTGAACCCTCCAGATCTCCTCCTTGAAGCCTCCCACTGCTCTGGCGCTGATTTACCTTCAAGTAGCTGTTTCCAGTCCACTATGGCTAAATCACTTCTCAGCTTACAAAGTTGGCGTTTAGAAACATAGAAACATAGAAAATAGGTGCAGGAGCAGGCCATTCAGCCCTTCTAGCCTGCACCGCCATTCAATGAGTTCATGGCTGAACATGAAACTTCAGTACCCCCTTCCTGCTTTCTCGCCATAACCCTTGATCCCCCGAGTAGTAAGGACTTCATCTAACTCCCTTTTGAATATATTTAGTGAATTGGCCTCAACTACTTTCTGTGGTAGAGAATTCCACAGGTTCACCACTCTCTGGGTGAAGAAGTTTCTCCTCATCTCGGTCCTAAATGGCTTACCCCTTATCCTCAGACTGTGACCCCTGGTTCTGGACTTCCCCAACATTGGGAACATTCTTCCTGCATCTAACCTGTCTAAACCCGTCAGAATTTTAAACGTTTCTATGAGGTCCCCTCTCATTCTTCTGAACTCCAGTGAATTCCCCAATTTAGAACTTTTATTCCTGGTCTATCCTTGTCCTCGTCCATAACTACCTTTAAATCTAATTGAATTATGGTCACTAGCACCTAAATGCTCTCCCACTGATACCCCTGCCCCCTGCCACCTGCCCAGCTTCATTTCCTAAAACTAAATCCAGAACCGTCCCCTCCCGTGTTGGACTTGCTACATACTGGCTAAAAAAAGTACCCTTGAATGCATTTTAGAAATTTCACACCCTCTATACCCTTCACACTAATTTTGTCCCAGTTAATATTAGGATAGTTGAAATCCCCTACTATTACTGCCCTATAGTTTTTGCACTTCTCAGAAATTTGCCCACATCTTTGTTCTTCTATCTCCCTCATTGGGGTCCATAGTACACTTCCAGCAGTGTGATCACCCCGTTTGTTTTTCAGTTCGACCCATATGGCCTTATTTGATGATCCCTCTAACATATCATCCCTCCTCACCGCTGTAATAGTTTCTTTAATCAATACCGCGATCTTCCCCCCCCAATCCCGTTTGAAGATCCTGTAACCAGGAATGTTGAGCTGCTGTACCTGCCCCTCTTTTAGCCATGTCTCTAATAGCTATAATATCATACTCCCAAGTTTCTACCTGTGCTCTCAGCTCATCTGCCTTATTCACTACACTCCTTGCATTGGAGTATAAACCATTTAGTACAGCCAGACCTCCTTTTTGACTACTTTCTAGCCCTTGTTTTAAGGAGGGTCTTGAAGGAGGAAAGAGAGGTGGAGAGATTTAGGTAGGGAGTTCGAAATTGAGGCCTAGGCAACAGAAGGCACAGCCATCAATGGTTGAGCGATTATAATCAGGGATGCTCAAGAGGGCAGAATTAGTGGGGCGAGGCCATGGAGTTTGACAAGTGGAAAGCAGACTGCATGACCGATTCAACCTCCTCCCTGAGTAAGGTGATCAGTAACTTAGCAAAATCAGTAAGTCATGCTCTCAAACCCCACAAGGGCTCACTTTAGGAACTGGAGTAGGGCCATTCAGCCCATCGAGCCTGTACTAGTCCGGATGTTCTATCTTTGTAATTCCAGTTCCCCGTCTTTTCTCCAAACCATTAATAACTTTACTTCCCATGTATCTCCCTTGTAATCACTTCGGTTGCTTTTGGCATCTATGGCTTTCTTGCAATCCTTTGTATAAAGAGGTTTCTTATGGGTTTGTTTTTAATTGCCTTAACTTAATTTTTAAATTATGTCCCAGTGTTCTGGATTCCCTACTAGTGGGAAGAGTTGTTTCCTATCTGCTGACAATTCTCCATCATTATTTTAGACACCTCAGATCACTTAACCATTTTCATCTCCAGTAACATGTTATCACATTTACTGTAAGCTGCCAAACTCTCAAAGCGAATATCCCAGTGTCTTCTGTTTGGATAATAGCATGTATAGTGGCTGGTGGCTGAAATGCAGTAAACCAATTAGGTAATACAACATTTTAATACTGGAAATCTTGTGAATATTATAATATCCTGGATTCTTTTCAAATATTCCTTTTCATTTCAGTCGCTGGTCTGCATAGTAGTTTAGCAGAGCAATTCAATATGAATAATTGTTAGCTCAGTTCCTCAATGATTAACATTTTATCATAATAGTCTTATGATATCTGTGTCAGCTGTGGCTCAGTGGGTAGCACTCTTGCCTGAGTCAGAAGGTTGTGGGTTCAAATCCCACTCCGGGAAGTTAAGAACAAAGAAATCTAGGCTGACACTCCAGTGCAGTGCTGAGGGACCACTGCACTGAAGGAGGTGCCGTCTTTTGGATGAGACGTTAAACCGAGGCCCTGTCTGTTCTCTCAAGTGAACGTAAAAGATCCCATGGCACTATTTCGAAGAAGAGCAGAAGAGTTATTCCTGGTGTCCTCGCCAATATTTATCCCTCAAACAACAACATAAAAAACAGATTATCTTGTCATGATCACATTGCTATTTATGGGAGTTTGCTGTGCGCACATTGGCTGCTGCATTTCCCAAATTATAACAGTGACTACATTAGAAAAGTACTTCATTGGCTGTAAAGTGCTTTGAGACATCTGGTGGTCGTGAAAGGTGCCAGATAAATGCACGTCTCTTTATTTACTGGATGAAATATCACACCGTAGTATAATGTTTCCAAGAAGGGCAAGTACATTATATACATTACTTTGTTATAAATACTATATTTGTATTTTCTTTTCACTACCATTCAAGTTTTAAAATGAATATCTCAATTGTTGAACATTACTGATAACTTTTCTTAGTTTACAGTACACATTTTTTATATTCTAGTACAAGTAAAGGTTCAACTATTCTTTCCTTTTCTGTTCACTAGGAAAAGGATATTGTTTTGCCATTAGTTGCACTGTCTGTTCAACTCACTGTTTTGTACTATTAACAGTGAACCGACTACCAAGGGCAAAGTCGGTGCAATAGGGAGACTCGTTCATTTCCCTTTAGCTATTCTGTTCCATGGTAGAGATTGTAGTAATTTCTGACCATTTTATTTTTCTTCCTCTTTTACAATAAGGGCTGCTCTGGATCTAAAGGAGCATATGGTTTTGGCTGATACAATGGAACAATTTCAGCAGGAGTTAGATTCAGGAAAGGTATGACCTCACTTAATTGCCTTCTACTTTTGCTGACTTTAAGATATTCATGTGGGATACTTAGCACAGCTGGTTAGCACCTGTGGGGCTTAGATTTGAATCATCATCATAGGCAGTCCCTCGGAATCGAGGAAGACTCCTGAAGTGAGTTCTCTGGTGGCTGAACAGTCCAATACGAGAGCCACAGACTCTGTCACAGGTGGGACGGATATTCGCCGAGGGAATGACTGATTTACTGCACGCTCCTTCCACTGCCTGCGCTTGACCTCTTCACGCTCTTGGCGTTGAGATTCGAAGAGGTCAACGCCCTCCCGGATGCATTTTCTTCACCTAGGGCGGTCTTCAGACAAGGACTCCCAGGTGTCAGTGGCGATGTCGCACTTTATCAGGGAGGCTTTGAGGGTGTCCTTGTAACGTTTCCGCTGCCCACCTTTGGCTCATTTGCCATGAAGGAGCTCTGCATAGAGCATTTGCTTAGGGAGTCTCTTGTCTGGCATGCGAACAATGTGGCCTGCCCAGCGAAGCTGATAGTGTGGTCAGTGCTTCAATGCTGGGGGATGTTAGCCTGGACGAGGACACTGATAGTGTGCCTGTCCTCCCAGGGGATTTGCAGGATCTTGCGGTAACGCAGGTAAGATTAATGGTATGAAAGTCTTCCTCATCCCCTGCCTGTCAGATACAAGGGTCCTACATGAAATATTTGGGGTTTTCAACCCAGTCTTCTGAGGCATAGACCTGTTGAACAAAGCTACTACATACTAACACTCTCAGTAATCTCAGGCCAAAGTGTGGTTAGCATGGGAAATATAGGGAATAATCTCTCCAGTATAGTAGCGATTAAAGGCATATTGTCCACAGGAAACTTTACACTGCATTTAGTCTGTACTTGATAAACAATACCAAAAGTTCTCCAGCACTACATCTCCCACCTTAAGTACAACTGCTGATTATAGGATTGTTAGTTTATATAGTTTTCTCACCTCATTTCAGATTGTACAGATTCCTTTTTGTGGCAATATAGAATGTGAAGACTGGATCAAGAAAATGACAACAAGGTAAAAGCAAATGTCAATCTTCTTCATTCTGTATCCATTGCTGCTGTCTGATGTAGTATTTGAACCAGGTCTAAGGAATCTGCAGAGTAAGAGTCACAAATAAACTGACCTAGAATTAATTCTTGAATATATTTTTAAAAACGTGGGCTTATTTTTTAACTTCAGTTTGAATGTTAGCTTCAACTCGAGGTGACAATATTAAAATCTTTTCGATGAGATTGCCCCTTCTGCCCTCTGGTGGATGTACAAGATCGCATGGCACAATTTCAAAAGAGCAATATTTATCCCTCAACCAATGTTATTAAAAAAACAGATTATCTGGTCATTATCTCTGCTGTTTGTGAGACATTGCTGTGTGCAAATTGGCTGACATTTTTGCTATAAATACAGTGGCTATAAAGTGCTTTGGGACATCCTGAGGCCATGAAAGGTATATGTCCTTTTTTTTTTTGCTTTTGTGGATCCATATAATTCCCTTTTGCAGTTTTTCTACGCACATTTAGCGATCTTGATTTTGTATATCAAAAGGGAAATGTGCTGGATTCATCCACGTATAAAATGTCCAATGTCTATCTCCGACCATCTTATTTTTGAGGAAGGAGAATTAACTTTGAGGTATTTTTAATATTTCATTTGTTCTCATAGATTTTATTTTTGTGCTGCAGGGATCAGGATATTGAGCCAGGTGCACCATCCATGGGAGCCAAGAGTCTCTGTATCCCTTTCAAGCCTCTTCGTGAGTTACAGTCTGGAGCCATATGCGTCAGTGGCAAGGAGCCTGCCCAAAACTATGTACTTTTTGGCCGCAGTTACTAGTGAAGATACAAAGTATGGGAAGATCATGTCTTTGACTATAAATGTTTTTATAAGACTAACCAATGACAATTACTTTCACCTTTTTGTGTATTTTTATCCAGTTATAAGAAATAAACCTTATGAATAACAAAGACAAAACCCCTAGGGCTATTGACTGTCAAAAATACATCTATTACAGATATCCTACTTAATAAATCTTTAATGAATAGATTTATCTTTGTGTGTGTGTGTGTGTGTTGTTTGGTTTAAGCAGTGTAATAAATTATTACTAAAATCCAAGGGTTGGAGAAACTGGGAAGGGGGTAAATGTTATCTATAAAAAAACAGTTTGGGGAAAATTTCCAAGATCTTTACCATGATCCAAAAATAATGAAAAAAATGCAGAAAAATGCATTTCTAAACAAAAACAATTACTTGCCCATAATTTGTTTGCTTCTACATTTTAGAATCAAGCTATTTTCTGACAATTGCATTTAAAATTGATTTAAAGAAAATGTTTTGACGACCTAGCTGCTGATGTTTGTGATTTACCTTGTCCCCGGCACTGGATTTGTTATCACTGACCGACATAGTTTCCATGGTGAGGTGCTGATGTAACTTGACTCTGGCACATAAATGAAAGTAGCCTCACCTCATACTCTTCTCAGAAAAGAAGGAATGGAAAAGTATTCAAGTGGAATCCCTTCCCCATTCTGGGACTGCTGTGAGCCATCATTTATAACACTGACGTTAGCCATCGAGAATCTGCTCTACCATGTGGTTAGTTTTCTTTAACACAAAGTGGCTTTCCCTACCGGTGCTAGTAGCAGTTCAATTAAGGTCTCCTTGCAGAACATGAACACAGCATTACAACGAGTCTGGTCAGCTAAGAAAAGACCCATTTACTGGTGGACGTAGGGCAAACATCCTGCGAACCATGCTCAGATTATGGATTTCAAATTCTAGTTGCAGAATAGTGAAGAAAGGCATCCCAAACAGTGCTGTCTGATCTTTTGACAAAATGGCAGCTCCTGCATACAGATTACAAATTTTAAATTGTATTTTACACGTGTTTTTTGGAGCCATCTTTTGCTGGTGTTTCAGATTCTGCCAATTCTAGAAGCAAATCATTATTAACGGGTCAAGTAGTAGGATCCATTCCTTGCTATAATCACTTTTGGTGGGAATTGCCCTATATTCCAAGCATTGGTTGTAATCTTCTATAAGTAAGAACCTCTTGAATTCTTTGGAGAAAGCTATTCCTCAAGGGCAACAACTCATTTTCACATTTATCAGATACCATGCGTAGAATTCAATCCATATTAAATTGATATCCTGACTTTTTATTAATTACCTTTAGAGGTCAGAATGAAATTTCATAAAATCTTATATTCCAACTTATACCTGCAGTTATCTAATTCGGCAAGTTAAATAGGAGAGCAATCTGATTGGAACAACCTCATTATATTTTCTTACATTTTTAAATATATATTACAAAAAGTTAAATAAATGTGGAGGACCAAGCAACATTTGGCTGCTTCTACATCAATAAAAGGAAGGAGCTCGCACTATTGGTGATGAGAAATTCCACTTTTAATAGGCACAGGAAATGGCTTCTGCACCACTCCCATCCCATCATCTAATTCACAACTGTAGACTGGAATCAAAAATACAGCCAATTGTTCAGACAGCCATGCCAACTCACCATAACATGGAAGACAATCCCATGGAATCCTAAAGCTAAACACACATTATCAAAGATCCAAAGCACCAATAACCCTATAGAATACAATTCAGTTCGCACCTAGATCAAAGCACCTTTAATTCCTGATCTATAGACTTTTGCATTTCTCTTGCAGCCTGTATGTTTCTGATCTTCCATTCGGAATGTTGTTTCCGGTCTCCATTTTAAAACTAAGTTTATAGGTATACAATATATTTAATTATTAAAGACTGCTAATATAAAAATTACTTTTCTTCACCTTGGATGAGGGTATAATGAGCAGAATATCCCATGTATGTAGATTATACTAAACTAGACACGATGGCAAAAGCAATAATGAGCCACAATGCAATCAGATTCAAAAGATGTTCAATCTTTTAGTAATTAGGTGACAGATGCAATTATAAACATACAATAAAGGTCAAGAAAAGACGAGCTGGTCCATCAAGCACGTCCCCACATGGTACAACCTACTCTCACTATTAAACCCATTACATCTCCACCCACTTCTCAGAAGCGAACATACAATCTCTTGGGAGAGGCAAAAAAGGGAAGAAAATAGTTGGCCAATTTAGGAAAAACCTGGGAAGTTCCTCTCCAACCTCAATAGGCGATCAAGCAAGCTTCAGGTGCCCACGATGACTGCCACCACTATCCCCATCAACCCACCTCTGTTCTATAATTTGAGTGGTCACACACTGCTAATGAACTTGTCCAGTTCCTTTTTGAATGCTTGCAGTGAATCCAGACTCTTAAGTGCCAGCAACTTATTCCAGAGGGTCTGTGATTATGCCAAAGAAGAACTTAACTGACATCTAACCTAGCTATTCTTGCGTAATGTGTACTAAAAGTGAACAGACTTGGAGACAACATTGCGACACGAGTTGGAAATAGATTGGGAGATAGAAGGCAGACTAGGGATAAATGGTATACACTCTTGACTGGCAGGATGTGACGAGTGGCGTTCCCAGGGATCTGTACTGGGACCTCAGATTTTCATTATATTTATCAATGACTTGGAAGAAGGAAGAGAGAGTTGTACATACAAGTTTGGAGATGACACTAAGTTGGGAGGAACAGTAAGTAGTGAAAATGGGAGCAGGAAGTTGCAAAGGGAATTGACAAATGTTGCCCTTTATCTCAAGGGGGCTGAAATACAATGGGGAAGAAGTTATGCTTCAGTTGTATACAGCAATGGTGAGATCCCATCTGGGGTACTGCGTTCCTCATATAATGCTTGTATATTATTCCTCACTACTTACTGTAAACCTCGTCCCAATATGCTCTAAGATTTGCCCTTCCCTGTGTTACCAGTTTAAATCCTTTGTCACTACTCCATTTACCCTCTCTGCAAGAGAATTGATACTGATTTGGTTTTGCTGAAGTGTCTGGAACAAAACAAAAAGGCACATGTTAGGGTCAATTTTGTGAGGCCCCATGCTGCCAATGGGGCCTCGAGCACAGCCAGAACGTTGTAAAGTCACGGATGCACTGCCCATGCTTTTCCATTGAAAATCAATGAATAGAAAATTCTGAGTAGCGTGCTGTGATTTTTCAATCTGTGCCTGCTGTATGTAAAGCTTTATTGGCAGCAAATGTCTTTGCAAAGTTTACCTTCGTAACTCATTAGACATAGGCATGTTCCTGTTGCCGTGCAAACAGAATATGACATTTTTACAGTGCACTCACCAGTCACTGCTTTATAGCTGCTGAAACACATTTGTACAATGAAGGCATACGATTATAATTATACAAACCAGGATTTTCTTGTGCACCTCCAGTTTGTGTTTTGCACAGTTGCCCTCCATGATGGCATCTTTGAAGAGGTAAAGATGTTTGGTCTATTGCTTCGTTCCATATATCTGTTAGAGCCTTTTTTCTATAAGAAGTAAAATGCATTGATGCAGCAGCCCAATCTTATGGCCTTATGCATAATTTACCTGAATGCAAAGAATCTTGCCTACAGAAAGTTTACGAGAATTTTTGAGAGCTGAGTGAGTGCACAGTAATTGTCAGCGTTATAGGTAAACAATTATGGACAATTTACAATGGCCCGGAATTTGCGGTCAGCTGCGAAGCAAAGGGATTCACTGTTGGCCCCCACAGTAAGTTCTCCTGATCTCTGTGTCGAGAAGTTCAGGTTTTCTGATGTGCAATTCAAATCAACGTAGCATAACTAGGAGATCCCTAGTGCGAGCTGCTGTGATGGCAACAAACTGTCTTAGCAGCCAATCAAAATGCAGAATTCTTAGCAAACCGGTAAAAGTGAGTAAGCTCTTACATTTTTTTTAAATTAGAATTTTAAGAGAGAGCAAAACTAAGATTGGGGCTCTCGCATGGGGAAAAGGCAAACACCAGCAGCACCAACAACAACGTGTATTTATATAGCGTCTTTAACATAGTGAACCGACCCAAGGCACTTCATAGTAGGAGTATTGAGATTTTTTAATTTTGACACCAAGCTGCATAAGGAGAACTTAAGGCAGGTGACCAAAAGCTTGGCAAAGAGGTAGGTTTTAAGGAGTGTCTTGAGAGGCGGAGAGGTTTAGACAGGGAATGCCAGAAGGCCGAGGCAACAGAAGGCACGGCCACCATGGTTGAGTGATTATAATCAGGGATGCTCGAGGGCAGAATTAGAGGAGCACAAACATCTTGGGAGGGTTGTGGGACTGGAGGAGATTAGAGATAGGGAGGGGCGAGGCCATGGAGGGATTTGAAAACAAGGATGAGAATTTTGAAATCGAGGCGTTACTTAACCGGGAGCCAATTTAGATCAGCCTGCACAGGGGTGATGGGTGATCGGGATGTGGTACAAGTTAGGACAAGGGCAGCCGAGTTTCGGATCACCTCTAGTTTATGTAGGGTAGAATGTGGGAGGCCAGCCAGGAGTGCATTGGAATAGTTAAGTCTAGAGGTAATAAAGGCATGGATGAGGGCTTCAGCAACGGATGAGCTGAGGCAAGGGTGGAGATGGGCAATGTTAGAGGTGGAAAGAGGCAGTCTTAGTTATGCTGCAGATATGTGGCCGAAAGCTCATTTCAGGGTCAAATATGACACCAAGGTTGCGAACAGTCTGGTTCAGCCTTCTCCGCGATCACCTGATGCTGCACAGGACAGAGGGCATCAGCACCCGACCGCATTGCTGCCCAGGAGGTGGCCTCACGCCTACCATTTAAAGCCATATCAACACAGTGGGTAATCTCCAGTGGGCAATACTTTAATTATGTGTTATTCATTAATACTGGGCATGTTATTCCATTCATAGCATCTGTAAGGGTGGAGATTTTGGTTGATAAAAGACTCATTCTTCTTAGAGTCTTTTTGCCAAAAAAGTTTTAGGGGAAAGTACAACTATAACTTGACAAATACAAAAAAATCACCAGAAGATTTGTTTTTAAAGAGCATGATGGTCTTGTGGAATGCGGTTTGAGGTCGATTTCCCCATGCTCTGCATTATTTCAACCATGTGTGACATAAGTTGCTCCACTGGATCAGGGCAGGGTATAGATGAAATGCAAAATGCTAAACAGATACAAACACAATCAATAACCGAGTAACACTTGACTTGCCGTACAGGGGTGATGTTAGTTTTGGCTGCACAAGACGCCACACACATCGCCGTCACTTGCAGCCACCACCATGGGCAAGAATTGCCGCCTGATCTTCATGTTGGTGATAACCGCCGGCTTCTTCGTGGTGGAACTGGTGTCGGGGCACATGGGCAACTCCATTGCGCTGGTCTCGGATTCCTTCAACATGCTGTCTGATCTGATTTCTCTGCTCATCGGGCTGACGGCGGGCAACGTGTCGAGGATCACGAGGCACCGCAGGAACACCTACGGCTTTGTCCGGGCTGAGGTGGTCGGCGCCCTGGCCAACGCCGTCTTCCTCGCAGCCCTGACTTTCACCATTTTCGTCGAGGCGATCATAAGGCTGATCAAACCGCAGAAAATCGACGACGTCGAGCTAGTGCTGATGGTGGGATCCCTGGGGCTGGCGGTGAACATCCTGGGTCTGATCCTCTTCCAGAACTGTTGCTGCAAGACAACAATCGGCATCAGTCCAACAGGTGACTGACAATAACCGCGCCCTGTGGGGGTCGCGCCGGCGGGGCTCAGTGCCCTGTTTGTTTGTTAGAGTCTGGCTCCAGACTGCATTGAGCGCACGGTACACACCACAAGCTGCAGGAACAATGTCTGCGAAATAAATCACACTTGGAGGGGAAAGCCACCAATAGCGACCAAAGTATACGCATTTAATACCACCGGCATTTAATATTTTTTTTAATCACCCGATTGTGATTTTGTATTTATTTTTGCGATGTGTTTTTGTATAATGATGACCGGACGTGCCCTTGCCCGGAGCAGGTTGCTTTATTTAGTGTGAGTAATGCTCGGTGTGATAGATCATCCACCAGTGTGTCTGGGCAGCTGCCCGCCGCTCCACCAGGGTTCTGTCTGCTCATCGATTCTTGTGGTTTTCTTTTAGGTAACTTGGCAACCGGCACCAGAGAACAAAGAGAAAACCGAGAGTCTGGAACCGCGTCGGCCTTGAATATTCGAGGTAATACAATGGGATGGAAAGGCGGAGCAATGTGACAGTCGCTCTGAGGATGGCTGGAGGTCCTGCACTAAACACCAGCGCGCATCTTTATTCCAATGTCTGTTCGTAGTTTACCCAAACTCACTGAGAATGTAGCTTGATATTTGGACATCCAGTTTGCTACTCATCCTCGGTGGCAATATTGAGTTGGCGACTAATGTGAATTAAGAACAATTGCATGATTTCCCACATTCTCCTAATCCTCTTGTAGGATATTTAATATTAGACATCTAGAACACAACACCGAACATCTTTCAAAGTACAATAACCACAGGACATTCAGTACTATAAACTGGAGGGATTGGTTAGGAGACTCAGCTGTAGCAAAATAAACATCTTTTAAACAGTTTTAAATGCTCGATATTAAAAACAAAAGCCTCCAATTTAGCACCGCATTTTACACAGCATTTAAAAAAAAACGAGTGAATCTCCTGTGGCATTGCTCACGGTAACAATGGCCCTGAAATTCCGGCCTCCCCGGGTGCATACGGAATTCCTACGGACCCGGGAAGGCATCGGAAAAGCTGGTTTCCAGCGCGCAATATGCAATGCGCTGGAAACGGGCATTTCCAACCTGTCAAGTTTCTGGCTTGACAGATCGTAGCCAGATTGGGAGCGAGGACACTTGGAAGTGGAAATTTCCAATATTTATGCTTACAAATGTCTCAAAAATCTTGCGACTGAAAAAGCAGGTGCATAGCCTACTTTTACAGGCGCAAGTGTTTTAAAAAACACAAAAACATCTAAAAATAAAAGTTATTAAAACATAGTATTAAAAACCCTCCCCACAGCGGTAAGTTTATTTTAAAAAACTTTAAAAAACGGGAAATTATTTTTTTAAGACATTAATAACTTTAATTTAAATGAATGTAGTATAATTATTTTCTATTTTTTATTAGTATTTTGGGTGTTTGGGGCTGTGTTTTGGGAGTTTCGGGCTCTATCACAATCATAGTAATAGGAGTTTAGGACACTGGGTAACTCCTATTACTATGATACCTTACCTGATTGGCTGCCCAGAGCCATGTGAGTCCAGCTCGAGGCCTGCGCACGCGTCGACGTGCGACTAGCAGTCGAAGGAGGCCACAGTATCGGAAGGTCCAATGTGGGCACCAGCTTAAGGTAGGTGCGTATTTTTTCTCTAAAATGCCCGCAGGAAGGCCAAACCGAAATTTCAGGGCCATTACATTGGTGTAAGGAGTGACCATGTTTGTTTTTTTTCTCATTGCACTCTCTACAAGCATCAAGGAGCTCCTTCGTTAGATGTGGTGTAGAGGTCTCGCTGCCAAATAATGTGCCTCAACCCAATCTTGGAGAAGGACCCCTTACTGCAAAACAACTACAGCAACTCTCGATTAACCAGGTCCCTCGGGGATTGGGCTATTCCGGGTAAACAATTTTTCCGTTAGGGTGAGTCTACATTTTAAAGTTAAAACTTTAATGAAAAAATACAATCAGCTACAAACAGTAGCAAAAGATGGATATTACCAGCATGCATGTACAGGTTCTGTGCCTGGAACTGGTGCCGGCACTGTCCCCGTTCCCAACGTCAGTGGCGGCAACGAGAGACAGCGGCACACACACACCAGCAAAGCAAGGGCAGAGGAGGGGGATTTTTACGGTGACTGAGAGAGAGAGAGTGTGAGAGTGTGTGAGAGAGAGAATGAACCAATACAAATGAGCACAGTGTTTAGAAGGCGATTTTTCCAAATTATTTGGGGCTGTCTTTTCACTTGTTAGCAACAGAACTTTAAATCCTTTTACAACGGTTTCCCGTTGGATCTGTGTACGGATAATCGAGAGTTGCCTGTACATTTCCATTTCTGTATTGGTGTACAATTACGCTTTTGTGGATTCTGCCCGACTTTTCTTTTTATATAAGCATTAAATGTTACTGGTTTTTCTGCAATTTTTTTCTCCCCTTCCAACCTCTTTTGAAGTCAGTAACTTCTCATTGGAATATGTTTCTACAAGCATCAGTTAGGCTGCAATACCTCGTCCATGCAGCCTTTATTCACAGCTGAACATTGACAGTATCAATCAGTTAATTTACCATAGGGCCCTATGATAGGGGCATCACAGCTGAGCCTGATTCTCTCTCTAGCTGATAGCCATGTTCTCCAACAGGAATCACTGGATAACAATCAGGAGTTAGAACCTTGGATAGTTTTTCAGGGGCAGAGAGCAATTGTAGCACCCCTACCACTGTCCCAGATGAGAACAGCTAACTTAGCACAGACCAAGGATTGTACTCTGGATCCTCCTGGTCTGTATGGGTCAGCTACTCACTGGATTAAACTCGCTGACCAATGGGGGTGCAATTATTGCTTTTCTATGCAGTGTTACAGAGAAGTATATATTTTTTTAAGCTTGGAGAACAAGAAGAACCAGAAACGCAATTGTCAGTTTCATTGTGATCATGCAACATGTATTTGTTGCATGACTGGTTTCAATACATCTCACATTATTGTGTTAGTAAAGAAGTGAGTAAAGATTTTTCAAACTCCTTTCAAAGATGCGATGACACTTTAAGATTAAAATGACAAGAAGTCTTAGCATTTTTGGCTTGAGAAAACATAAAGAAAAAGTTAGTGGCAGACTGAACTATTGACATTCCCAGCGAGGTTGCTATGGTGCTTCCTTGTAATCTCTCATTTTAAAAGTGAGCTGTGAAACTCTGTGGGGAGTTTTCATATGGACTCCCTTGTGCACTAGCAATGTAATTCATTTGTCTTAGACTGAATGGAGGTGCTTCCGGTGTCTCCATGTATCTTTTCCAGTGACACGAGTGAGATAAATAGCTCAAGTAAAAGCGACTTCATGGTAGTGTTAAAAGAAAGGAATCCGAGAAATTCTGTTGTAATAATGTGCTGAGCAGTTTTCCTTCCAAGCTACTAAGGTAATAAAAGTTAATACGTTTTTATGTATTATAGATTGATGTTTTGCTACTTTAAGCCATGTTAAAGTTGACACTAATTAACAAGTTGATATTTTGTAATAGCTTATTGAAACATTTATTATTTGTGAAATGCACCTTGTACTATATTTCATTATAAATGGAGAAGGAAAAAATTAGTAGGTATGGATTTCATATAATAATTTAAAGTATATGAAATCAAAACTTACTTATTTTCCCCTTCCATTTTTTCTCAGTAAGTTCGTTAGTTTGTTTGATTGAACATTTGACAGGGACTAGGAAGGTCTAGGTTAAAATCCCAGGATCAGTTAGCATGATCTTTTATCCTTTTGAGGTGATTAAGATTAATACCACATCTGAAGATGTGTATCCACTGTAGCATTTGGGTGCAATGCTTTCTCTGCTATTTTTGGGCCTTCTTAAATGTCAATAATAGTTACAATCATGTAGGAATAAGAAAACAGTATTCCTTCTTCTCTGTATTTCCATCTACATAGAATTTGTATTGTGCATTTCCTATTTATTAGAGTAAGGGATAACATTGACAGAAGAATGGAACATTTCTTCAGTGCAGGAAACAAATAAATTGTGTTCCCTGTCAATATGACTCCAGAGACTTGAGCATATCATCTAGGCTAACACTTCAGTGAAATACTGAGGGAGCGCTGCACTGATGGCAGTGCCATCCTTCAGATATTATGTTAAACCAAGGCCTCGTCTGCCCCTCACAAGTGGACATCAAAATCCCATGGCTCTATTAGAAGAAGAGCAGGAGAGTTTTCCCTGTGTCATGGCTAACATTTATCTCTTAAATCAGCATCACTAAAACAAATTATTTGATCATTGATCTCATTGCTGTTTGTGGGACCTTGCTGTGTGTAAATTAGCTGCCACATTATATTACAACAGTGACTATACTTCAAAAGTACTTTATTGTCTATAAAGCACTTTGGGATTTCCCGACCTTGTGAAAGGCACTATATAAATATATATTTACTTCCTTTTCTTTTAAAATTGCAACCCTAGAATGACAACCCCTATTGAGCCAGTGCGATATTCACATTTCATGATTTGTTCTTGTGATGTCTCATTGATGCTAACTTTGAAATAGTGGTACATGCATGGAAGAGGGCACGGAGAAGACCAACAAAAATGATCCAAAGTATAAAAAAGGATCAGTTACAAGATTCAGATATGTTTGAGCTCTTTTAAGAGAAGACCTCATTGAGTTATATAAAATATTTAATGGCGTAAAGATGGGGATCTATAATATTTCAAGGCAGGATAGGGAATAGAACCAGAGGAGATATATTTAAATGAGTGAAAGGTAATTTTAAAACTTAAGTTGAAAATTACTTTACTCAAAGAGTGAATAATCTCCCAGGGTGAATTATTGAAGTCAAAGACTTTAGGCTGGATTTTAAGTGCACGGGGAGCAGGGGTGAGGGGGTGGGGGCGGCACGGCTGATCCGGAAGTGCGTGAGAAATGCAGAAGTCACTGCAGCGCGTCAGTCAGTGGCTTTTTAACCCAGCCACTGCATTACCATATAATTCCGGAATTTCCGACCAATTATCATAAACGGGCATGATGACAACCCGCAAGACACAATTGCAACTTTATTTTTATTCGTTTGTGGGATGTGGGTGTCGCTGGCAAGGGCAGCATTTATTGCCCATTCCTTTGCCCTTGAGAAGATGGTGGTGAGCCACCTTCTTGAACCGCTGCAGTCCGTGTGGTGAAGATACCTCCACAGTGCTGTTAGGGAGGGAGTTCCAGGATTTTGACCCAGCGACAATGAAAGAACAGTAATATACTTCCAAATCAGGATAGTGTGTGACTTGGAAAGGAACTTGGAGGTGATGAGTGTTCCCATGTTTCTGCTGCCTTTGTCCTTCTAGGTGGTAGAGGTCATCAGTTTGGGAGGTGCTGCCGAAGAAGCCTTGGCGAGATGCTGCAGTGCATCTTGTAGATGGTACCCTCTGCAGCCATGGTACACCGGTGGTGGAGGGAGTGAATGTTTAAGGTGGTGGATGGGGTGCCAATCAAGTGGGCTGGTTTGTTTTGGATGATGTCGAGCTTCTTGAATGTTGTTGGAGCTGCACTTATCCAGGCAAGTTGAGAGTATAACATCACTCTTGACTTGTGCCTTGTAGATAGTGGAAAGGCTTTGGGGAGTCAGGAGGTGAGACGCTCACCGCAGAATATCCAACCTCTGACCTGCTCTTGTTGCTACAGTATTTATGTGGCTGGCCCAGTTAAGTTTCTGGTATATGGTGACCCCCCAGGATGTTAATGGTGACGGATTCAGTGATGGTAATGCCATTGACTATCAAGGGGAGGTGGTTAGATTCTTGCTTGTTGGAGATAATCATTGCCTGGCACTTGTGTGGCGCAAATGTTACTTGCCACTTATCAGCCCGAGCCTGAATGTTGTCCAGGTCTAGCTGCATGCGGGCATAGAAACATAGAAAATAGGTGCAGGAGTAGGCCATTTGGCCCTTTGAGCCTGCACCACCATTCAATATGATCATGGCTGATCATCCAACTTCAGTACCCCATTCCTGCTTTCTATCCATACCCCCTGATCCCTTTAGCCATAAGGGCCACATCTAACTCCCTTTTGAATATATCTTAACAACTTTCTGTGGTAGAGAATTCCACAGGTTCACAATTCTCTGAGTGAAGAAGTTTCTCCTCATCTCAGTCCTAAATGGCTTACCCCTTATCCTTAGACTGTGACCCCTGGTTCTGGACAACGGGAACATTCTTTCTGCCTCTAACCTATCTAATCCCATCAGAATTTTATATGTTTCTATGAGATCCCCTCTCATTCTTCTAAATTCCAATGAATATAAGCCTAGTTGATCCACTCTTTCATCATATGTCAGTCCTGCCAGCCTGGGAATCAGTCTGGTGAACCTTTGCTGCACTCCCTCAATAGCAAGAATGTCCTTCCTCAGATTAGGGGACCAAAACTGTACACAATATTCAAGGCGTGGCCTCACCAAGGCCTTGTTCAACTGCAGTAAGACCTCCCCACTCCTATACTCAAATCCTCTCGCTATGAAGGCCAACATGCCATTTGCCTTCTTCACCACCTGCTGTACCTGCATGCCACCTTTCAATGACTGATATACCATGACACCCAGGTCTCGTTGCACCTCCCCTTTTCCTAATCTGTCACCATTCAGATAATATTCTGCCTCCTTGTTTTTGCCACCAAAGTGGATAACCTCACATTTATCTACATTATACTGCATCTGCCATGCATTTGTCCACTCACCTAACCTGTCCAAGTCACTCTGTCACCCTGCAGCGTCTTAGCATCCTCTTCACAGCTCACACTGCCACTCAGCTTAGTGTCATCTGCAAACTTGGAGATATTACATTCAATTCCTTCATCCAAATCATTAATGTATATTGTAAATAGCTGGGGTCCCAGCACTGAACCTTGCGGTATTCCACTAGTCACTGCCTGCCATTCTGAAAAGGACCCGTTTATTCCTACTCTTTGCTTCCTGTCTGCCAACCAGTTCTCTATCCACATCAATACATTACCCCCAATACCATGTGCTTTAATTTTGCACACTAATCTCTTGTGTGGGATCTTGTCAAAAGCCTTTTGAAAGTCCAAATACACCACATCCACTGGTTCTCCCTTATCCACTCTACTAGTTACATCCTCAAAAAATTCCAGAAGATTTGTCAAGCATGATTTCCCTTTCATAAATCCATGCTGACTTGGACCGGGACTTCTTGGGCATGGACGGCTTCATTATCTGAGAGGCTGTGAATGGCACTGAACATCCCCACTTCCAATCTTATGATGGAGGGAAGGTCATTGATGAAGCAGCTGAAGATGGTTGGGCCTAGGACACTGTCCAGAGGAACTCCTGCAGTGATGTCCTGGGGTTGTAATGATTGACCACCAACCACCACAACTCTCTCCCGTTGTGCTAGGTATGACTCCAGCCAGTGGAGCGTTTTGCCCCTGTTTCCCATTGACCTCAGTTTTACTAGGACTACTTGATGCCACACCCGGTCAAATGCTGCCTTGATGTTAAGGGCAATCACTCTCACCTCATCTCTGGAATTCAGCTGTTTTGTCCATGTTTGGGCCAAGGCTGTAATGAGATCTGGAGCCGAGTGGTCCTGGCAGAACCCAAACTGGGCATCGGTGAGTAGGTTATTGGTGAGTAAGTGCGCTTGATAGCAATGTCGATGGCAACTTCCATCACTTTGCTGATGATTGAGAGTAGACTAATGGAGCGGTAATTGCCTGGATTGGATTTGTCCTGCTTTTTGTGGACAGGCCATACCTGGGCAGTTTTCCACATTGTCAGGTAGATGCCAGTGTTGTAGCTGTACTGGAACAACTTGGCTAGAGGCACGGCTAGTTCTGGAGCACAAGTTTCAGCACGACAGCCAGGATGTTGTCGGGGCCCATAGCTTTTGCTGTATCCAGTGCGTTCATCCACTTCTTGAATCTAATTGGCTGAAAACTGACTTCTGTGATGGTGGGGACTTCAGGAGGATGCCAATATGGATCATCCACTCGACACTTCTGGCTGAAGATGGCTGTAAACGCTTCAGCCTTGTCTTTTGCACTCACGTGCTGAGCTCCACTATCATTGAGGATGGGAATATTCATGGAGCCTCCTCTTCCATTAGTTGTTTAATGGTCCACCACCATTCATGACTGGATGTGGCAGGACTGCAGAGTTTTGATCTGATCCGTTGCTATGTGGGATCACCTAGCCCTTTTTATAGCATGCTGCTTCTGCTTTTTAGCATGCATGTAGGCCTGTGTTGCAGCTTCCCCAGGTTGGCACCTCATTTTTAGGTAAACATCGAAACATAGAAAATGGGTGCAGGAGTAGGCCATTCGGCCCTTCGAGCCTGCACCACCATTCAATAAGATCATGGCTGATCATTCCCTCAGTACCCCTTTCCTGCTTTCTCTCCATACCCCTTGATCCCTAGGCCATATCTAACTCCCTCTTGAATATATCCAATGAACTGGCATAAACAACTCTCTGCGGTAGGGAATTCCACAGGTTAACAACTGTCTGAGTGAAGAAGTTTCTCCTCATCTCAGTCCTAAATGGCCTACCCCTTATCGTAAGACTGTGTCCCCTGGTTCTGGACTTCCCCACCATCGGGAACATTCTTCCCGCATCTAACCTGTCCAGTCCCGTCAGAATCTTGTAAGTTTCTATGAGATTCCCTCTCATCCTTCTAAGCTCCAGTGTATAAAGGCCCAGTTGATCCAGTCTCTCCTCATATGTCAGTCCCGCCATCCCAAGAATCAGTCTGATGAACCTTCGCTGAACTCCCTCAATAGCAAGAACGTCCTTCCTCAGATTAGGAGACCAAAACTGAACACAATATTCCAGGTGAGGCTTCACCAAGGCCCTGTACAACTGCAGTAAGACCTCCCTGCTCCTATACTCAAATCCCCTAGCTATGAAGCCCAACATACCATTTGCCTTCTTCATCGCCTGCTGTACCTGCATGCCAACTTTCAATGACTGATGAACCATGACACCCAGGCCTCGTTGCACTTCCCCCTTTCCTAATCTGCCTCCATTCAGATAATATTCTGCCTTCGTGTTTTTGCCATCAAAGTGGATAACCTCACATTTATCCACATTATACTGCATCTGCCATGCATTTGCCCACTCACCTAACCTGTCCAAGTCACCCTGCAGCCTTTCAGTGTCCTCCTCACAGCTCTCACCGCCACCCAGTTTCGTGTCATCTGCAAACTTGGTGCTGCTCTTGGCATGCTCTTCTACACTCCTCATTGAACCAGGGTTGGTCCCCTGGCTTGATGGTAATGGTAGTGAGGGATATGCAGGACCATGAGGTTACAGATTGTGGTGGAATACAATTCTGTTGCTACTGATGACCCAAAGAGCTGCTAGATCTGTTCTGAATTTATCCCATTTAGCCACACATCACGATGGAGGGTATCCTCAGTGTGAAGACAGGTCTTCATCTCTGCAATAATTGTGCAGTGGTCACTGCTACCAATGCTGTCATGGATAGATGCGTCTGTGACAGTTAGATTGGCGAGAGCGAGGTCAAGTAAGTTTTTCCCTCATGTTGGTTCTCTCACCACCTGTCGCAGGCCCAGTCTGGCAGCTATGTCCCTCAGGACTTGACCAGCTTGGTTAGTAGTGGTGCTAGCGAGCCACTCTTGGTGATGGACATTGAAGTCCCCCACCTCGAGTATATTCTGTGTCCTTGCTACCTTCAGTGCTTCTTCCAAGTGATGTTCAACATGGAGGAGTATGGATTCATCAGCTGAGGGAGGGTGGTAGGTGGTAATCAGCAGGAGGTTTCCTTGCCCATCCTTGACCTGAAGCCATGAGAAGTCATGGGGTCCGGAGTCAATGTTAAGGCCTCCCAGGGCCACTCCCTCCCAACTATATACCACTGTGTCGCCACCCCTGTTAGGTCTGTCCTGCTGGTGGTACAGGACATACCCAGGCATGGTGATGGAGGAGTTTGGGATATTGGCTGAAAGGTATGATTCTCTGAGTATGACTATGTCAGTCTGTTGCTTGACTAGTCTGTGGGACAGCTCTCTTAATGTTGGTACCGGTCCCCAGGTGTTGGTGAGGAGGACTTTGCAGGGAAGACAGGGCTGGCTGTGCCACTGCCGAGGTCGATGCTGCGTGGTCCGTCTGGTTTTACTCTTCTTATTGTTTCTTGTAGCGTTTTTTTACAGCTGATTGGCTTGCTCGGCCATTTCATAGGGCAATTGAGAATCAACCACATATAGGCCAGACCATGAAAGGACGGCAGATTTCCTTCCCTACATCCTGATGTGTGTAAAAAGAAAGAAAGACTTGCATTTATATAGCGCCTTTCATGACCACTGGATGTCTGAAAGCGCTTTACAGCCAATGAAGTACTTTTGGAGTGTAGTCACTGTGTATCACCCCAACCCCCTCACTCTGTCTTCTCACGCCTACTCCAGCACATCAGTGCTCACAACAACGGTACACCCATTCCTCTTTGTCTATGCATAGGAACATAGAAAATAGGTGCAGGAGTAGGTCATTCGGCCCTTTGAGCCTGCACCACCATTCAATAAGATCATGGCTGATCAAGCAACTTCAGTACCCCATTCCTGCTTTCTCTCCATACCCCTTGATCCCTTTAGCTGTAAGGGCCACATCTAACTCCCTTTTGAATATATCTAACGAACTGTCCGCAACAACTTTCTGTGGTAGAGAATTCCACAGGTTCATAATTCTCTGAGTGAAGACATACCCCTTATCCATAGACTGTGACCCCTGGTTCTGGACTTCCCCAACAGCGGGAACATTCTTCCTGCATCTAATCTGTCCAATGTCCAATTTTATATGTTTCTATGCGATCCCCTCTCATTCTTCTAAATTCCAGTGAATTTTAGCCTGGTTGATTCAATCTTTCTTCATATGTCAGTCCTGCCATCCTGGGAATCAGCCTGGTGAATCTTCGCTGCACTCCCTCAAAGCAAGAATGTCCTTCCTCAGATTAGGAGACCAAAACTGTACACAATATTTAAGGCGTGGCCTCGCCAAGGCCTTGTACAACTGCAGTAAGACCTACCTGCTCCTATACTCAAATCCTCACGCTATAAGGCCAGCATGCCATTTGCCTTCTTCACCACCTGCTGTACCTGCATGCCAACTTTCAATGACTGATGTACCATGACACCCAGGTCTCATTGCACGTCCCCTGTTCCTAATCTGTTACCATTCAGATAATATTTTGCCTTCCTGTTTTTGCCACCAAAGTGGATAACCTCACATTTATCTACATTATACTGCATCTGCCATGCTTTTGCCCACTCACCTAACCTGTCCAAGTCACCCTGCAGCCTCTTAGCATCCTCCTCACAGCTCACACTGCCACCCAGCTTAGTGTCATCTGCAAACTTGGAGATATTGCATTCAATTCCTTCATCTAAATCATTAATGTATGTAGCTGGGGATCCAGCACTGAACCTTGCGCTACCCCACTGGTCACTGCCTGCCATCCTGAAAAGGACCTGTTTATTCCTACTCTTTGCTTCCTGTCTGCCAACCAGTTCTCTATCCACATCAATACATTACCCCCAATACCATTTGCTTTAATTTTGCACACTAATCTCTTGTGTGGGATCTTGTCAAAAGCCTTTTGAAAGTCCAAATACACCACATCCACTGGTTCTCCCTTGTCCACTCTACTAGTTACATCCTCAAAAAATTCTAGAAGATTTGTCAAGCATGATTTCCCTTTCATAAATCTATGCTGTCTTAGACCGACCCTGTCACTGCTTTCCAAGTGCGCTGCTATTACATCTTCAATAATTGATTCCAACATTTTCCCCACTACCAATGTCAGGCTAACCGCTTTATAATTCCCTGTTTTCTCTCTCCCTCCTTTTTTAAAAAGTGGGGTTACATTGGCTACCCTCCAATCCATAGGAACTGTTCCAGAGTCTATAGAATGTTGGAAAATGACCACCAATGCATCACTATTTCTAGGGCCACTTCCTTAAGTACTCTGGGATGCAGACTATCGGGCCCTGGGGATTTATCGGCCTTCAATCCCATCAATTTCCCTAACACAATTTCCTGACTAATAAGGATTTCCTTCAGTTCCTCCTTCTTGCGAGACCCTCGGTCCCCTAGTATTTCCGGAAGGTTATTTGTGTCTTCCTTAGTGAAGACAGAATCAAAGTATTTGTTCAATTGGTCTGCCATTTCTTTGTTCCCCATTATAAATTCACCTGATTCTGACTGCAAGGGACCTACATTTGTCTTCACTAATCTTTTTCTCTTCACATATCTATAGAAGCTTTTGCAGTCAGTTTTTATGTTCCCTGCAAGCTTACACTCATACTCTATTTTCCCCCTCTTAATTAAACCCTTTGTCCTCCTCTGCTAAATTCCAAATTTCTCCCAGTCCTCAGGTTTGCTGCTTTTTCTGGCCTTTTATATGCCTCTTCCTTGGATTTAACACTATCCCTAATTTCCCTTGTTAGCCACGGTTGAGCCAGCTTCCCCGTTTTATTTTTACTCCAGACAGGGATGTACAATTGTTGAAGTTCATCCATGTGATCTTTAAATGTTTGCCATTGCCTATCCACCGTCAACCCTTTAAGTATCATTCTCCAGTCTATCCTAGCCAATTCACGTCTCATACCGTCGAAGTTTCCTTTCTTTAAGTTCAGGACCCTAGTCTCTGAATTAATCGTGTCACTCTCCATCTTAATGAAGAATTCTACTATGCACTTCCTCACATCCCCATCTATCCATCCACCACTGACACTCTCCTCCATATTGGCCAACAACAAATGCTTTCCATCCATCTGTTCAATACATGCCATATATCTCACTCATAGGTCCCTTCTTTCCCTTCTTACAGGAGGAGAGAGCACAGAACACAAAGGAGAGGCAGAGAACTGGCAGTGGCCCTCCACAGATCTCGCAGCTAGCGAGAGCAGTGGAAGAGGCGTCGGAGATCAGTGGAGTCTCGGCATACCTAGCCATTGGAGATGGGGGTCCCAGCTACCTGGTGACAGAATTAAATATCAGACAGCCACATAGCATACAACACTCACCTATGTTAATGATGTCAACTGTGAGTGAAATATGGTCATGTGCATAATGATAACGTCAAACTTTATTACCTTGACAGTACTCATTCATGTTTTTTCTCTCCCACAGGGCCTTTGCGCATCCCGCAGCAGTTGGTCCAGCTGACCGATGATTATGACGACTCCTCAGAGGAGGTCACTCCCTCTGAGGGTGCACCATCACAGGCCTCATGCAGACCATGCACCAGCTCAGATACTCACACTTCGGTGGGACCAGATAATTGGGTTTTCTACTGGTGACTCACATATCACAAGTGAGCAAGAGCAGACGTTGGAGTCAGGGACAGCAGTGGGGAGTCCGCATTGGAGGTCGCAGGTGGCTCCAAGGTCTGCTCAGTTGGATGCAGATCCTGTACCTCGGGCCATTGATGAACAGGATACTTATGGAGCAGCAGCAGAGAATGTGTGATGTACTGGCAGGCGTTCAAGCCACACTGCAGGCTTGCAGAGAGATTGGAGGAGTCCATCTCAAGCATGAGTGGTGTGATGTTGCAGGCTTTTGCGATGATGTCTTCGTCGATGGAAAGAGTGGCCCCGTGCTCGGAGCATCAAATGTGGCAATCACACGAGTGCATGCCAACATTCACCAATGGCTTGCACACTATGAATGCCACTTTAAATAGAATGACTGATACCCTAGCCTTGGCCGTTCATCACCCCACTGATGTGCAGCAAAGTGTTCTCCAGTTCGTTGCTAGCAGGGAAGTGCTATAAGATTTAGGATCACAGATCACACAGAGATGCCCAAAGGGTCTTGGGAGTTATAAGGCATTAAGGGAGCAATAGTTCAAATATAGTCAAACACCACACAATCAGGATAGACATAGTAGACATACGACTGTGACAAGTAGCTGTTAGTAATCCCGATCCGACCGTCTGCCCTGAAACGCCTTCTGGGTCTTTCTTTTATTCTCTTTTTAGTGGTGGGCCTGGTGTAGGATATTGGCAGGACCATTTAACCTATGATATGTCAGGTTCTTTGTCTCAACTCTTGGGTGAAACTCTCCTCTTCATATCCTCCCAAGGTTGGAATCAGACATGCCATTTTTGGCCTTCAGATGTTTGGAGCAGCCCGTTGTCAGTTATTTATGTTCACGCTGTTCAAGTTGCTTTAGCTATGGTACCATGGCATGAATCAGTAAGTCTAACACCAGTCTGAAGAGACTTTTTGGCCTTAAGTTATTTCTTCCAATTCATGACTGGGCCACGAGAGGGATGATGATGAAAGGGAACATGGAAGTGGGGACTCAACTCAAAGCACTTCCACTTTTCACCAGTTGTCCGCCCTCGCTCACCGCTAGTCAGTACCCAACATGCTGCCTCATGTCCCGATGGACTAGTCTGCCCCTGCCCGTATGGGCACCAGGACGTCGGCCAAGAGCATCTCAGCTCACAGGGGAAGGATCTGAGCAGCCTGCCTCTACCCCTGCTGAAACGACAGGGGTTGCACCTTGTGGTAGGCAAACGAAGAGTAAACATTTAGAGTTGCGCAGGAGTATGTACATGGGTGTGTTACACATTGTTAGGATGTTAAGTTTCTGTTTTATATGTGAACCAGATAAATATTGTTCTGTACCGCTATCATGTCTTGTCTATTCTTGGTTGCTGGCTGATAAATGGCCTTTTCAGCTGTGTGATGATGAATTGGAAGACATGAATTGATGCTGAGCAATGGGCAATAATGAGAGCACCCCGGGCAACAATGTGCACCGCTGGTGGTGCATTGCCCGCATCACCTTCTGCCTTCTCCTCCTCCCTTTCTTTCTCGTCTTCCTCCACCTCCTCGGAATCGTCTGATGAAGCTCTGTGCTATAAGCGCATCTTCAGCATGGCAATGGCTTGTTCGATGACACTTCTGGTGTTCATTGTGGCGCTCCTGCGCCTCATTTCTTGGGTTTCTGAGAGGTGTTATCAGCCACTTTTTACGTGAGTATCCCTCGTCTCCGAGCAGCCAGCCGGTAACTCTGCTTCCAGGTGCAAAGATGATTGGGAGGGTGAACTGCAGCAGGAAGAAAGCATCATGGCAGCTGTCCGTGAATCTTGCACACATCTGCATAAAGATGTTTTTGTGGTTACACACTAGCTGCACATTGATGGAGCGGAAGCCCTTGCAGTTGATGAATATTCTGGGTGATCAATCAGTACTTTAATTGCCACAGGTGTGCAGCCGATGACGCCCTGCACCTGTGGGAAGCCAGCCAGAGCCGCAAAGCTGAGCGCCCGCTCACTCTGACTGGCATCATCGCAGGCAAAGTTGACGTGACAGCCCTGGAAAACAAACCATTAGGTACCTGTCTGATGCATTTGTCTGCCGCTGACTGTGGGCTCCTGCAAATGTTTCTGGTAAAGCCCTGGAGGGATCCAGATGCAGACAAGTTGAGGGCGGTGGTGACTTTGACAGCCACTGGCTGCAAGTATCTGCCGCCAACTGACACGACATCCTGAGCCTCCTTAGACACAGGTGAGACACAGAAGTTTATCCTCTGCCTGTACACCCTGTGTTCTGGGTATGGTCTCCAACGAGCTGCACCTCTCTGCTGATTCCCTCTCTCCTGTGGAGGTCAGTGAGCAGCAGACTGGGACGGTGCAGCTCCTGCTGTTGGTCATCATCTGAAGTCCAAAGTAACATCACAGGCAGTCCCTCGAAGCGAGGATGACTTGTTTCTACGCCAAAAATGGATGAGTTCACAGGTGTTTCAATGAAGGACCTAATATTCCAGATCCCGAACTACACCTTGAAGGGTGGAAGGTGCCTGTGCGTGGATTTTTTTAACGTGTGGTGGCCGTTGCACACCAGCTTGACAGAGCTAGGTCTTGGTCCAATGGCAAGGATTACCCAAGATGACTGGAGACCAGTTCTGCTGCACAGACCTAGCGTGCACACATATCGCAGTGTGGACTGGCCCGTGCTGCCCCTGGGCCCTCGCCTCTTCTGGGCCCCAAACTCACGCCTCTCCTGGGCCCTGGTCACTTCCCTCTACAAACCCTTGCCGCTCCTTCGCCCCTCCTGTTGTGCCTGCCCACACTGCAATCAGCGACCTGGCTTCGCAGCCGTCGCCCTCCTGCAGCAGCACGTGCTGCTCCCTACAGTGGTTTGCCGCCGCACGCTGCTCCCTCCAATGGCCCCGGCCTGCTGATGGTCCCAGAAGCGACCTGTCTTGGCTCCTTCTCTGGCCAGGAGATCCGCCCGCTGGTTACCCTCTGCCCTGGGCTCTGTCTTAAAATATGCCTTAACCTTGTGGATGTAGACATCCCTATTGTTCCCTAGGGCTGCCACTATCCTTACTAGCAGGGGTTTGGTTACCAGGGGCTTCCCATCTGCGGATGTGTACCCCCGTGTGACCAAATAGCCAGATACTCTATACACGAATTGCAAGTAAACATACTGTCCGAACAAATCGTGTACGGGGTAGGGAATTCCTCGTGGTGTGTCACCACCTACATCACTGCTGACAGTTCAGCCTGCTGGGTGCTCAGGGTGCTGGGGAGTTTAAGTGCCAAAGCTATGCAGGCCGGGACCACGCTGATTTCCGGGCTGGGCCACCGCATGCTGCTCCTTCCAATGGCCAAAGTAACACAGCGTAAGCGGCACCCATGATAGATCAGAGCTCCAAAGTACAGATCAGAGCTCCAAACTTCCAAAGTGTAGATGACCCCTCCAAAATGTGCAAAGTAACCTCTCAGCACAAATACTGTGAACAAACCCTTTCACACAAGCAGGTAAGAAAGCAGCTGTGAGTACTCACTAGTTATTGGCATATTTCCCTGTCATGCCTTCAGCCCCCTCAATTGTCGCTTTCTTCTCACCTTGCTTTCACTGGCGAGTTCCAGGAAGCCCTGAAAACCCATGGCGCCAAAGTTAAATTACAAAACCTATGCCCCAATATCGCTGTAATTAAGTGATTAACATATTGAAATTGTCAACCCGGTTCTCCCAAAGAAGTTACCCGCATGCAGCCTAATGCTGCGTTAAATGTGGAAATCGGTAGATTGGAGCCGACTTCCCGACCCACTCACATTTTTCCGGGATTTCACACCAACCCACATCCAAACCCACGTGCCTGCTCATGTTAAAACTCCCCCCTTTGAGTTCAAAATGAAATTGGATGGTAGACTGGGTGATTTGGTGTACCAGAGGAACAAGCTTCAAACAGTCAAATAGTCTCCGTACCCTTTTTCATATGCACAGTATTAGGGTGAAACTGTTCCAGATTACAATTACATTACTGGGAGCCAGTTTAGATTAACAGTTATCACTGGCTAGTATTGTACACTGACTGTTTTTGTACTTTATAATCACTGATAAATACTTATTTTCTAGGTGTCCTTCTACATGTAATGGGCGATGCATTGGGATCGGTGGTGGTGGTAGTCGCTGCTACTATATTCTACATATTTCCACTTGATAAAGATGAAATCTGTAACTGGGAATGCTATGTTGATCCAAGCCTGACAGTCATCATGGTTATAATAGTTCTATCATCCGCTTTCCCACTCGTAAAAGAAACAACAATTATTCTGCTCCAGATGGTACCCAAAGGGATCAAATTGCATGATTTGGGTAAGCTAATCTGTTTACTGAGTAAGATTAATGTGTGTCATGGACTCGAGCTCTCGTTAAAATTGGAAATCCACATCCCAAACATGAGGAAAAAGATTGGAATTTTGTGTGCCTAGGGTTTAATATTTCATGCCATATTTAGCCTGCTTCAAGTTAGCTGACATTGAACCAGCTCAAAAAACATTAAGAAAATATTCTGCCAATAATCTGAGTAAAGTTCAGCATTGATTGGAAACTATTTTGGCTAAAAATTCGAGTACACTGAAAACCTGCCGGTATCAGTGTCGGCCAAGGCTAATGGCTGCCCACCGAGAGAGCGTAGGCAGCCCTGGTATTTTAGTGCTGCCTGCTAATTAATATTAGTAGTGCATTGATTTTGTGGTGTAACGCGCTCTTTCCAGCGCTAAGCTCAGCAGGAGGCCGACGGTCATGTCTGTCTCCTGCCTGTAGTGAAGGGGAATGGGGAAGACCAGAATGAACCTGTCAGCCATATACAGAACATTGCCGTACTTGCCAGATGTTTGTTGATTATTTAATTAATTGAAATGAATGCACCTGCCTTCTCTGTAACACTAATCGTTCTCCAATGGTTACTCGCAAAAGTGTTTAAATGTGTAGTAATCGTGCCAGCTTTTAGTGGGTCTTGCATACTCAACACAAAATAATTATTTGATAATTGGTTATGGAATTTTGAATAAATTAATTATAATTCCTTAAAATCTTAAGCAGTTGAGTCCAGATTTGCTAGTGATGTTCTGGTGAAGCTATCATAAAGATAAAAGAGATCTTATCAGAGATGATCGTCAAATGTTGCAGTGGAGTTCTAACCAATCTGATACTCCTTAGGAATTTTTTTTTTGTTTGCTGGGAATCTGCCGAGGGATTTGTAGTTTTGTATAGGTCTTCAGTTCTGAAGTAAAGGCTTGTTCCACAAGATTTCACCCATTGATTTACTGACCCACAAACACTGTAGGCCTCCTGGAAAGCCGCCAGAAAATACAACTTCGCCCCCTGCCCCCACAACCACTAATGAACAAAAAATGATATTATAAAAGAAGAACCTTGGCAAAGGACGCATTTGAAGTTCTGGCATCCATCTGAGATGTTTTCCATTTGTCAGCCTCCATCCTTGTATACAATCTGCTAAATCCTGCCAGACTCCTCATGGCCCTTAATGCTGCTGAAACGCTTTCTGTGGCTGCATGGACAAGCGTGCTTTCGAGAGAGCAGCAATAGGAGCAGTGAACTCCAAAATGGATAAGCGGACGTCAACTCGGTGTTGTATGGCATTTGATGTCACTCTCCTACTCATTACAATACTTTCGGCGAGTGCAGTGCTGCCGACCTGCCAAAAATGGCGGCTGCTGCCGGACCCACTAGCAGTGGGCGATAATGTGCTGGCCGTCATTTTGTTCACCAAATCTAGCGATAATGGATAGGGCTAAACCCCAGAATTGTTCACCCTTTGATTCTTGTCTCACCAGAGATGAATAAATGTACAGGAACATAAAGTTGTATGTCTAACACCACTTTATTTTCCTAATTCTCTGTATGCTAATATAACATGGTTATCAGAGTGATCACCACAAATAGTACAATAACTTTGTTACTGAATTACAAGAATGCAGGTTGAAGCTCCCTTATCCAGAACTCCCTTATTCGGAACCACTCCTTGTCCAGAACCATTCCCGGCCACCGAGAGGCATATTCGCAGAACTCCGACATGAACAAATTGAAGTCCTTCCTCTCTGCCGACTCCCGCAATCGCTGACCTGACCCCGTGATCCACCGCCCCGCCCCCATGATCTCTCTGCCGCACTCCCAGACCCAAGCCAGCCAGCCCAGATATCCTCTTGCTCAGTACCTGTACCATCCAATTTAACGTGACCACCCCTCGTCCGGAAAAATCCCTTATCCAGAACAGGCCACGTCCCGAGGGTTCCGGATAAGGGAGGTTCAACCTGTACAGCCTTAGCTGGATTCAAATTAATATAATATCTTTCCACTCAGCAGTCGCTTTAGAGGATTACACTCCGGGGTGGTAGCGGGCACGATCGGTGGTGGGTCAGGTGGGAACGTTGTTATTTTTGACAGAAGGTCATCTCGCTCCTACGCACCTATCCCCCAGCTCATCCCGGAGCTGGCCCGACGACCCAATTGAGATGATTATCAGGTACATAAGAACATAAGGAATAGGAGCAGGAGTAGGCCATTTGGCCCCTCGAGCCTGCTCTGCCATTTAATAAGATCATGGCTGATCTGATCTTAGACTCAGCTCCACTTCCCTGCCCACTCCCCATAAAACTTTTCCCTTATTGCTCAAAAATCTGTCTATCTCCGCCTTAAATATATTCAATGACTCAGCCTCCACAGCTCTCTGGGGCAGAGAATTCCACAGATTTACAACCCTCTGAGAGAAGAAATTCCTCCTCATCTTAGTTTTAAATGGGTAGCCCCTTATTCTGAGACTATGCATCCTAGTTCTAGTTTCCCCAATGAGTGGAAATATCCTCTCTGCATCCATCTTGTCAAGACCCCTCATTATCTTACATGTTTCAATAAGATCACCTCTCATTCTTCTGAACTCCAATGAGTATAGACCCAATCTACTCAACCTATCTTCATAGGTTAACCCCCTCATCTCCGGAATCAACCTAGTGAACCTTCTCTGAACAGCCTCCAATGCAAGTATATCCTTCCTTAAATACAGAGACCAAAACTGTATGCAGTACTCTAGGTGTGGCCTCATCAATACCCTGCACAGTTGTAGTAGGACTTCTCTGTTTTTATATTCCATCCCCCTTGCAATGAAAGCCAACATTCAATTTGCCTTTCTGATTACTTGCTGTACCTGTGTACTAACTTTTTGTGTTTCATGCAAAGGACATCCAGGTCCCTCTGTACTGCAGCACTTTGCAATTTTTCTCCATTTAAATAAGAATTTGCTTTTCTATTTTTTCTGCCAAAGTGGATAACCTCACATTTTCCCACATTATACTCCATCTGCCAAATTTTTGCCCACTTGCTTAGCCTGTCTATATCCCTTTGCAGATTTGCTTTCCCACTCATCTTTCTATCATCAGCAAACTTGGCTACATGACACTCGGTCCCTTCATCCAAGTCATTAATATAGATTGTAAATAGTTGAGGCCCCAGCACCGATCCATGTGGCACCCCACTAGTTACTGTTTGTCAACTGGAAAATTACCCATTTATCCCGACTCTCTGTTTTCTGTTAGGTATTCCTCTATCCATGTTGATATATTGCCCCCAACCCCGTGAACTTTTATCCTGTGCAGTAACCTTTTATGTGGCATCTTATCGAATGCCTTCTGGAAATCCAAATACTCCACATTCACTGACTGGTTTCCCCTTATTCACCCTGCTTGTTACATCCTCAAAGAACTCCAACAAATTTGTCAAACATGATCTCCCTTTCATAAAACCATGCTGACTCTGCTTGACTGAATTATGCTTTTCCAAATGTCCTGCTACTGCTTCCTTAATAATGGACTCCAGCATTTTCCCAACGACAGATGTTAGGCTAACCGGTCTATAGTTTCATGCTTTCTGTGTGCCTCCTTTTTTAAATAGGGGCGTTACATTTGCGGTTTTCCAATATGCTGGGACCTCCCCAGAATCCAGGGAATTTTGGTAGATTACAGCCAATGCATCCACTATCTGTGCAGCCACTTCTTTTAAGACCCTAGGATGCAAGCCATCAGGTCCAGGGAACTTGTCCACCTTTAGTCCAGGCAATTAAGTGCCTGGAAGCCTTAATTCACTTTCTTGTAAAATTTCCCTACATGGCCACGAAATTCATGCAGCTCGGGAACCACGTCTGTCAACCTGAGGCGGGAGTTCTGTGGCCATTGCACCAGCTGATTACTTGAACAGCATCAAATGTACAATAAAAGCTCCACCTGACAGATGATCACTTTCCTCAGACAGAAGCTGTTGCTCAGTCCATTTCCAGCACAAATTCTGCAGGCTGCAAGTCTTTCCAGTAATGTCTCCATCCAGTCTCGCCTCATTGAAAGAACTCTCTCATTATTGACAGAATGCTTCTGTCATCTGTACTTAACCTGTCATCTATTTCATCAATATGGATCCTGTTTACAATGTCTCACCTTGGTCCTCAGAATCGGATGAGCTCCAACACCACCAGTACCAACAACAACACCAACTTCTGCAATCATCTGATGCTACACAGGACACAGGGCATCAGCACCCGAGCACATTGCTGCCCGGGAAGCCATGGCCACATTTACTTAACTTTACGCTGTAGACCCATATGTCTGCCACATGATGTGCCAGGTTGGCATCACCCCACACCAACACCATAAAGCATCCATACAATGACCAAGCCATTCCTTTCATACTCATCTTCATTGCAGGGGAAAACCGTTATCTCTCACCATTCACTGCAACTCACTAAGCCACTCCAAAGGGGCACACAAATCTGTCCAAGACCAGAAAGTGTTGAAAGTAAAGATTTTTATGTTTGACGTTACATTAACATAAATTTTACATAAGCAATGGATAAAACACCCAAGTGGCTACCCTTGTGTGTTAATTGGCATGATTGCACTAAGATGAGGCTGAGTGTGAGGGGTGGTTAGTGAGATGGGGATGTGATAATGTAGATAGCAAGAAAGGGATGGGCGGAGGTGCATGGTAAGTTGGTGTGAGTAAGGATGTGCAGGAGTAAGGCAGGGAAGGCAGAGTGATGGGGATGTGATGAGAGGCACAGCAGGATGAGGTTGAGTGTGGCTTTGTACTAATGTTTCGTGATGTACTGAGATCGTTGAAACATTTGTGGTACTGCAGCCAGGTCCTCCTGACCACATCCCTGCTGGTGACCTCCTCTGCAATCTGCAACCAGCCTGTCTTGGTCTTCTGGTGAGGTCTCTTCTGCCCCGGAAGGAAAGAGGACCTCCCTGCGTGCTCTGACTTTCTCCATAAGTCATTGTCAGTGTTTGCTGCAGTCCAATGCTGTAGTGCACTGACAGCACTATGTTAGATTAAACTTCAAATCTAATGTGGCCATGGACCCTTTAAATATCCCGATTGAAAAGACGTCATGAACGACGTCACCAGAGCCGCTCCATCAATTGGGCCAGGTAACACTCTGGATGGGCTTAAGAGGCCCCATTAAGGTAAGTTCATTTTCAACAGCGGGATGGAGCCAGCTGCAGGGTCGCGACCCCCACGGACATCGCCTGCACCAGACCTGTCTAGGTAGGCAAAATTCCAGACATTATCTCTAATATTTTGTGGTCTTCATAACAGCATAACCAAATGCAATTATATTGTCTCCATTTAAGTCCAAACTATTAATAAATTGGCATCCAACATCTACATTTCAGAAGTGGTCGTACTGTTGGGTCAAAGTTGAATGCTCCAATGCAGTGAGCTGGTTTTGTCTCTTTCTGCAACGTGCATCTAGGTTATCACATTTGCTAAATTTCTTTCTGTACCAACTTGACTTCATCTCGCATCTTTTCCTCCTGCACAAACATCTTTCTTATTCTTAGTCTGTTTCTTGATTTATTCTCTACTTAGTCTATTGTCTTCCTCCAATGTGGGAAAACTGGGATAAAGCTATTTTCTTTTATACCTGAACAACAAAGCAAGCCAAAGAAAAGTGGTTTATCTTGTAGCTCTGCCTCCATGTCTGGGCTTTACTTTGTAATCTTCACTTGGAAAGACTCTTTTCAGTCTTGGACATGTTATTGATCATTTTCACGGTATCAAACAACTGCACCAGTGTTGACAATGGATAACATGTCCAAATTACAGTTGGCTGGTTCCATCCTGAAAATTTGTCAATCCTAAGGGCTTTTAGAGCCTAAAGGGTTGTCTCATGCTTTGATTATCAGCTGTCAAAAGGTTTTATTAGGAACTGACATCAAAATTGGATGCTATAATGGCATAAAGGTTCGTAAACACAGGAAATGTAATATACTGCCACGGCCTCTTGAGTCTGAGCCATCTGGCTTTCCAGCATCAGCATTCTAACTATAGAAACAGTATTCTGCTCATCAAATCCATAGCACTATGTTATGTTGTTGGATTTGGTCCTATTTTACCTATAATTGTGTCAGTAGCATAATGCCTTTTATCCCATTTTTTGCTGGTGAACCTTGCTAGTATGCATGACTTAATGTCACAATGAAACATGCAGTTATTTGATTAAGGTATCTGGAGCGACAATGATCCATTGAAAGTACTTCTTATTCACCTTCAAAAATGACACTAGGTTCTGTGATTGCTCTTACAATGCAGATGATGAATTATATGTAGATTTCACTCTCCAAGATGAGCTCAGAACCTAAGTGTAATCTTAAGTGTGACAGCAAGGGCGATGATATTAGCATTTCCTGTAAGAACTATGTGTAGGTATTTCAGGGGTGATGCTTCTCTTTTAACAAATAATGCCTATTTTTCTGTAATTGAAAATATTGTGGGTGCATAGAGCTTTAAGGTGAATTATTTCTCCGAATGCAATTTTGTTAGTGTTCTGTTTAGTACTCAGAAGACGTCATTCTCTCATTTTTTATAGAAAAAATGAATTTCGCCCCTTTCTTTGTTCAGAAGTTCAATAACTTTTTAAGCCACCAGCATGCCTGACAAAGGCTGCAAAAGTGTTGGCATGAAACGTCACAGGGAGGTTTATACATAATTCCAATGGGGATTAAAAACTCTTGAAAATGTACCATTGAGCAACAGTCTATTTGAGTGAGAGTAAACAGGGAAATTCACCATTGGCTGGCTTATAGTAGCTGTAACAGTTGGAAGTGTGAGAAGTGGTAAAGTGCTTTGCTTCCTTCCAATTTTCCAGGTCAATTTGACTCAGTTGGGAGCACTTTTGCCTCTGAGTGAAAAGCTTGTGATATAAGGCCCACTACAGGAGTTGAACATGCAAATTTGGGTGGCGCTTTATGCAGGACTGAAGGACTGCTGCCTCCTTGGAGGTGCTGTTTTTTGGATGAGACATTAAATGGAAACCTCGCCTGTCTGTTCAGATGGATATAAACGATTTCATGCCACTATTTGAAGAGCACGGATGTCTTCAGGTGGCCTAATTACTGCTGAAACATAGAAACATAGAAAATAGGTGCAGGAGTAGGCCATTCGGCACTTCGAGCCTGCACCACCATTCAATAAGATTATGGCTGATCATTCCCTCAGTACCCCTTTCCTGCTTTCTCTCCATACCCCTTGATCCCTTTAGCCATAAGGGCCATATTTAATTCCGCTTGAATATATCCAATGAACTGGCATCAACAACTCTGCGGCAGGGAATTCCACAGGTTAACAACTCTCTGAGTGAAGAAGTTTCTCCTCATCTCAGTCCTAAATGGCCTACCCCTGTGTCCCCTGGTTCTGGACTTCCCCAACATCGGAAACATTTTACCCGCATCTAACCTGCCCCGTCCCGTCAGAATTTTATATGTTTCTATGAGATCCCCTCTCACCCTTCTAAACTCCAATGTATAAAGGCCCAGTTGATCCAGTCTCTCCTCATATGTCAATCCTGCCATCCCTGGAATCAGTCTGGTGAACCTTCGTTGCACTCCCTCAATAGCAAGAACGTCCTTCCTCAGATTAGGAAACCAAAACTGAACACAATATTCCAGGTAAGGCCTCACTAAGGCCATGTACAACTGCAGTAAGACCTCCCTGCTCCTATACTCAAATCCCTGAGCTATGAAGGCCAACATACCATTTGCCGCCTTCACCGCCTGCTGTACCTGTATGCCAACTTTCAATGACTGATGAACCATGACACCCAGGTCTCGTTGCACCTCCCCTTTTCCTAATTTGCCACCATTCAGATAATATTCTGTCTTCGCGTTTTTGCCCCCAAAGTGGATAACCTCACATTTATCCACATTATACTGCATCTGTCATGCATTTGCCCACTCACCTAACCTGTCCAAGTCAACCTGCAGCCTCCTAGCATCCCCCTCACAGCTCACACCGCCACCCAGTTTAGTGTCATCTGCAAACTTGGAGATATTACACTCAATTCCTTCATCCAAATCATTGATGTATATTGTGAAGAGCTGGGGTCCCAGCACTGAACCCTGCAGCACTCCACTAGTCACTGCCTGCCATTCTGAAAAGGACCCGTTTATCCCGACTCTCTGCTTCCTGTCTGCCAACCAGTTCTCTATTCACATCAGTATATTACCCCCAATACCATGTACTTTGATTTTGCACACCAATCTCTTGTGTGGGACCTTGTCAGAAGCCTTTTGAAAGTCCAAATACACCACATCCACTGGTTCTCCGTTGTCCACTATTAGTTACATCCTCAAAAAATTCCAGAAGATTTGTCAAGCATGGTTTCCGCTTCATAAATCCATGCTGACTTGAACCGATCCTGTCACTGCTTTCCAAATGCGCTGCTATTTCATCCTTAATAATTGATTCCAACATTTTCCCCACTACTGATGTCAGGCTAACCGGTCTATAATTACCCGCTTTCTCCCTCCCTTTTTAAAAAGTGGTGTTACATTAGCTACCCTCCAGTCCATAGGAACTGATCCAGAGTCGATAGACTGTTGGAAAATGATCACCAATGCATCCACTATTTCTATGGCCACTTCCTTAAGTACTCCGGGATGCAGACTATCAGGCCCTGGGGATTTATCGGCCTTCAGTCCCATCAATTTCCCTATCACAATTTCCCGCCTAATAAGGATATCCTTCAGTTCCTCCTTCTCACTAGCCCCTTGGTCCCTTTGTACTTCCAGAAGGTTATTTGTGTCTTCCTTCGTGAAGACAGAACCAAAATATTTGTTCAATTGGTCTGCCATTTCTTTGTTCCCCATTATAAATTCACCTGAGTCCGACCGCAAGGGACCTACGCTTGTCTTCACTAAGTTTTTTCTCTTCACATATCTATGGAAGCTTTTGCAGTCAGTTTTTATGCTCCCGGCAAGCTTCTCCTATACTCTATTTTCCCCCTCTTAATTAAACCCTTTGTCCTCCTCTGCTGAATTCTAAATTTCTCCCAGTCCTCAGGTTTGTTGCTTTTTCTGGCCAATTTATATGCCTCTTCCTTGGATTTAACACTATCCTTAATTTTCCTTGTTAGCCACGGTTGAGCCACCTTCCCCATTTTATTTTTACTCCAGACAGGGATGTACAATTGCTGAAGTTCATCCATGTAATCTTTAAATGTTTGCCATTGCCTATCCACCGTCAACCCTTTAAGTTTCATTTGCCAGTCTATTCTAGCCAATTCATGCCTCAAACCATCAAAGTTACCTTTCCTTAAGTTCAGGAACCTAGTTTCTGAATTAACTGTTACTCTCCATCTTAATAAAGAATTCTACCATATTATGGTCACTCTTCCCCAAGAGGCCTCGCACAACAAGATTGCTAATTACTCCTTTCTCATTACACATCACCCAGTCTAGGATGGCTAGCTCCCTAGTTGGTTCCTCAATATATTGGTCTAGAAAACCATCCCTAATACACTCCAAGAAATCCTCCTCCACCGCATTGCTACCAGTTTGGTTAGTCCAATCAATATGCTGTACCTTTGTTGCATGCATCCCTAATTTCTTGTTTGATGCTGTCCCCAATCTTACTACTACTGTTTGGTGGTCTGTACCCAATCCCACTAGCAAAGAGATTTAGATAGGTTAAGCGAATGGGCTCAGGTTTGGCAGATGGAAAACAATGTCGGAAAGTGTGAGGTCATCCACCTTGGGGAAAAAAAACAGTAAAAAGGAATATTATTTGAATGGGGAGAAATTATAACATGCTGAGGTGCAGAGGGACCTGTGGGTCCTTGTGCATGAATCCCAAAAAGTTAGTTTGCAGGTGCAGCAGGTAATCAGGAAGGCAAATGGAATGTTTGCCTTCATTGCGAGAGGGATGGAGTACAAAAGCAGGGAGGTCCTGCTGCAACTGTATAGGGTATTGGTAAGGCCGCACCTGGAGTACTGCGTGCAGTTTTGGTCACCTTACTTAAGGAAGGATATACTGGCTTTGGAGGTACAGAGACGATTCACTAGGCTGATTCCGGAGATGAGGAGGTTTCCTTGTGATGATAGATTGAGTAGACTGGGTCTTTACTCGTTGGAGTTCAGAAGGATGAGGGGTGATCTTATAGAAACATTTAAAATAATGAAAGGGATAGACAAGATAGAGGCGGAGAGGTTGTTTCCACTGGTCGGGGAGACTAGAACTAGGGGGCACAGCCTCAAAATACGGGGGAGACAATTTAAAACCGAGTTGAGAAGGAATTTCTCCTCCCAGAGGGTTGTGAATCTGTGGAATTCTCTGCCCAACGAAGCAGTTGAGGCTATCTCATTGAATGTATTCAAGTCACAGATCGATAGATTTTTAACCAATAAGGAAATTAAGGGTTACGGGGAGCGGGCGGGTAAGTGGAGCTGAGTCCACGGCCAGATCAGCCATGATCTTATTGAATGGCGGAGCAGGCTCGAGGGGCTAGATGGCCTACTCCTGTTCCTAATTCTTATGTTCTTATGTTCTTATGTTTTCTGCCCTTTGGTATTCCGTAGCTCCACCCATACCGATTCCACATCATCCAAGCTAATGTCCTTTCTTACTATTGCATTAATTTCCTCTTTAACCAGCAATGCCACCTTCTTTTCCTTTCTGTCTATCCTTCCTAAATGTTGAATACCCCTGGATGTTGAGAACAACCTCCCCGACCCTGAAAAATTAACTTTACAAATGTGGATTGTCATTCTCTCCATTCCATTATAAAAATTCCATTGATTTTTAAAATGATAAAAATTACTTTAAAAAATGTGTTTATGATATTTCAGTTTCTACCTTAATCCTATGTGTATGTCCCAATCCTTATTCCGCTCTCGATAAAATGATTAAAAAGTGAGTGATAATCAGTGATTGTTACTTCCTCATTTGCTCACTATCTCACTACCAATTCTCTCCACCCCTCCACGTTCTCTAAATTGTCAGACTGCTTGTCCAACATCCAACTCTGGATGAGTTGAAATGTTCTCCAATTGAATATTGTGAAGACCGAAGCCATTGTTTTCGGTCCCCGCCACAAACTCCGTACCCTAGCCACTGACTCCCCAACTTCTTTCTGAGGCTGAACCAGACTGTTCGCAACCTTGGTGTCATATGAAATGAGCTTTCGACCACATATCCGTGGGCATAATTGTTGGCCCGACCTGGCAGTCAGCCGAGACTAAAAAATAAAATGGCGTACCCGGCAGTGTGACCTCTCCTTTAAGGGCAGCTGTGCCGCTCAGCCACATAAAGGGTACCAACAGAAAAAGCTGTCGGGGACACCGACTGGCAGTAGTGTCGCTCCCGCAGGGCAATTCCGCACGGGGCAATTTCTGAAACGGGGTCGCCGCAGGTCGGTAAGGGTTCGGCGCGTGCATGACTCGCCGAGAAAATGGGCGGGGTGGTCCCGTACACCGCTCCAAAACTAAAGGAGGACAATATACAAAATGGCGGCCCCTCCACGCCGGTCAAGCGGTCATTCCTTACCGACCATGGCCGCCTCTTATAGAAAGGGACAATTTCAGCCCCTCTGGCTCTTACTGGGGTACTGATTCAGTGACTTGTCCGTCATCACTTTTCATCTAAAAAACAATCCAAGACTGCACGTTACAATTTCAACATGTTCTCAATCCCTCGTGATAATGGGAATGCTGCAGTTGACACACAGTTGCAGCCGTCACATCATTATCCTACAATAAACATAAAAATTATTCTACAAGGACATATGAATTCTTTTGCAGACTGTGCTGTGATGACCTAAATTGACTCCTGTCTTCAGTACCAATTAACTTACATTAATAACGTAATTAGATCTAGATTAGGATCTGCCTGAGGTTTTGTCTAAGGAGTCACCGCTTGTATCCACAAAACAATAAAAGTATATAAATATTGTCAAATCCTTCTAAAGAATAAGTAAAAATCTTCAACAGAAAATTTCTTTGTAATTGAAATTGTTCCCATTAGATATTAATTATTGTATTGTTATTAATGTATTTTCCCCATGGGTACTTTGTGCGACAATTAATGATATTAAATACCTGTTTTTTTCATAAAGAGTCAACCATTTGCAATGCAGTGATAGTAAAGGTAAGAATATAGAAATAGGAGCAGGAATAGGCCATTCAGCTCCTCGAGCCTGCACCATCATTCAATTAGATGATGGCTAATCTGTATCTTAACTCCATTTACCCGCCTTAATACCCTTGTCTAACAAAAATCTTAACAATCTCAGTTTTGACATTTTCAATTGAGATCACTAGATTTTTGGCCAGTAAGGGAATCAAGGGATATGGGGATAGGGCTGGAAAGTGGAGTTGATGTAAAAGATCAGCCATGATCTTACTGAATGGCGGAGCAGGCTTGAAGGGCCGAATGGCCTACTCCTGCTCCTAATTCTTATGTTCTTATTACTGATCTACACATTTAAGTAGGTGGGCCTTCTAGGCACCTACTGACGATATGTCAAGTGCCAGCTGCTTTACCATATATCACTCCATTAGGAGATAACTGAAACTTTGTTGCACCATACACCTCATCGTGAAACATCAGTAGACCAGCTGCTGCAGTCAGGGAGACATATCACCAGGGCCTCATTTCACAGTTCTTCCAGTGAGCTCTGCAAAAGGTATTATTTTCTTCTGGGCATACAATCACGGAATTACTATTTCCTGTCTGTTTATTATTTTATTGTTGCTTCCTGCATGTATTTGGCTTTGGAAAGCTAATACTTTATTTTCTGCACTGTGGGAAAAAATGACAGATTGAAAAATATGTTCTTTTCAAGTGATAGAAAAGCATGTCATTGACACTTTACACTAGTTAACCTTGCTATGGGTACAATTTTCCCCAAGCTCGTTTTCTGGCATATTGCCAGAGTTACGCCGGGTTTTCTAGGCCAGAAATGCACCATAAATATTTTTCCAAACTTTCCCCGATCTATAAATCGAATTTGGAGCCGCGCAGCGTGTCCAGTCGCCTCGGGGGGTGGAGCCTGCTGTCTGCGCCGAAAAACGAAGCCACGCCTTCTGCGCATGTGCAGCAAAAAAAAGTTACGTTTTTGACATCGCTCCAATGGACACGCATGCTCAGTACAGCTCGGATTTGGCAATCGGCCATTTTTAAAGAGTCAGTCCCGGTCCGCCCCTAGCCCAGGCCGAAGGGCTTGCCGATCCATTCCTCCGCTCGATCCTGGCCCCGAGTGTCCTGGCCCCGAGTGCCCTCCCAGTCCGCTCCCCGCCCCTAGCCCAGGCCGAAAGGCTTGCCGATCCATTCCCCCGCTCGATCCTGGCCCCGGGTGCCCTCACAGTCCGCTCCCCGCCCCTAGCCCAGGCCGAAGGACTTGCCGATCCATTCCCCCGCTCGATCCTGGCCCCGGGTGCCCTCACAGTCCGCTCCCCGCCCCTAGCCCAGGCCGAAAGGCTTGCCGATCCATTCCCCCGCTCGATCCTGGCCCCGGGTGCCCTCCCGGTCCGCTCCCCGCCCCTAGCCCAGGCCGAAGGGCTCGCCGATCCATTCCCCCGCTCGATCCTGGCCCCGAGTGCCCTCCCGGTCCGCTCCCCGCCCCTAGCCCAGGCCGAAAGGCTTGCCGATCCATTCCCCCGCTCGATCCTGGCCCCGAGTGCCCTCACAGTCCACTCCCCGTCCCTAGCCCAGGCCGAATGGCCTCCTCCAATTTCCTTACCTGCGCCGATTTTGTTAATTCTCCGGAAGGTTTTTCTGCAGAGGCCATATACGAACTGAACACTTCGCTGGCCAAACTTGCCTAAATGGCCAGAATTGGCGCAGGTGGCAGGTTACGCCTCCTTTGGCTGAAAAAAAACTTACCTAAAAAAATCGTAACCATCTGAGTTACGCTGGTGCAAATCGATTGGGGAAACTGTGGATTTTTAACTTGGGCCAGAAAAATGGCGCAAATCACTGGGGAATATTGAGTCCAATGTCTGTACTGCTATTGTGTGTTAGTTTGGATCAGTTAGTAGCCCTCTTGCCTCTGGGTCAGAAGATTGTAGGTTTGAGCTCATGTTTTAGACTGACAATTCTGTGCAGTACTGAGAGTGTGCCGACTTGTTGGAACTGTCATACTTTGGATGGGATGGTATCCAATGATTTGATTGATTATCATGATCTTGTGGTACAAATTTAAAAGGGGAACAGGGGGTTCTCTCACTGTGCTGACCAACACTTCTCCCTCGTTCAGTGAAACTAAAAAAAAAATTAATCTTGTTGTTTGCGGAAGCAAATGGCTGCTGTGTTTGCCTGTATATTTAGTCTCTACATTCCAAAAGTAATCAATTGCACTGTGCTTTGAGGCACTTCAACATGATAAGATGCTATATAAACACAAGTATTAGTGAATTAATTTTAAGTTGTGTATTGCTAGTGATGTACATGTTAAACATACTTTTCTGCCATGTTTTCCCCTTGTGTGTTGTGAGCTTCTCCATGATTTGCCCTACGTGGATCGCTACAAAGCTTACCACAGAGCTGAGGCAGATACAGAAGTCTTGCTACTTGTATTTATGATTAACCGTAAGGATCTGCGTCAGTAACAGGGGGTGGAATGTTTAACTTCAAAATGGGCAATATTGGATTGTACGCCTCTTATACGTCCTGCCAATTTTCCTTTCCATTGTCTTGCCATTTCCCCTACTCGACCTCCCCAAAAATTCACTTTCCGTGCTACTAATGGCACTTCTTTGCTGCAGTCTTTAAAGAATTATTAAAAAAGGAACAGTGCGTAAAGGTTGGAAAGTAGCTAGCATAACATCAGTCTTTAAAAAGGGGCATAGGGATGACCCAGGACACTATAGGCCTAATATCCATTGTAGGTGAAGTATTAGAAAGCATCCTGAATGAGGGAATACCTAGATAGGTATGGTACAGTATAGTAAGAGGGAGTCAGCATAGATTTGTGGAAAGAGCATTAGTGACAAAGGAATTTATGTGGACATGATGTATTTAGATTTCATAAAGGCTTTAATACTGTGCCACACAAGTGCTAAGTCCACAAGCTAAGAAGCTGTAATAGGCGGCAAGCTTCTGAGGTGTGCTGAGAATTTGCTAACCGGTGAAAATGAAGATGGTTGTAAATAGAATGGCATTGAAATGGCAAGGGGTGACTAACTGGATGCTGCAAGGATCAGTGCTGAAGCATTAGTTGTTTAAGAATATAAGAAATAGGAGCAGGAATATAGCACCTCAAATCCACTTTCCCACCCTATTACATTAAGTGGTAGACCACTTAATAGTGTAGATGAACAAAGGGACCTTGGATTGCTTGTCCACAGATCCCTGAAAGTAGCAGGCCAGGTGGATTAGGTGGTTAAGAAGGCATACGGAATGCTTGCCTTTATTGGCCGAGGCATAGAATATAAGAGCAGGGAGGTTATGCTTAAATTGTATAATACTTTGGTTAGGCCACAGCTGGAGTACTGCATGCAGTTCTGGTCGCCATATTATAGGAAGGACGTGATTGCACTAGAGAATGTGCAGAGGAGATTTACTAGGATGCTGCCTGGAATGGAGAATCTTAGTTATGATGACAGATTGGATAGGCTGGGTTTGTTCTCATTGGAACAGAGGAGGTTGAGAGGTGATCTCATCGAGGTGTACAAAATATTGAGGTGCCTGGACATAGTGGATAGAAAGGGTCTATTTCCATTGGTGGAGGGGTCTATTACGAGGGGCCATAGTTTTAATTCGGTTGGTGGAAGGTTTAGAGGGGATTTGAGGGGGGGCTTCTTTACGCAGAGGGTTGTGGGGATCTGGAACTTGCTGCCTTGAAGAGTGATGGATGCAGAAACCCTCAGCACTTTTAAGAGATGGTTGGATGGGCACTTAATGTGCAGTAACCTGCAAGGTTACGGACCTAGAACTGGTAATTGGGATTAGACTGGATGACCTTTTGTTGGACAGCGCAGATATAATGGTAAGTACTGCATGGAATCGAATACGGCCAGGGTGATCTCCTGGATAGTTCCAATCGCCTGGATGGGTCGTGAGGAATTTTCCCAGATTTTTTTCTCCCTAATTTGGCCTGGGTTTTTATCTGGGTTTTGCCTCTCCCAGGAGATCACATGGCTCCGGTTGGGGTGGAGTGTAGAGGTTTTCAGTATAAAGGGTGTCGCAGTTGTGTGAGGCGGACTGGTTGGGCTAGGTGCTCTTTGCCTTTCCGTCATTGTTCATAGGTTTATATCCAACCTTTAGGGCTGCTGACCAAGGGCCGCGCGGCTCTTTGTCGGCCAGCGCTGACACGATGGGCCGAAATGGCCTCCTTCTGTGCTGTAAGTTTCTATGTTTCTATATCCATATTCCTTGATTTCCTTCATGTTCAAAAATCTATCGACCACCATCTTTAATATACTCAACGACTGCGCTTCCATGGCCCTCTGGGGTAGAGAATTCCAAGGATTCACAATCCTCTGAGTGAAGAAATTTCTTCTCATCTCAGTCTTAAATGGCCGATCCCTTACCCTGAGACTATAACCACTAATTCCAGGCTGTCCAACCCGGGGAAACAGCCTCTCAACATCTATCCTGTCACCCCCTCTCTAACTCTTATCAGTATAACCTTCTATTCCCATCTCCCTCATATGCTTATCTAGTTTCCCCTTAAATGCATCTATACTACTCACCTCAACTATTTCCTGTGGTAGCGAGTTCAACATTCTCACCACTCTCTCTAGGTAAAGAAGTTTCTTCTGAATTCCCTATTGGATTTCTTGCCAGATGGATAGAGCACAAATCATTTTCGTAGTCAGTAATAGCTTTTTCTCATCTTTGCCTTTTTCTTGTGTTATGTAGTTTAATTTGTATCGACTCAATCCCTTTCAGACACTCCTGGCCAAAGGAATTCATTTTTTTCTCATATGGTGTGAGTGTTTTCAGGTGTGGGAAACATACCTGTTGCCCACTGCATCATCTTACAATATGACAGTTTTGGCATTAAATACAAAGGGGCGGATCTTCGGGTCTTTTGTGCTCCGTTTTTCGCCCCGGAGTGGCAGTAATGGCAGCAGTGAGGTCTTCTGGGCGGGCGGTCAGCCTCCAGCGCCCCGCAGGGATCCTCGGGTTCGGTTTTGCGGCAGCATGGAGCAGCACCGCCCGGAAGAGCTGCGCCGGTGTGCATCGCCCCAGATTGCAACACCGCCGTAAGTTTTGACTTCAGCCCGACCTGTACACCTTGCAACGCGCCTGGCAGTGAATGTCTGGGAAATCAGGCGGTCCAACGATACCGACTGCAGAGAGGTAAATAATGGACTCCTAAGGTAAGTGTGATTGTTTTTTCTTTTAATTTTTTTTGCGATTTATGTTGTGGTAGTCTGGGCAATGATTTAGGAATGTTTTTGTGAGTTTTTTTAGGTTTTATTTTCTCCCCAGGCGTCTCTTGGAGCGCTCTCCTGGCGCGGATCTTTAGCTCGGGATTTTCCCATGCTAACGCCCAAGAGAGGTGTACAATGCCTCTCTTAGCGCTGCACCCCAGACTTGGGGCCCAGCTGCCCAGTTTTACTTACTGGGGCGCAAACTGTTCATGGGCGCAAACTTTACCGCCCCACTGCCGTTACCGCCCCGAAATCATCAAAACCAAAAATCCGGCCCAAAAGAAGCAGTGTTTTGAGTCACCGCTTTGGTCCATAGACATACATTACTACAGCCGTGGCATATATTATGTATTTTGCATAACCCTATTTTCACTTCCATTCCATTATGTGCTGCATGCTTACTAACATTCTTTGTGCCAGTACACTGTTTTTGTGTACCATATATCTTTGGAAATAATGGGTTGAAATTTGACAGGGGCGGGCTGCATTGGCAGGTGGTCGGAGCTCCTGTCGAGAAATGCGGAATTTCAGGTTTCCCCGCATGCTGTTGAGTTTTTCATCCGTCACATGTACAGTTGTGTGTTGACAGATTCGCTGCTCAGAAGTCAGCCTAATTGACAGGCTTGGCTTCCAGCTGGATGGGGAACTCTCGGGAGGAAGCCGCAGGTAAAGAGCCTGCTACTACTAGTGGGAGAATGGGGTGGGGGGGGGGGTCCGATCTCTGACCCTGGTGAGGGGGTCCAATCCCTGACCTTCGGAGGCTGGGGGCGTCTGATCCTCATTCCCGAGATAGGGTGTGACCTGGGGCGGGGGGGGGAGTCTAATCCCCAACCCTGGCGGGATCCGATCCTCATCCCGGTAGGAGGGGTCTGGTCCCCAACCCTGGGGGGTCAGATTCCCGACCCCAGGTGGGGTATATGGGTTGGGGGGGGGGGGGAAGGAGGATTTTTTTGGGGGGAGCTTGGTGCACAAGGGGGAAGCACTTACCTTCTCCATGAAGCTGTCCTCGCCTTCCTTCAGCTGTTGGGTTTCCAGAGGCCTGGGAAAACTGGACGGCCAGGGTTAAAACTGCAAACCAGGTTAAATCAGAGGCTGCCAATGTGTATTTATTTCAAAACTATTTTTCTGAAAGTGGGATAGCGTATTATACATGGATACTAATATATCAACAATACTAACATTTTTCTTAATCAAAGGCTGAATTGGCATGCATATTATACAATGGGGTATATTTGATTCTGATTTACAGTATATCCCAAGTGGATTAAGGAAAGCCCTAATGACATGGTGTACATTGACTTCCAGAAAGCTTATGAGAAAGTTACACACAAAAGACAACTATTCAAACTTACAGCTTCGGAAATTCAGGATTAAATCTGTGAAATGTTAAGAAATTGGGTGAAGGGTACTAGGGAACAGCAGCTTGTTGGAAGATTATGTTGGAGTAGAGGGAAATAATGAGTGTGGTGCCCTAGGGATCTGTGTTGAAATTCCTAATGTTTCTAATTTACATTAATGAATTAAATTCAGAAGCTTAATTTAAAAAAAATGAAATTCATTGATTTAAACCAAACCACAAGCAGCAGTTGAATCTGAGGAGGCAGCTTGGGAACTACAAAATGGCATTGAATAAAATTCATTTCAATGGAAGTAAAATCCGCCGGGTTCCCTATCACCCTGCAAACCCCCCCCCCGACAGATTTTCCTCTCTGCCTTCCTCCCAGGCAATGCTTAATGCCCAACTGGGAAAGATGGAAACCTACTCCCAAGTCTTGGGCTTTTCAGCCTTGAAAGGAGGTGGTTGAACGGTAACCTTACAGTAGTCTATGAGACAGCAACTGCTATAGAAAAGATCGAACTGGAATACTACTTCAAAGTAAACTGACAGTAGGACAAAGCAACACAGGTTCAAATCAGTAAAAGCCAAATTTAAGACTGATTTCACAGATCGAGTGCAATGGACTTCTGGGTAAGATCGTGATTCCATGATAGGAAGGGACGACTGACTAAAGGGGGGTGGAATAGTCTGTCATTTGCAACTTTTATTTTACAATATGAGCACACCCCAGAGGCTTTAATCTTGCCTACTACATGATATGAAGCATGACCTCGTGTGCAAAGTAATCTGGAATAACATGCAAACAATAGACCGATCTCTTTTTCTCTGAACTTATGGGCCCAAGTTTCCATACGCGCCTAGAACGGCGCAGTCCCGACCTGGACGCCCGTTTTTTGTGCCACAAAGTGCACCTAAAAAAATCCTCGGTATTCTCCACCTACTTGCAGGTCCTCTGGCCCTCGGCGCAGCCAGCACGAGCTGTGGGGGGGCGGAGCCAGGTCCCTGCGCTGAAAACAGTGCCGGGACCTCTGCACATGCGCGCCACAGTGGGCACGCAAGTGCAGTAGCTCCAGGCGCCGAACTGTGTGGGAGGGGCCCGAAGCACGCAGCCCCTAGCCCTGGCTGAATGGCCTCACTGGGGCTGCGTGAATAAGGCTCCTCCCACGGCCAGCTCCTGCTCCTCCCCCCGACCAAACCCGACACCCGCTCCCCCCTCCACCCTGCCTCCGGACCAAACCCGACACCCGCTCCCACCCCCCCCCTGCCTCCGGACCAAACCCGACACCCGCTCCCCCCCCCACCCTGCCTCCGGACCAAACCCGACACCCGCTCCCCCCCTCACCCTGCCTCCGGACCAGACCCGACACCCGCTCCCCCCCCCCCCTGCCTCCGGACCAGACCCGACACCCGCGCCCCCCCCCCCCCCGACTGACCCGACCCGACCCGCGCTCCTGTTCCCGCTCCCCGCCTACCCGACTCGACCCGACCCGCGCTCCTGTTCACGCTCCCCGCCCCCCCGACTGGACCCGACCCGGCCCGCGCTCCCGCCCCCCGACCCCCCCCCCCCCACTGGACCCGACCCGACTCCCGCTCCCGGACTGGATCCGACCTGACCTCCCCTCCCTCTCCCTCTCCCCCCCCACTCTCCCACTCCCCCCCTTCTCCCTCTCTCTCTCTCTCCCTCTCTCTCTCTCTCCCCCCCCTCTCTCTCCCTCCCCCCCCCCCCCGACCCGACCCAACCCAACGCCACCTACCTGTAAATCTGGTTCTGGGGACTGGCCGGCAGCCTTCGGTCCGAAAGGGCCTGCCTGAAGCACTTTCACACAGGTAGGAAGATGGTTTATTTAATCTTTTCTTTGCTTATAAATGTTTATTCAGGTTGGATTTATTTGTATAATATTTGTATAAGTATAAATAAGGATTTATTATAGAATTTAATGACTTCCCTTCCCTTCCCCCCCACCTCGTTCTGGACGCCTAATTTGTAACCTGCGCCTGATTTTTTAATGTGTAGAACAGGTTTTTTCAGTTCTACAAAAATCTTCACTTGCTCCATTCTACTTTAGTTTGAAGTATGTTTTCACTGTGGAAACTTTGAAATCAGGCGTCAGTGGCCAGACACGCCCCCTTTTGAAGAAAAAATTCTGTTCCAAAGTAGAACTGTTCTACCTGACTAGAACTGCAGAAAAAAAAATGTGGAGAATTGCGATTTCTAAGATAGTCCGTTCTCCACCAGTTGCTCCTAAAAATCAGGTGCAAATCATGTGGAAACTTGGGCCCTATATGTTTACATTACATCAGAGGCAATTAAGATCAGTCAAACTCTTCATGTCAGATGGAATTATCAACTAGGTTTATTCACAGATAAGGGCCTAGAGATTTGCAGTAGTAAATTAGTGCAGCGCTAAACCTACCGTGCAAGACCAGTTTTCCAGCACTATCAGCAGCAAGCCCAATGTAGTGTGGCCGTAGCATCCCTGAAGCAAGAGCAGCGTTGTCTTAAAGCAAGGCTGTCATTTTAGAAAGCAGTGTCGGTCCCTTAAAGGGGAACGGCCATCTAAAATGAAAACATTTTTAAAAAATAGGCAGTTTTTTTGCCCTTAGAGCTCAACCGCCTTCTGAAAAAAAATTAACATTAAAAAGAATTTCCAACGGGAATCTTCAGCTCTTTCATGAGCAGTTCAGCAGGTGGGATCCCTGTGAGTGAGTGGGGTCTCGTGCGGTAGCTAAGCAGGACTCGGGCTAGGCAAGTCTGCAGTGAGCCTTCAGTTACTCTCTTCAAGCAAGCTCTTCAAGCCTTGCTTGATGGTTTGCACTGCTCTCTCTGCCTGACCATTGGACGCTGATTTAAATGGGGCAGATGTGACATGTTTGATCCTGTTACAGATCATGAATTCTTTGAACTCAGCACTGGTAAAACATGGCCCATTGTCACTCACCAGGACATCGGGTAGGTCATGTGTGGCAAACATGGCCCGCAGGCTTTCAGTAGTGGAAGCGGATGTGCTCGCCGACATTATCTCACATTCAATCCACTTGGAATACGCGTCTACAACCACAAGGAACATTTTACTCAAGAACGGGCCTGCATAGTCGACGTGTACCCTCGACCACGGTTTGGAGGGACAAGACCATAAACTTAGCGGCGCCTCCCTGGGTGCATTGCTTAACTGCGAGCATGTATTACATCTGTGAACGCATCGATACCGGGCCACCACACGTAGGATCTGGCTATCACTTTCATCATTACGATTCCTGGGTGGGTACTGTGGAGGTCATTGATGAAGGTGTCTCTGCCCTTCTTGGGGACCACTACTCGATTGCCCCACAGAAGGCAGTCTGCCCGTATAGACAATTCATCTTTCATCTTTCCGTTGCTGGAACGGCTTTATCTCTTCCTGCATTTCCACTGGGACACTGGACCAGCTCCCGTGAAGCACACAGCTTTTGACTAGAGATAATAAGGGGTCCTGTCTTGTCCAGGTTTTGATCTGCCGGGCAGTGACGGGTGATTGCTCACTCCCAAATGCTTCCATAACCATGGCTAGATATGCGGGCTGCACCATTTCCACCCCCATGCTGGGCAATTGCTGCCTACTGAGAGCATCGGCGCAGTTTTCTGTGCTTGGCCTGTGGCGGATGGTGTAGTTGTATGCGGACAACGTGAGCGCCCATCTCTGGATGCAGGCCAATGCGTTGGTATTTATCCCTTTACTCTTGGCGAGCAGGGATCTAAGAGGCTTATGGTCAGTTTCCAATTCGAAATTTAGCCCAAACAGGTATTGATGCATTTTCTTTACCCCATAGATACATGCTAACGCTTCTTTCTCAATCATGCTGTAGGCTCTCTCAGCCTTAGACAGACTCCTGGATGCATAAGCAACTGGTTGCAGTTTCCCGAAATCATTAGCTTGTTGCAATACACACCCGACGCCATATGACGACGCATCACATGCTAGTACCAAACGCTTACATGGATCATACAACACAAGCAATTTGTTTGAGCATAACAATTTTCTCACTTTTACAAAGGCATTTTCTTGTCTTTTGCCCCAAACCCATTCGGGCCCTTTTCGTAGTAAGACATGCAGTGGTTCTAACAGTGTGCTGAGACCCGGTAAGAAGTCACCAAAGTAGTTCAGGAGTCCCAGAAACGACCGCAGCTCTGTCATGTTCTGTGGCCTCGGTGCGTTCTCGATTGCCTCCGTCTTCGCGTTGGTGGGCCTGATGCCATCCGCCGCAAACCTCCTTCCCAGGAACTCCACTTCAGGCGCCAGGAAAACGCACTTCGAGCGTTTTAACCTGAGCCCCATGTGGTTGAGTCGACTAAGAACCTCCTCCAGGTTCTGCAGATGCTCGACTGTGTTCTGACCTGTGACCAAGATGTCGTCCTGGAAGACCACGGTGTGCGGGACCGACTTCAGTAAACTTTGCATGTTTCTCTGAAATATCGCCGTCGCCGATCGGATTCCAAACGGGCATCTGTTATAAACAAAAAGACCTTTGTTCGTGTTGATGCAGATGAGGGCCTTCGATGATTCCTCCAGTTCCTGCGTCATGTAGGCTGAAGTCAGATCCAGCTTCGTGAACATCTTTCCTCCCGCCAACGTTGCGAAGAGTTCGTCGGCCTTTGGTAGTGGGTATTGGTCCTGCAGGGAGAAACAATTGATAGTTACTTTGTAATCGCCACAGATTCTGACGGTGCCGTCTCCCTTGAGGACTGGGACGATAGGACTGGCCCACTCATTGAACTTGATCGGGGAAATGATGCCCTCTTTTTGCAGCCGATTTAGCTCGATCTCTACCCTTTCCCTCATCATGTACGGTACTGCTCTGGCCTTGTAATGGATGGGTCGTGCCCCCGGAATTAGATGGATCTGCACTTTTGCTCCTTAGAATTTCCCAATGCCTAGTTCGAACAGCGAAGGAAATTTGGAAACGATGATCACCCCCGCAGCGCCAACAAGGTGTTAATGGCCTTGCATTCATCACTCTTGATGGTGGACTCTGAGACATCTGCGGACATGTAGCTGCAGGTATGTGTGACCTGCCCTGTACGCTACAATTCTAAAACAACTTCACTTTGTTCACAGTACTTGTAGCAGCACTTGTGTGCTGAGAGATTTGCTTAGTATTGTCACTGGTGGCAATGAACGCCTGGGCTATCGCTATGGCCCTACTCAAGGTTGGGGTCTCTATCGTCAAAAGTTTGCGAAGTATGGATTCGTGGCCAATGCCAAGTACGACAAAGTCTCTGAGCATGTGCTCCAAATGTCCTTCAAGTACGCAGTGTCCTGCAAGGCATCTTAGCTCGGCGACATAACTCGCCACTTCCTGGCCATCAGACCTTTTGTAGGTGTAGAACCGGTACCTCGCCATCAGAACGCTTTCCTTCGGGTTCAAATGCTCTCGGTCCAGTGTGCACAAATCGTCGTACGATTTCTCCGTGGGTTTCGCTAGAGTGAGCAGATTCTTCATGAGGTGCCCCACAGATGGTGAGGAGGGTCGCCCTTCATTTGGCAGCGCTCTCTTCCCCATCTGGCTCGTTGGCCACGAAGTATTGGTCGAGTAGCTCCACAAAAGTTTCCCAATCATCTCCCTCCGAGAATTTCTCCAGGATGCTCACTGTTCTCTGCATCTTTGGGTTCGCTATCTATCTCGTCGCCAGTTGTAGTGTATGGAGAAAGAGTCAGACTGAACACTGTGAACTCAAAGTAAAGTGTGACCGTGGTCTTTTATTGCAGGTTTCCAGAGTGCCTCTGCAACCTGTGAAGCCTCCTTAAATACCTGTGCTCCCAAGGGATTATGGGTTCTCTTGGGACTCCAGGGGATGAGCCCTCTGGTGGCTGTACAGAGTAAATACAAGTTTACATATATAACAGTATCCTCGTACGTTATCCTCCTTCTCCCATCCCACTTCCCCTTCATCCCACAAAACCTTCTGATTTACAAGGTGTGCACGGTGTAAGCATGCACCTCTTGCTTTCCTCACCACAATTCTACCCTTGTGCCTTCCTCATTTCACACACCCAAGAAATCCAGCCTGCGCAGCCAGTGGTTGACAGAGGAGAATGAAGATGAAGAAACACCGTCACTCGATTTCACACTCCCAGCCACCAGCTCCTCGAGGTCATCCTGCAAGGTAATCTGCATTGACCACCACTGAAGGTCAGCAGCCTTCCACCAGCCATGCTAGATCCACTGGGGTAACACTGCATGACCTCAGTAGGATAGACGAAGGTACACAAGTCACTAAATGCTGATTCATTGCTTTCTGGATGCTATATTACATGGGTAGATGTATAAAGTTGCTTTGTGGTGGCTTTTATTTCAGCATCGTGGCCCAGAGAATGTTGTGATGGTCAGTAACAGAGGGGAGGCAAGGTGTGGGACTAATGTTGAAAGGGGAATTGAGATTTTGTTCACTGGTACTGCAGGCAGATGATTCCATCATGGATATCCCGGCCAGAAAGGAGCGGTCTGGGTTGCATCCTTCCTTCTGCTTCCTCCTCTTCTGCGTCTTCCTCTTCCAGCCCTAATGTGAATTCGTCGGTTTCGAGTGGGAGACAGTGACGGATTATTCAAATTAGGCCCGGTAGTTAAAATAGGCTGTGTTTCACATTGAGCTCTCCGCTCCCGGAGGGTGTTTCCCTCCTGCCCCGCACCCCCAGCTATTCGAGCGCATCCCCAGTTAACATCAACCCATATTCTAAAGTGATTCCATCGCAAGAGCCTGCTTACCCTACAACTTAAGTCATTTGAGCTCTTTAATTGCTGCTAGGATTATTTCATTGTAGTATACCTGTATGTGGATATATTCTAATATTAAAAGTCAATATTAGAGGGTGATTATTAATGTTCACTCTAATCTTTTTTTGGGTCACGCGACTCCTTTAACGGGCTCCACGGCCTATTCAAAAATCACCAAGGGAACATTGGTGTATAATATTGCTTAATCTCAGTATTCAAGTTAAGTCAATAAACCATGCAAGCCTCTCCATCTCTGTGGGCACCCATATCTAGTCTTTCATGTGAAGGATTGCTACTAGGGCAAGGTAATGGAGGGCTGCTGGTGCTATAGAATTGTAGCCAAACAAAACAACAAATTGTATTTTTATAGCGCCTTTAACGTGGTAAAGCATCCTAAAGTGCTTCCCAGGAAAATTATAAAACAAATTTTGACACCGAGCCACATAAGAAGATAGAATAGAAGAATTCTATGATTCTATGATAAGGAGATCGGCAGATGACCAAAAGCTTGAACAAAGAGGTAGGTTTTAAGGAGTGAATAAAGGAGAGGTTTTGATAGGGAATGCCAAAGCTTGGGGCCTTGGCAGCTGCAGGCATGGCCGTCAATGGTGGAGCGATTAAAATCAGGGATACTCCTGAATTGGAGGAGTGCAGCTATCTCGGATTGTTGTAGGGCTGGAGGAGATTACAGAGTTAGAGAGGGGTGGGTCCATAGAGGGATTTGAAAACAAGGATGAGTATTTTAAAATCAAGGTGTTGCTTAACCGGGAGTCAATGTAGGTCAGCGAGCCCAGATGGGATGGGTGAACGGGAGTTAGGGCACGGGTAGCAGAATTTTGGATGACCTCAAGTTTACGTAGTGTAGAACGTGGGAGGCTGGCCAGGAGTGCGTAGGAATAGTCAAGTCTAGAGATATCAAAGGAATGGATGAAGGTTACAACAGCAGATGAGCTGAAGCAGGGGCGGAGTTGGGAGATGTTACGGAGGTGGAAATAGGTGGTCTTAAGGATGGCGTGGATATATGGTCGGAAGCTCATCTCGGGGTCAGATATGACATCAAGGTAGCGAACAGTCTGTTTCAGCCTCAGACAGTGGCCAGGGAGAGGGATGGAGTCAGTGACTAGGGAAGGGAGTTAATGGTGGGGACCAAAGACAATGGCTTCGGTCTTCCCAATATTTAGTTGGAGGAAATTTCTGTTCATCCAGCACTGGATGTTAGATAAGCAGTGTGACAATTTAGAGACAGCGGAGGGGTCAAGAAAGGTGGTGGTGAGGTAGAGCTGGGTGTTGTGGGTACATGTGGAAACTAATGCAGCTTTTTCGGATGATGTCGCCGAGGGGCAGCATGTAGATGAGCAATAAGAGGGGGACAAGGTTAGATTCTTGGGGGACACCAGAGGTAACAGTGCGGTAGTGGAAAGAAAAGCTATTGCTGGTAATTCTCTGGCTATGACGGAGGGGGTCAAGGGTTTTTTTGAGAAGAGGAGTGATGCCAGCAGATTTGGGGCAGTACAAATGTTGACATTTTCAGAAGAGATGGGAGAAAAGAACATTTGCTATTAGCTAATGGTTGTGAGTATAGCAATTTAAGCAACTCCCGTTTTAACATAAAAATTTGAAATATTAATTATAATTACAGTTAGATTGTATGGTCAATATGTGAAACATAGTGAGAGAATATGATGGACTTATTTTAAATCAAATTAATTGAAGCACACTTTAATAACCAGTTCTAAAAAAAAGCAGGAGTGAATGCAGCTTAATATTTCATTCATTGGTATTGGATTATCAGAAATCTCACACAGTTGGTACAGGAAGTGATCTGGTTCTGTTCTTGGTTCAAGCTTGTGATTAAACTTTTTATAGCCTCACCGAAAGTGCAAAGGTTACAAAGCTAATATGTTTATTGCAACTAATCTTTTCATAATACCCATGAGCTAATTTCCACATACTTGTTTCAGGCTCTCCGCTCGCTGCTTTTCAACTTGTACACATTCCTTCCATCAGGAGGGTGCAACAGTCTGAGTTTCACCAATACTTTTAATGATGTCCCTCCAGGTTGACCCAACAGGACATGCCCAACTAGTTTTACTCCTTTCTAAGAAATTCATGTTCTTTTGAGCAAACTGGTGAAAACCTGATGACTCACGCAATGCAGACAGGTGAATTGAAATATCAGTGTCATGAATATTTAACCTGAAGTTTGTTGCTCCCTCTGCTGCTGGATATCCAGGATTCTGGCTCTATAGCTACCAGGCGAGCCAATAACCAGGCAATCAACATATCTCTAAACATTAAGTTCAGAAGTGTAAAGTTCCAATAACCTTATTTTGAATTATATGCTATTTTTTATTAATTGAACAAATTCTAAAGTGTCATCTCCTATGCTTTACAGAGGAAAAATTGTGTAGAATTGATGGCGTGCACGGGATTCATGAACTCCATATATGGGAGCTGGCCGGAGGGAAGAATATTGCTTCACTTCATGTGAAATGCCTGGATTCTTCCATCTACAAAACAGCAGCATTACAAATACGTGAGCTCTTCCACCATGCAGGAGTTCACTCTGTCACCATTCAGGCAGAGTTTTTTGATAGAGTGACTGACTTCGTTTTAATGTGCAACTACCCCTGTATCTCAAGGGAATGTGAGAATAAAATGTGCTGCAGCCCACAGAAAGATTCTGACCTTGATGTTGAGGGTTACATAGAGATGAGTAACAATCCTCCAGGGACCTCGTGTAACGGCCACACCAGTAACAGGGCAGAGGAAGATAATGCGGAAGAAGCATCCACTCTTCCATCTTTCGGTTTGTCAGCAACAAATGACACGAGTGAAGAAAAGGAACACTCAAATAGACTATTGAGTTTGCAGAGTACATCACTATAATAAGTTTATTTTATATGTAAAAAAAAATCAGATTTCACACTGAAGTTGAATCTAGGACTGGTGATTTCAGTTTATCCTTGTTATAAAAAGCAAAAGCCTGCTACAGAAGAGTACAGATCAAAAAGGTCTCATTCTGTTAATGTGTTTGAGATGTGCTTAGCTAAAGTTCAACTTCCTCATTATAACCAGTTTGAAATGAGCTTGCAGAACTAAATACAGTTCACAGAAAGTGACCTTATTTGTGTTCTTGTAAACTTTGAGATTAAGTGGCAAATTGCCATTTGATTGTTAAATTGACTAAAGATGATGAGCTAAGTTTTATCTCTTGCAAAATATCTAAATTGCACATCAACCCTGAGGGAAATCCTCAGCTGTATTTAATTTGAATTGCAAGAAGTTGAACTTCTTGCTTGTGTCAAATGTCCTGCATTGACCGTTGCTTTCAAAACAGGAAAAACAATTCATTTGAATTGTTCCAGGTTGAACAAACCATAGTAATTTAATTTCTTTTTTTTTTACAAAATATTGTATCTTGGGATGATCAAGTACAAGGTTATTGCTTTTTGACACAATTGTTCAGCGGTGCTATTTGTATACGAGCCGCTCGTTCAAATGCATTTAGAATCATAGAATCATCGAAGTTTACAGCACGGAAGGAGGCCATTTTGGCCCATTGTCCATGCCGGCCAACAAGAGGCTATCCAACCTAATCCCACTTTCCAGCTCTAGATCCATAACCCTGCAAGTTATGGCACTTCAGGTGCACATCCAAGTACTTTTTACTTTTTAAATGTGGTGAGGGTTTCTGCCTCTACCACCCTTTCAGGCGGTGAGTTCCAATGTAGATGAATGTGAGGTTATCCACTTTGGTGGCAAAAACAGGAAGGCAGAATATTATCTGAATGGTGACAGATTAGGAAAAGGGGAGGTGCAACGAGACCTGGGTGTTATGGTACATCGGTCATTGAAAGTTGGCATGCAGGTACAGCAGGTGGTGAAAAAGGCAAATGGCATGTTGGCCTTCATAGCGAGAGGATTTGAGTATAGGAGTAGGGAGGTCTTATTGCAGTTGTACAGGGCCTTAGTGAGGCCACACCTTGAATATTGTGTACAGTTTTGGCCTCCTAATCTGAGGAAGGACATTCTTGCTATTGATGGAATGCAACGAAGGTTCACCAGACTGATTCCCGGGATGGCAGGACTGACATATGAAGAAAGTCTGGATCGACTAGGCTTATATTCATTGGAATTTAGAAGAATGAGAGAGGATCTCATAGAAACATGTAAAATTCTGATGGGATTGGACAGGTTAGATGCAGGAAGAATGTTCCCGATGTTGGGGAAGTCCAGAACCAGGCATCACAGTCTGAAGATAAGGGGTAAGCCATTTAGGACCGAGATGAGGAGAAACTTCTTCACTCAGAGAATTGTGAACTTGTGGAATTCTCTACCACAGAAAGTTGTTGAGGCGAGTTCGTTAGATATATTCAAAAGGGAGTTAGATGTGATCATAACGGCTAAAGGGATTAAGGGGTATGGAGAGAAAACAGGAATGGGGTACTGAAGTTGCATGATCAGCCATGATCATATTGAATGGTGGTGCGGCTCGAAGGGCCGAGTGGCCTACTCCTGCACCTATTTTCTATATTTCTATGTTTCCAGACCCCCCTAACCCTCTGCGTGATTAATTTCCCCTGAAATCCCCTCTAAACCTTCTACCAATTACTTTAAATTTATGCCCCCTAGTTGTTGACTCCTCTGTTAAGGGAAACAGGCCCTTTCTATTCACTATATCTAGGCCCCTCATAATTTTATACACCTCAATGAGGTCTCCCCTCAGCCTCCTCTGTTCCAACGAAACAAATCCAGCCTATCTAATTTGTCCTCATAGCTTAGATTCTCCACTCCTGGCACCATCTCGTAAATCTCCTCTGTACGCTCTCCAGTGCAATCATGTCCTTCCTGTAATGTGGTGACCAGAACTGCACACAGTACTCCAGCTGTGGCCTAACCAGTGTTTTATACAGTTCAAGCATACCCCCCCCCCCCCGCTCTTGTATTCTGTGCCTTGGCTAATAAAGGCAAGCATTCTGTATGCCTTCTTAACCACCTTATCTACCTGGCCTGCTTGTCTGGAGTGCAACAATCTGATTGCTTTTCTCTGTTCTTCATTATTTAAAAGAAATATAGTGCGAAATTGCACTTTTCATTGCAGAATATATTTCATTATTTACATTATGTTACAGTGGTGTAATTGACTGGTGAGACTCGGGTTCGTACATTACCATGATTCTTATCCAGTGAATTCCTGACATTGAGGTAATATCGATTCGATACTGAGTAGACCCTGGGGGATCAAAATCCCCAGATTGGGGGAGGGCAGAAAAGGAGTTTTCATCTGGAGGCATGGAACACAGTTCCACCAGGTTTCTGCTCTGTCCAAAGTATCCCTTTAAATTCCAGTGGTGTTTGTGGGAGTGGGGGGAGTGGTGTGGGGGTGGGGAAAATGAGGGGAAGAAGACAAGTTATTCATCCACCCCTATGTCAACGGGACATGTCTTGGGAGTCGAGGGCACCCTGGGAATTCTGCCTAGTACATCCTTATATAGCCTGAAGGTAACTCTTGCTAGCTAAGGGCTGATGTGAGTTCTACGGAGTGGCTTACAAATCTCCAGAGGGATTGATTATTTTCTGCAAGAGGCCTGCTTCCTTGATGGATGCCACTCTGATGTTCCTGCCAGCGGTTCGAGGCAGGCACTGTTGAAGCATCCTTACAGATGCTTGCGGCCTGCCCCAACAATTTAAATTACTTTATCCTAGAGATTTGGGTAGGGGTCAGCGACAATGGATTTGTGTGGATGGGGATTCCATACTGACAGATTTGTGGTGGCAAAACAGAATCCCCGGAATTTCAGGAAGTAAAGGCTGGATTTTCATTTGGAGGCTTCTTAGGGCACTAATGGCGATAGGACAGTAAATTTTGCGCCAGGAAATGGTTTGTGATGGCAGCCAACAAATTCGGATACCCTGTACTGCACCCTGAGAGTGGAGTGGAGTGCTAAGGGAGGCGATTCCAGACTTCCGAGGTGCGAACAGAGGCGCAATCGAAATGACAATCCAACCCTAAGTGTTTTATAATATAAAGGGAGGAGAAAATCAGTAGGTTACCATAGGCTGCTCTCATTCTTGTGCTCATGGCCAGCTGAAGAGTACTATCAACAGAGCCCTACACAGTTTGTCTGCCTACCCTCTCAGATAGGGAGTAGTATATAGGAAAGTGGTTTGATGGCTTTAGAGTCATTTACTTATATCTTATCCATGTGGTTTTAAAGTGGAAAATTGATCGAGGACTTTTGATATGTGAAGTTATTTCAATTATTTAAGTCTGAGTTTGGACCAAAGGGGGAGATTGTAAAGGTGTGTTTTTGTGTGTGTGTGCATGTACATAAAATAGATGAGTGGGGCAAAGGTGACTCAGTGTTTAATTATCCCACCCAGAAATGATCTCTATGTAATATTCAGGATTTTAGACATCACTATAATGAGTAATGGACTCCTTTAATAAACAAATTATTTTTTACTCAGTAATGATTATATAGCATAGCCATGCTATTTGGTGTAGATTATCTGGTAGTGCAATGCTTTGTAATAATTTCTTACTAATATTAGCCAGTCTAAATTATTGTTCTACGATACAAAGCTATGTCCCCTACAGCATCTGGATTTGTAATATTTATCCCAATCAGCTTCAAATTCAGCTACTTTTGTATAAGGGTAGTAATTAATGCAGATGGTGGTATATACTGTATAATGCGTATTGCTGTCACGTTGGGGAATATTGAAAGGAGATTTCTTCCATATTTAAGCCTGCCAAGAATATTTAACAAAGTGCAGGAGCTCTAATACTTGCATTAAATGTTTCATCAATATTTCAAAATTGATTTTATTTAATAATTTCTGATTTATTTTTACCTGTTATTATGAAAAGAGCACAGAAGTCACATTTACTCCAGTGCTTGTGAATTCTTTTTATATGTATTGGATATGACAGCTTTGGCACCGGAAACATACGTCAGGAAATCATGTCTGCGATTTCTAAATATCTGCTCCTACTGGGCAAGATGCCATGCCAGGAGCACGCGGTTGGAAAATTGTCCTTATAAGAGTCATAGATTTAGTTCCTGTGCTAAGATTTTTTTAATCCTGCAAAAACAAAACTAGAGGACACAATTATAAAGTGAACAAGCCTAAAGTGAGACTTGAAATTTTAGTTTTTCCTCCTGAAAGTAATGCATATTTGTAACAGACTCCAGCAAAAGCATTTACTATATCAATAAACTTCAAAAGAGAGCTGAGTTGTAAGTTTAAATAGACATTATGAAATTTTGCTTGATTACCTTTTTGGGAGAGAGATGGAGAGAGATATTTGCACAATCTTCACTCAAGTGATTACAAACGTCAGGTATAGTTTGTATTAGGGTAAATGGTATATGGAATATGATGATGGTATATGGAAGGAACAGGTTTGGTGGGCTGAATGTAATTTTTATCTCATTCTGTGCTTTGCTTTATATTTTAGTTTTGTTTGGATATGTAATCTAGCTTAAAATGATTTTTTTAAGTTCTGGAAACAATTCCTAAAATCTTGTTGCAGTTTTTCTTTTTCACCTCCTCTGTTAATTGTACTGTACTTGGTTTTACACTGCTCAGAAATCATTTGTTACCTGCTGCCAAAGTGTAACATACAAAAAGGTTAGGAAAACAAATGTAGGAAAGACAACTTTATCTCCCTGAAATTAAACGAGCCTGGGATTGTGTTCTTTGTTTTTTCAATAACTTTAAACATGAAAGAATGTGGTAGAAATATATTTGTTTCAGCCTACATACACATGTATAATACATACAGTATCCAGTCAGAAAACGGTCACTTAATCTGCTGGTGATTTAGAAATGCTCGTGGGGATGCAGTTCCTTTTTAAGGGGCAAAAACTTAATCAAATTTCAAATTACTGTTTTGAGCTGCCTTTCAACAAATCTTGTGATTTGTAGCTATTCTCAAAATGAATCATTCTGTCAATTCTAGTTTACAATTCTTGTGATGGCAATGTATTCCTTCTGTTTTCTGTGACTTCTGTTTGTAGTTAATATGCTGCAATAAAACATGGTGCTGTACTGTACACTGTGACAATGGTTATTCTCCATCAATGCTAATGGTAGCGATATGCCTTAACTGTTTGTTACTACACTGCTAATGAAAAACGATCCTCAAGAATATAAACAAGTTTGGGTCTGTTTAAAAGTGATATTTGAAATGTATAAATATTTACAAACATATGTACTTGTTTTGAAATGTTGCTCTGGGAGAATAAAGCTTCGTGCTGTAAAATGTTGAGAGTTCTTTACCTAGGCAATAAAATTAAAAAAATATATACCTTTGTTGGAGGCAATGTTATTGTTGAAAGAATTTAACAATGTGGGTGTGGAGTGGGAGGGAGAGGAGAGGAGGAGGGCCTGGGAAGGAAGAACGGAAGCAACATTTCCTGTAAAAGTAGGCAGGGATCATTTTTGTAGCTTGTATTTCCATGATCACAGTCAAGCAATTGTGCAACCCAAATGATCTTGACATATTTGGATGAAGGGACCGAGTGTAATGTAGCCAAATTTGCTGATAGGTGGGAAAGCAAGTTGTGAAGAGGACACAAATAATCTGGAAAGTGATAGAGATAGGCTAAGTGAGTGGGCAAAAATTTTGCAGACAGAGTATAATGTGGGAAAATGTGAGGTTATCCACTTTGGAAGGAAAAATAAAAAAGCAAAGTATTATTTAAGTGAGGAGCAATTACAAAATGCTGTAGTACAGAGGGATCTGGAGGTTCTTGTACATGAAACACAAAAAGTTAGTATGCAGGTGCAGCAAGTAATCAGGAAGGCAAATGGAATGTTGGCCTTTATTGCAAGGGGGATGGAGTATAAAAGTAGGGAAGTCCTGCTCCAACTGTGCAGGATATTGGGTGAGGCCACACCTGGAGTAGTGCGTACAGTTTTGTTCTCATTTAAGGAAGGATATACTTACATTGGAGACAATTCAGAGAAGGTTCACGAGGTTGATTCCTGAGATGAAGGGGTTGTCACATGAAGAAAGGTTGAGCAGGTTGGGCCTATACTCATTGGAGTTTAGAAGAATGAGAAGTGACCTTATCGAAACATATAAGATTCTGAGGGGGCTTGACAGGGTAGATGCAGAGAGGATTTTTTCCCCTCATGGGGGAATCTAGAACTAGGAGCCATAGTTTCAGAATAAGGGGTCGCCCATTTAAAACAGAATGAGGAATTTCTTCTCTCAGAGGGTCATGAATCTTGGGAATTCTCTACCCCAGAGAGCTGTGGAGGTTGGGTCTCTGAATATATTTAAGGTGGAGGTAGATAGAATTTTGAATGATAAGGGAGTCAAGAGTTATGGGAAGCGGGCGGGTAAGTGGAGTTGAGGACAGGATCAGATCAGCCATGATCTTATTGAATAGCAGAGCAGGCTAGAGGGGCCAAATGGCCGACTCCTGCTCCTATTTCTTATGTTCTTATGAAGCTCACTTTTGCTGTGTAAATGCAATGATAAAAATGAAGCAACTTTTGGAACTGGAGGAGTGCTGAAGTTATTTGGAGGCATTAAGTTTGCATTGGTCATTACTGTAATAATTCTAAACACTACTTGTCATGTATCTTACATTATATATAACTGTATCCTAACATGCTAACATTTACACAGCAAAAGTGAGCTTCATAAGAACATAAGAAATAGGAGCAGGAGTAGGCCATTTGGCCCCTCGAGCCTGCTCTGCTATTCAATAAGATATGACCTGTAACCACCAGCATACCTTACCACCAGGGGTGCACTTGCAAGAGAGAGGTATATAAGGAGTGGTCTCAGGCAAGTGCAGCATTCCAGAGCTGTGAAATAAAGGTGCAGGTCCAGAGTGACCTTGACTTCACTACATGCCTCGTGTGAATCTGTACTGAGGGGACAGGACTTTACAGTGGCGACGAGTTACGGGATTACAGAATCCACAGAATGGCGAACAACGGATCAGATGAAAAGTACAATGCGGGAGTCAATTGGGAGGACTTTATAGAAAGGCTCCAGCAAAGCTTTGTAACCAAAGACTGGTTAGGTGACGATAAGGCAGACAAGAGAAGAGCCCATCTCTTGACCAGCTGTGGCTCGAAAACATACGCTTTAATGAAGGATCTGTTGGCACCCGAGAAACCAGCAAGTAAGTCGTTTGAAGAATTGAGCACACTGGTAAGAGACCACCTGAAGCCAGCGAGCAGCCTACACATGGCTAGACACAGGTTCTACAACTACAGACGCTGTGTGGGCCAGAGCATACCCGACTTCGTGGCAGAACTTCGGAGGTTGGCTAGTTTATGTGAGTTCTCCGATGAACTGAGGAGAGAAATGCTGAGAGACTTTTTTATTGAAGGAATAGGCCATGCAGGCATATTCCGAAAGCTCATAGAGACCAAGAACCTGACCTTAGAGGCAGCAGCACTGGTTGCATAGTCATTCTTGGTAGGGGAAGAAGAAACGAGGTTGATTTACAATGCAGGTACGACAACTAACGAAATATCGGAACAAGAAGTTCACAGCACTAAACAAGCTGCTCCCCCACACACAGACAAAACTGGGTGTACAGGCTCTCGGCAGCAGGCAGACGCCATCAAGCGCCACAGGAATGGCTGTTCACACCTCATCAACCCACAATGCGAGCAATCAACTACAAACTGAGAGAAGCTCAAGAGAGATCAGCCAGACGCAGCTCATTCTTTGGGAACACTTTGAACAATGGAACAGGTCTGTGCTGGAGGTGTGGGGGTGGGCACTCGTCAAGGGGATGTCGATTTCAGCAGGCTGTTTGCAGAAATTGTGAAAATACAGGGCATTTGGCCCGCATGTGCAAAAAAACGGCAGCTCGGCTGGTACACAAATCGGATGGGTCGGAAAGCGGACCAGAAGATGGTGGGGACAGTACCCGGGACACCGATGTACAGCGGGTCAACACGATCAATGGCCGCTGCTCCTACAACAGGATGCCTCCTATAATGATGAGGGTCCTACTCAACGGGATATCTGTCAACATGGAGCTGGATACGAGAGCGAGTCAATCTCTCATGGGCGGTCAACAATTTGAACAACTGTGGGCACATAAAAGAGACAGACCAAAACTCACAAGGGTCGACACCAAACTAAGGACCTATACCAAAGAAATCGTACCAGTCCTCGGCAGCGCCATGTTCTCTGTCACACACAAAGGGACAGTGAACCGACTTCCCCTGTGTATTGTCCCCGGAGACCCCCTAGCACTGTTGGGGAGAAGCTGGCTGGCAAAACTAAACTGGAAATGGGATGATGTCCATGCCATGTCATTAGAGGAACGGACCTCCTGCTCAACAGTTATAAAGCGATTTGAACATCTCTTTCAGCCAGGTGTGGGCACTTTCAAAGGGGCCAAAGTCAAAATCTACATCACACAGGATGCTAGACCGGTCCATCACAAGGCCAGAGCTGTACTCTATGTGATGAGGGAAAAGATTGAACACGAACTAGACAGGCTTCTGCGGGAAGGCATATCACCTGTGGAATTTAGCGACTGGGCAAGTCCCATCGTCCCAGTCATGAAGCCTGATGGATCCGTACGAATCTGTGGGGACTACAAATCTACCATAAACAGAGTCTCCCTACAGGAGCAGTACCTGCTGCCCAGAGCGGAGGACTTATTTGCCACATTGGCTGGAGGTAAACTTTTCTCAAAATTAGACCTCACATGTGCGTATATGATGCAAGAATTGACCGAGGAATCCAAGCTACTCACCACCATCAACACACATCGAGGCCTTTTCATGTACAATCGATGCCCATTCGGCATCAGGTCGGCAGCTGCCATATTCCAGCGCAACATGGAGAGTCTGCTCAAGTCCATCCCGGGGATGGTGGTATTTCAAGACGACATACTTGTCACGGGCAGGGACACCGACTCCCATCTCCGTAATTTGGAGGGAGTACTAAAGCAATTGGATCGGGTAGGCCTACGAGTCAAGAAATCCAAGTGCCTGTTTCTCGCAGCCGAGGTTGAATTTTTGGGCAGAAGGATTGCCGCTGATGGAATCCACCCAACAGAGTCCAAAACCGAAGCAATTCGCCTGGCACCCAGGCCCCGGAATGTCTCAGAACTGCGCTCCTTTCTCGGGCTACTCAATTACTTTGGGAACTTTATGCAGAACTTAAGCACGCTGCTGGAGCCTCTCCACGTGCTACTCAGGAAGGGGTGCGATTGGTTTTGGGGGGATGCCCAGGAACGCTTCTGTGTTCCAACAGTGTTTTGACTTTCTTTGATCCAGGTAAAAAGCTAGTTCTCACATGCGATGCGTCAGCGTATGGGGTTGGGTGCATTTTGTCAATAGTGCGGGCTAATTACAACCCATAGCTTATGCCTCCAGGTCACTTTCGCGGGCGGAGCGCGGGTACGGAATGGTAGAGAAGGAGGCGATTGCATGCGTGTACGGTGTCAAAAAGATGCATCAATACCTTTTCGGGGCCAAGTTCGCGTTAGAAACCGACCACAAGCCCCTCACGTCCCTCCTATCCGAGAGCAAGGCAATAAACGCCAACGCCTCAATGGTGGGCACTCATGCTGGCGTCCTACGACTATACCATAAGGCACAGACCAGGCACAGACAACTATGCCGACGCGCTCAGCAGGCTAGCCCTGGCAACCACGGAAGGGTCTGACGAACAGGACTGTGAGATAGTCATGGCAATCAATGCCTTTGAGTCCACAGATTCACCCATGACGGCTCGCCAAATCAGAGCCTGGATGGCCAGCGACCCCACGTTATCCTTAGTAAAAAGATGTGTCCTAACCAGTGACTGGGCAGAGGCTCGCGATGCCTGCCCCGAGGAATTAAAACCCTTTCACAGGCGCATGCATGAGCTATCACTACAAGCAGACTGCCTGATGTGGGGCAGCCGAGTAGTCATGCCTCTGCGAGGCAGAGAGGCATTTGTCCAGGAGCTCCACCGCGAGCACCCGGGGATCGTTCTCATGAAGGCCATAGTCAGATCCCACATCTGGTGGCCTGGTATTGACGCGGACTTGGAGCTCTGCGTCCGAAGGTGCACCATTTGTGCCCAACTCAGCAATGCCGCCAGGGAGGCTCCACTGAGCCCCTGGCCCTGGCCCACCAAACCGTGGTCGCGGGTGCACGTAGACTATGCGGGCCCATTCATGGGCAAAATGTTCCTCGTAGTTGTAGATGCATTTTCAAAGTGGATCGAATTTACCATTTTAAACTCGAGCACAACCTCCACCACTGTGGAGAGCCTCGCAACCATGTTTGCAACGCACGGAATCCCTGACATATTGGTCAGTGACAATGGTCTGTGCTTCATCAGCGCAGAATTCCAAGACTTTATAATTGACCACGGCATAAATCACGTCAAGACGGCACTGTTCAAGCCGGCCTCCAACGGCCAGGCGGAGAGAGCAGTGCAAATCATTAAACAAGGCATGCTTAAAATCCAAGGTCCCACGCTGCAGGGTCGCCTGTCGCGACTGCTGCTGGCATACAGATCTTGTCCGCACTCATTGACTGGGATCCCCCTGCGCAACTGTTGATGAAAACGACTTTAAAAACAAGGCTCTCATTAATCCTCCCAGACATGCATGAAATCATTGAGGCAAAGTGCCGTAAGCTGACTGAGTACCATGACAGAAATTCGAGGGGGAGATGAAATGAGATAGGGGACAAAGTGTTTGTACTAAACTATGGCAGGGGTCCCAAATGGCTTGCAGGGACAGTAACGGGCAAGGAAGGAAACAGGCTACTGGTAGTACAAATGGACAATGGCAAAACCTGCCGGAGGCATGTAGACCAAGTCAAAAGCAGATTTACCAACAACAGTGTGGAACCAGAGGCAGACTACAATGTGGAACTTGCACCACACCTGGTGGACAGACAGAGGGAACAACCTGAGGAAAGGGCAATCCCAACAGACAGCCCAGGCGAGTCAACAACAATCACACCAATCGAAACAGACAGCCCTGGCGAGATACCAGCAACCACACCCAAAGAAACCAAGGCAAACAACTGAACCACAACTCAGACGCTCCACGCGAGAGCGTAGACCACCTGAGAGAATGAACCTATAAAGACAATATGACCTTGGGGGAGGGTGATGTCATGTATCTTACATTATTATATATAACTGTATCGTAATATGCTATACATGACTGTAATAAGATATGACCTGTAACCACCAGCATACCTTACCACCAGGGGTGCACTTTCAAGAGACAGGTATATAAGGACAGGTCTCAGGCAAGTGCAGCATTCCTGAGCTGTGAAATAAAGGTGCAGGTCCAGAGTGATCTTGACTTCACTACATGCCTCGTGTGAATCTGTACTGAGGGGACTGGACTTTACACTACTGATCAATGTTTAATTAATTACGCAGTGGAACTTGAGTTCTGCAATTTCACATTTTACTTGTAGCTGCTCAACCAGCTTTATTAACTTGGTTAGAAGACTAATATGATTCAACATATTTCTTTCCCTTTCCCTTCACTCCTCCTCCCCTGAATACAGTTTTGCAGCTGCCAGTTACTCTCTGGTCCCTTGTTCAAATGTCATTCATGTGGACTAATATAATGAAATTGGCAAGTTGCTGAAATGTGGGGGAATATCACTGCAGAATGAGTACTGTTACCGAACATCCACACACATGCACTTTCAGCAGAAAGTTCCAGCAGTGATCACTGGAGAGCAACCAGGAATGGGGACCTTCATTGATGTTATTTTCCCTGCTAGCCTGCCCCCACCCTCTCCAAGCCCTGGAATGTTGAGTACAGTTTCAACACTCCTTCCACAAGCCTCGCTGAGGTCAAGTAACTGCCCAAGGGTTTAACTTGGAGCCTACATGATCGGTATGGCTCTGAGCCACACCAGGTGGTGAATGCATCCCCTGAGCTAATGCAGCACCCACTTTCAGTGTATTTTCATCTTTCAGAATGCTACACTTCATTCATTGTCTTATTAATGCATTTTTTTAATTTTAAAGAAAGATGTAAGGAAGAGTGTTAATGGAAACTATAGTGTCAAATGCTTCATATCTATTGCACATCGAATGTACATATACTAGTTTATTGTATTACAAAGTACATCAAGTGTAATGAAAAGATTTCAACAGGAATTCAAACTTTTAAATAATGTATATATTGTGCATGAACTACATTAAATTAGTCTTAAAGGATTGGACTCAAGTTAATCTTATTAAGAGAACAGAGCTAGTACAGAATTAAATTTAAGATCTGTCACCTGACAACTTCACCACACAGAGTACAAAGATGAAAAGAATAGTTTTCCTGTGCTGAGGACAGGGGACTGAAAATCATGCTGCACACAAAACTTCAGGCACTTTTGCTGAGAGATAAACCTGAGTTTCAAAATTTTCCCCTCAGCTATGACAAGCTTGTCTTTTTTTTTTGAAACTTTGACAATTTTTACTAATCTTTAACATGTTTACATTTACAAGTGTTGTTAATAATCTTATGCGAAGTTATTTGAAACTTTTTGATACTTCAAAAAAGTTTATACCTCGTGAACAAATCTACATTTGCAACTGTTGTCACAGGAGAAATCTAGCACTGCTTTTGAAATAAACTATTACTTTTCAATAGACTATCTCAATCCAGTGTTACCACTGCTGCTCAGTCACAGGCAGTGATGCATACACGTTCACTGTGGAGTGACGGCTTGCCACTGTTAATAAAGTCCAGTGACATACTTTTTTGCAGTATTTATAAAAACCTCACCTGTCCTTCCTTATATTCGCGTCATGATCTGGAATGATTCCATGGACACATTCAGGACTTGCTGGTCCAGCTCAGTTCCTCTGGCGGCTGTCATCATACAAACACCTGAGCCACTAGCTGCTCTGTAGCTGCCCTACCCGGGTGTGCGTGTGACACCAACCATTGGCCCAGGAACATGTGGGTCGGGATCCTTCAGATCCACAGGCATCTCTTCTACCAGGTTAAGGGTCAGCAGAGCAGTATTGTGCAGCAAACACCCACAATCTTTGCCATTTTACTAGGTGAATACTGTAAAACACCCCTGACCTGCCCAGGCACCGGAAGCGTGATTTGAACATCCTGATTGTCCTCTCCACCACTTGCCACGTGGACACACGTGCACAGTCTTACCTCCTGTGCTGCATTGTTGGTGATGTGGGAGGGTGTCATAGAAACATAGAAAATAGGTGCAGGAGTAGGCCATTCGGCCCTTCGAGCATGCACCACCATTCAATAAGATCATGGCTGATCACTCACCTCAGTACCCCTTTCCTGCTTTCTCTCCATACCCCTTGATCCCTTTAGCTGTGAGGGCCATATCTAACTCCCTCTTAAATATATCCAATGAACTGGCATCAACAACTCTCTGCGGTAGGGAATTCCACAGGTTAACAACTCTCTGAGTGAAGAAGTTTCTCCTCATCTCAGTCCTAAATGGCTTACCCCTTATCCTGACTGTGTCCCCTGGTTCTGGACTTCCCCAACATCGGGAACATTCTTCCTGCATCTAACCTGTCCAATCGCGTCAGAATTTGATATGTTTCTATGAGATCCCCTCTCATCCTTCTAAACTCCAGTGAATACAGGCCCAGTCGATCCAGTCTCTCCTCATATGTCAGTCCTGCCATCCCGGGAATCAGTCTGGTGAACTTTTGCTGCACTCCCTCAATAGCAAGAACGTCCTTCCTCAGATTAGGAGACCAAAACTGAACACAATATTCCAGGTGAGGCCTCACCAAGGCCCTGTACAACTGCAGTAAGACCTCCCTGCTCCTATACTCAAATCCCCTAGCTATAAAGGCCAACATACCATTTGTCTTCTTCACCGCCTGCTGTACCTGCATGCCAACTTTCAATGACTGATGTACCATGACACCCAGGTCTCGTTGCACCTCCCCTTTTCCTAATCTGCCACCATTCAGATAATATTCTGTCTTCGTGTTTTTGCCACCAAAGTGGATAACCTCACATTTATCCACATTATACTGCATCTGCCATGCATTTGCCCACTCACCTAACCTGTCCAAGTCACCCTGCAGCCTCTTAGTGCCGTCCTCACAGCTCGCACCGCCACCCAGTTTAGTGTCATCTGCAAACTTGGAGATATTACACTCAATTCCTTCATCAAAATCATTGATGTATATTGTAAATAGCTGGGGTCCCAGCATTGAGCCCTGTGGCACCCCACTAGTCACTGCCTGCCATTCTGAAAAGGGCTCGTTTATCCCGACTCTCTGCTTCCTCCTGTCTGCCAACCAGTTCTCTATCCACGTCAGTACATTACCCCCAATACCATGTGCTTTAATTTTGCACACCAATCTCTTGTGTGGGACCTTGTCAAAAGCCTTTTGAAAGTCCAAATACATCACATCAGCCATGGCTTCAGTGGATACACCTCGTCCCCTAAAATCCATTCACCCTCTTTTCCCTCTATGCTGAACAAATCATTGATGTTGGGAGTGATGAAGAATGAAGGCATCTTGAGCACTTCCCCGATGCTCTGCATTAACATGTAGAATGCGCAGCTGAGCATCGCAGACTATTATAACGTTCAATGAATGGTCAATAATGAACGCGACAGGTTCATTGGGTGGTGCCTTCAGCGGGACGTGTGACTATCAATGGCCCCCTGCACTCTGGGGAGTCAGCAATCCTATAGAAGTTGATGGACTTCTTCCTTTGGTACGCTGGGGACATGTCATACCTGATATAGTCGGATGCCCTGCGGAATAGAGCATCCATGAGCTGTTGAATGCAGGTCATTACGCCTTGGGTAATGTTAAAGATCAATGGACTCTGCTTCAACAACCGTTTATGGCAGAGAATTCCACATTCTAACTATCTGCTGGATAAATAAACGTATTTAATTCTCCCCTTCAATTCTTGATGCGATTATCTTAAATTTATGACTTCTCATTACCATCTTACTGATAAGTGGAAATAATCTATCACTATTTATCTTATCATAACCATTCATAATTTTGAAGACCTCAATCAAATTATCCCTCAACCTTCTCAGCTCTAAAGGAGAAAATCCGAATTACCAAAGTCTCTTCATTACTGTCACCCACCTTTGGTAACATTTGATTTGATCTATGTTGCACCTTTTCACTTTTGTGTCCTTCCTATAATTGGTGCCCAAAACTGTACACAATGCCCTTATTATATCCGAAGATCTTGTACAAGTTCACAAATACCTCTTTCCTTTTATATTTTGTACCTCTAGATTCAAAAGCAAAGATCCTATTTGCATGCAGCCCGTTCAGCTGTCGATGAAATGGGGATTAAGAAGATACAAGTCCACGAGGTAGAGATATACTTTAGTCCCAAAAGACACTCAGCAGACTGGGGTTTGCATTGCTGGTCATTGTGCCTTGGGTAATGTTAAAAGACCCGTGGCTTCTGCTTCAAAAATAGCTTATGGCAGAGAATTCCACATTCTAACCAGGGTGCAGTGTGGTCCCCAACAGTAGGGCTACACAGACAAAACATTTCTACATAGGGAATAAATATTTGAGAGCTCTTAGATCTTTGGCAGATGAGTCACGAAACCCTGGAGAAATGACATAAATACCAATGATGCTAATTACTGGATCTTGCACCAAAGTACTGGTGGACAGTCGGCAGAACCCTGCAGAAATTCACCCCCTGTATGTTTAGTTTTATATGCTAGCAGAGTCCGTCAGTGCCTCACTGTCCTTAATGTGCACGAGGGTATTAACGGTCCATAACAACATATGGTAGAAATTCCAATCGGCAAAGTTCACATATGAATGCATTACGCACTCACAATGCATTCCTCTGTGTGCCGTTATTGTGCAGGTGTTAACATGTTTACAGCACACACAGGAAAGTAGAACGAGCACGTTGAGCATTCATGCATGACCTTTATTGACTGGAAATTCTTTCCTCATTACTACACATTTATTGAGAAATAATCTGCACTTGATAAGTAAAGAAATATATATACAGTGTTATAGTAGATTTTTGATTTTTGTTTCTTGCTATCTATGACCCTGTAATATAGACAATTCCTGAGGGACAGCATGGGCAGGAGATCTGCTCTGAGGTCCACTCAAATGCTAATGCCTACCACAATAGTGGTTCAAAGTGATTGTCTCTCTGATAATGGTTTCCTCCATCTGGGAAAGTAGCTGACCAGCACTTGACACCTACAATAATGTAGCGACTTTTGAGAACTGGCCATATAGGTTGTTCCCAGTGCATGTGAATAGCTAGAATTCCACTTTGCTGGGGTAAGACTCTAGTCGTTTCCAAGCATTTAAAAGTAAACTATTTAATTACTCAGAATGGTGTGAAATCCATCTTTGAGTTGGCTTCAGCAGTGGTTCTGGAAAACCACCAGAAGAAAAATGTTTTGTACTCCAGAAATTCAGCTGTGGTACATATTCCAGTGTCAAAATTGCATGTCCTAAAGTAAGCCAAATAAGCTCTACTCTGAACACTGAGAAAAAAAGAAAAATGCGCTTCAAAGCCAATGAAATGCTTTCTTAAGTGTGGTCGCTGAGGTCTTAATTATAGACATAAAGTGAAGAAATCTTTCCCGACTGACCTCACTGAATGGTGTCAATTGCTTCTTCTAGGTGGCTGCAATATGCCAGAGCTGGAGCTTCAAAGGTGGTGCAAATCATTCGAGCTGACTCTTTCAATGCTGGCCGATTGCCGATTAAAAGTCAACCTTTTTAAAGAGGCACAATAAAGACTGTAAATTAACATAAATTTTAAAGGAACCTTAATCAATCAAGTTACAATGTTATTGTCAGGGGTGATGAAGCACTCCAGTCCCTCACTGCGCTGTCCATTCTGTGCTTCCTTTCCAAGGTTCACCAATGATATGGCTTGGGAATCAAAGTGGCACAGCAATTGACTATTTAATTATGGTGTATCTTTGCTTTCCAATTGCAGTATTCAACATCACAGGGATACTTCAGATCACTGACCTTATTTATCAAGAGGCCTTGGGCAAGATGCTGGCCTCATGACAAAGAATGACTGCCAAGTCAGATTTGGCTGATTGCCTTTGTGCTATGAATGATTGGGCCAAAACACACAGTCACAGGAAGGATACTGCTCACATCAAAGGCTGGGGGTCATGTCTTGTTTGACTGCCAACAGGGTGGACTTGAAGCAAATAACATGGCCAATAATATCCCCACACAGCAGCTAAAGTCATAAACAAAGTGAAGCTGGAGCCTGCTAGCTGCTCATCCACTAAACAGAACCCTGCTAGGATAACTGCAAAGGAGAGCTCTTAGGTGGTACTCAAAACCTCTTCAGATCAGTCTAGAGCAGCAATTGTGAAGTCTGATGGACCATTTGGGATTTGGAGCAGGATCAGTTGGTTGTGTTTATCAGTGAAGGGCCTATTACATTTTTATTTTTTTATTCCAGATATTTTTCTCAGTTTCAGATCTCAGTCAACATTGAACAGGTAAAGGCACATCCTGGTCATAGACTATGGGAGTGTACCTTTACTTGACCAGTATCTAGATAATTTGTAGAGAATCCAGGGAATGAATAGAAAACTCTACATAGGGCGAGAAATTGGTCTTTTAGTGATAGCAGTATTTTTTTGTCATTTTTCGCCAAAAATACCGTTAAAAATACCACTATTTTTTAAAGGCATAAAATTGGCAACAAAATGCAGCCAATGGTAAAAATCAGAATTGCACGAGGATTCGCGGTAGAAACCATGGTCCTCGCCAACTTTAGTTCGAGGCCAATTACCGCTAAAGAGACAGGCCCTGGGAGGGGGGAAAACACACAAAAAAAATTGCAAAAAACTGAAATTTAAAAATCATAAAACATTTACAAGGCCCTTAAGTGATCACTGCAAAATAATTTAAAAATAAAAACTTTAACTTACCTTCTTTGTAGGTCTGTTTCTGGGACTGCAACACAGGTTTTTCTCCGGTGTCTTTTTTCCGTGCAGAATACTGCTGCGCCGAACGGCCAATATAAAGCGATATCGCTTTTCTGCGTCTTGCACAACGGTGGTCCGCTTTTCAGCGGTATTTCAAAACCGCCGCGCACAATTTTGGCCAATTTAGGTGAGTACCTTTTACCGTCAAAAAAGGCGAAATATTGCCGAAAAAAACGTACGCAAGGCTGGCCAATTTCTAGCCCTTAAATCACTGTATTTTGGCTTAGTGGTTAGATCACCTGTCCTCATGTAAAAGCGGTTGAATAAATACTTCACTGCACCGTGGCTTAGGCTATAAACTAACACACAGATTTATTAAACAATAAATGGATAAATGGACAGAAGCAATGACACACTAGATTTACAGTAGTTACAGATATAAAAATAAATAGTCACATCTGCTGCACCAAACTATAATTTAAAGTGGTTCAGACACTATGGGCTGGAATTTCATCAGCCTTCCGCCGGTGGGAAATTCATGGAAAGTGTTCCGCCGCCGGTTTGGAAATACCGCTGGGGAGCGGACCGCTGGCGTGCAATACTTGAGAAACTGTTTCCGCCCCAGTTTGGTCACAGCGGTGACCCGTAGATGGAAGGAAAAAAAAACACCGGGGGAAAAACCTGTCGGAGCAGCCCTTGGAATGGTGGTAGGTATGAAACCCTGCAAAAAGATAAGTTAAAGTTTAAAAAAAAATGATTTTGCAGCGATTCAGTAGAAAGGGGTCTTGTGAATGTTTTGCGATTTTTTTTTTATTTTTGTAAAAATATTTTTTGTGTTTTTCCCCCTCCCGAGGCCCAACTCGCAGCCTCGGACCAAAGTTGACGAAGATCGCATTTTCTGCCGCGAATCCTCATATAACGTTGATTTTTCCCGCTGGGCGGATTTTTTCCCATTTTTCATGAATTTTACGCCGTTCTTAATAGCAGAAGTCATAGTGGTTTTTTGGGCGGCAAATCGGTGGTGGTGGTTTTTGATCAATTTCCAACCCAAGGTCCCTGACTATTAACCTTTACATGGCAATTTCTTGTTTATTATACACAAAGTCTTTCTAGCCCAGCTATCTCTCTCTGACGATTTCAAATGGACTACCCTTGTAAAGCCAGACTGAGAAATACTGTAAAAAAAATGATTGCAGCAAAAGGAATTTAATTAGAAACATAGAAAATAGGTGCAGGAGCAGGCCATTCAGCCCTTCTAGCCTGCACCGCCATTCAATGAGTTCATGGCTGAACATGAAACTTCAGTACCCCCTTCCTGCTTTCTCGCCATATCCCTTGATCCCCCGAGTAGTAAGGACTTCATCTAACTCCCTTTTGAATATATTTAGTGAATTGGCCCCAACCACTTTCTGTGGCAGAGAATTCCACAGGTTCACCACTCTCTGGGTGAAGAAGTTTCTCCTCATCTCGGTCCTAAATGGCTTACCCCTTATCCTTAGACTGTGACCCCTGGTTCTGGACTTCCCCAACATTGGGAACATTCTTCCTGCATCTAACCTGTCTAAACCCGTCAGAATTTTAAACGTTTCTATGAGGTCCCCTCTCATTCTTCTGAACTCCAGTGAATACAAGCCCAGTTGATCCAGTCTTTCTTGATAGGTCAGTCCCACCATCCCGGGAATCAGTCTGGAGAATCTTCGCTGCACTCCCTCAATAGCAAGAATGTCCTTCCTCAAGTTAGGAGACCAAAATTGTACACAATACTCCAGGTGTGGCCTCACCAAGGCCCTGTACAATTGTAGCAACACTTCCCTGCCCCTGTACTCAAATCCCCTCGCTATGAAGGCCAACATGCCATTTGCTTTCTTAACCGCCTGCTGTACCTGCATGCCAACCTTCAATGACTGATGTACCATGACACCCAGGTTTCGTTGCACCTTCCCTTTTCCTAATCTGTCACCATTCAGATAATAGTCTGTCTCTCTGTTTTTACCACCAAAGTGGATAACCTCACATTTATCCACATTATACTTCATCTGCCATGCATTTGCCCACTCACCTAACCTATCCAAGTCACTCTGCAGCCTCATAGCATAGGAGTCTCTTCAACTCAAAAAGACCTGCTAATCAAACTTATATACCAACAAAATGCAGTGCTTGCATTTAAATAGATCCTCCCTCAAATACCTGACCAGATATAATGGCTGGAGTTTTCTGTTATTACAGAAACCCAGCACATCTTTGGTGGGACAGGAATTCTGTCAACCACAAGGATCTGCCTCTGACCACAGCTGGTTTTCTTCGGACAGGCTATTTTCCATAATTGAAGTGGGCTCCCTGACCTCTATCAGGGAATTCCTCTGAAAGGGGGCAAGATAATGTCTATGGTAGGCCTCGAAGGCTCTGCAAATCATTTAAAGTTTAAATTCTACACCCGCCACTCATAGCAACACCCAATGTAATTTCCAGAAACAAATCCGGAAGTGGTGATAATGAGCAGGGAGCTAGCACAGTGGATCCCAAACACTTTTCCACCAAAATCAATTCCGGTTACACCGGGAAGTTTGCATCACTCGAATGGAACATTCTGCTTGATGTGTGTATTGTGGGACTTTGTGTATCTGTGACTGAACTTGTTTCTTCTCCTTCATTTTTATCACATGTATGCAATTACACAAAAACCAATCTAATTTTTCTGTGGAAGTTGTTTTCCACAAACATTATAAACAATAAACAATTTGTTAGCCTGTTTTGGCAATCGGTAAACACCTCTTACCCATTGTGTTAAGAAATCTCTGGTCTCAAGCACAAAGCTTGGATTGTCAGGTCATAATCATCATAGGTGGTCCCTCGAACGAGGATGACGTTTCCACATGAGTTTACGGATGTTTCAATGAGGGACCCAATGTTCCTGTCCTGAACTCCAATCTAGGGGGTGGAAGATGCCTGTGCATGGATTTTTTTAATGTATGGTGACTGTTACACATCAGCCACCACACGGGCTTGACATAGCTAGACCTTTATCCAGTGGCAAAGGTTAACCAGGACGACTGGAGACCAGCTCTGCTGCATGCATGAACAATGACTTTAGATGAGGAACAAAAGCCTCAGGATCTACATCTGAGTATTGCATTCACGGTGTGGTGGGAGATCGTGGCGGAGGAGCGGTGAGGGATCGTGTTTGCGGTGGAGGAGCGGCGAGAAATCATGGCGGAGGTGCGACGAATTAGGGTATGGGGCCCAGAAGAGCCAAGAGCCCAGGGGCAGCACGGGCCTGCCCACACTGCGATTGCCAGGTAGGCCTTCACTCACTAACAGGAGGTACTTTGGACTTAGGTAAGTGGGTTGTATTCCAATGTGAAGCCTATGCACTCCATATTGGACAAACAGGAACTGCTACCTATATGGATTTCTCTGTAGCTTTGTTCATAAACTCTTAAATGTGATGATGTGCTACTGCATGTCAGACATCTGGCTGACCAAAAAAAGGGGTAACTTGGGTCAGACACCAGAGTGCTGCAAACATCATAGAACTGTACCCCAGCAAAAATACAGAGCCTTCAGAAAACGAGGAAAGGTGACAAAAAATCTTGAGTTGCACAAGAAACAATAGTCTGTGGCGTTGTTCTGTGTAGCTGAATTATTTCAGCAGTGTTTGTGTAATATTTCACTCAATGGAGAATAGTTTCATAAATAAATCTACACTGGGCATTATTATACTCAGCTGCATTTTTGTTCTGTAAATTAACAACAGATGTTAAGCATTACCATCTAAGTAGAAAATTAGCAATTAAGCTGATTTAAGGGAAAGGATAGACTAAATTAAGCTAAAGTAATGATTTTGCATTACGTTTTGGAAATGTATTTTTGTGGGCAATTAAGTCCCACTTGAACTAAGGCCTAATACCTTCCCTCTGTAAGAGAACTCTTTAGTCACATATCTATCATATTTTCTACTGCAGATGAAATCACTGTGATTTATAGAACTACTGCAGATCATTAGCAATGATTGTGCAGTGATCATAGAGCAGTTTAAGATATATATGTGTAAGGGGCAGGGGTCCTTTTGTTGCTGCTGAAACCAGGGATCAGAAAATTGAAGCTGCAATTTCCAAATTGGTTATATAGTACAATGTCTAATTATATATGTTGCAGCAGTTGTGGTTGTTGCCTTCGTGACTTCACTCTTCCCTTGTAAGCATTCACAGAGCCCTGCCCCGGATGGATAATTTCTAATGGCAGAACATTCTGACAGGACCATTTACTATATTCTAACATTAAAAAAAGAGAAAAATAAATGTGTAAATTTCCCATGAGCTCCCATGTGCCATGCATATTTAAAATATAGCTCTGCACCTGCTAGGGTTAAAAACTGCAACCAATGCAAACTCCAACAGGTGTGAGTCTCTCTGTTCAAGATGGTCTCAGTTTCCTTTAGTACACTTGGGAGTCAGGTTGCCGACGTGGCATCTCAGCGAAATGGCCACTTGTGCATCGATGCACATGTGAAATTGTTTTACATTGACCTGAAAGTGTAGCATAACAGTGCTCTAATAAAAGTATGAATTCTATTGGGAAATAAATTATGGATTGTGGCTACAAGTAACACGTCAAAATATTGGAACATATTAAATGAGGCTGCACTCCCACTGCACAGAGCAATGCTAACATGGTTTGGTTGTAGGACTGTTATACTACAACCCTGATTCTCCATCCCACACAAGTTCGGAGCACAGCCTCACTGAATTTGCCCCATTACATATGGATCAAGAATTTTATAAACTATAGATGAATTTTCTTAGTCAGAATTATGCCTGGACCGTGTTATCTGAAATCAGCTGTAATAGACTCTCCTGCCAGGAGTTTTTCTTTTAGATAAGTCGTTAAACTGTCTGCCCTCTCGGGTGCACGTAAAAGATCCCATGGCATCGTTCCAGGAGGAGCAGGGGTGTTCTCCCAGTGTCCTGGTCAATATTTATCCCCCAATCATCAACACTAAAAAATAAATTATCTCATTGCTGTGTGGGGACTTGCTGTGTCCGAATTGGCTGTTGGGTTTCCCCACATTACTGCAGTGACTACTGTAATAGAGCTCCCTCTAGTGGACTGCTGCTCCACCCAGTGGACTACTGTGGTAATTCAACTCCTGATGTATGATAATAAAAGGGTCATGTGACAAGGTCACACGATGACAATTTCTAGTAAGCCATCTTGTGTAATGTGTGTGTTAGTGTTGTTGTAAAGAATATATCACATTGGCAATTCAAATAGGATAATTGGATTCCCTAGCTGAAATTGTTGTTGGTGGATGTTACTGCCAACCAACTGAGAGACTTTGAGAGCTTCTTTGGTTTTGCAGAACAGCTAAAAATCCAAGGTAAATTAGCTGAACTGTCAGAGTCCAGATGGCCGCACCTATGGGAATAATAGGGTGTTTGGTGAGTTCCATCGTGACCACGAGACTTTCGGATCATATGTGGAGTGGCTAGAAATGTTGTTCATTGCAACTAGTATTGTCGAAGTCCCCGACAATGAAAACAGTTACCGGGTGGTTTTAGAAAAAAAACGGGCAATTTTCTTGACTGAAGCAGGCCTTGAGGTGTATGAAACCTTGAAAAATGTGATTGTTCCTGTCAAGCCGAAGGACACGCCACTGACGGAGACATCACTACAGTCCTCAGCCCCTGGAAATTGCTGAAAGTTATTGTTTTGGAATACGGGATTAATTGAATGACGAGGGTATCAGTGAGTACAATATAGCTTTAAAAATACTATCCATTCACTGTCATTTCGGAAACTTTCAAGACCGAACATTGCGTGACCACTTTGTTTGTGGGATGAAAAATGAAGCAATTAGAAGAAAGTTGTTGACAGCTCCTAACTTGACTTTTGATTTAGCTTGTCAGACAGCTATGTCGATGGATATGGCTGACCAATACTCCTGAGAATTTTGTGCCACTTTCAGTCATCAGACAACCGAGGTGAATTGCCTGCAGGTTAAAAGTAAAAGGCAGTTGGTCCCCAAAGCCTCAGCAACTGGCCATGGTAACAGCACATTGAAGTCATGCTATCGATGTCTGGGACAACACATTGCTCAAAGTTGCCCATATATGAAGGCAGAGTGTTTCTTCTGCAAGAAAACTGGGCATCTTGCGAAGGCGTGCCGACTGAAGAGTAAACCGATGTTCAAAGCTATAAGTAGAAATCGCAGATACTACATAGCATTGAAGAGAAGCAACAGGACGAGGAGGTTTTAGAGAAACACATCACCAGGAGCACGAGGGTACCTAACACCGATTCGCGAAGTATCGTCATCCAAGTAGACATTGCAAGAACCAGGATACTCATGGAAATCAACACTGGTGCATCCGTGAGTGTAGTACCAAGATCGCCATGTCGCGACAAGTTGAGTGATTTTCCACTGGAGAAATCGAAGATAGAGCTGCGAGGCTACTCAGGTGAGCAAATCCCTGTGGTAGGACGTATGACCATACCGGTGAAATACAAGGATCAGTTTCAGAGCTTGTCTCTTACAGTAGTGGCAGGAGACAAGCCTGCCTTAATAGATAGAAATGGATTGGGATCACTGAAGCTGGTTGGAGTGATATTTTTCGTGTGGAAATGAAATTTGCATCGAACGAAGATGTCATCAAGCAGAATCCCAAGGTGTTCTGCGAAACAGGCAGTTCGATCCAAGACCTCAAGGCGCGTGGCAGAGAGCAGAAGGACGCTAGACCAGTTTACTGCAAGCCACGTTCCGTAACATACGTACTCAAGGAGAAAGTTGAGCAAGAACTCAAAAGACTAGAAAATAAGAACATTGGGGCTGAAATTCAACCTCCCGAAAAGGCGTCTTATTGCCGGAAAATGGTGGCCAAGCGGCGGAGTCGAGGAGCCGCCGACTTGGAGTCGAATGGCTGCCGCCAGCGAAATTCACCTCGGTGCTTTTTCTGGCGGTCCCCACTTCCGCCCCGCTGCAGCCGAACCCTTCTAAGTACGTCATCAAAGCATGCACCGTCGATCTCCCGCACCTCCATCTAAATTTAGCTACAAAAATCTTTGGGCCACTGAGCGGTGCTCCCAACAGTTTTTTCTGTTGGTGCATTTTGTTGGCTGTGTGTGTGACATGGCTATGTGGCGGCCATTCAAGGTAAAGGCCCACTGCTGCAACCGACATTTTATTTTTTTTTGTCGTCCGACTGCCAGGTTGGCCCGACAATTATGACCCCCAGGTTTGGCCGGGCCACCAACAAGCAGTCTGGCACCCACTCTTGGGTGCCAGGCCACTGGCCCAGCCGAAACCCTCCCTGGTGGCCCAGTGGACCTAACTGAAATAATCGCAGAGTTTGCAGCGGCTCTTCTCTTTAAGTGAAGGGGAGAGACGTGGTGATGCACTCATGCGCCAGGCTGATGACTGACAGTGGTGGAGACTCGGTCCCACCTTCACTTCTGTCCCTCTAGAGTGCTCACCACCATACTTCCACCCCCATTATGACCGACTTCCGGTCCACTCCCAAAAGAATGACAAAGAGCTGAATTTCGCGCAGGAGGCCACCACATCCACATCAGCGGTGAGAACGTATCAGAAGCAGTAGGTGCGACCCATTTCGCACAGCGCCGAATTTCTACCCCATTATCTCTAAGGTAGAAGAAGTGTTCTATTTTTCATACATTGATGAACTGCCACTCACAGCTGAAGAGATTGGTAGAGCAAGCAAATGTGACCCAGTTATGTCAAAGGTGTACGATTACATAGCAAATGGCTGGCTAAACCAGGGAGGTATTAGACAAAGATATACATCCATACTTCGTTCGTAGGAATGAATTATCAGTGGATAAAGATTGTATCATGTGGAGTGCAAGAGTAGTTATTCCCAAAAAGTTCAGATCCAAATTATTAGGAGATCTTCATGACCAGCACCTTGGAATGTGCTTGACCAAGAGTTTTGCACGCAGTTACTTATGGTGGCCAGGTTTAGATAAAGATATAGCGTACATCGTTAGTCAGTGTACAACATGTCAATCAGTAGGCAAGAAACCACCATCAGTACCATTACAGCCATGGAAATGGCCTCCCAGAGTGTGGCAAAGGTTACATGTAGATTTTACTGAGCTAGAAGGACAATTGTTTATTGTGATTGATAGTCATTCGACGTGGGTACAGGTGTTTCCGATGCGGAAAATAACAACAAGTAAAACACTAGACAATTTGCGAAGATTGTTTTCTTCATATGGCCTCCCAGAAGAAATTGCTTCTGATAATGGGCTGCAATTTTGTTAAGAAGAATTTGCACAGTTCCTGAGCAGAAACGGTGTGAAACATACCAAAGTTCCACCATATCACCCTGCTTCAAATGGTGCAGCAGAGTGCACAGTACCAATTGTAAAACATGCTCTCATCAAGCAAATATTGATCCAAATCCAATGAAACAGCAGTTGTTGTTGGATCACAAACTGGCAAACTTTCTGATGACTAATCGTCATACAACTACTAGTAGAACACCAGCAGAGTTGTTTCTCAAGCGACAGCCATGAACCAGGTCCTCATTGTTAAAGCCAAATCTGCCACAGTCAGTAGAAGAGAAACAATTAAGACAGAAAGAGAATCATGATAGAGGTAGAGTAAGAGAGAGAACTGTGAAGTTGAATCAGAAGGTGAGAGTGAAGAACCAATGGTTAAAGTGGTTACCAGGAAGAGTAGTGAAGATATATGGCCCTCGCACATATTTGGTCAAGATATTTGATCGTGGAAAGGTTAGGTTTGTTCACGTTTATCATATTTTACCTACAGATGTGGAAGGAGTTAAAAGTTGAAATGATTCCATTATTTCTGATGAGTCAGATAGTCTTGTTACAAGTAGAGTGCCAGCAAGAAATCCTACATCAGATGAACTAGAAACAAGTCCAAGAGAAAATCAGAATTAAATCTGAGTCCGAGTCAGGCAGCCAAACAATCTGAAAGTGTAGAGAGTTCAAATGTAGACCAAGGGCTACCTTTGGAGAAAAATTCTCCTCAGGATCAGCCTAGAATGAATCTACGTTCTGTCATGTATTCAACCAGCATTGTAACCCATGTATAATCTGACCTAAGTTGTACACCGTGAGAACACTGACCACGAGGTGGGAGACACTCCTAACCTGGACCTTCAGGTATAAAAGGGGAAGCTCCACCCACCTTCATCACTTGAGTGCTAAGGAATAAAGGACAGGTCACAGACTGACCTTCTCTCAAGCATGGGCCTCGTGTGCATTTATACTGTGTAGTAAGGACGTATCAATGGCGACAAGAAACTGGGATTTAAACCACGCGAGCATGGCCACTAGCAGAACAGACGAGAGGTACTGTGTTAAGGAATGGTTGGGACAGAGATTCAACATTGTTAAAGCAGCACACAGTTCTCCAGGCAGACAAGGGCAGTCGGGCATGCCCCAACATGTAGTCGAACCCAGAGGGGGAGTTTGACAGAGACAATGGCAAGTTGAACAGCGATTCACGCCATTGCAAGGGACAATGCGGCCAGTAATGGGGCCATCAACACCTGTTAATGGTACACTCAAGGACAATAACAGGGGCAGTCAGGGATGATCGACTGGCAAGGGACCTTTTGTTTCAAACCGCAACTCATGCTGGAGGCGTGGAGGCATACATTCAGCTGGAGTTTGCAGAGATGAGCAAAATACCTGCAGAAATTGCAGAAATGGACACTGGGGGAAATAGCTGGAAGCTGAAGTTCAGCGAGTTCATGTGGAGCATGTATACAGTTCATACACCAGGGTGCCACCGATAATGATGAAAGTGCTCCTCAATGGCATCCCAGTATCAATGGAGTTAGACATGGGTGCCAGCCAGTCCCTGATGGGTATCAAACAGTTAGAAAAGTTCTGGGCATCCAAGGCCAGGAGGCCAAAATTATCGCCGATTGACGCACAGCTACGGACTTACACAAAGCAGATCATTCCGGTGCTAGGCAGCGCCACGGTAGTCGTGACCCACAAAGATTCGGAGAACAGACTGCCACTCTGGATTGTCCCAGGGGACGGTCCCGCACTACTGGGGAGGAGTTGGCTTGCTGTCATGAACTGGAAATGGAGCGATGTCAATGCAATTTCCTCTGTGGAGCGAGTATCATGCTCACAGATCCTGGACAAATTTGACTCATTATTTCAATCCGGCATTGGCACTTTCATGGGGGCCAAGGTAGTGATTCACATAAACCCGGACGCCAGGCCAGTATACCACAAGGCCAGAGCGGTGCCGTACGTGATGCGGGAAAAGGTAGAAGGCGAACTGGACCGCCTGCTGAGGGAAGGCATCATCTCGCCAGTCAAATTCAGTGACTGGGCAAGCCCGATTGTGCCGGTGCTCAAGGCGGATGGGTCGGTCAGGATATGTGGCGATTACAAGGCCACCATCAATCAGGTGTCACTCCAAGATCAGTACCCGTTACCGAGAGCGGAGGATCTCTTTGCGGCACTATCCGGTGGCAAACTTTTTTCAAAATTGGACCTGACCTCAGCTTACATGACCCAGGAGCTGGCGAGTGAGTCGAAGAAGCTGACCACCATCACGACACACAAGGGGTTGTTTGAGTACAACAGATGTCCGTTCGGGATTCGCTCGGCCGCCGCGATCTTCAACGAAATATGGAAAGCCTCCTCAAGTCGATTCCAGGGACGGTGGTTTTCAGGACGACATCCTCATTACGGGTTACGATACTGAAGAACACCTCCACAACCTGGAGGAGGTGCTATGCAGACTGGACCGGGTAGGTCTGCGACTGAAAAAGGCGAAGTGTGTCTTCCTAGCTCCAGAGGTAGAATTCCTGGGGATGAGGGTAGCAGCAGACGGGATCAGCTGCGTCCAAGACCTTCTCTCAAGCATGGGCCTCGTGCGCATTTATACAGTATAGTAAGGACGTATCACGTTCGACACCAAGTTTGGAAAGTTCTGGTCGAGAGTGAAGGTATTCTCTTCGAAACAGAAAACCAATGGTTAAGTTTGATTTGTAAATATAGCAAAATAAATCCATGGGCTAGAACCTTCACTTTTTTTGCATACTAAACGCCCACTTAACATAGAAACATAGAAACATAGAAAATAGGTGCAGGAGTAGGCCATTCGCCCCTTCAAGCCTGCACCACCATTCAATAAGATTATGGCTGATCATCCACCTCAGTACTCCTTTCCCACTTTCTCTCCATACCCCTTGATCCCTTTAGCCATAAGGGCCATATCTAACTCTCTCTTGAATACATCCAATGAACTGGCACCAGGGAATTCCACAGGTTAACAACTCTCTGAGTGAAGAAGTTTCTCTTCATCTCAGTCCTAAATGGCCTACCCCTTATCCTTAGATTGTGTCCCCTGGTTCTGGACTTCCCCAACATCGGGAACATTCTTCCTGCATCTAACCTGTCCCGTCCCGTCAGAATCTTATACGTTTCTATGAGATCCCCTCTCATCCTTCTAAACTCCAGTGTATAAAGGCCCAGTTGATCCAGTCTCTCCTCGTATGTCAGTCCAGCCATCCCTGGATTCAGTCTGGTGAACCTTCGCTGCACTCCCTCAATAGCAAGAACGTCCTCAGATTAGGAGACCAAAACTGAACACAATATTCCAGGTGAGGCCTCACCAAGGTCCTGTACAATTACAGTAAGAAGAACGGCCACTTAACCGCCCGTATAATGCCCATATATCGCCCATTTTGGCACAAAATGGAAACTGACGGACATTTTTCGGAAACTTATCGCCGAGCGTTACTTTCCCCATGTGCTTAACACCGGGAAAAAATATTACCGCCCGCCCATTTTTTTGGGGCGGAATCATCAGAATGGGCGAATTCAACGCCGATAATATCGCCCAGCGTTACTTTCCTCACGGATTTAACGCCGAGATTCAATATTAACACCCACTCCGTAAAGAGCATATTTACCGAAATTAGTGGCCATGAGATCGCCCAGCGTCAATTTAACCACCTCGCACACATATCGCCCACAATATCGCTCGCCCAAAAAACCGCCCAGAAAAAGTGAAACTAACCGGAACTAATCACAGCGTTATGGACGCCATGTTCTAGATCACATGTCGCGTCCTTTAAAAGGCTGCTCTGCTTCAACCTTTGTGGAGTTCAGATGTACTCTGCAGGTCATTGGAGTTGATGTGAACATCTGTAAAAACATCTTGACCATACTGTGACTGATTAGAATTGAAGAGGTGTCTTCGCGGGACATTCCTTGTTTGTGAGCAATCGGTGAAAAACAGAGAGCTACTGCAATGGGGCCTGTCCTTTCTCACCCTCTCTTGGTGACCAATTACATGCAGCAGGCTCGACATCGCCGAAGGATCACTCCACTACATTATGTGCCCAATGTAAGAAGTGACAGACTGATGAGGAGGACCAGACGTTACACCCCCCGCAAGTAAGAAGCATTCTTACCTCGACTTGCCCGACACCACCTGCCTTCGGAGACTGCGCTTCCACAAAGAAGTTATCACTGAGGTATGCCAGCTGATACGGGCAGATCTGCAGCCTGCCAGCACCATCAGACCGTCGAGGTCAAAGTCACCGCGGCACTGTCGTTCTATGCCTCGGGTTCTTTTCAGGCCAGAGCTGGAGACATTTGCAGACTTTCTTAGCATGCCACACATCGCTGCATTAGACAGGTCACTGAAGCCCTGTACGCACGCAGGAGGGACTTGATCAGCTTCCCTATGGCCAGGGAGGCACAGAGTGAGAGGGCTCTAGGATTCTCCAGAATTGCAAACTTCCCCAAGGTGCAGGGAGAAATAGACTGTACGCACATCGCGAAGTGGGTACCTTTTCAGGATGCTGAGGTTTTCAGGAACCACAAGGGATTCCACTCCCTGAATGTCCAACTGGTTGTTAACCACCAGAAAATTATACTGGCAGTGAATGCTCAATTTCTGGGCAGCATCCATGATGCTCACATCTTGCGTGAGAGCACTGTCTCTGACTTGTTTAACAATGAGCCACAAGGTCAATGCTGGATGCTTGGTGACAAAGGATATGGCCTCACCACCTGGCTGATGACCCCCCTGCATGACACCCACACAAAGTTGAGAGGCGATATGAGAGCCACAGAGCAACTCGCAATATAGTGGAGAATACCACTGGAGTGCTGAAGCAGCACTTTAAATGCCTGGACCACGCAGGAGGTGAGCTCCAATACCACCCTGAGCTAAATTCGTGGTGGCATGCTCCATGCTGCACAACTTGGCTATCAGGAGGGGACAAGAATCGCCTGATGAGTCTGACAGTCCACCTCACCAGAGAGAGGAAGAGGATGACGAGGAGGCAGACATTGACATCGGTCCAGACAATCAGGCTGATGCTGAAGCCATGCCCCCATCCCTCCTGTAGACTGCATGAAAGGGCCCATGATGGCATGATAGCTGCAAGAGTCTTACATCAGGAACTCATCAATGTTCGCTTTGCCTGAAAGAACGTTGATGTTATTTACAAGGCTGACACACTGCTGGGTGTGTAGGTCATACATCAATGGTGGGCATCACCTTGGTGACAGTTAAAGTTCAAGTTAATTGAAGTTAAGTGGCATTATATCCTTTGATGTTAAGGTATCACCAGCGTGTAATGGTGCAATAAAAACATTTAAAGCGAACATTAGTCTGAAATCATCAGTATTTCTGGACAAACCAACACTTCTCCACACCCCCCCCGCTTCTCCTTCTCAGCTCTGCCCCTTCCCCTTCCCCTCCTGACTCCAAGCCACCTGGCCAAGGAGGTCCTCAGGTGATGCTTCATTGGGGGGGTGGTGACGGCCTTGCGTGGACAGATACGGGAGCGCTGCGTGGACAGATACGGGAGAGGACGGTCCTGAAGTGGGAACATGCTCCAAGCCAGAGCAAGATGTTGCTGCTGGTTCTCATGTGTCGTTGGCAATGGGGGTGCAGCACCTTGGGGTGCAGTGCGGTGCGCCAGGACCACTGGGAGCCCTCTGCCACCAGTGTTCCTGGCTACCAGCTCCAGGGCCTCTGCCATTCCTGCCATGTTATATCTTATTTGTTGGACAAAAACTCGGTGCCAACTATGTTCTTGGTGCTTATTAGGCTTTTTGCTGCTGGTGAATCTCCGTTACGCCTCTCACAACAGCCAGACAAGCACACACCATAGCCTCACATGCTTTCAATCCCTCTGAGCTCCCTCTCTCTCCGTCTCCTCTTCTGCGCATGTCATGATGACCCTTGACCTCCTGAATCGCAGGAATCGAGCGTTGCCATGCTGTTGCTAAAGATGGCCACACTTTATGGCAGAAGGTAAAAAAAATGTAATGCTACCGCCCATTTGATATCGCTCGCGGTAACGGCCATTTAAAAAAATGGAAACTAGGTGTTTTGAGAATGGGCGAGTAGCCGGGGCGATCTGAAAACCCTTTTTTAATGCCCACGCCGGAAATAACGCCCATTTTTGGGCAATAAACACAAAAGTAGAGGTCCTAGCCCCATATCTTTTATTGTGTATAACCATGCAAGTTATGTATACTGATTATTTTGTTATGATTACTTCTTCATTAAGGAGGGAGAAGTGTAATAGAGCTCCCTCTGATAGATTACTGCTCCACCTAGTGGACTACTGTGGTAATGCAACTCCTGATGTATAATAATAAAAGGGTCATGTGACAAGATGACAGTTTCCAGTAAGCCATCTTGTGTAATGTGTATTTTAGTGATGTAGTAAAGAATATATCACAACCACATTTTAACAGGACTTCATTGGCAATAAAGCATTTGGAACACGCTGAGATCATGAAAATTGCTATATGAATATAAGCTCTTTCTTTTTGTTATTTGGTTGACTGCCCTAAATGTAACAGATGTTGGAAATAATATGGAGAAATGAACTCTTGTTTACATGTTTTAGAAATAAATTACCTCTTTAAAATTTTGAGGAAAAGAAATCTTGTTGTTGCTGCTGGAACCAGGGAGCATGTAACATGGCAGTTGGAATTCCACCTTCCTGTCTCACTATTGGTTCAATAACTTACATGTGCTCTATAATGACATGAAACAAACATAAAACTTTCACTTACAGTATTCAACTGTCACCCTCCCAAAATAAAAATAATATATGGATTGTATGGTAATGTAATATACATTAATAAATATCCACAAGGCATGATAAGAGCAACAAAAAGTCTGAGAGGTTGGCTATAACTATAAAATAATACCTTGGTAATAAAATGCTAAACTACAGAAAAGATTAAGGAAGGTAAAGGTGGGTACAGGATCTAACCCTGTAATAAGTTTATTAGAAACTTATATAAGGGCCAATCTTGCTGTTGGGAAGTCTCAGCCACTGGCAACACATAGCAGAAATTCAGGTGCACACAGCTCAGGATTTCCCATTAAAATGAGCAGACCTATAAAATTACTCGCATACTCTCAAACTGATGGAGGTTTTAAGATTGTAAATTTTTCAAATATTGCAGTGTTATATGAACCATGAGCTCATACACTGTTGGCAGTGACTATTCTTTTAGATATAGTCACAATAATTTATGATTAGTTAATGTAAAGGAAGTGATGAAGGTTCTTAATTGTGTGCGTGTGACAGGTTAAGTAAGATTTACCAATGTATTTGTTTTTTTTTACCAGTACCATTTAATTCAATGGAATAATTGCAGACAACTTGACTACTGAATATTATCTAACGGGCATCTCCATAGATATCATCCATCTAACTTTAGCTCTTATACTTTTGGCTGTCAGATCAAATTTACTTTCCATTGACTCTGAGTAGCGTGCTGGCAATATAAAGTTTGGAAAAACTACTGGGCTTTGGCTATGTGGTCATGTTTTGGCCTGTGACCAATTGCAGAATGTTGTGATGGAGATGCCTACATTTATAAAATGTGGAACAGTTACAGTTTCTCAGAATGTTGTGTTTGGTTCTTTTCTGCTTTAGGGTGACCATCAGGAGCCTATGGTCATGTTCAGATTAATTTGCTGAACACCTGAATTTTACCTCATACATGTTGGTCTGACATGCTAAAATAACCTTTCCTTAAAAAAAAAATTCCAAAACAAAGAAAAATAACTGCTACCTACATGCTGAAAGTGGGAGAAGGGCTCCAATTCCTCATGATAGTGTGCATCCATTCTATTACTAGTAATCTAACAGGGAAGGCGGGTTGGATAACTTTGTAGTAGGCATGAATTGAATCTATTCTTGGCAGTCAAAGGTCAAAGGAATATGTAATACGTAGTACGAAAGAACAGTAGTTTGCTTATGGTAATGATGTGTCCATGGTCATCAATGCCGGCCTACAGCAGGGTTTGGACAAAATCCAATCTTGGGCTGACAAGTGGCAGGTAACATTTACATCGTGCCAGATAATAACCATCTCCAACCTGACCTTCAATGCCATCAGCATTTTCTAAGCTCCCACTATCAATACCATTGACCATCAGCTTAACTAGACCGGCCATATCAGCAATGTGACTACAGGAGCAGGGCAGAGGCTGGATACTCTTAAATGAGTGGCTCACCTCCCAACCCCTGAAAGCCTTTCCACCCTCTAGAGACTCAAGTCAAGAATGTGGTGGAATACTCACCAGCTACATTGACGACGAGATTCAACACCACCTCAAGTGCGCCAGTGCAGCCTTCGGCCACTTGAGAAAAAGAGTGTTTGAAGACCAGGCCCTCAAATCTGCCACCAAGAGGTAGGACAGATCAGTCTTCTTGATTTGCACCAGTGACACTGAATTTAATATCCACCCCTCCACCATTGGCTACAGTATGTACTATCTACAGGATGCACTGTAGCAATTCACCAAGCTTACCACAACAGCACCACCCAGACCCACAACCACTACCACTAAGAAGGACGAGCAGTAAGATCATGGTATTCAACTCTGCAGGTTTCCCTCCAAGTCACACACCATCTTTACTTAGTCATATATCGCTGCTCCTTCATTGGCACTGGGTCAAAATCCTAGAATTCCCTATCTAACACCATGCTGTCGTCGAGCTACAGTACGCGGACGATGCCTGCGTCTGCGCACATACAGAGGCTGAACTCCAAATCATAGTCAACGTATTTACTGAGGCGTACGGAAGAATGGGCCTTACGCTAAACATCCGTAAGAAAAAGGTCCTCCAGCAGCCTGTCCTCGCTGCACAGCACTGCCCCCCAGTCATCAAGATCCACGGCGTGGCCCTGGACAACGTGAACCATTTCCCATACCTCCGAAGCCTCTTATCAACAGGAGCAGACATTGACGATGAGATTCAACACCGCCTCCAGTGTGCCAGTGCAGCCTTCGGCCGCTTGAGGAAAAGAGTGTTTGAAGATCAGGCCCTCAAATCTGCCACCAAGCTCATGGTCTACAGCATAGAGTAATACCCGCCCTCCTGTATAGCTCAGAGACATGGACCATGTACAGTAGACACATCAAGTCACTGGAGAAACACCACCAACGATGTTCCTGCAAGATCCTATAAATCCCCTGGGAGGACAGACGCACCAACATTAGCATCCTCGACCAGGCCAATACCCCCAGTATTGAAGCACTGACCACACTTGATCAACTCTGCTGGGCAGGCCACATTGTTCGCATGCCAGACACGAGACTCCCAAAGCAAGCGCTCTACTTGGAACTCCTTCATGGCAAACGAGCCAAAGTGGGCAGAGGAAATGTTACAAGGACACCCTCAATGCCTCCCTGATAAAGTGCAACATCCCTACTGACACCTGGGAGTACCTGGTCAAAGACCGCCCTAAGTGGAGAAAGTGCATCCGGGAGGGCGCTGAACACCTCGAGTCTTATCGCCGAGAGCATGCAGAAGTCAAGCGCAGGCTGCGGAAAGAGCGTATGGCAAACCTGTCCACACCCACCCTTTCCCTCAACGACTATCTGTCCTTCCTGTGACAGGGACTGTGGTTCTCGTATTGGACTGTTCAGCCACCTAAGGACTCATTTTTAGAGTGGAAGCAATTCTTCCTCGATTCCAAGGGTCTGCCTATGATGATATGACGATGGATGATGGGAGCACCATCAGTACAATCACTGCAGTGGTTCAAGAAGACCATTAACCACCAGCTTCTCAGAACAACTAGGGACGGGCCTTTGCCATCTTGTCCCCATCACAAGACCATATAAAAATAAAACTGTTCTCATTATCCATTGCACCTTACAATAGGTACAACATTATATAGTTCATTTACAATATACAGAATCACTGAGAACTGTCTTCATTTTGTGTACCTGCTTTGACAAACTTTCCATTTGGAGGAACCAGGGAATGTGAATATGCTTTCCTTTTTTTCCATATTCAATCCAGTAAATGGTAATAATGTACTAATGCCACTCTGTCTCTGAAGCGTGGAACTAGTAATGCAGGGAAGTGGCTAATAAGGCAGCAGAGTCTAAACATAATTTAATTTCCCGCTTACAACAACAGGGGTTTACTGTCCACACCATTCTGTAGCAAGGCAGCAAAACAAAATCTGCTGCTGCCAATGATACTAATGACATTTTGCAGAGGCATTACAAGCAATAAAGCAGAGCCCTGTAAATGCTATATAATAAATATATAATTTGATAGCAGTGATAGTCTAAGCTTTGTCCGGAGTTTCTTTGATATTTATGGCTCCTGTGGTTGGATGGCATACCTTGGCCTGAGGCCTTTACATTTAATCAGCAACTGTTTATTGCTTCTTACATTTCTGACAAATAAAAGTTATCTGTTAGCTACAATACCCATCAGTTATGAAACCCTATATTGCTGAATGTCTGTAATTACATCATAAAGTACTTACAGTTTGGTAATGGCCCAGGCCAGGCTTGAGTGAGGCTCAAGATAATTATCCAGTTTGGGCTGGGCTCAGTATCAAGAAAAGAGTCAAAGTCAAAGGTGAACTGGGCCGGGATTCAAATCTACAAAGTATGAATACAACATGGTAACATTAATACCTCTTACATACAGTAGGTTTTTTCATACCAACTGCAGTGTGCTCATAGTTCTACTTAACTGTACCCGTTGATTTTAAATGAATCCTGGCATTGTTCTGTTGATCAACTCAACAGTGCTTAAAGTGGCTATAGTTGAGACGTTGTTCATTGTTGGTGTGTTTTGCCTTTGTGTAGGATCTAGAGAATAGGAAAAGCATGTGGATAGTTTGAGGTACAGTTATACTAATAACACATGTGTTCAAAGAACCATGTGGGAACTTCAACATAAAGGTATTAGGTGAGAATAAATCAAGTAGCTAGTATTCAATAAATAAGAAACAGATTTTACAGGGTGCAAAAATGGATTAAAGGAGGTTCTGTAATTATTCTGGGGCTTGCTGATAGAGACAAAATGGAAGAGACAGTGACAGAGAAACAAAGACAGAGGATAGAAGCAAAAAAAGACAGCCATCAGACAAAGAGACAGAGACTGAGAAATAAAATGAGGAAGAGACAGAGCACCAGAGATGAAGAAAGTAAGGAAGAGATTGGCTGGATTATTATTACAGAAAGACAAAACCAAACAAAATGGTAGCCCAGTGATTACATAGTTGTCAGTAATGAGGGAAAATACATAATTGAGTTCTCGGAAGTTATACTTTTAGATTTCTTTATTGAAGGACAAGACATATAAAATTGGTGAAGTTACAGTGGTGCAGTCACAAAAAGTCCAGTGACATTCAGGCCCAATATTCCTTCGCGAGAGAAAAGGATATCATGTGTACCGAGGAGCTTCAACATTGGTCTACTTACATTAGAATGTTACTAATATAAATAGTCTTCTTCTTTCCCAATGTGTAAAATTAGTTTTGACCTTAAAGTCGACGATGCTCTTTAATTCAATTGCTATGGCTAGCATAGTGGAAATAGATACCTTGAAATAATCGCAGTGCTGACCCAGAGACAAATGGACATGGTCAGACTATACAGAAATAGGAAACTCCTTTTTTAACCTTCACTTCAGTAATGATTATTGGAGATCACAGTGGCTTTTCACAGTAATATTTTTGAAGCCATGGATGGATTCAGGAGAGGGAGGTGAAACTTGCACTGCCTATTTTGGGGTCAATGTATGGATATTTCTAAGTTTTAAGAATGGTATTTTCTGTATTCTCCAATGATAAATTACCAGTAAATAAAGCTGAAAGTTTAATTGAAAGCTGCAAATTTAACGTTTTGACAACCAGGAATGAAGTGCACGATCTTTGTTAACAAGGCTGGCTTATTGTAAACTGGAAATATGCCTCTAAAATGGAATGCAGACTGAACGTGACTTAGTAGCTATTGTCTAGATGAAAGGACCTTCGTACATTATTGAAATCTACTTGCTAAAATATGGGAAATTGTGGACATGACCATATGTCTTGCTCCTTCATAACACCTACTGACCCTTCAGCTTCCAAATGTAAAACACTTGGATGAAACAGCTGTGAATCTTAGAACACGCAGAGCCACTAAAAGAAACCTGTGCATTTATATATTGTTTTATCAGGTCTTTCAGAAACACTTTGAAGTACGGCATCCACAATTAATTTTGAGCTGTAGTACCACTGTTAATTAAGCAAATATGACAGCCATTTTGCACACAGCAAGATCCCACAAACAGCAATGAGTTGAATGACAAATTACGAATATCCCAAAATGACAGGCAGGAAAGGAGTAGTTGGTCCATCAAGCCTGCTTCACACTCATACTGGCTGAAATTAATTATTTTCTTTTTAGTGGTGTTAATTTTAGGATGAATATTGTGTAAGACACCAGAGAAGTTCCTGCTCTTCCAGACCAGGTGCACTGGGGTTCATTTGATGGATGACATCTCCAACAATGCAGTACTCTCTCAGTATTGCACTGCAATGTAATTAGTAAATTAGGTACTCAAGTCCTGAACTAGGACTTGAACCTAAAACTTTCTGATTCAGGCAGGAATGCTACCAAATGAGCCAAGCTGACATATATCCCACATAAAGGCCCCAATTTTCCCCAACCCCTTTTCTTGGCGCACTTACCTTAAACTTGCACGCTAGAAACGGCGGCGAAAAAAAGGGGCCCCATCGTGCCCGCTCTGCTGACTCGCCGGTGTCCCAGTGTAGCGTAGCAAGTGAAGTGTGGGGGCGGCGCAACAGGCCAGCGCAGAAAGCACTGCCGGCAGCTCTGCACATGTGCAGTGAAGTCTGCGCGCATGCTCCTGCCCTCCCAGAGTGTCCTGCGGGCTGTGAGCAGGACCCGATGCTCGTAGCCCTTATCCCCGGCCGAAGGGACGCCCCGATCTTCACCGCACCCTATCACCGGCCGAATGACCCTCCCGCACCGGCCGGCCACTGAGTTCCCGGACCGAGGTAGGACTTTAGTTTTATCTTTTATGTATTGATGGTTGTGCTTGAGAGTTTTGTTGGGGGGGGGGGGGGGGTGCGGGGGTTGGGGGGGAGGGTGAGGAGGAGAGTTTTGGGGAGGTGGGAGAAAGAGTGTTTTGGGGGGGGGGGGGGAGAAAGAGTGTTTTGATGGAGTAAAAAAAAACTTGATTCTAGCATAAAGGTTGGACTTCTAATTTTTATTTGTTATTAATTAATTGCTTATTACTTTTTAGTGGTTTGTTTAGTGCTTTGTAAGTCCTGGTGCAGGTCTTCAGCTTCCTTCTATTTTTTATTTGTTATTGAACGCTTATTTTTGTGCTTTGTTTAGTGCTTTGTAAGTCTTGGTGCTTTAAATGTACTAACTTGCGCACCGAATTCTTAACTGGCCGCAGGATTTTTCAGAGCTGGCCACATACGTTGACCTAAGTCGATTTGGAGTAAGTTTTAGCTGGCCAAAGTGGCATAAATGGCCAAAACTGGCGTAAGTGACTGGGAACGCCCCCTTTTGAAAAAAAAAACTGAACGAGACCTGGGTGTCATGGTACATCAGTCATTGAAGGTTGAAGAAGGCAAATGGCATGTTGGCCTTCATAGCAAGAGGATTCGAGTATAGGAGCAGGGAGGTCTTGCTACAGTTGTACAGGGCCTTGGTAAGGCCACATCTTGAACATTGTGTACAGTTTTGGTCTCCTAATCTGAGGAAGGACATTCTTGCTATTGAGCGAGTGCAGCAAAGGTTCACCAGACTGATTCCCGGGATGACAGGACTGACATATGAAGAAAGACTAGATCGACTAGCTTGTATTCAATGGAATTTAGAAGAATGAGAGGGGATCTCATAGAAACATATAAAATTCTGACGGGTTTAGACAGGCTAGATGCAGGAAGAATGTTCCCGATGTTGGGGAAGTCCAGAACCACGGGTCACAGTTTAAGGATAAGGGGTAAGAACCGAGATGAGGAGAAACTTCTTCACTCAGAGAGTTGTGGGCATGTGGAATTCTCTACCACAGAAAGTTGTTGGGGCCAGTTCGTTAGATATATTCAAAAGGGAGTTAGATGTGGCCCTCACGGCTAAAGGGATCAAGGGGTATGGAGAGAAAGCAGGAATGGGGTACTGAAATGCATGATCAGCCATGATCATATTGAATGATGGTGCAGGCTCGAAGGGCCGAATGGCCTATTCCTGCACCTATTTTCTATGTTTCTATGTTTCTATGAACTAAAAACAATCGTACCTAACTGACTAACTCTGGAGCAAATCTTTTGGGGAAAATAGCATTTTTTAACTTACGCCAGACAAAACAACTTACTCCAAAAAATTTGATGCGAGTCATGGCCAAAATTGGGCCCAATAATCCAACATCAAACCAGTATGGAGTCAATATGAAGAGCCTGCATTGAGTGGAATGTAGGTTGAAAATAGGAATATCATCCATTATGTTGAAAGCTCTTTTTTTTAAGACTGATGTGTTTTGCCACTGCAGATTCTACTGTGAAGTATTATACCTCAGTATCTATGATGACAGGAGCTCCAAACATAGTTTGAAATTCACTAAATAAATCATTGATGTATACCACAAAAAGCAAGAGACCTAGTACAGAGTGCTGCGGAACTCTACTGGAAACAGCCTTCCAGTCACAAAAACACTCATCGACTATTACCCTTTGCTTCCTGCCTCTGAGCCAATTTTGGATCCAACGTGCCACTTTGCCTTGGATCCCATGGCAATCATCTCTTTAGTATCAGCAAACTATTTATGAAGGAATGCTCCTCTGAATATACACGGGTGAATTTCAAACTATGAGCCTCTATTTTCCGATGTGCAGGAAGGATTGGCGTGATGTGGGTGAGTGGGGGCCAGGAAATTGTGAGCTTAGAAACTTGCCAGGTCCCCACTCTATTAGCCACTTCACACCTGATTGTCTGCCAGCATTCATTGCTTTTGCACAGAATACACAAGAGCTTCATTTCAAAGCTTCACTACATGCAAATAGCTGCATAATGAGGCTATGTGCAAAAGCCTGTTTTTTTTTTACACAGACGCATGCAGTGCTCAGCTCACCTAATTATGATGTGTGTTAAAGGACATTCACACTGGGGCCTTTCAGGGATTGTTTCTTTAGAGCTCTGCTGCTCCATTTATGGTTGCTGCAATTTAATTTAAAATAATGGGTATTGCTTTCAATACTCACTCCTTGAGTTTGTTGAAAGATGAAGAAAGGGTGTCGGGGAGATCTGCTTGTCCACAGCTACCATTACCTAAGGAATTGTCAGGACCAGGCACAGCTACCTGGAAATATCAGCAGAGAAGTGACTCTGCAGCCGCTGGTTCAGCAGGGAAGCATTTACAGAGATGTGCCAACAAATAGGCCTGTAGACAGCTTCCACCAAAGGGCTGGCACTGCTCATGGTCGACAAAGCCATAAACGTTTATACCCCCAGCTCCTTCCAGGCTACCATGAGAGACATCTATAATATAAGGCAATTTGTAGCTCACAGATACATCAAATAAGTACTGCGGCACACTTCTGCAGAGTGAACACCCTCATCATTGAGATCATCCAAAACCCTGCTGCCTGTGTCCTAAATTGCACTAAGTTCCGTTCACCCATCACCCCTGTGCTCGCTGACCTACACTGGCTCCCAGTTAAGCAACGCCTCGATTTAAAAATTCTTATCCTTGTTTACAAATCCCTCCATGGCCTCACCCTTCACTAACTCTGTAATCTCTGCCAGCCCACAACCCTCTGAAATATCTGCACTCTTCTAATTCTGGCCTCTAGAGCAACCCCGATTTTTTTTTGTGTCCGTGCCTTCTGCTGCAAAGGCCCTAAGCTCTGGAATTCCCTCTCTAAACCTCTCCGCCTCTCTACCTCTCTTTATTCCTTTAAGATCCTCCTTAAAACCTATCTTTTCAGCCAAGCTTTTGGTCATCTGCCCTAATATCTCCTTATGTGGCTCAGTGTTAAATTTTGTTTTATAATGCTCATGTGCAGCGCCTTGGGACTAGCGTTCCCTATAAGCTGCGCGGTCCTGCGCAGCCGTGGATCTGCTTTTACAATGTTAAAGTTCGTGCATGTGTGAAACTGTCAATGGGCCATGCTGTCCCTTAAAGGGGCCGTGCACCCCGCAAAAAATTCCAGGGAACATTGCTTGGGACGTTTTACTACGTTAAAGACGATATGTAAAAACAAGTTGCTATGTTGATGTTGTTATCACAGGGAAAAACAACACCACCATGACAGACCAATGCGATTCCATCATGTTTCGGGATTCCCAACAGTACAGGGTGGTTACTGATGGCATGTATGTGGCCACCTGGACTTCTCAAAACTAAGCTATATTTTAAATAAATAAAAGGGCTTTCTCACCATCAATACACAACTGGCCAGTGATCAGAAACACTGGATCATGTAGCTGAAAGATCACATTCGAGATAGCAGTCACAATGCTTTCATTTTAATAAAATTCTCAGTGCCAGTTTTATTTGAAGGCAAGGCAGATTTGAAGGACGATTTCTCCAAAACTAAGGCTGCCCTCTTCAGCCATTGCACCAGCCACATACAGAACCTGACTGTAGCTACCATGGCCATTGTTAGAGTGTGCCATAAGAATTCTGAAGCAGTGCTTCAGATGCCTGGTGAAATTAGGGAGCATGTTGAAGAACAGCCCTGCCAGGGTGCCCAAGATCAGCATGTCTACTGCACGCTGCATAACTTTGCTATCCAAAGAGACCTAGCCATGTTGGAGGAAGAGGAAGTGCCCTGGCTGCAGGCAAGGGCAGATTGGGATACAGACGACTAACCATCCTCAATATTATTTTTTGTCCTACCTCAACTACCATGGATGCCCATGCTTAACTATTACCTTATGCTGCACAACACAAGTAAACTCTCTGGATAAAGGTGAAATAAGACATAGCCAATTTGTTGCCCCATTTGTGGGACATGTATGTAAGTTCAGTGTTTACTTCCTCATAACTTCCTCTTGGTGAAGGTGAATAGTTTGATTCTTTTTGGTTTTACCCTACTACATCTCCTAAGTGATGCTGCAGTCGGGTAGGTGGCTCCTGGGTTTCAGTGGGAGTCACTTGTATTTCTCGTGGCCGTATATCTCCTTGTGTTGTCAACAAAATGGCTGTGCATCTGGTTCTGCCACATCTGCTATTGTGGTTGATTGGTTGTTTTTCCTTGTCTTGTGGCATATCTACTGTCATTAGAGTGTGGGGGTGAGGAGGGGTGGGGCGGGGGTGGGGGTGGGGGGGTGGCGGGGTGGAGGAATAGAGAGAGGCTGGATGGACAATAGCCTCATCTTTGCAAATTCTAGCTGTATCCGTGCTGCTGGGCATTCCTATAGCATGTCCAGTGATCTGTGTCGAAGCAAACCTCTGGGCATTGAAAGATATCAATAAAACTTTGAATCATAGCTCTCTCCATCCAATCTATTTGCATTCTGAAGCCAGATAACAGTATCTCTTAAAATTGGAACCTATAGCAGCATTCTTAATATTCACAAGAGAGACTGTCAGGGGAATTTTAACTAGGAAAGGAGCAGGGCCAGGCAACAGTTAAAATGGAGCAGATCCATTTCTCACTCGGTTCCCACCGTTTCCACATTTTGACAGATGAGGCACCCAGCAGCCTCTGGCAGGAACCTCATTAATGAATGTAAATCGGGGTTCGATGACATAAGTAGCATCCCGATACCACTTGAACCCGTTCCTGACCGTGGCACCCGCAGGTAAAGTTGGCGGGCAGCTAGCGAGCCCACTGAAGGTGATAAAACTTTCCTTAGTGGGGCCAGTGGTGAACAGGAGCTTTCCTCCCAGGCATGTTGCATTGCTCTCGCCTGAGGAGCGTGCCCTGAGTGCCAAACAGGGTAATCCTCTGCTGCAGCACCTTGACTGCTGCGTATATAAAACAAAAGTGAGGAGGGGCAACGCTGCATCAATTCTGCAGATGGTCCTGAATTTGCATTCAGTATGACGCCGTACACTCAGAGTATGCTGCCATACCACCTTTGAAATTGACTCGGATTCGGGATTTGCGCATGCGTTTGAGTCTATTCGCACAGCATAAAGGCAACTCTAAAGGCTCGGTTTGAGGGATGAAATCATTTTATCTTTTTTTTATCTTGCAAAGTATTCCAGTAAAGAACTGTACTTATTCCAAAATATTCCCTGTGGTTTTTAAAGCCAAGTATTGCACATGTCAAATAAATATAATTCGTATCACACCGCTTAATTTAAAACTTCTTTGATGTCGAGTTGAAATGTTTCCTGGTTGGCTAGTGAAAGGTGCCAGTTCGTTGTGTTGACTCAAATGTATACCCTACTCTCAATGGTCACTTCCCTTTAACTGGCTGATACAGAACAGGAGATCCCAGCTCCCTGGTTGCAAGCTCCCAGCGATGGCCCATTGCACAATCAGGAGCTCGGAGTGAATAATAGCTGAACCCAGAAGTTGTGGCGGGAACAGCCATTTGGAACCAATAAGGTTGATGGCCCACTCCAACACCCTATAGTACCTTTATCTTTTTCAGTACTTTCTTATTCCTCCATTGTCACAACAATATCAGAGATAGGACTTGTTGGATTGCCATGGAGTGCAGAATGAGGGCTTGAAAGAAAGAAAGACTTGCATTTATACAGCACCTTTCACAACCACTGGAAGTCTCAACGCGCTTTACAACCAATGAAGTACTTTTGGAGTGCAGTCATTGTTGTCATCATCATCATCATCATCATAGGCGGTCCCCCAAAATGAGGATGACTTGCTTCCATGCCAAAAAAGGATGAGTTCACAAGTATTTCGAAACAAGGGCCCAAACTACATCCTCAAGGGTGGAAAACATAAAAAACATAGAAAATAGGTGCAGGAGTAGGCCATTCGGCCCTTCGAGCCTGCACCACCATTCAATCTGATCATGGCTGATCATGCAACTTCACTACCCCATTCCTGCTTTCTCTCCATACCCCTTGATCCCTTTAGCCATAAGGGTCACATCTAACGAACTGGCCTCAACAACTTTCTGTGGTAGAGAATTCCACAGGTTCACAATTCTTTGAGTGAAAAAGTTTCTTCTTATCTCAGTCCTAAATGGCTTACCCCTTATCCTTAGACTGTGACCCCTGGTTCTGGACTTCCCCAACATCGGGAACATTCTTCCGGCATCTAACCTGTCCAATCCCGTCAGAATTTTATATGTTTCTACGAGATCCCCTCTCATTCTTCTAAATTCCAGTGAATATAAGCCTAATCGATCCAGTCTTTCTTCATATCTCAGTCCTCCCATCCCGGGAATCAGTTTGGTGAACCTTCGCTACACTCCCTCAATAGCAAGAATGTCCTTCCTCAGATTAGGAGACCAAAACACAATATTCAAGGTCTGGCCTCACCAAGGCCCCATACAACTGTAGTAAGACCTCCCTGCTCCTATACTCAAATCCCTAGCTATGAAGGCCAACATGCCATTTGCCTTCTTCACCACCTGCTGTACCTGCATGCCAACTTTCAATGACTGATGTACCATGACACCCAGGTCTCGTTGCACCTCCCCTTTTCCTAATCTGTCACCATTCAGATAATATTCTGCCTTCCTGTTTTTGCCACCAAAGTGGATAACCTCACATTTATCTACATTATACTGCATCTGCCATGCATTTGCCTACTCACTGTCCAAGTCACCCTGCAGCCTCTTAGCATCCTACTCACAGCTCACACTGCCACCCAGCTTAGTGTCATCTGCAAACTTGGAGATATTACATTCAATTCCTTCGTCTAAATCATTAATGTATATTGGAAGATGCCTGTGCGTGGATTTTTTTAACATGTGGTGGCCGTTGCACACCAGCCACCACACGGGCTTGACAGAGCTAGGTCTTGGTCCGGTGGCAAGGATTACCCAAGACGATTGGAGACCAGCTCTGCTGCACGGACTGTTGTAATGTAACTGTTGTAATATAATGCTGTAATGCTTGGATCAAGAGTTTCCCATGCGATTAGCCAGCTATGTTGTCATGCAGGGGAAAACAGTTGACGATCATCATGAACTAAATATCTACTCCTCTTCCTAACTAATATTACACCAGCTCTGGTAGAAATCTGGGATTAAGTCTCCAACCTATTCGTTAGGCCTGGGAAACTATGTGACACAAGAAGACTTCAGGGCAAAAATGAGGAGAGTAATTAAGAATAACACCTTCGATCTTATTATCTGTTATATTGATATCATGATGTCAATCTTTTTCAATTTATGTCTATACATGCTGTGAAGCATTATTCAAAATAATGAGGGATAATTTCAGGGGTGGGGGCTTCTCTCACTCCACTGTCCTACCTTCTGTGGGTGAGCTGCGGGAAGTTATGGCGGGCGAGTGGGAGAACCCCTGTGGAAATTCCCCCCGATATATTTGAAGTGGGGTATACGTCCAGCATCCGTGCACAGAATCCACACAGGAATGTTTTCCTCCAATGTCCTTTAGGCTGGATATCCACTAGATGGCAGTATTTTTCCAACAAACAAATGGTTTTCTGTGATGTTTAACAAATCGAACAGCTCCCTCCTTCAGCCAAAGCAAATTGCAAATCTTTCATACACAGCATACGGTATAGGAAATGGGATAAAACAAGCCAGACCATTCTCATTAAAATTAATGACACTCCTAAAATCGTTGAGAATAAAAGAAGCTAGGGAGGAGAAAGCACACATATGTAGCCCACCCTACTACTGCAACGGAACTCAGAAACATTTAACTCTGCTGTCTCCGCAAATATAAAAACAAATGTTATAAATATAACTAGACACCCAGCTCCTTCTGCCAATCAGGCCCTCCCAGACATCAGTCATTAAAAGTTTTGACTTGAATTTAAAAATAATGATGTGTCGTGCAGAAGGGGGAAATCAATTAATTGCGGTACTACATGTGGGCCAAAGTTTGTATTTTTGGAATATCTGAAATGTGTGTTATTTGGACTGCTGAAGAGATGGAATTTGTCATATCTAATATTAATATAACAATCTGTCCCAGAGCAGCCATAGTTAGAGAAGTACTGGATGGTGCAATTGGATAAAACAGCTTTCCCTGGACTGAGGGGAAAAAAATGCTCTTCTGTCTGTCTTCTAGCTCTATGTGTGAGACAGGCATGGATCCACAACAGAAATCTGTCTGTAATTCAGCATTAAATTGGTAGTGTCACCAAGAGAGACCACCAAGATAGCTGACTTGGGAAGTGGAAGATTGCTGGATCAGAGTACAGAGAGCTTTACTCTTCATCTGGGTCATGTCATACTTCAACTAAAAGTGCTTGATGTTGACATGGGTTTTAAAAGTGGGAGAGTGCTCCATTCCACTGCACTGACTACCAGGGACTGGACAAACATAAATCACACGAACAAGCAGGTTATTAAGTGCTATATAGAAACAGAAAATGCTGGAAATACTCAGCAAGTCAGGCAGCATCTGTGGAAAGAGAAACAGAGTTAATGGGCCCAAGTTTTGGCCTCAATTGCTCCTGATTTTTTAGAGCAACTGGTGTAGAACGGAGTATCTTCGAAATTCAAATTCTCGGCATTTAGTTTGCTCCAGTTCTAGTCAGTTAGAACAGTTTCACTTTGGAACAGAATTTTTTTTTCAAAAGGGGGCGTGTCCGGCCACTTACGCCTGTTTTCAAAGTTTCGGCAGTGAAAACTTACTCTAAACTAACTTAGAATGGAGTAAGTGAAGATTTTTGTACGCTCGAAAAAACCTTGTCTACACTTCAGAAAATCAGGCGTAGGTTACAAATCAGGTGTAGGGAATGGAGGGAGGGGGGTTTAAAGGGAAGTTTACAAACATTAAACACTTCAGTTTTACAAATAAAGAGCCATCATCAATAATAAATGATAAAAACATCAATAAATCAACCAATAAATCAATCAAAAAAAATTAATAAGAAATAATTTAAAAAAAATCAATAAATAAAACATTTTCTACTTACCGACTGCAGCACCGGGAGCCCTCCAACAGCGTGCTGGGATGCTCCCCCCCCCCCCCCCCCCCACCCCCCAGTGTGTCTCTGTCAGTGTCTCTATCTCTCTGTCTGTCTGTCTGTGTGTGTCTCTCACTTTCTGTCTGTCAGTGTCTGTGTTTCTGACAGCGAGGGATGGAGGGGAGGGGGAGGGTGGGGAGGGGTGGGGGGGAGGGGGAGGAGGAGTGGGGGAGAGGGGGTGGGAGGGAAGAGGGGTGGGGGGGGAGAGGGGTGACAAGGGAGGGAGGGAAGGGGGGCGTGAGAAGGGAGGGAGGGGAGGGGGGGTGAGAAGGGAGGGAGGGGAGGAGGGGTGAGAAGGGAGGGAGGGGAGGGGGGTGAGAAAGGAGGGAGGGGAGGGGGGGAGGAGAGGTAGGAGGAGGGAGGGGAGGGAAGGGAGGGAGGGAGGGGGAGAGAAGGGAGGGAGGAGGGCGGGGTGAGAGAAGGGAGGGAGGGAGGGGAGGGGGGAAGAGAAGAGAGGGGGGGAAGAGAAGAGGAAGAGGGTAAGGGGGGAGAGAAGGGGGAAGAGAGAGAGAGAGAGAGAAGGGAGAGAGAAAGAAAGGAGAGGGAGGCTGAACGGGCCGGGCCTGGCCGGGCCCAAGACTTCGAGCTTAGACTTACCGGATTGACAGGTAGGTGGCGTCGGGTCCGGGGGGGTCGGGAGCGCGGATCGGGGGGGAGCGCGGGTCGGGGCGGAGGGGAGGGGGGGTTCGGTCGGTTGGGGGGGGGAGCGGAGATCGGTCGGGGGGAGATCGGTCGGGAGCGGAGGTCGGTCGGGGAGGGGGGGGAAGGTCGGGAGCGGGGGAAGCAGAGGTCGGGTCGGGGGGGGGCGGTCCGGTGGGGGGGTGGTGGGAACGGGAGTCAAGTCGGGTCGGGTCGGGCCGGGAGGAAGCAGGAGCTGGGCGTGGGAGGCAGCCTTATGCACGCAGCCCCAGTGAGCCCATTCGGTCGGGCTAGGGGCTGCGTGCTTCGGGCCCCTCCCACACAATTTCGGGCGCCTGGAGCTACTGCACTTGCGTGCCCACTGTAGCGCGTATGTGCAGAGGTCCCGGCACTATTTTCAGCGCAGGGATCTAGCTCCGCCCCCCACAGCTTTTGCTGCGCCGCGCCGAGGGCCAGAGGACCTGCCGGGAGCCGGAGAATCTGGAAGTTTTTTTTAGGCGCACTTTGTGGCGCGAAAAACGGGCGTCCAGGTCGGGACTGCACCGTTCTAGGCGCGGCCCGAAACTTGGGCCCAATGTTTCAGGTTGATGGCCTTTTTTTAAGTGCCGATAGACGCATGAGGGTAGATTCTCCTCTGTTGCTTTTAGGAATAAATAATCACACGGGCAGAGTATATAGAGGAAAATGGATAGAAAATCAGTCGGGCTTTGTGACAGGCATGCAACATTTCCCTTCCACAAATTTCATCTGCACCCAAGCGGTTATTCATACCAACATGAAACAGAAGAAAACTTGCTCCAGTGCAATTGTAGAGCTAATTGTTTTTTAGGTCAGATTATTAGAAATTAAAGTGACACAACATAATCTACTGAGTTGACACCAATGATTAGATCCACATACCCCCACTGCTGATAGGAATCAAACATATGCTCAATTAACAGTGGAACTGGGCACGACCCTAGCAGACCGCAATCCAGCAGGGGCTAAAATGAAAACAAAAAAAAAGTACATTTGTTGTTGTGACTCTAACTACAAATAACAGCCAAACACCCATAATCTACTTGAACACATGATCCAGACTGAGTTTCCAGCTCGCTACTCATTGAAGTATTTCAGATGTTAAGCTAAAGCTCTGTATTCCTGTTAGGGTGGTTCAGGTGAACATTAAAAATTCCAGAGTATTATTTGATGAAAATTTGTGACTACTGGACAACATTCCTCTGTCAACTAACACTAGCAAAGAAACCCCAGATTGACTGGACTTTGTTGTTTATGAGATCTTACTGCATGCAAAACATCTCTTGCCAACTGGAGAATGCAAACCTCGAGATGCTGCTCAACCCTAGGTTCAGCTCTCTTCATCAAATCTACTTCATTAGCAACGTTATTTTCTTCCAGCTCCGCAGCATAACTTGTCTCCACTCTTACTTCTCCTCCGCAGCTGCTGAAATCCTAATCCATCCCTTCATCACCTTGAGGTTCAGATTCTCTAATGCTCGTGTAGACGGCTTACCTACTTATACTTCATAAGAACTCATTTAAAAATGCAGCTGGTCACTGTTGTGTATGCAATAACTCAATAGACTGAATACTGTAAACTCCAAACAGGTACAAACCTGGCTCTACTTTATTAAGGCCCAAAGTGATTACATTACAAGATGGCTGGCCTTTTATACCTGGGCCGCACACACGTGCGCACAACCTAATGACCTCCGACACTGGCGCCACCTGATGGCTAGTAAACCCAAGCATACATACATGACAATATCCCCCTTTAAGATATTAGTAACGGTCTTTTTACAAATTGAGACAGTCCGAGGCTTTCCAGTCCTGAGTTGAAAGTCTCAGTTCAACTCCAGCCTTGGGCGAGCGTTCTGAGTCTGTTATGACTGGGGGCTGGGTAGCCGATCTGATGGGAGTGGCAATGACCACGTCAGTGATTGAAAGTCCTGATTCAGTGATGACAGCGGAGCCCTCTGATGACTGAGGGTAGGTTGGTTGGTCACTGATTGTGGCTTCCTCAGACTGTTCTGGTTCATCCGTGTGCCGCAGCTTTATCTGATTGACATGTTTCCTGCATGTCTGCCCATTCTTGAGCTTAACGATAAACACTCTGCTACCCTCCTTGGCTGTAACAGTACCGGCGATCCATTTGGGACCTTGATCATAATTCAGTACATACACAGGATCATTGATAGAAATGTCGCGTGACACAGTAGCGCTATCATGATACCCTTGCTGACTTTGATGTCTGTATTTGACACGATTATTCAAGTCAGGGTGGACAAGAGAGATCCTGGTCTTGAGACCTTTCTTCATCAATAGTTCAGCAGGGGAGACCCCGGTAAGCGTATGGAGTCTTGATCTGTACCTAAGCAATATGCATGACAAGCGAGTTTGCAGTGAACCTTGAGTTACACGTTTCATACTCTGCTTGATGGTTTGGACCACACGCTCTGCTTGTCCATTGGATGCAGGTTTGAATGGTGCTGACCTCACATGTTTGATACCATTGAGTTTCATGAACTCTTGAAACTCCATACTGGTGAAGCAAAATCCGTTGTCGCTTACAACGATGTCAGGTAGACCATGCGTAGCAAACATGACACGAAGGCTCTCAATGGTAGCTGTGGATGTGCTGGATGGCATGATTGTACACTCTATCCACTTGGAATATGTCATGTATTTCACCATCTTACAATGACTATAAGTATGTAACTGTAACTCATGCATACTATACCTGTACCCTTGTAATGCACACTCTGACCACAGGGAGTGAGCTCCTCACCTGGGCTTCCAGGCATAAAAGGGGAGGTCCCACCCAGGATCAGCACTCTTCAGTCCTGGAAATAAAGTGAAGGTCTGAGCTATCAACGCTGCTCCTTCTAAAATAAAATCCTTAGTCTTTATGAGCTTTCTGAAAATGCCGGCATGATTAATGCCCTCGATGAAAAAGTCCCTTAACATCTCCCCCCTGCAGGCATCGGAGAACTTACAGAGACTGGCCAAACGCCGCAGTTCCGCCACGAAGTCCGAGATGTTTTGACCCTCCCGATGCCGGTGAGAGTAGAACCGGTGCCGGGCCATGTGTACACTACTTGCTGGATTGAGATGCTCACTGATCAGCTGGCTGAGCTCTTCGAAGGACTTGTCCGCTGGCTTTTGGGGTGCGAGCAGGTCTTTCATCAGCGCATACATCTGTGGACCACAGCTGGTCAGTAGATGCGCCCTCCGCTTGTCAGCCGCTGCCTCTTCCAGCCAGTCCTTTGTGACAAAGCTCTGCTGGAGTCTTTCCACAAAGTTGTCCCAGTCCTCACCCACACAGTAGCGTTCCTCTGTGCCACTGGTGGCCATCCTTGTGGTTCGGTGATTCCCGATTCTCATCGCCAGATGTAGTGTCTCTGCACCTTGTTACAAACTCACACGAGGCATGGCTATATCAGACACGGTCACTCTATGACCTTCACTTTATTTCCAGGACTGAAGAGTGCTAATCCTGGGTGGGACCTCCCCTTTTATACCTGGAAGCCCAGGTGAGGAGCTCACTCCCTGTGGTCAAGGTGTGCATTACAAGGGTACAGGTACAGTATGCATGAGTTACAGTTACATACTTATAGTCATTGCAAGATGGTGAAATACATGATAAAATAAGCATCCACCACAACTAAGAACATCTTTCCCAGGAAGGGACCTGCAAAGTCAATGTGGATCCTGGATCATGGTTTGGATGGCCACGACCACAGACTCAGCGGCGATTCCGCTGGTGCTTTACTAAGCTGCATGCAAGTGTTGCACTGATGCGCACATGATTCCAGATCAGAGTCAATTTCAGGCCACCATATATGAAACCTGGAAATGGCTTTCATCATGACAATACCGGGATGCGTGCTATGTAGGTCATGCACAAATCTCTCTGCCTTTCTTGGGCATAACAACATGATTACCCCACAGTAAACGATCTGATTGAATGGATAGTTCGTCTTTGTGATTGATGTAAGGTTTTGTCTCCTCACACATTTTCTTGGGTATGGCAGACCAATCACCACTAAGGACACAATGTTACCTGGCTGACCCAGGTCTTAACTTGTTGGGCCGTGACAGAGGTTCATTCACTTTCAAAAGCATCTATGACTAACAGTCGGTCTGCCAGTTGTGGCATTTCCACCTCCGGTGTGGGCAACGGCAGACGGCTCAATGCATCGGCACAATTCTCGGTGCCAGGTCTATGGCGAATGACATAATCATAGGCAGATAATGTCAGTGCCCACCTCTGGATGCAGGACAATGCATTGGTATTGATAACTTTGTTTTCTGAAAATAATGAAATGAGTGGCTTGTGATCTGTTTCCACTTCAAACCGAAGACCAAACAGGTACTGATGCACTTTTTTAACCCCATACACACAGGCTAGTGCTTCTTTCTCTATCATGCTGTAGGCTCTTTCCGCCTTTGACAAACTTTTTGAAGCATATGCAACAGGTTGTAATTTGCCCGACTCATTAGCTTGTTGGAGCATGCAACCAACTCCATATGACGAAGCATCACAGGCAAAAACTAGACGCTTACATGGATCATAATGTACCAGCAGCTTATTAGAGCAAAGCAGATTAGTAGCTTTTGCAAAAGCTCTATCTTGAGACACACCCCAAACTCAGTTGTCGCCTTTTCTTAGCAGCATGTGCAGTGGCTCTAATAAGGTGCTAAAGCTAGATAAGAAATGACCAAAGTAGTTGAGTAGACCCAGGAACGAATGCAGCTCTGTCACATTCTGCGGCTTGGGTACATTTTTGATAGTCTTGGTTTTCGAGTCTGTAGGCCTGATATCATCAGCAACAATTTTCCTCCCCAGGAATTCGACTTCTGGTGCCATGAAGACCCACTTCGAGCGTTTCAGTCTGAGTCCCACTTTGTCCAGACAATGCAGAACCACTTTCAGGTTGTTCAGATGTTTGGCGGAGTCACGACTTGTGACCAGTATGTCATCTTGGAACACGACGGTTCTGGGGACAGATTTCAGTAGACTCTCCATGTTCCTCTGAAATATGGCTGCAGCCGAGCGAATTCCAAAAGGGCACCTGTTGTAGATAAACAGTCCTTTATGAGTGTTGATGCACGTAAGTTTCTTCGACGTGTTGACCAGCTCCTGTGTCATTTAGGCCAACGTCAGATCCAGTTTTGTGAACGACTTCCCCTTGTCTAGCGTTGCAAATATGTCATCAGCCTTTGGTAACGGGTATTGACCCTGTTTCGAAACTCAGTTGATCGTAGCCTTGTAGTCTCCACAAATCCTGACAGTGCCATCACTTTTCAACATGGGAACAATGGGGCTGGCCATTCGTTAAATTCGACCGGTGATATGATCCCTTTGCGCTGGAGTCTGTCCAGTTCGATTTCGACCTTCTCCCTCATCATGTACGGAACTGCCCGAGCTTTATGATGGACGGGTCTTGCATCTGAGTCCACGTGGATCTGCACCTTGGCTCCTGTGAAATTGCTGATGCCTGGTTCAAACAGCGAGGGGAACTTGCTCAGCACTTGAGCACATGGAGTATCCTCCTCCGACGACAACGCTTTGATCTCGTTCCAGTTCCATTTGATTTTTTCTGAGCAGTTCCTGCCGATTAGCATTGGACCATTGCCTGGTACAATCGATAATGGTAAATAGTGAACCGCACCATCATACAACACCTTGAATATTGCACTGACAATCCCCGTTATGAGTTCTTTAGTGTACGTACGCAACTTGGCATTGACTGGACTCAGCTTAGGCCTCACAGCCTTAGTATCCCACAGCCTGTCAAATGTCCTCTGGCTCATTATTGATTGACCTGCACCCGTGTCCAATTCCATCGATACCGGCACACCATTAAGTTTTACATTAATCATTATTGGTTGGCTCATTGTTAGGAACGAATACAATCCATACATTTCCTCCTCTGGTATCTTGGATTGCATATCCAGATCCGCACTAGACTGGTCATCATCCTCCACGTGGTGTGTCGCAGAACGTTTGCTCAGTTGCGGACAAATGCGCTGGAGATGCCCCACTCTCAAACAGCCTTTACAAATATACTGTTTAAACAGTACTTGCCGAGTTCCGATTTTTCAATGATATCTGCTTTAAGCTCTTGTCCATTGTCATGCATGATTGGGCAATCGTGATGGCCTTGCTCAAATCCAACGTCTCCGCCGCCAGTAGCTTACACAGAATCACCTCGTGGTTGATGCCGACTACAAAGAAGTCCTGCAGTATGTCTGCTAACGCAGTTTCGAACTTACACGGTCCAGCTAGGCATCTTAGGTCGGCAACGAATTTGATACATCCTGGCCCTCAGAACGAACATGTGTATGGATTCGATATATTGAGATGATGATGCCTTCATCTGGTTTGAGATGGTCATGTACCAGAGCACACAATGTTTCATAGTCGTCCATTGGACTTAAGGGCGAGAGGAGATTCTTTATGAGTCCATAGATTTTCGGATCGTAAACTGTGAGGAGGACCGCCTGGCGCCGGATTGTGTCTGCCTCTTTCTCCATTTTGTTGGCCACGAAGTACTTGTTCAAGCGGCCCAATCTTCTCCCTCCACGAATCGCTCCAGAATTCCAATTGTGCTCATTTTTGCATGCGAAGGTTCTTGTTACCTCGTCGCCAAATGTTGTGCATGCAATAATAGACTGAATACCGTAAACTCCGAACAGGTACAAACCTGGCTCTACTTTATTAGGGCCCAAAGTGATTACATTACAAGGTGGCTGGCCTTTTATACCTGGGCCGCACACACATGCGCACAGTCCAATAGCCCCTGACAGTGGCACCACCTGGTGGCTGGTAAACCCAAGCATACATACATGATACCCACATACTCACTCACACAATGTCCTACATCACCATCGCACCGTCTTCTCTAAGCTCCACTGGCTCTCCGCGCCCCAGTCAGTTGACTTCAAAATTCTTGTTCTGTGCTCTCGAATCCCTCTTTTGCCTTGCTCCATCCTCTACCTTGGTTTGATCAGCCTGTTTACTCCTGTAATCCCTGACTAGATGCCTCTACTGCCATCTCTCTCTCTACTTTCAAAAGCCTCCTCAAAGCACTTCTCTTCCACCATGCCTTCAGCCCTGTAGCTTCGACCTATCCATTTTCCCTCCATCAACTGATGGAGTGCTTTGAGATGCCTCCCTGTATGCGAGGAGTAGAAATGTTTGTTGTTGGTTCTTAATCAGTTCCTGATGCTTGATACAGTGTGTTACTGTTCATAAACAGAGGTTCCTGTTTAAACATTGAATGCATCAAAATGTTTACAGCTCTTTAGTTTCATTTACTCACCCAGCGTTCTAGCAGCGTAGAAGCAGGAAACATTGAGTAAACTGTGGCAATGTAAAGTTTAAGGGAGAGATTCAAAATAAGTTATAAACTGCATATATTCCAAATTTGAGCATTTTGGATTTAATTGAGAAGAGACAAAGTCATTTCCAATTTGAAAAAAAAACATTTGGTTCAGATTAAGCAAACAAGAAATGATCTGCAGATATACAAAAAATGCCCTTTGTCTGCTCATATTTCAACTTGACTCTCCTATCGCAACTTTCCTTAATATCATGTATTTGTTGGCAAGCAACTGCTGATTCTGGCTTGGGACTCAGCAACAAAGGTAAGTGCATAAATAAGTTGAAACTATTATTACGGTTTCAGCAATTTTATTGCCTCAGAGTCCTCTTGACATTTTTGGGGATAAAACAGTAATTTAGGAGCAATAGTTAGGTCAAACCTTCTGCTTGCTTTCTGCTTTTCAGTTTCCAAATGCAATGGAATAACAAAAAGGACTTTAGTTACATTATTAAAAAGGAATTTTACTTAAACAAATGTTAAACATTTGCAGCAGACCTATTTCCAGAAAGATAAGGAAAAATTCCTACTGGTGAAAATAATTAAGCAATTCTACTCACACAGTTCATCTTGTCAATACATAATCTCTTTAGTTATATTGACATACTTCAACGGCTGCATAATCTGCCACTCAGTCTGGTTAACACAACACCAGCACTTTAAGGGGAAACTGAGGTTTAATTACTACACGTTGCTCACAAAGACAGCTGTCCCCACCTACCTTTGGGATTGCTATTGTCCGCTGTCAGCAATTTTATAACTGGAGCTAACAGTTTATCGTTTTATGGTAGCACATTTGTTTTACCTGAACACCCCAGTTTTAGTTTAAGGAAACAACTCATGTGTTTCCCTAATGTATTATTATCAATAATAATGCTTTATTGTCCATTTATCTTAATTGAATTCAGTACCTTTTTGCCTTTTCCATATTTTGGCACTCATACTAGTCATAACCACCGGGGGTTTGAATAGCAAATATCCAAGGTCATGTACAGCTAATATCAAGCTCAATGTGTTGAAAAGTTTTATTAGTTTTATAGCACGCTGTTGGTTTACTTTGCCCTTTCAAGGTTTTTTGAATAATTGCAAGCTCAGATCCTTTCTCACAGCTGTGCGGTTTAGTTACTGGATAGGTGTACCTTGGCATACTGTAAGCTCAGCTTATAGTCATTTTTTGCAGACATTGACTCTTGCTTAGGGATAGTTCCAGGGCCTTTGGAAACTATTCAGTACCACATCCGAGTGGTCATTTTGCATGTGTGTATCTAGACAGTGAGTGCCGATAGACTATTCAACTGATGGGTAGGGGGTTGGATGGAGTAGGGAGGCATTACAGCTGAGCCTGAATCTGTACAAACCTCAAGTCAGCACACATGCACCTTCTAACAGGGTTCATTCAGTAGGTAGCGGCAGAAGTGGAACTCTGGTTGAGTTTTATTTCTCTCCACTCTCAGTTCCTGGGTGGTAAGGGTAAGTGGCAGCCTACTCAACCCAGACGAAACAATCAAAGCTGGACATCGATGCTAAAACATAACAAATCAAGAGTGGGAAAAGCCAATTTGGACAATTAAGCTGGCGCCATTCAGAGCCTATGTAGAATTATTCTATCATGTATTCCCTACCACATCCTCTGCTGATCCTGTACTTCAGGGAGAACAAAGCTCTTGCTCCAGCCCGTACGTTTCGACTGTCAGCTTGTCAGGTTTTAACAAGAAAAACTAGATTTTTTTCCCCACAGAGATTGGAGGTTGTCAGTATCAACTAATCGGATTGGCCGGACAGAAAGAGAAAACAGCAGGTCAGTCAGCATCTGTAAAGAGAAAAGACAGTGAATGATGTGTCCAGTGGCACCCTTCATCATAATGGGTGCTGGGACTAAAACACTCAGTCAAACGTGACTTAGGTGCACATTTACCTACTTAACAACAGTGACTGCAATTCAAAAGCAACTCACTGACTGTGAAGCCTTTTGAAATGTCCTGAGGATATGAAAGGAGTTATATAAATGTAACCTTATTATTTATGGCTGTATTTGGTCTGTCAGCTGTTTTGGGACTGTGCCAGGTTTATTTTTGAATCTGTTGCTCAGGTTTTGTCGGTGTTCTAGGTTGCATTTATGCCTACCTCCTTTGAAAAGAAAATGAAATAGTTTCTCATTTTTGCTTCCAGTGTCGACATCAAAAGCTCTTAAATTAGGTTTAGGATAACTCCGTAGAGTGGAATGCAGACTTGAGTGGGTTCCACAATGGGCGAGTGAGGTGACCCACTCGGCCGGATTCATCATAGGCAGTCCCTCGAAATCGAGGAAGACTTGCTTCCACTCTAAAAGTGAGTTCTTAGGTGACTGAACAGTCCAATACAGGAATTACAGTCATTAAAGGAAAGGGTGGGTGGGGAGTCTGGTTTGCCGCACACTCCTTCCATTGTCTGCGCTTGTTTTCTGCATGCACTTGGCGACGAGACTCGAGGTGCTCAGCGGCCAGATTACTGCCCCAGTGGTGACGGCGAAAATCTATCTCATGGTATTTTTTTATTGAGTGGAGGGCCGAAAGATATCACCAGGTTTGGACAGAGCAGGAAGGAAGACAAGGTGAATCACGAGGAAATGACTAGATGCTGCCAAACTTGAACTTTAAAGATGGAAGGGAAGCCTTAGGAACTCAAGGAATTGCTGGGAAAGAGTGGGTTAGGATAAAACCCAGTGCAATGGGTCTTGATTTCACCAGACGGACGATTTAATGAGGAGGAAAAGCATTTGGGATCAGTGTAGTATTTGTATTTTACAAGAAAACAAGAAGATTTCAAACTATGATACTGAGCAAAGAGTCCTTTTTTTCTTAGCCAACTTTGCACAACATTATGCTCAATCTTATTTGAGAACAGGATAGTTTCTCACAGAACACATGTTTAGTGAAGTGTACAAGACACTCAATAATTTGGAATAAATGTTACAGTAAACTGATTCAGGTTAATACTATTAACTGTAAGGGCGAAGCATGAATAAATAGGCCCCAAGTATCTGCACTCCTGCTCTGCCACTGTAACTGTGGTGGAATGGGAATTGTAATACTCCATTGCAAATAGATCATAACTTCGCCGGCAACTTAAATAAATAAGACAGGTACTTCCTCCTGTATCGCTGCACCGTAGGTGCCTGGTGAGGTGGCGGGGACTGTTAGAGAGCTGCTTGCGAACAAAGGTTGTAGGACTGGATTAAAACTGCAAATAACGGTGGGATCGACTCCCTGTATTAGAGGGACAATTAAAATTCAACAGCTTGTAATCTTTTGGAATGTTCTCGGCCATGGCCCCACCGACCGTACTGGATACTGCGGGAAGAATGCAGGAGTGGAGAAATCGGGTGGATAATGGCATCCTGTTGGCCCCAGCTTTCTTTTTTGAATGATGGAATTCTAACAACAACAACTTTTATTTATATAGCGCCTTTAATGTAGTGAAATGTCCCAATGCGCTTCACAGCAGTGCTTTAAGACAAAACAAATAAATTTGACACCGAGCCACATAAGAAGAAATTATGGCAGATGACCAAAAGCTTAGTCGAAGAGGTAGGTTTTAAGGAGCATCTTAAAGGAGGAAAGAGAGGTAGAGAGGCAGAGAGGTTTAGGGAGGGAGTTCCAGAGCTTGGGGCCTAGGCAACTGAAGGCACGGCCACCGATGGTTGAGCGATTATAATCAAGGATGCTCAAGAGGGCAGAATTTGAGGAGTGCAGACATCTCGTGGGGTTGTGAGGCTGAAGGAGATTACAGAGATAGGGAGGGGTGAGGCTATGGAGGGATTTGTAAACAAGGATGAGAATTTTGAAATCGAAGCGTTGCTTAACCAGGAGCTAATGTAGGTCAGTGAGCACAGGGGTGATGGTGAGTGGGACTTGGTGCGAGTTAGGACACGGGCTGTCGAGTTTTGGATGACCTCAAGGCTACATAGGGTAGAATGTGGGAGGCCAGCCAGGAGTGCGTTGGAGTAGTCAAGTCTAGAGGTAACAAAGGCATGGATGAGGGTTTCAGCAGCAGATGTGCTGAGGCAGGGGCGGAGGCAGGCAATGTTACGGAGGTGGAAATGGGCGGTTTTAGTTATGCTGCGGATATGTGGCCGGAAACTCATTTTGGGGTCAAATATGACGCCTAGGTTGCGAACAGTCTGGTTTAGCCTCAGCTAGATGCTAGGGAGAGGGATGGAGTCAATGGCTAGGGAACGCAGTTTGTGGCAGGGACCAAAGACAATGGCTTCAGTCTTCCCAATATTTAATTGGAGAAAATTTCTGCTCATCCAGTACTGGATGTCGGACAAGCAGTCTGACAATTCAGAGACCGTGGAGGGGTCGAGAGAAGTGGTGGAGAGGTAGAGCTGGTTGTCGTCAGCGTACATGTGGAAACTGACTCCATGTTCCACATAGATGAGAAATAGAAGAGAGCCAAGGATTGATCCTTCAGGGACACCAGAGGAACGATGCGGGAGTGGGAAGAGAAGCCATTGCAGAAGATTTTCTGGCTACGATTCCCCACCCTGTAACTGGGCCACTCCCTGCAAAGGCCAGGGAGCGCCTTTGTGTAAATGTATGTAATGTATGTAAATCAGCCAGGGTTGGAAATGCCAGTGAGGAATCTCTGGGGCAATCTCATCCTGCCAGAGATGTATCCCAGTCTATGAGGTACAGAAACCCAAGGCCAACATTCCAAGATACAGTTAATCAAAATAAATCTACATCAAAGCACAACATAAGTTATAATTAATATGTAAAAGTACAAATAGAGGAAGCACCTTGAGCATACGGTTACCTTCTCGCACTTCCACCAATGGTAGTCCCAAATTCAGTGCAAGCATAAAAAGAAAAATCAGGTGTCACTGTTAGAGGTGGAAAGACCCATCTGAAGCTGCTAACAGCAGAAATGAAAGTTAGGATTTGTTACTTCAAGCAATTGTGCCTGTGTAGATGTTTGCTGCCAACAGTGCTTGTAATGACATTGGTATAATTAGAAACAGACAGGTGGATACTTGGGGGATGTTAGTAGCTACTTGATTCAGTAGCTGGAAGGGAAGAAAGTCAGCCATGTGACTTAAAAAAAAATCAAAGTTGTGTCGGACCAGTCTTGAGTGCGCATGTGCCCGAAGAGGCCCCGCAAGTTCCGGGTTTAGGCATGCAAAGCACATGCGTCGAAACCCGACACTTGCAAACTGTCAAAATGTTTTTTTGACAGATCCAACCCATACGAAAGTAAAGGGTTATTTGCTCAACTCTTGCCCAGTGAAAGTCCTTAAAACTCTTGCGCCTGATCTGCTTTTACCAGTGTAAGAGTTTTTAAACATAGAAAAAATAAATTTTATCACGAATTTTTATATTAAAAAGCCTGTCCATTAAGGGAAGTTTATTTTTAACTCTATTAAAACATTTTAAAATTATTTTTTTGAAATCATTTTTTTCCTAAAGCATTTAATTTAATTCAATTTCAATTAATTTTAAATACGTGATGTGTTTATTTAATTTATTGTGTTGTGTTTCTGTGCTTTGGGGGGTATTCTCATTGATAGTAATGGGAGCTCGTACAAACGGAGCTCCCATTACTATCAATGAGATTATTACATTGTGATTGGTGGTCCAGGCCCACATGATCCCAGGATGTGCATGGGCTTCTGCGCTGCGCTGTGCACCTAGGCCTCGGACCGTAAGTGTTCATTCCTCCGGGATCACCAGGTACTTCCGTAAAAGGGAAGTGTATCCGCCTCCAGCTCCTGACAGACCACGTTGCGGAGTTGGAGCTGAGGGTGGATTCACTCTGGAGCATCCACGATGCTGAGAATGACGTGAATAGCACGTGTAGCGAGTTGATCTTACTGCAGGTGAAGGGTCCACAGCCAGATAGGGAATGGAAGACCAGCAGGAAGAGCAGTGCAAGGAAGGTAGTGCAAAGATCCCCTGTGGTCATCCCCCTGCAAAACAGATACACTGCTTTGAGTACTGTTGAGGGGGATGACTCATTGGAAGAGGGCAGCAGCAGCCAAGTTCATGGCACCGTGGCTGGCTCTGTTGCACAGGAGGGCAGGAAAAAGAGTGGGAGAGCGATAGTGATAGGGGATTCAATTGTAAGGGGAATAGATAGGCGTTTCTGCAGCCGCAACCGAGATTCCAGGATGGTATGTTGCCTCCCTGGTGCAAGGGTCAAGGATGTCTTCGATCGCACTTTTTGGCCCACTGTTTCTGGTGGTATATGTTGTGAAACATTAAGCAGAAAGAAAATGCTGAACAGTAAAGAACATTAAAGAGTGTGTTGTGAATTGAGATGTCAGTACAGAGCTGTAGACTATACCTTACAGTGTGAACAGAGAACATTTGACAGTACCAGTAAGCCCAGCATATTACAGAACCAATTCTACTTATACATGACATTCATTACTATGTATCCTCTATCTTCCTAGACAATTGGGCAAAATAAGGTTTACTACAGCACTAAGGAAATGATCACCATGAACATAAACAATTATGGCAAAAAAATCCAAACAAAACAAACCCTCAAAAGCTACTTTATTAGTATATAGTATTTATGAAAAATGTAGCCAGTTAAAGAGGCATCACTGCCATATTGGAGCGCTTTTGTCAGGCTTAAGTCATTGGGCAGCTAAGCACAGCTTCCTGTGCATCAGCTATGTCATGCTCCGTGTTAGCAATCTCGCCTCTGAACCAGAAGGTTGTGTGTTCAAGTCCCATCCCACAGACTTGAGCACAAAATCTAGGCTGACACTGAGGATGAGATGTTAAACCGAGGATCTCTCGGGTGGACGTAAAAGATCCCATGGCACCATTTCAAATAAGAGTTCTCCCTGGAACCCTGGCCAATATTCTGCCCTCAACCAACATCTAAAACAGGTTATCTGGTCATTGCTGTTTGTGGGAGCTTGCTGTGCGAAAATTGGCTGCCTGGTTTCTTTACATTGTAACAGTGACTTCACTTCAAAAGTACATCATTGGCTGTAAAGCACTTTGGGACATCTTGAGGTCGTAAAAGACGCTATAGAAATGCAAGTTCTCTCTTTCATTCTCTGTACATTCAATTCATTGTCTGTTGAGTAGGCTGTCTGTCCTGCAGGGGGCGTTGGAGCTGCAGCAATAGAAACTTTTGTTGTGTGGTTATTGTGTGCTGAGTTTAACAGAACGTTTTAGCTGCGGAGCACTGATGCACTGTCGTCAGCATGTCATCGATTATGTTATTGTGCATTCCTCTTTTTATAAAACCAATAAAAAAATCTTGTAAGACACATTGCCAGATGACTAAGTCCTTTTAAAATGGTTATTGCATGAACAAGGGACTACTGGAATTTATCTGGCCCAGAGGATCATCACTAGTAAGTAGTTTTAGTCAACAGTTGAACTTTTGCTGATAGAATTCATTACAATTCCCTTACCTGTGAGATAAACCATGCTTAGTCCACTATCACCAAGAACTCAGTTCAATCTCAGTGCTCCACAGAAAAATGCACTTTGTATTTGTTTATGTTTAATCTTCATTAAAGAAGTTCAAGAACAAAGAATTTGGGCAAATTGCCCCTCTCCCTCCAGCACCTCCGAGTGCCACTTATAATTGGAACAATGACACTTTTTATCATGAGGACAACCCTGATCTATGATTGGCATTAAATCTTATAGACTCTGTGGGGGAGAAATTCAACCTCGTTTCACCTCTATAAAACATAAAACAAGGGAAATATTTACCAAAATTGAGTTGCGGCTGATCTGCACCCAAAATTTGGTGGTCACCATCTTGGATTGGGAGACTTTTAGTTGCCCAGGCTAGCTGCCTGAAACAGACGTTGGGTTGATTGTTTTTGCAAATCTGGGCCATATGCCAGTTGTAGAAGCCCAGTTGCAAAATTGGAGTGCAAGTGGGCAGAGTTTGCACCATATAAGCTTCACTCACTTCTACAGGCCTTTAGATCCTTAATGAGACTGCTGAAAGCTGCTGAAAAACAACTCCAAAACATGAAAATTTGGTGGTTTCTTTGAGTCAGAAAGAGCAGGATGCTCCTCCTAGCTTCACGAAGAACTGCGGGTCGCTTCTGGCCCAGGCTTGCCCCCACTCGGGATGGCATTCCCCCACTCCCAGGATATACCCGAGGGCCGCTGCCCACACCACAGCCGGCCTAAATTGTTGCAGGTGGAACCCGCGAGCTGCTGCCTGGCACCCGATTGGCTGCAGCAGTTCACTGGTTCTATGGAGGTGAGGCCTGATGCTGAACTTGGAACGGGCCTTCCACCAGTACGAATTTCTGACTACTGCCCCAACCCTGCTATGGCCCCGATCCACATTCCTGCGCTGGCACTGACGAAGGGGGAATCCAATGCAGCCAAGACAGGAAATTTCAGCCGGGGCAGAAGGCCATTTATTGGAGGAGAAAATTCGGCTGAGACTAAAGCCTTCAGCAGGTGAGGAATTGCACCAAAATGGAGGGGAAGGTGGATTTTACTATGCTCGCTGGTATTTGCATGTGGTGGCTGGAGAAAGGGGCAGCCAGTAGCAGTGGTGGCAGGAGCAGGTACGGTGGAGGAACATTTAAGGATGGGATGGGAAGGCAGCGGTGAGCCTGGCTGCTTGATTTCCCCCCGTTGTTTTTGTCAATAACCCGCCCCATTTGAGGCAGGATAGCAGAGGAAAATCCAGGCTGAAATGTCTTTGTGTAAAAACATTCAGACTTGAATTGGTTATAAATTGAAAATGGAACAGTTTTGACTGCAGTTTTGACTGAGTACTCGTTAGAGAATGATGTCAGTAACATCTGCAAGAGTTTTCCTGATCTCCCACCATAACCTTTATGGAAGATCAGCCAAAACCCCAGGGAACCTCCAGGGTTTCTGCCAATCTTCCTCCAAAGTTAAGGCTGGAGATCAGGGAACCCCCATGGAAATTTTACCCCATAATATCAAGATTGATGAAAGTACTGAGTGAGGTGCCTTAGGGCTCAGTGCAGGGCCCACTGCTGATCCTTTAACTAGATTCAGAAAACAATACAAAGTGGTTATGATACCAAACTAGGAGAGGGAGTGGAATTGGACGAGGCATCTCAGAAATTACAGAATGAGTTGGAAAAAATATGTAAATGTTCAGAACAATGGCAGATTACATTTAATGCAGACAAAGGTGAAGTGCTACACGTAGGAAGGAAAACCGGATGACACGCGTACTTCATGAATGGTGTCGATTTTAATGGCCGGGCCTCATTCAATTTTCGGTAGCCGACTTCCTATCTGTTCTGGACAAGAAGTCGACAGGAAACAGGCCTGTGGGCTATCCTCTAACAACAATTAAGTGGCGGGATTGGCTACTGGGCCATCCTGCAATCATGCCGAGGGACTAGATAGCAGCATGGGATACCCAAGCTTTCCTTGTGGGGAACAGAGAAGCACTCCTACTCGTCCTGGCCTCACAAGTAAAGTACATTTTAAAAACACAAAAATTTACCTTTTTGGGCCGCTTTTGGGTTGACGGGAAACTTAGTGCCACTTCCTGCTCAGGCCGCCTAGTAAAATCAAATTCCAATGACGTCATGGTGTCCCGACATGCAGTTGTAAAAATAGACCCCATCAGCTATAGAGTTGTCCTTGAGGTCTGCTCAGTTGCGCAGGTTAAAATTGCAATCGGTTGGTTTGGGGTGGCTCCAGGGCGGGTAAATAACCTGAGCAATTTTAACTGCTTACCCACTCAATTTACACCAGGCAGGATTAAAATCGCCTCCATAGAAAAAGTTAACATCGAATATTACTCTAAATTAAACTGTGGGAGTAGAACTGAGAAATTCAGGTTCAAACAAGTAAAAGATCATTTTAGGACAGATATCAGGAAATTCTTGTTCACACAAAGAACGATCAACATGTGGAATAAACTTCCAGATAGAGCAGTGAGGCAAAAGACCCTAGAATTGTTTAAGAAACAAATAAATGCTACAACTGGGTAGGAAGGGGTGCATTAGGATCTCTCTGGACCAATTAAGATGGGTTGAATCATCTTTCTCATCTGCAATTATCTTGTGAATTGTCGCCGTATGGATAGCATAAAATGCTGCCAGATTGGATATGGCATGCCAGTTGTATTACAGCACTTTGGTGCATTGCCCTGACAATGTGTGTTAACTGTAACCTCAGAATCAACCCTTCTGGATCAATGTGCCATTTCTAATCTCTTACACGCTACACCTAAAATCTCTCTTTGAAGTAGCATGGCTGCTCAGAATGGGTGTGGGACAGATGTTCCCAGACTCTAAAGTAAAGAGAGGTCAGAACATAAGATATACATATTACCAAACAATAGGGAAGGACAAGGCAGCTTGATTTCTCCTTCCTTGCTCCTTTTGTACCTTTTGAGTTAGAGCAAGTTAGCACAGGTTTCTTGATGTGGATTAATCATAAGAACAGGATTGATTGTCCTGCACATTTTATTAGGAACTTAACAGCCGTAGAGCGATACAACGTCAACTTAGATAGGTGAAAGCACAACCTTTAAACTCCTTATGGACTAAAACTGATTATACTTCCTCTATCTATACAATTTTATTGCCATCTAGCAGATGTTAGCTGTGACTGTGGGAACACTACCAAGCTGTCTGCTGTGAATGTGTTCCAGAGGTTTCTTGACAGAATTAGATCTTGATCCAAAAAGTTCTGCAAACTGATTTATGAAAACATTCCACTTGCAAGAAACTTTGCAAAGTTACTTCTGTTTTAAGCTTTACTCTCATGAATCCTTTTAATCTCAGTTATTCATGAAAGCGTATTCCTGCCATTACTTGTGTGAACCACACGGTGGCAGGGAATACCAAATATAACCTTGGTTTGAGTATTAAACCATACTTGGTGTACATGAAATGCTGCATCAACCCAATTAAAATAATATGAATCTAAATACAATTTGACATTATGAAACTGACTGATAATAAATGGCACTGCATTGAATGGGAACAATTTTGGACATAGAAATAAAAACAGATTTAAAGAAAACAAAAGAAAGATTTGCATTTAAATAGTGCCTTCCACAACCACTGGACATCCCAAAGCGCTTTACAGCCAATGAAGTGCTTTTTTGAAGTGTGGCCACTGTTGCAATGTAGGAAACGTGGCAGCCAATTTGTGAACAGCAAGCTCCCAGAAACAGAAATGTGATAATCACCAGATAATTTGTTTTAGTGATGTTAATTGAGGGATAAATATTGGCCAGGACACCGTGGATAACTCCTCTGCTCTTCAAAATAATTCCATGGGATCTTTTACATCCACCTGAGAGAGCAGACGGGGCCTCGGTTTAACATTTCATCCAAAAGATAGCACCTCCAACAGTGCAGCACTCCCTCAGTACTGCACTGGAGTGTCAGGCTAGACTTTTGTGCTCAAGTGTCTGGAATGGGATTTGAACCCAGAACCTTTTGACTCAGAGATGAGAGTGCTAACCAACTGAACCACGGCTGACACATCAACCTATTCAAAGTTACTCTGAACGCAAGTAGATTGGCTGACACACCAGAACTCTTCCCCTATGTCTTTATGGCCAGCAGTGATACTTCTACTCATTTAATGCTGCGGATTGGAACTTTTCAGTCTTGCTGTAGGTATAAACTGTTGAATGTTTTACTTTTGATGGAACAATCATAGATGTGATATCTTGAGACATAGTAAACACAGAGACCTGCACAACATGGCTCCCAAGTAAGAATCATAGAATCGTAGAAATTTACAGCACAGAAGGAGGCCATTTTGGCCCATTGTGTCCGCGCCGGCCAACCAAGAGCTATCCAGCCTAATCCCACTTTCCAGCTCTTGTCCGTAGCCCTGTAGGTTACGACATTTTAAGTGCACATCCAAATATCTTTTAAATGTGGTGAGGGTTTCTGCCTCTACCACCCTTTCAGGCAGTGAGTTCCAGACCCCCACCACCCTCTGGGTGAAGAAATTTCCCCTCATATCTCCTCTAAACCTCCCCCCAATTACTTTAAATCTATGCCCCCCGGTTGTTGAACCCCCTGCCAAGGGAAACAGGTCTTTCCTATCCACTCTATCCAGGCCCCTTATAATTTTATCCACCTTATCAGGTCTCCCCTCAGCCTCCTCTGTTCCAAAGAAAGATCCAGCATCTCCAATCTTTCCTCATAGCCAAAATTCTCCAGTCCAGGCAACATTCTTGTAAATCTCCTCTGCACCCTTTCCAGTGCAATCACATCTTTCCTGTAATGTGGTGACCAGAACTGCACACAATACACCAGCTGAGGCCTAACCAGTGTGTTATACAGTTCAAGCATAATCTCCTTGCTCTTGTATTCCATGCCTTGACTAATAAAGGCAAGTATTCCATATGCCTTCTTAACCACCTTATCTACCTGGCCTGCTACCCTCAGGGATCTCTGGACCTGCACGCCAAGGTCCCTTTGTCCACTACACTTTTTAGTGTTGTACCATTTAATGTGTATTCCCTTGCCTTGTTAGACCTCCCTAAATGCATTATCTCACACTTATCCAGATTGAATTCCATTTGCCACTATTCTGCCCACCTGACCAGTACATTGATATCTTCCTGAAGTCCGCAGCTTTCTTCTTCATTGTCAACCACACAGCCTATTTTAGGGTCATCTGCAAACTTTTTAATTATACCCCCAACATTCAAGTCCAAGTCATTGATATATACCACAAAAAGCAGGAGACCCAGCACTGAGCCCTGCAGAACCCCACTGGATCACATAAAACACCTATCAAACAGAGCCTCTTGCTTCTCTTAACAGCCTGGGGTACATTTCATCTGGGCCTGGGGATTTATCCACTTTCAAAGCTGCTAAGCCCCTTAATACTTCTTCTCTCACTATGTTTATCTCGTCTAATATTTCACACTCCTCTTCCCTCATTGCAAAGTCTGCATCGCCCCTTTCTTTTGTGAAAACAGGTGCAAAATATTCAGTAAGAATCCTACCCACGTCTTCTGCCTCCAACCACAGATTTCCTTTGTGTTCTCTAATAGGCCCCATTCTTTCTCTAGTTATCCTCTTGCTCTTAATGTATTTATAAAACATCTTTGGATTTTCTCTGATTTTACTTGCCAGCATTTTCTTTCATGCTCTCTCTTTGCTTTCCTGATATCTTTTTTAATTGTGCCCCTACACTTCTTATACTCCTCTAGAGTTTCTGCAGTGTTGAGTTCCCGGTATCTGTCATAAGCTTCCCTTTTTTTCTTTATCTTACGCTGTATGTCCCTTGACATCCAGGTGATTCTAGATTTGTTAGCCCCATCCTTTTTTTTTAAGGGAACATACTTGCTCTGTACCCTCAAGAACTGTGCAGAGCGCATGGCTTTTTTGTTATTACATCAGTAGTCCACTAGATGGCTCTACAAGACTGCTCCCTCCTTATTGAAGGGTTAATCATAACAAATAATCCTTGTACATGACTTGCATGGTATACACAACTCTTGATATACATCATCATCATAGACAATCCCTCGGAATCGAGGAAGACTTGCTTCCACTCTAAAAATTAGTTCTTAGGTGACTGAACAGTCCAATACGCGAACCACAGCCCCTGTCACAGGTGGGACAGACAGTTGTTGAGGGAAAGGGTGGGTGGCACTCGTTTACCTCACGCCCTTTACGCTGCCTGCGTTTGGTTTCTGCATACTCTCGGCGATGAGACTTGAGGTGCTCAGCGTGCTCTCGGATGCACTTTCTCCACTTAGGGCAGTTTTTGGCCAGGGATTCCCAGGTGTAGGTGGGGATATTGCATTTTATCAAGGAGGCTTTGAGGGTGTCCTTGTAACGTTTCTTCTGCCCACCTTTGGCTCGTTTGCCGTGAAGGAGTTTTGAGTAGAACGCTTGCTTTGGGAGTCTTGTGTCAGGCATGCCCAGCGGAGCTGATCGAGTGCTTCAATGCTGGGGATGTTGGCCTGGTTGAGGATGCTAACATTGGTGCATCTGTCCTCCCAGAGGATTTGCAGGATCTTGCGGAGACATCGTTGGTGGTATTTCTCCAGCGATTTGATATAAGTTTCTCAAATGGAACCCATTTTATGTTTCCAAATTCTACTATAGATTTCTGTAACTCAAACAAAAGTTATGAACTTATTTTCCATATTTTCTGTATTTAAAGATTAAACTTAACCACTGTTTTTTTGTTTTGAAGAGGATACCTTTTTTGAGCAGAATTTTCTGATCTTGTTGTAAGATTTTTACTCATTCTAGGCTGAGCCTGAGGAGAATTTTTCTCCAAGGGCTGACCTTGATCTATATTTGGACTCTCAACACTTTCAGACTGTTTGTCTACCTGACTTGGACTCAGACTTAAATTCTGACTTTCTCTTGGACTTGTTTCTTATACATCTGATGTAGGATTTGACATTGGTACTCTACTTGTGAAATGACTATCTAACTCATCAGAATAAATTGAATCATCCCAACTTTCAACTCCTTCACATCGGTCGGTAAGATATGATCAATGTGAATAAACCTAACCTTCCTATGATCAAACATCTTGACCAAATATATGCGAGGGCCACATATCTTCATTACTCTTCCTGGTAACCACTTTAACCATTTATGGTGATGCTTCTTCACTCTCACCTCCTGGTTCAACTTCACACTTCTCCCTCTTACTCTACCTTTATCATCACTCTCTTTTTGCCTTGATTGTTTCTCTTCTACTGATTCTGCCAAGTTTGGCTTTAACAATGGGAACCTGGTTCACGGCTGTTGTTTGAGAAACAACTCTGCTGAATTTTGACTAGTAGTGGTATAAGGAGTATGAGGTAATCAGAAAATATGCCAGTTTGTGGTCCAACAACAACTGCTATGTCTTTGAATTTGGATCCAATATTTGCTTGATGAGGGCACATTTTACAACTTGTACTGTGCGCTCTGCTGCACCATTTGAAGGAGGATGGTATGGTGGAACTTTGATATGTTTCACAACATTTTTGCTGATGAACTGTGTGAACTGTTCTGAACAAAAGTGCGGCCCACTATCAGACACAATTTCTTCTGGGAGGCCATATGAAGAAAACAATCTTCGCAAATTGTCTAGTGTTTTCGCATCGGAAACACCTCTACCCACTTCACTATAAGAACATAAGAACATAAGAAATAGGAGCAGGAGTAGGCCACTTTCCCCCTTGAGCCTGCTCCGCCATTCAGTAAGATCACAGTTGATCAGATCTTGGCCTCAACTCCACTTTCCTGCCCACTCGCCATAACTCTTGACTCCCCTATCGTTCAAAAATCTGTCTATCTCCACCTTAAATATGTCCAATGATCCAGCCTCCATGGCTTTCTGGGGTAGAGAATTCCAGAGATTCATGGCCCTCTGGCAAAATAAATTTCTCCTCATCCCCGTTTTAAATGAGTTAACCCCCATTCTGAAACTATGGCCCCTTGTGCTAGATTCCCCCACGAGGGGAAACATCCTCTCTGCATCTACCCTGTCAAGCCCACTCAGAATCGTATATGTTTCAATAAGATCACCTCTCATTCTTCTAATCTCTACTGAGTATAGGCCCAACCTGCTCAACCTTTCTTCATAAGACAACCCCTTCATCTCAGAAATGAACCTAGTGAACCTTCTCTGAACTGCCTCCAATGCAAATATATCCCTCCTTAAATAAGGAGACCAAAACTGTACACAGTACTCCAGGTGTGGTCTCACCAACACCCTGTACAGTTGTAGCAAGACTTCCCTACTTTTATTCTCCATCTCCCTTGCAATAAAGGCCAACATTCCATTTGCCTGATTGCTGTACCTGAATGCTAACTTTTTGTGTTTCATGTGCAAGGACCCGTAGAACCATCTGTACCACAGAATTTTGTAGTCTCTCTCCATTTAAATAATAATTAGCCTTTTATTCTTCCTACCAAAGTGGATAACCTCACTTTTTCCCACATTATACTCCATCTGCCAACTGTTTGCCCACTCACTTAACCTATCTATATCCCTTTGCAGATTCTTTGTATCCTCGTCACAACTTGCTTTCCCACCTAGCTTTGTATCATCAGCAAATTTGGCTACATTACACATGGTCCCTGCTTCCAAGTCATCAATGTAGATTGTAAATAGTTGAGGCCCCAGCACTGATCCCTAGTTACAGTTTGCCAAGCTGAAAATGACCCATTTATTCCAATTCTCTGTTTTCTGCTAGTTAGCCATGCTGATATATTACCCCCAACCCCGTGAGTTCTTATTTTGTGCAGTAGCCTTTTATGTGGCACCTTATCGAATGCCTTCTGGAAATCCAAATACACTACATCTATTGCTTCACCTTTATCCACCCCGCTCGTTACATCCTCAAAATATTCTAGTAAATTAGCCAACCATGATTTTCCTTTCATAAAACCATGCTGACTCTGTTTGATTGTATTATGGTTTTCTAAATGTCCTGCTTCTACTTCATTAATAATGGACTCCAGCATTTTCCCAATGACAGCTGTTAGGCTAACTGGTCTGTAGTTTCCTGATTTCTGTCTCCCTCCTTTCTTGAATAGGGGTGTTACATTCCAATCTGCTGTGACCTCTCCAGAATCTAGGGAATTTTGGGAGATTACAACCAATGCATCCACTATCTGTACAGCCACTTCTTTTAAGACCCTAGAATGCAGGCCATCAGGTCCAGGGGACTTGTCCACCTTTAGTGCCATTAGTTTGCCTAGTACTTTTCCCTAGTGATAGTGATTGTTTTAACTTCCCCTCCTCCCTATAGCCCCTTGATTATTTATTATTATCGGGATGCTTTTCGTGTCTTCTATCGTGAAGACCGATACAAAATATTTGTTCAAAGTCTATCACTATCTATCACTATGAACAATTGCTGTCCTTCTAGCTCCGCAAAATCTACATGTAACCTTGCCACAGCCTGGGAGACCATTTCCATGGCTGTAATGGTACTGATGGTGATTTCTTGCTCACCGATTGACATGTTGTACACTGACTGACGATGTACTCTATCGCTTTATCTAAACCTGGCCACCATAAGTAACTGCTTGCAAAATTCTTGGTCAAGCACATTCCCAGGTGTTGGTCATGAAGATCTCCCACCAATTTAGACCTGAACCTATTTGGGATAACCACACTTGCTCCCCATATGATTCAATCTTTATCCATTGACAATTCATTTCTATGAACGAAGTATGGATGAATATGTTCCTCGGATATCTGCTTTGGTAATCCATTTGCTATGTAAATCATACACCTTTGGCATACAGCTATGAAAAATAGAACACTTCTTTCCTATTGGGTGTAACTTGTGATGGGGATGGCAACCTGGACATTGCATCAGCATCACTGTGATCAGCTGATCATCTGTACTCAATGTCATACATATATTCTGACAAAATCAAAACCTGTCTCTGCATTCGGGCTGCAGTTAAGTTGGAACTGGGGACTTTGGATGGAAGATTGCTGTCAGTGGCTTATGCTCAGTAACCATGGTAAACATATGTCTAAACAAGTATTTGTGAAACTTCTTGACCCCAAAAATCAATGCCAAAACTTCCCTTTTGATCTGTGCATAATTCTGCTCACTGGCACTGAGAGTGTGTGAAGCAAAAGCAGTTGGTCTCTACTCCCCACTATCTAGTACATGAGAGATCACTGCCCCAACTCCATATGGAGAGGCCTCGCATGCTGGCTTGATCCCCTTAGATACTTCATAATGAATTAAGATGATGCTCTCTACCAACTGGGTTTTACACTCTTTGAATGCTGTGTCGCATTCTTCTGACCACTTCCAAGGGGCCTGTTTTTTCAACAGCTCATTCAGTGGATGTAACACTGTAGTCAAGTTTGGTAGGAACTTCCCATAGTAGTTATCGAAGTTGAGACATTCTTGGGAGTGGATGTATTTCTGATTGCATCCATCTTTCCCTCGATCTGATGTAAACCATCTTTGTCTACTCTGTTCCCTAAGTACTCCACTGAGTTTTGAAACATCTGACATTGTGAGTAATCATTCATACTCCGTGCTTCTCTAGATAATTGAGCACTTCCTTCAAAACCTTATCATGGATTTGCCAGTTTGGTGCTGAAATGAGTATGTCATCTAAATAACACACTTAACCCTTCAATTCTTTGCAAAATTTGGTTCATCATCCTGTGGGGGGCGGGAGACACTCCAAATTGTAGCCTATTGAACTGAAATAGGCTTAGATGAGTATTTATAGTCAAGCATGACTTGGACTCTTCCTCTAACTCACGTTGTAGGTAGGCATTTGTTAGATCTAACTTTGAAAAGATTTGGCCACCTGTCAACGTTACGAACAAATCTTCCACATTTGGCAACATATTGGGTACATTACCTGGGTTACGGTTACCTTATAATCACCACACAACCTTACCTTACCATCTGACTTAGGTACAACAATAATGGGTGTAGCCCATTTACTCAGATTTACCTTAGAGATAATGTTCTCAGTTTCTAGTCTTTTGAGTTCTTGCTCAACTTTCTCGTTGACTGCTTATGGTACGGGACGTGGCTTGCAGTAAACTGATCTAGCGTCCATCTGCATTCTGACACTCGCCTTGAAGTCTTGGATTGAACTGCCTGTTTCATGGAACACCTTCAGATACTGCTTGATGACATCATCTTTCAATGCAAATTTCATTTCCACATGAAAAATCTCATTCCAATACAGCTTCAGTGATCCCAACCAATTTCTACCTATCAAGGCAGGTTTGTTTCATGCCTCTATTAATCCTTGTATTTCACTGGTATTGTGACACTTCCTACCACAGGGATTTGCTCTCCTGAGTAGCCTCACAGCTCTATCTTCGATTTCTCTAGTCAATAATCACGTAACTTGTCACGATATAGCATAGAAACATAGAAACATAGAAAATAGGTGCAGGAGCAGGCCATTCAGCCCTTCTAGCCTGCACCGCCATTCAATGTGTTCATGGCTGAACATGAAACTTCAGTACCCCCTTCCTGCTTTCACGCCATACCCCTTGATCCCCCGAGTAGTAAGGACTTCATCTAACTCCCTTTTGAATATATTTAATGAATTGGCCTCAACTACTTTCTGTGGTAGAGAATTCCACAGGTTCACCACTCTCTGGGTGAAGAAGTTTCTCCTTATCTCGGTCCTAAATGGCTTACCCCTTATCCTTAGACTGTGACCCCTGGTTCTGGACTTCCCCAACATTGGGAACATCTTCCTGCATCCAACCTGTCCAAACCCGTCAGAATTTTAAACGTTTCTATGAGGTCCCCTCTCACTCTTCTGAACTCCAGTGAATACAAGCCCAGTTGATCCAGTCTTTCTTGATAGGTCAGTCCCACCATCCCGGGAATCAGTCTGGTGAATCTTCGCTGCACTCCCTCAATAGCAAGAATGTCCTTCCTCAAGTTAGGAGACCAAAACTGTACACAATACTCTAGGTGTGGCCTCACCAAGGCCCTGTACAACTGTAGCAACACCTCCCTGCCCCTGTACTCAAATCCCCTCGCTATGAAGGCCAACATGCCATTTGCTTTCTTAACCGCCTGCTGTACCTGCATGCCAACCTTCAATGACTTATGTACCATGACACCCAGGTCTCGTTGCACCTTCCCTTTTCCTAATCTGTCACCATTCAGATAATAGTCTGTCTCTCTGTTTTTAACCACCAAAGTGGATAACCTCACATTTATCCACATTATGCTTCATCTGCCACGCATTTGCCCACTCACCTAACCTATCCAAGTCACTCTGCAGCCTCATAGCATCCTCCTCGCAGCTCACACTGCCACCCAACTTAGTGTCATCCGCAAATTTGGAGATACTACATTTAATCCCCTCGTCTAAATCATTAATGTACAATGTAAACAGCTGGGGTCCCAGCACAGAACCCTGCGGTACCCCACTAGTCACCGCCTGCCATTCCGAAAAGTACCCATTTACTCCTACTCTTTGCTTCCTGTCTGACAACCAGTTCTCAATCCACGTCAGCACACTACCCCCAATCCCATGTGCTTTAACTTTGCACATTAATCTCCTGTGTGGGACCTTGTTGAAAGCGTTCTGAAAGTCCAAATATACCACATCAACTGGTACTCCTTTGTCCACTTTATTGGAAACATCCTCAAAAAATTCCAGAAGATTTGTCAAGCATGATCTCCCTTTTACAAATCCATGCTGACTTGGACCTATCATGTCACCATTTTCCAAATACGCTGCTATGACATCCTTAATAATTGATTCCATCATTTTACCCACTACTGAGGTCAGGCTGACCGGTCTATAATTCCCTGCTTTCTCTCTCCCTCCTTTTTTAAAAAGTGGGGTTACATTGGCTACCCTCCACTCGATAGGAACTGATCCAGAGTCAATGGAATGTTGGAAAATGACTGTCAATGCATCCGCTATTTCCAAGGCCACCTCCTTAAGTACTCTGGGATGCAGTCCATCAGGCCCTGTGGATTTATCGGCCTTCAATCCCATCAATTTCCCCAACACAATTTCCCGACTAATAAAGATTTCCCTCAGTTCCTCCTCCTTACTAGACCCTCTGACCACTTTTATATCCGGAAGGTTGTTTGTGTCCTCCTTAGTGAATACTGAACCAAAGTACTTGTTCAATTGGTCTGCCATTTCTTTGTTCCCCGTTATGACTTCCCCTGATTCTGACTGCAGGGGACCTACATTTGTCTTTACTAACCTTTTTCTCTTTACATACCTATAGAAACTTTTGCAATCCGCCTTAATGTTCCCTGCAAGCTTCTTCTCGTACTCCATTTTCCCTGCCCTAATCAAACCCTTTGTCCTCCTCTGCTGAGTTCTAAATTTCTCCCAGTCCCCAGGTTTGCTGCTATTTCTGGCCAATTTGTATGCCATTTCCTTGGCTTTAATACTATCCCTGATTTCCCTAGATAGCCACGGTTGAGCCACCTTCCCTTTTTTATTTTTATGCCAGACAGGAATATACAATTGTTGTAATTCATCCATGCGGTCTCTAAATGTCTGCCATTGCCCATCCACAGTCAACCCTGGTACTAGCGATTCTGGTACTACGCTCACGGATGCACCAATGTCAATTTCCATGGGTATCCTGGTTCCTGTGACATCTACTTGGATGACGATACTTCGCGAATTGCAGTTCGATACCTTTGCGCTCCTGATGACGTGAATCTCCAGAAACTCCTCATCCTGCTGCTTCTCTTCAATGCTGTGTAGTCTCTGGCGATTTCTACTTCTTGCATTGACAGTCGGTTTACTCTTCAGTCGGCATGCCTTCGCAAGATGCCCAGTTTCCTTGCAGTAGAAACACTCTGCCTTCACATATGGACAGCTTTGAGCGATGTGTTGTCCCAGGCACCGATAGGATGACTTCAATGCATTATTACCATGGCCAGTTGCTGAGGCCTTGAGCCTAATTGTCTTTTACTTTTAGCCTGCAGCCAATTTACCTCGATTGTCTGACGACTGGAAATGGTGCGAAATTCTCGGGAGTATCCATCTGTCTGACAAGCTAAATCAAAAGTCAAGTTAAGGGTTGTCTAATTTACTTCTGATACCTTCATTTTTCAATCCACAAATGAAGCAGTCATGCAAAGCCCGGTCCTGAAAGTTTCCAAAATGACAATGAATGGCTAGCTTTTTTAAAGCTAGCTACAATGTACTCATTGATACCCTCATCATTTAATTGATCATGTGTTCCAAAACGATAACTTTAAGCAATTTCCAGGGGCTCAAGACTGTAATGCTGTTGGTTAGAATCTCCTTCTGTGGTGTGTCCTTTGGCTTGACAGGATCAAGCAAAATGTTCAGGGTTTCATACACCTCGGGTCCAGCTTCAGTCAAGAAAATAGCCCATTTCATTTCAAAAACCACTCGTTTATGGTTTACATCATCTGGGACTTTGACGATAGTATTCGCGGTGAAAAACATTTTTAGCCGCTCCACATATGCTCCAAAAGTCTCTCGGTCAAGATGGAACTCACCCAAGCGCCCTATTATTCCCATAGGCATGGCCATCTGGACTCTGGCAACGTCAACAGTTCAGTCACATGTGCTTAAAATTTACCTCGGATTTTTAAGCTTTTCTGCAAAAGGAAGAACTTCTAATAGTCTCTCCATTGGTTGGCAGGATTATCTTCCAACAAAAATTTCAGCTAGGGAATCTGAAAATTGCATCCTCATCACCAATCTGTGATATCTTGAGACACAGTGAACATAGAGACCTGCGCAACATGGCTCCCAAGTAAGAACTGTGCAGAGCACATGGCTTTATTGTTATTACATCAGGCGGCTCTACAACAGTAGTGTTTTTTTCTTTAATTAAGTTTTGAGAAAACAAGTAGTGGCAAACATTTTTGTCATAAGAACATAAGAACATAAGAAATAGGAACAGGAGTAGGCCAGACGGCCCCTCGAGTCTGCTCCGCCATTCAATAAGATCATGGCTGATCTGATCATGGGCTCATAACCCCTTATCCCCTTATCATTTAAGAAACTGTCTATTTCTGCCTTAAATTTATTCAATGTCCCAGCTTACACAGCTCTCTGAGGCAGCGAATTCCACAGATTTACAACCCTCTGAGAGAAGAAATTTCTCCTTATCTCAGTTTTAAATGGGCTAAGATCATGCCCTCTAGTTCTAGTCACCCCCACCAGTGGAAACATCCTCTCTGCATCCACCCTGTTATCCCCCTCATAATCTTATACGTTTCGATAAGATCACCTCTTATTCTTCTGAATTCCAATGAGTAGAGGCCAACCTACTCAACCTATCCTCATAAGTTAACCCCCTCATCTCCAGAATCAACCTAGTGAACCTTTTCTGAACTGCCTCCAAAGCAAGTATATCCTTTCGTAAATATGGAAACCAAAACTGCACGCAGTATTCCAGGTGTGGCCTCACCAATACCCTGTATAGCTGTAGCAAAACTTCCCTCCATCTCCTTTACAATAAAGGCCAAGATTCCATTGGCCTTCCTGATCACTTGCTGTACCTGCATACTATCCTTTTGTGTTTCAAGTACCCCTAGGTCCTGCTGTACTGCAGCACTTTGCAATTTTTCTCCATTTAAATAATAACTTGCTCTTTGATTTTTTTTTTCTGCCAAAGTACACACTTTCCAACATTATATTCCATCTGCCAAATTTTTACCCACTCACTTAGCCTGTCTATGTCCTTTTGCAGATTTTTTGTGTCCTCCTCACACATTGCTTTATCTCCCATCTTTGGATCGTCAACAAACTTGGCAACGTTACACTCAGACCCTTCTTCCACGTCGTTAATATAGATTGTAAATAATTGGGTCCCAGCACTGATCCCTGCGACACCCCACTAGTTACTGATTGCCAACTAGAGAATGAACCATTTATCCTGACTCTCTGTTTTCTGTTAGTTAGCCAATCCTCTATCCATGCTAATATGTTACCCCCAACCCCTTATCCCCTGTAAAAAACAATAGATCTTTAAGTTATACAGTTAGCTAATGTTTTACCAGATCAGATGTGACATGAGTTGGATACGTTCCAGTGTTCTCTTACATTCTCCTATGCTGTAACTTCACCGAAGTCCAGTAGAAACCCATTTTTGCGGGTAGACGGGTTTTCCACCACACTTCCACTAAAGTTACATTGGCAGAGTGGGAGCAACTTTGAGGAAATTCCAGATATTGTTTCTTTGGATGATTTTACTTTATAGGTTGTTGCTCCTTTAAAAAAAAATCTTTCCTGTTCTTTTGTTTTTCTCATATCATATACCAAGCCTTAACTATAAAGGTGGGCAGGCAAGCTGTTCCTTCACCACCATTCAGCTGGAAGCAATAGTAGGTGGGTAAGACTAACTGGTGTTGACTCTTCCATTGACCTATTCGTCATCCATTTCAAATGGCACCTCCTCTGACTGCCTGGCTGCCATTAAGAACTCACCCTGTAGGCAATCGTGGAGCTGCATGGGTAAGGTGTCACTCTATGGCTCAATCGGCTAGTATTATAATAATAGGCAGAGCCACTCGGCAATCTTTTCTATAATACTGATGCACCATAAAATTGGAACAACAGATACTGTCTAATGCAGCAGAGAAGAATTATTCACATTGAAGCAACCTGAAAAGTGATATGTATGAAGTTAAATCTGCTGATCGGGAATATTTCTTGGGATATATGAGCTCAAAACTGAAAATATACATTCTTTATAGACATCACAAGCTAATGCGTGCCAGCCACAGTTTCATTGAGATGTTTGGATCAGAGGTGTCTGGTGCCTAATGTTAATAATACAAATGTGTCATATAAAACATTATTTATGGAAGAGACTTAAAAATAACATATTGATGAGTATGGAGGCAGACTTGATTCATGTGCGAAATGACATAACCCCTTCTCCCCTGAGCCAGTTTTCTTTCTCTTCTCCAGACAATATTTGACTAACAAAACCATTCCTTTAAAGAGGCCTAAATAGGAATTACAAACATAGAAACATAGAAAATAGGTGCAGGAGTGGGCCATTCGGCCCTTTGAGCCTGTACCGCCATTCAATAAAATCATGGCTGATCATTCCTTCAGTACCCCTTTCCTGCTTTCTCTCCATACCCCTTGATCCCCTTAACCGTAAGGACCATATCTAACTCCCTCTTGAATATATCCAATGAACTGGCATCAACAACTCTCTGCGGCAGGGAATTCCACAAGTTAACAATTAGTTAAAACATTAGTTAAAACAGGGATTCAATCTTGGGGCTAATTTTCAAGAACCCAAGATTCCAGCAGTAGGCAACCATCATTGCAGCTTTAATATTAAATTTAAGACTAAGAAACACTATAACTTCAGGGTCGAACAAAGTTCTTACTTTTAAAAACTTATCTTATGCTACCAACAGTAAATATGTTGTATCAGGCCAAAGGTTAAAGGAACGTTGTCATTAGAATTCTCTAACAGTGAATAAACCTCCCACTCGTGCCTATTTTTAGATTGGCAGATGTTAAGGCATTTTTGGTGTAAATGAGTGATAAGATAAAACAATGTCAACAGCAGCTACTCCAAAAGGGTTGCAGGAAAACTGGGGAGGAGACAATAGCCAGGAGGGCCTTTATATTTGGGGCCAGTTTCAATTCCATCAATTCCATGGAGACACAAATGGGTATGCGAAGAGGTTGCTAGGAGATTGAATGCAATTTTCAGATAACTAACAAGAGTATTATACTCAATGACTAAAGACAAGGAACAGCTGGAAGTGTCCCAAGACAGCAAAGGCTTTCAAACCAGTTTGAAGAAAAGGCTCCTCTGCTATTTTCCTTGGAAGGAAATTTAGATCTTAAAGTGCTTGCCACCGTTACTGATTCTTATAACTGTCTTCTGAAAATGCTTTTGACATTTACTTACATGCATTAATATATGGAGGCAAATTTCTGTGAAGTCCAAAAACCATAGGGCAGTAATAGTAGGGGATTTCAACTATCTTAATATTGATTGGGACAAATAGAGTGTGAAGGGTATAGAGGATGCGGAATTCCAAAAATGCATTCAAGAGAACTTTTTTAGTCAGTATGTAACAAGCCCAACATGGGAGGGGGCGGTTCTGGATTTAGTTTTGGGGAATGAAGCTGGGCAGGGGGAAGGGCTATCAGTGGGAGAGCACTTGGGTGCCAATGACCATAATTCAGTCAAGGTATTTCAAGGTAGTTATGGATATGGACAAGGATAGACCAGGAATAAAACCCAAAGATGTTGTTTAAATATATTAAAAGCAAGAGGATAACTAAAGAAAGGGTAGGGCCTATTAGAGACCATGAGGGTAATCTGTGTGCGGAGGCAGAAGATGTGGATATGGTTGTTAATGAATACTTTGCGTCTCTTTTCACAAAAGAGAGGGACGATGCAGACACTACTATTGAGGAGAAGAAGTGTGCAATATTAGATGAAATAAACATAGTGAGAGAGGAGGTATTAAGGGGTTTAGCAGCTTTGAAAGTGGATAAGTCCCCAGGTCTGGATGAAATGCATCCCAGGCCATTGAGCAAAGCAAAAGAGGAAATAGCAGAGGCTTTGACCATCATTTTCCAGTCCTCTTTGGATTCAGGCATGGTGCTGGAGGACTGGAGGACTGCTAATGTGGTACCCTTGTTTAAGAAGGGAGAAAGGGATAGGCTGAGTAATTACAGGCCTGTCAGCCTAACCTCAGTGGTGGGAAAATTATTGGAAAAAATCCTGAAGGATAGGATAAATCTACATTTATAAAGGCAAGGATTAATTAGGGACAGTCAGCACCGATTTGTTAAGGGAAGATCGTGTTTGACTAACCTGATTGAATTTTTTGAGGAACATAAGAACATAAGAACATAAGAATTAGGAACAGGAGTAGGCCATCTAGCCCCTCGAGCCTGTTCCGCCATTCAACAAGATCATGGCTGATCTGGCCGTGGACACAGCTCCACTTATCCGCCCGCTCCCCGTAACCCTTAATTCCCTTATTGGTTAAAAATCTATCTATCTGTGATTTGAATACATTCAATGAGCTAGCCTCAACTGCTTCCTTGGGCAGAGAATTCCACAGATTCACAACCCTCTGGGAGAAGAAATTCCTTCTCAACTCGGTTTTAAATTGGCTCCCCCGTATTTTGAGGCTGTGCCCCCTAGTTCTAGTCTCCCCAACCAGTGGAAACAACCTCTCTGCCTCTATCTTGTCTATCCCTTTCATGATTTTAAATGTTTCTATAAGATCACCCCTCATCCTTCTGAACTCCAAATAGTAACCAGGAGGGTTGATGAGAGTAGTGCGCACGATGTAGTGTATATGGACTTTAGCAAAGTTTTTGATAATGTCCCACATGGCAGACTGGTCACGAAGGTTAAAGCCCATGGGATACAGGGCAAAGTGGCAAGTTAGATCTGAAATTGGCTTAGAGATAGGAAGAAAAGGGTAATGGTTGATGGATGTTTTTGTGACTGGAAAGATGTTTCCAGTGGGGTTCCGCAGGGCTCAGTACTAGGTCCCTTGCTTTTTGTGGTATACATCAATGATCTAGATTTGAATATGGGGGTATGATAAAGAAGTTTGCAGATTACACTAAAATTGGCTGTGTGGTTAATAATGAAGAGGAAAGTCATGAATTGCAGGAGGATATCAATCTACTGGTCAGGTGGACAGAACAGCAGCAAATGGAATTTAATTTGGAGAAGTGTGAGGTAATGCACTTGGGGAGGGCATTACATGGTATGCCACTTATAAGTGTAGATGAACAAAGGGACCTTGGAGTGCTTGTCCACAGATCCCTGAAAGTAGCAGGCCAGGTGGATAAGGTGGTTACGAAAGTATACAGAATGTTAGCCTTTATTGGCCGAGGCATAGAATACAAGAGCAGAGAGGTTATGCTTAAATTGTATAATATACTGATTAGGCCACAGCTAGAATACTGCATGCAGTTCTGGTCACCGTATTATAGGAAGGACATGATTGCACTGGAGAGGATGCAGAGGAGATTTACGAAGATGCTGCCTGGAATGGAGAATCTTAGCTATGAGGACAGATTGGATAGGTTGGGTTTGTTCTCCTTGGAACAGAGAAGATTGAGGGGAGACCTCATTGAGGTGTATAACATTTTGAGGGGGCTGGAAAAAGTGGATAGCAAGGGCCTAATTCCCTTTGTAGAAGGGTAATTATGAGGGGGCATAGGTTTAGGGTGGTTGGTGGAAGGTTTAGAGGGGATTTGAGGGGAAGCTTCTTCATGCAGGGGGCTGTGGGGGTCTGGAACTCGCTGCCTGGCAGGGTGGTGGAGGCAGAAACCCTCTCCACATTTAAAAGGTGCTTGGATGTGCACTTGAAGAGCCGTAACCTGCAGTGTTATGGACCTAGAGCTGGTAAGTGGGATTAGACTGGATAACCTCTTGTTGGTTGGCGCAGACACGATGGTAAATATGTCAGGGAATCTAATATGGCCAGAGTGATCTCCTGGATTAGTTTCGATCGCCTGGATGGGTCGGAGAGGAATTTTCCCAGATTTTGTTTTTCCCCAATTGGCCTGTTTTTTTTTGTCTCTCCCAGGAGATCGTATGGCTCCAGGTGGGGTGGAGTGTAAAATGTTGCGATACATGGTGTATCGCAGTTGTGTGGAGCCGACTGGTTGGACCAGGTGCTCTTTACCTGTCTGCCATTGTTCATTGTTCATAGGTTTATATGTAACTTTCAGGGCTGCTGATCGAGAGCCGTGTGGCTCTTTGTCAGCTGGCACGGACATGATGGGCTGAAATGGCCTCCTTCTGCGCTGTAAATTTCTACTGTTTCTATTAACAGAATAATATGGATTGAAGGTGGTGTGTAAATGATGTACTTTTCAGGAAAAGAAATAGTGCCATTCACAATCTCAGAAAGTCCCAATGCATTTCATAGCCAATGAAGTACTTTTGAGCTGTAGTCACTGCTGTAATGTAGGGGAACAGGGCAGCCAATTTGCGCACAGTTAGGTCCTAAAAGCAGCAGTGAAATAATGACTAGATAATCTACTTTAATTGAGTTGAGTGATAAATATTGTCTAAGACATTAAAAGAACTCTCCTGCTCTTCTTTGAAAAGTGCTATAAGATCTTTTATGTCCACTTGAGAGGGAAAAACAAGACCTCAGTTTAACTTCTCATCCAAAAGACAGCACCTCTGATAGTGCTGATCTCGTTTAGTACTGCACTGAAGTGTCAGCTTAGATTATGTACTCAAATCTCTGAAGTGAGGCTTGAACCTACTACCCTCTGACTAAGAGGTTCAGTGTGTCTACCGCTGAGCATTTAAATAGAATTGTTCACATCATTAGGATATCCCAAAGTATTTAACAGATGATAAATTACAGGTTGCACAATATATATTGGCCAGGACAATAGGAAACCACTTCTACAAAAGCAAAATATTGTGGATGCTGGAAATCTGGAAAAAAAACAGAAAATGCTGGGAACACTCAGCAGGTCGGGCAGCATCTGTGGGGAGAGAAACAGAGTTAGCGTTTCAGGTCAATGACCCTTCGTCAGAACTGGAAAAAGTTAGAGATGTAACTTCTGCTCTTCTTCAAATAGCACTGTGGGGTCTTTTACATTCATTAAGCAGGGAGAGCTTCGGTTTAATGTCACATCCAAAACACAGAACTTCCGACAATGCAGTGCTCCCACAATTATATACGGAAGTGTCAGTCTAGATTATACAGTGGAATGGAACGTGGCTTAAACCCGTAATCTGACTCAGAAGTGAGAGTGCCGCCACTGAGCCTAGTCTAACACTGCAAATCTGAAAGATATCAAGATGCCAGGGTATGAATTCTGGGCCTAATACATGAAAACCATGTGCTCTACCAATAAGCTACAACCCCAAGTATTATTACAGGTTGAACCTCCCTTATGCAGGACTCCTTTATACGGCATCACCCCTCGTCCGGCACCATTCCCAGCTGCTCCGACATGAACAAATTGAACAAATTGAAGTCCTTCCTCGCTGCCGACTCCCGCAATCGCTGGCCTGACCCCGCGATCCATCGCCCCCCCAACCCCCCACGATCTCTCTGCCGCACCCAGCCCCAAGCCAGCCAGCCCCGATATCCCTTTGCTCAGTATAGGTGGTTTACTCGGACATTCCGAAAATGCACCTCCTACTACAAGTTCTGGAATATAGGGATTATATGGACAGATCAGACTCAGGACACACGTTTTTTGAGCTCAACCGTATTGTGTTTAATAAGATTAACAACATCACTCATAAACAGTGCAAAACTCTTCAACCCTGACTTATCCAATAAGCCCTGCCATGCTAAGTTACCACGGCTTAATAAAAGAACCCTCCCGTGAAATAAACTAACACAGGACCCCTCCCAGCACTAAACCCCTTGGGTTTGGTTGGGACTTACAATCACCCCCTCTCACAGCTAAGTGGTCTTGCGGATGTGTAGGTGCAGGCAATATGCTCACCCTGATTGCTCGTTGTCTTGCTTGCAGCTTCTTCCTGTACGTCTCGCTCCTGGTTCCATACCGCCGACGCAGTTCTGGCGGTGTTTCGTTGAAATGAAGAGAGCTTCGAACTTGAGCTTTTTCCTGAACTGTTTCCTCATCTGCTTCCCAGTACCTGTACCATCCAATTTAACGTGACCTCCCCTTGTCCAGCAAAATCCTTTATAAGAGAGGTTCAGCCTGTATTTCTAAGATAAAGCTCGGGGTTCCATTTGTTGCCTATATACTCAATTCTCTGGACAATCTGCAAATTATCTCAGTTGCATTTGCCTTCTTCCTCTGACAAAGCAGTCAGTTTTCTTTCAGAACAAAACATTGTTGAACTGTTTTCTGAATTGAATTCTTCTTTGCATTCATCTCAGTCCATCATCTTTCTTCTCTGATGCAGCAGCTATTCCCCCCCCCCCCCCCCACAGCGAGGCCTTGTTGAAGTAGTTTGTAACACTGCATGGATTAGTCTTACACCAGCAATAAAACCCCATTCATTCTGGGTTTACAGTATACATGGACAAAAAAGCTTAAACATAAATTTGGAAAATGATGTTAGGTAAATCAAATAACAGCTGCCCCAGTAACTAGTCTTGTTTTCAGTTTACAGCCAGAAATCAATTCCTGTTGTGTTAAACTGTTCTTAGAAAATGGTATTTAGTGGTAATGCCAGCAGAAATATGATTGCTGCCAAAATTATCGTTTTCCCCTTGCCAATAATTAAGTGGAACTGAAAGCACTCCCCCATTATTACCCTCCCTTTTGTTATTTTCTCCATAATGTTGCCCATTACTAAGTAGAAATCAGTTGTCATCACAATTGACCATATCTTATTCTGTTCTAAGATGATACCACAATTGACATGGGCAGCTCCCAGCTTCCCTGGCAGAAGAACAGTGCCTCTCAGGGTCGGGCGGAGGTAGTCTCACTCCACTCCTGAGTTGAGCCTTAACACTGTCAGTGCACAGCCAAGCTCATTACTGATGCTGAACTTGTAATGTGAATGCACTGTCTATCTCTGGATTATAAGGAGCCTACTTCCATAGTTGATGGGGCTTTCTACTCCTTTAGCGAATATCATATTATTGCTTTATGTTATTTTACAATACTAGCACTGACCTCGCCAGAGCCATTTCTGACAGACTTTCACGACAGGTTCTCATCTTGTTATTTCACTGTGTGTATTGGAAGTTTTGCAGCAACAGCTGAGACCACAGTTCTTGTGCTAAATGGTTGCTGTTGGGAGCGTGACACATGTACACAGCATTCTTACTGGAATTAATCCACTGCCTGAGGTTTGCTTTGTCGGTGCTCAAATACATTAGACCATCTGTGCGACTACATTCCTCAGTAACATACCAGCACTGTGGTTCAGCCACTGAAGTTTACTTAATTTGCCGAAGATTTTTTTGGAAAAACATTCCTTCTACATTCCAGATAAGCAGATGTAATTCCAAAACTCATAGTTGCACGTTATTAGTTGTTAAGTTTTAGAACTTCTGCGTGTTTCAAGAAAGTTTTTTTTAAGAAATAGTTATTCCTAGAGATCACAATCCTCGACCAATGGTAGTACCTTTGTATGAAACAAATTTCTAAGTTTGCAACCAAATGTTAGCATGCATAAGCACTCAGATATTATAATATGGTCTCCTCAACCTGAGGCCAAGGAGATTTTTTTCTTTCTCATTTCCCCTTATTCTTAAGTTTACTTTATCCTTCAGTTAAAATCGAGGCATAGAACTCTCTTTGCCTATAAAGGCCCGATTTTAACTTAGAACGTGAGTGCCATGTGGGGACCAGGACCATTTTACTCCCATATTCCAGGCCTGAACCCGGTGGGAATCCTGAGGTCCATGTCAGCTTCCTCCACCCTGTTAAGCCCACCCTGCGAGGTTTCCGGCCAATTAAAAGTAAACGGGTCTGATAACGTCATCTGATGACACTAGGAGGCATAATCTAAAACTTAGAGCCAGACCGTTCAGAAGTGAAATTAGTGAACTTCCGCACACAAAGGCCAGAATCTCACCGGCGCTGCGAGTGCGAGTTTGGAGGCAGGTCTGCTGTCAAAATGGCCGTGATTGACAGCAGGGCGGGATCCCACTCTGAACCCACCTCCTTATGAATTTCCCAAGTGCGGGCTCTGCCTGCGATTTGCAGACCTGGCACAAAATAGTGTGTCGGGCAATTGAGATAGTTAAGAAGCTGCTTAAAGCTATTTAAGCAGCATTTTTCCAGGTCTTAACCATTTTACCAAGTTTTTACGACCATGTCCACATACATTTTGACAGTTGCGCTGTCTGCATTCTGCAACATTGAGGTGCTACAAACACTGACAAGCACTGCACAAAGGATGCAGGGCTGCACTCAGGCTCTCCCATGACCCCCTCCATATGCTTATGCTTATGGAGGGAGTCACAGCATACAGGGGGGTTCTCTTCTCTTCCCATGAGCGGAAGAGACCGGCCCAGGACACCAATGCAGCCTGATTGCACAGTGTACAGGAGGGCACAAGCAGCAATGTCGTCAGGAGGAGCTGGGTACAGTGGCACAAACCTTTCAATGATCTCAGTAGATCACGAAACATTGCAAAGCCACACTCAACCTAATCTTGCTGTGCCACTCATCACATCCCCATCACTCTGCCTTCCCTACACTACCCCTGCACATCCTTACTCACACCACCTTATCTTGCACCTCCACCAATCCCTCTGTCTCTATCTACATTATCACATGTGCATCTCACTAGCCACCCCTCACACTCACCCTCCTCCTTGTCCAATCATACCAACTAACAACACACAAGGGTAGGCACTCGGGTGTTATCGCCAAGATTGATGCAAAGTTTCTGCTAATGTGTTGACAACATTGAAATCTTTATTTTCAACACTTTGCCTTCTTGGACAGATCTGTGTGCACCTTTGGAAGTGGTTTAGTGAGTTACAGTGAATGGTGAGACATAACGAAACCTCCCCAATGGCGATGAGTGTTGAAGGAATGGCTTCGGGATTGTAGGGATGCTTTATGGTGTTGGTGTGGGGTGGTGTCAACCTGGCGCATCATGTGGCAAACAGGGTGTACAGCATCAAGTGAAATAAATCTGGCCATGGTGAGGCCATCCCTGGTGTCTTGGACAGCAATGTGGTCGGGTGCTGATGCGCTGTGTCCTGTGCAACATCAGTTGATTGAGGAGAAGGTTGGTGTTGTTGTTTGTGTTGCTGGTGTGCCTGGTGATGTTGGTGTTGGGGCTGATCGCGATGGGATTCTGAGGACCAAGGTAAGATTGCTCCAAGGAGGTGACACTGGATAGAGAGTTCACTGCAAACACTTCAAACCACTACAAAGATGAAAAGTATATTCCAAATCCTAAAGGCTCCAGCTTCTAAGATTGGAAATTTAAAAGCTGTGAAATGGCAGCTTTTATACCACCTCTTCAGCTGTCAACTAGTCAAACCAGAGCTGTTGAGAACCCGACACACTTACCTGACATGTTTCCCGAGGGGTGGGAACCTCGTAAAAACTTGGTAAAATGGTTAAGACCTGGAAAAATGCTGCTTAAATAGCTTTAAGCAGCTTCTTAACTATCTCAATTGCCCGACACACTATTTTGTGCCAGGTCTGCAAATCGCAGGCAGAGCCCGCACTTGGGAAATTCATAAGGAGGTGGGTTCAGAGTGGGATCCCGCCCTGCTGTCAATCACGGCCATTTTGACAGCAGACCTGCCTCCAAACTCGCACTAAGCTTAAATAAAGGAGACAACAAAGGTATGAGGGCAAAGTTTGCTGAAGTGGACTGGGAAAATAGATTAAAGTGTGGGACGGTTGATGAGCAGTGGCAGACATTTAAGGAGATATTTCATAACTTGCAACAAAAATATATCCCAATGAGTAAGAGAAGGGATAACCATCCGTGGCTAACTAAAGAAATAAGGGATGGTATCAAATTGAAAACAAGGGCATACAATGTGGCCAAGACTAGTGGGAGGCCAGAGGATTGGGAAACTTTTAAAAGCCAGCAAAGAATGACTAAAAAATGATAAAAAGAGGGAATATAGATTATGAAAGTAAACTAGCAAGGAATAAAAAAAACAGATAGTAAGAGTTTCTACAGGTACATAAAAAGAAAAGAATGGCTAAGGTAAATGTTGGTCCACTAGAGGATGAGACTGGGGAATTAATAATGGAGAACAGAAAAATGGCAGAGACTTTGAACAAATGTTTTGTATCGGTCTTCACTGTAGAAGACACTAAAAACATCCCAATAGTGGATAATCAAGGGACTATAGGGAGGGAGGAACTTAATATAATCACGATAATTAATGAAGTAGTAATCAGTAAAATAATGGGACTAAAGGAGGACAAGTCCCCTGGACCTGATGGCTTACATCCTAGGGTCTTAAAAGAAGTGGCTGCAGAGATAGTGGATGCATTGGTTGTAATCTACCAAAATTCCCTGGATTCTGGGGCGGTTCCAGCGGATTGGAAAACCGCAAATGTAACGCCCCTATTTAAAAAAGGAGGCAGACAGAAAGCAGGAAACTATAGACTAGTTAGCCTAATATCTGTCGTTGGGAAAATGCTGGAGTCCATTATTAAGGAAGCAGTAGCGGGACATTTGGAAAAACATAATTCAATCAAGCAGATTCAGCATGGTTTTATGAAAGGGAAATCATGTTTGACAAATTTGCTGGAGTTCTTTGAGGATGTAATGAGCAAGGTGAGTAAGGGGGAACCAGTGGATGTGGTGTATTTGGATTTCCAGAAGGCATTTGATAAGGTGCCACATAAAAGGTTATTGCACAAGATAAAAGTTCACGGGGTTGGGGGTAATATATTAGCACGGATAGGGGATTGGCTAACGAACAGAAAACAGAGAGTCGGGATAAATGGGTAATTTTCCGGTTGGCAAACAGTAACTAATGGAGTGCCACAGGGATCGGTGCTGGGTCCTCAACTATTAACAATCTATATTAATGACTTGGATGAAGGGATCGAGTGTAATGTAGCCAAGTTTACTGCGGATGGATGATCTCTGGAGCATCCACAATGCTGAGAATGACGTGAATAGCACGTTTAATGAGTTGGTCTTACCACAGGTAAAGGGTACACAGATAGGGAATGGATGACCAACAGGAAGAACAGTGCAAGGAAGGTAGTGCAGGGGCCCCTGCGGTCATCCCCCTGCAAAATAGATACACCGCTTTGGGTACTGTTGAAGGGGATGACTCATCTGGGGAGGGCAGCAGCAGCCAAGTTCATGGCACTGTGGATGGCTCTGCTGCACAGAAGGGCAGGAAAAAAAGTGGGAGAGCTATAGTGATAGGGGATTCAATTGTAAGGGGAATAGATAGATGTTTCTGCGGCCGCAACCGAGACTCCAGGATGGTACATTAATGATTACATTGTACATTAATGATTTAGACAAGGGGATTAAATGTAGTATCTCCAAGTTTGCGGATTATACTAAGTTGGGTGGCAGTGTGAGCTGCGAGGAGGATGCTATGAGGCTGCAGAGTGACTTGGATAGGTTAGGTGAGTGGGCAAATGCATGGCAGATGAAGTGGATAAATGTGGATAAATGTGAGGTTATCCACTTTGGTTGTAAAAACAGAGAGACATACTATTATCTGAAGGGTGACAGATTAGGAAAAGGGGAGGTGCAACGAGACCTGGGTGTCATGGTACATCAGTCACTGAAGGTTGGCATGCAGGTACAGCAGGCGGTTAAGAAAGCAAATGGCATGTTGGCCTTCATAGCGAGGGGATTTAAGTACAGGGGCAGGGAGGTGTTACTACAGTTGTACAGGGCCTTGGAGTATTGTGTACAGTTTTGGTCTCCTAACTTGAGGAAGGATATTCTTGCTATTGAGGGAGTGCAGCGAAGGTTCACCAGACTGATTCCTGGGATGGCGGGACTGACATATCAAGAAAGACTGGATCAACTGGGCTTGTATTCACTGGAGTTCAGAAGAATGAGAGGGTATCTCAGAGAAACGTTTAAAATTCTGACGGGTTTAGACAGGCTAGGTGCAGGAAGAATGTTCCCAATGTTGGGGAAGTCCAGAACCCGGGGTCACAGTCTAAGGATAAGGGGTAAGCCATTTAGGACCGAGATGAGGAGAAACTTCTTCACCCAGAGAGTGGTGAACCTGTGGAATTCTCTATCACAGAAAGTTGTTGAGGCCAATTCACTAAATATATTCAAAAAGGAGTTAGATGTAGTCCTTACTACTAGAAGGGTCAAGGGGTACGGCAAGAAAGCAGGAATGGGGTACTGAAGTTGCATGTTCAGCCATGAACTCATTGAATGGCGGTGCAGGCTCGAAGGGCCGAATGGCCTACTCCTGCACCTATTTTCTATGTTTCTATGTTTCTATGTATGTTGCCTCCCTGGTGCAAGGGTCAAGATTGTCTCGGAGTGGGTGCAGTGCATTTTGAAAAGCGAGGGTGAACAGCCAGTTGTCGTGGTGCATATAGGTACCAACGATATAGGTAAAAAACGGGATGAGGTCCTACAAGATGAATTTAGGGAGCTAGGAGCTAAATTAAAAAGTAGGACCTCAAAAGTAGTAATCTCAGGATTGCTACCAGTGCCACGTGCTAGTCAGAGTAAGAATCGCAGGATAGCTCAGATGAATACTTGGCTTGAGGAGTGATGCAGAATGGAGGGATTCAAATTCCTGGGACATTGGAACCGGTTCTAGGGGAGGTGGGACCAGTACAAACTGGACGGTCTGCACCTAGGCAGGACCGGAACCAATGTCCTGGGGGGAGTGTTTGCCAGTGCTGTTGGGGAGGAGTTAAACTAATATGGCAGGGTGATGGGAACCTATGCAGGGAGACAGAGGGAAGTAGAATGGGGGCAGAAGCAAAAGATAGAAAGAAGAAAAGTAAAAGTGGAGGACAGAGAAACCTAAAGCAAAAAGCAAAAAGGGCCACATTACACCAAAATTCAAAAGGGGTAAAGTGTGTTAGAAAGACAAGCCTGAAGGCTCTGTGCCTCAATGCGAGGAGTATTCAGAATAAGGTGGACAAATTAACAGCGCAGATAGCAGTTAACGGGTATGATGTAATTGGCATCACGGAGACATGACTCCAGGGTGACCAAGGCTGGGAACTCAACATCCAGGGGTATTCAACATTTAGAAAGGATAGACAGAAAGGAAAAGGAGGCGGGGTGGCATTGCTGGTTAAAGAGAAAATTAATGCAATAGTAAGAAAGGACATTAACTTGGATGATGTGGAATCGGTATGGGTGGAGCTAGGGAATACCAAGGGGCAGAAAATGCTAGTGAGAGTTGTGTATAGACCACCAAACAGTGGTGGTAAGGTTGGGGACAGCATCAAACAAGAAATTAAGGGTGCATGCAATAAAGGTACAGCAGTTATCATGGGTGACTTTAATCTACATATTGATTGGGCTAACCAAACTGGTAGCGATGCGGTTGAGACGGATTTCCTGGAGTGTATCAGGGATGGTTTCCTAGACCAGTATGTCGAGGAACCAACTAGGGAGCTGGCCATCCAAGACTGGATGATGTGTAATGAAAAAGGACTAATTAGCAATCTTGTTGTGCAAGGCCCCTTGGGGAAGAGTGACCATAACATGGTAGAATTCTTTATTAAGATGGAGAGTGACAAAGTTAATTCATAAACTAGGGTCCTGAACTTAAGGAAAGGTAACTTCGATGGTTTGAGGCGTGAATTGGCTAGAATAGACTGGCAAATGATACTTAAAGGGTTGATGGTGGATAGGCAATGGCAAACATTTAAAGATCACATGGATGAACAATTGTACATCCCTGTCTGGAGTAAAAATAAAACAGGGAAGGTGGCTCAACCGTGGCTAACAAGGGAAATTAAGGATAGTGTTAAATCCAAGGAAGAGGCATATAAATTGGCCAGAAAAAGCAACAAACCTGAGGACTGGGAGAAATTTAGAATTCAGCAGAGGAGGACAAAGGGTTTAATTAAGAGGGGGAAAATAGAGTACAAGAAGAAGCTTGCCGGGAACATAGAAACTGATTGCAAAGCTTCTATAGATATGTGAAGAGAAAAAGATTAGTGAAGACAAACATAGGTCCTTTGCAGTCGGATTCAGGTGAATTTATAATGGGGAACAAAGAAATGGCAGACCAATTGAACAAATACTTTGGTTCTGTCTTCACGAAGGAAGACACAAATAACCTTCCAGAAGTACTAGGGGACCGAGGGTCTAGTGAGAAGGAGGAACTGAAGGATATCCTTATTAGGCGGAAAATTTTATCAGGGAAATTGATGGGATTGAAGGCCAATAAATCCCCAGGGCCTGATAGTCTGCATCCCAGAGTACTTAAGGAAGTGGCCCTAGAAATAGTGGATGCATTGGTGATCATTTTCGAACAGTCTATCGACTCTGGATCAGTTCCTATGGACTGGAGGGTAGCTAATGTAACACCACTTTTTAAGAAGGGAGGGAGAGAGAAAGTGGGTAATTATAGACCGGTTAGCCTGACATCAGTAGTGGGGAAAATGTTGGAAACAATTATTAAGGATGGAATAGCAGCGCATTTGGAAAGCAGTGACAGGATCGGTCCAAGTCAGCAAGGATTTATGAAGGGGAAATCATGCTTGACAAATCTTCTGGAATTTTTTGAGGATGTAACTAGCAGAGTGGACAAGGGAGAACCAGTAGATGTGGTGTATTTGGACTTTCAAAAGGCTTCTGACAAGGTCCCACACAAGAGATTGGTCTGCAAAGTCAAAGCACATGGTATTGGGCGTAATATACTGATGTGGATAGAGAACTGGTTGGCAGACAGGAAGCAGAGAGTCGGGATAAACGGGTCTCTTTCAGAATGGCAGTCAGTGACTAGTGGAGTGCCGCAGGGCTCAGTGCTGGGACCCCAGCTCTTTACAATATACATCAATGATTTGGATGAAGGAATTGAGTGTAATATCTCCAAGTTTGCAGATGACACTAAACTGGGTGGCGGTGTGAGCTGTGAGGGGGACGCTAGGAGGCTGCAGGGTGACTTGGACAGGTTAGGTGAGTGGGCAAATGCATGACAGATGCAGTATAATGTGGATAAATGTGAGGTTATCCACTTTGGGGGCAAAAACGCGAAGACAGAATATTATCTGAATGGTGGCAGATTAGGAAAAGGGGAGGTGCAACGAGACCTGGGTGTCATGGTTCATCAGTCTTTGAAAGTTGGCATACAGGTGCAGCAGGCGGTGAAGAAGGCAAATGGTATGTTGGCCTTCATATCTAGGGGATTTGAATATAGGAGCAGGGAGGTCTTACTGCAGTTGTACAGGGCCTTGGTGAGGCCTCACCGTAGTATTGTGTTCAGTTTTGGTCTCCTAATCTGAGGAAGGATGTTCTTGCTATTGAGGGAGTGCAGCGAAGGTTCACCAGACTGATTCCCGGGATGGCAGGACTGACATATGAGGAGAGACTGGATCAACTGGGCCTTTATACATTGGAGTTTAGAAGGATGAGAGGGTATCTCATAGAAACATCTAAGATTCTGATGGGACAGGTTAGATGCGGGTCGAATGTTCCCGATGTTGGGGATGTCCAGAACCAGGGGACACAGTCTTAGGATAAGGGATAAGCCATTTAGAACTGAGATGAGGAGAAACTTCTTCACTCAGAGAGTTGTTAACCTGTGGAATTCCCTGTCGCAGAGAGTTGTTGATGCCAGTTCATTGGATATATTCAAGAGGGAGTTAGATATGGTCCTTATGGCTAAGGGGATCAAGGGGTATGGAGAGAAAGCAGGAAAGGGATACTGAGGGAATGATCAGCCATGATCTTATTGAATGGTGGTGCAGGCTCAAAGTGCAGAATGGCCTACTCCTGCACCTATTTTCTATGTTTCTATGTTTCTATACAAAGATGGGTGGAAAAGCAAATTGTGAAGAGGACATAAAAAATCTGCAAAGGGATATATCGACAGGCTAAGTGAGTGGGCAAAAATTTGGCAGATGGAGTATAATGTGGGAAAATTTGATGTTATCCACTTTGGCAGAAAAAATAGAAAAGCAAATTATAATTTAACTGGAGAAAAATTGCAAAGTGCTGCAATACAGAGGGACCTGGAGGTCCTTGTACATGAAACTCAAAAAGTTAGTAAGCAGGTACAGCAAGTAATCAGGAAGGCAAATGAAATGTTGGCCTTTATTGCAAGGGGGATAGAGTATAAAAGCAGAGAAGTCCTGCTACAACTGTACAGGGTATTGATGAGGCCACACCTAGAGCATTGCGTACAGTTTTGGTCTCCGTATTTAAGGAATGATATACTTGCTTTCGAGGCTGTTCAGAGAAGGTTCACTAGGTTGATTTCGGAGATGAGGGGGTTGACTTATTGAAGATAGGTTCAGTAGATTGGGCCTGTACACATTGGAGTTCAGAAGAATGAGAGGTGATCTTATCGAAACATATAAGATAATAAGGGGGCTCGACAAGGTGGATGCAGAGAGGCTATTTCCACTCATCAGGGAAACTAAAACTAGGGGACATAGTCTCAGAATAAGGGACCGCCCATTTAAAACTGAGATGAGGAGGAATTTCTTCTCTCAGAGGGTTGTAAATCTATGGGATTATCTGCCCCCAGAGAACTGTTGAGGCTGGATCATTGAATATATTTAAGGCGGAGATAGACAGATTTTTGAGTGATAAGGGAATAAAGGGTTATTGGGAGCAGTCAGGGAAGTGAAACTGAGTCCATGATCAGATCAGCTATGATCTTTTTAAATGGCGGAGAATGCTCGATGGGCCAAATGGCCTACTCCTGCTCGTATTTCTTATGTTCTTATGTTCTCATGACTGAAAACTGTACGGTGAAAATATTAGTGGTTGAGAAGCAACGGGAACGCGGCGGGAATTGCCCAACCATCATCTTAATAACTTCAGCACAAGTTACCATTGGATGGTCAGAGTTAAAACTGGGCCGGACTTTCCCTACTAGGAGTTGGTTCAGTGTTGCGAGCAAGAATTTCTGCTTGGGAACAAAGCTCAAATTCATCAAGTTGCCCGAGCCAATGTTTAGTTCTCAAGTATAAACATGTCTGCCTGTTGGGGAATTTCTGATTTCTAACATAAAACTTAATCCTTAGTTTGCTGCGACAGTAGTTACACAGAAGCCTGTAAGCTCCAGCCTTCCCAACATAAGCTTTATTATCACAACATTATAAGTGTTCTGTATGCTAGTGCAGAGCTAAATTGTGCTCTAGTGGAGCTCGTAAATTGTGTGATATCTGTCTGTTATTTATTAAAAGCTTTGGGACCAAAACTGCACGGAGACCTGATCCTGACAGTTACGCTGAGATAGCATCCAGCAATGGCCTCAGTCACTGACCCTGTCAGGGTTCATGGGGTCAGTGGTAGGTCATCTCTTCACCACTAGAGGTGCATCTCAGTTTCTTACTTAGCCAATGATGTCAGTCAGTATGGTGTTGGTGGCTGGGCCTTGGGGTGTTGAACCAACTGAAGTTATGCAGCAGCTCTCTTGCCAAGCCAGCCACTCTAAAATCCTGTCCTGAACCCCCAATGTGGGCCCCACTTCTGCCATTCCTGTGGCTCATATACTTCTCCCTTTTGGGTATACAAGCTGACAATGCCTCAAGTGGGAGTCCCCAACCTCGGCCCTGCCCCCTTCTTATGGTTTGGGGTAGGCTGTGACTCCATTTTAAAACATGGCCACAGGAAGCTGTCAAGTAAGTTTGGGATCCAACATATCTGGGTCCCTGTCTATTTTCTGGCTCTTCTGTCACACTCCCACCAGAGTTACGGTGGTGGTGCGATCAAAGGTCTGTAGAATTTTGTCCCCCTTGCATCTATTCCTTATGTTCTTATGTTCTTTTGTCCTGATGTACGTAACATGCTCTTCCTGTAAACATTACAGTTGGAGGACTTTATTATCACATTTCTTTCATCGTGCTATGTATGTCATGGCTGTGTGACATGACTGTTTGTTATGCTTAAAGTTGCTACTTTTAACACTTTCTCTTGTACTTAACTTTAATTGGCTTAATTGTCCCATGTGACTCACTCCAGCTCTGGTCCTCCTAGCTCCCAAAATGCATCTCTCAGCTGTGAGTTGGATGCTGAAAGCAGCTGTGCTTAATAATGATTATTTGCAAAAGATTTATTTATGCCGCTTCAGTGGGCCAGGGAAACACTAATTATTTTCGAGGAACCATTCAAAAAGCACTTACTTCACTGTCTCTAGACAGACCCCAGTGTCCCCCTTGCAACAACATAAGCTCTGACTTGCCATGAGCAATGCCACAGAACATCTGTTAGAAATTTATTAAAAATGATGGTGCCAAATTTCATCAGCCAGAATGCTATAGTCAGGATGGGGAGTAGTCGAGGCAGAAATTGGAAATTCGGTTATGCTCGATCCCCACGCTTTTTTTCCCCACTCATAGTAATTTCTGGGCCATTTGTGGCGGGTCCAAGATACTGCTGCTCTTAAATGGCCTGGTGTATATAATGCAGGGCACAATGGGTTGCCCGAGCCTCTCTTCCTCCAGCATTGCTACGAACCTGGGTCAAAGACAGAATGTATTTGGTTAGAATTAAGGACAATAGAGGAGCTATTACACTACTGTGTGTGTACTGCAGGCCACCAAATGGCGGGAAGGAGATAGAGGAGCAAATTTGCAGGCAAATAGCAGAAAGAATCAAGAATTATAGAGTAGTGATAATGGTGGACCTTAGTTATCGTAATACAGACTGATAGTAATTGTGTAAAGGGCAAAGAGGAGGAGGAATTCCTGAAATGTGTACAACAAAACTTTCTTGATCATAATGTTTCTAAACCAACAAGGAAGGGGCAGTACTGGGGAATTAAATGGGCCAAGTGGAGCATGTTTCAGTGGGGAAGCATTTGGAGAACAATGATCACAATATCATCAGGTTTACAGTAGTTGTGCAAAAGGACAAGGAACATTCAGATGTGAAGGCACTTAACTCGAAAAGGGCCAATTTCAGGAATTTAAAAAAGGATCTAGCTCATGTGGATTGGAATCAAAGATTGACATCCAAAACAGTAATTGAGCACAAGGGGAGGCCTTCAAAAAGGAGATAGTTCAGTACAGACTAGACACATTCCCACCTGTGGGAAAAGAAGGGCATCCAAAGCTAGAGCTCCCTGGATGATTAAAGATAATGGGCTGGATTTTAGGCTTTTATGTTTTTGGGGCGATAATGGCAGCAGGGTGGGAAAGTTAGCGACCGGGAATAGTTTGCGTTTTGGTATTTAAGCTTGGGCATCTGGGCCCTGCGTCAGGGGGTGCAGTGCTAAGGGAAGCGTTGTACACATCTCTTAGCGCAAGGATGGGAAACTCCCGAGCTAAAGAGCTGGGCTGGGAGTGCTCCGAGAGAGGTGGTGGGGGGGAAACTCAAAAAAACCCACAAAAACATTCCCAAAACATTGTCCACACCACCACAACACAAATCGCTGAAAAAATTAAAAGAAAAAACATTCACACTTACCTTAGGAGTCAATTACTCACCTTTTCGCCGATGGGATCGAAGGACTGCCCTGATTTCCCAGGCGGTCATTGCGGGCACACTTCCGGGCGGACAGGTCGGGCAGGAGCTCAAACTCGCGCCGGTGTCGCAACCAGGGGCGTTGTACACCCAGGCGAAGCTCTTGCGGGCGGTGCTGCTCAGCGCCGCTACAAAACCGGACTCGAGGATCACTGCGGGCGCTAAAGCCCTCACTGCTGCCATTGACGCTGCTCCTGGGGCGAAACCCAGAGTGCAGAAGGTGGGAAGAACCAGCTCATAGTGGTTAAAATGAAACAGAAAAAGGAGGATTACAACAAATATTAGGTTCATAATACAACAGAGAACCGAGCTGAATACAGAAAGTACAGCGGAGAACTGAAAAAAAATAAAAGAGAGAGAATGAGAATACATAGATCAGCGGCTAACATAGAAGGGAACCCAAAAGTCTCATAAACATATAAATAGTAAAAGTGTATCAGAGGAAGTTTGAGGTCGATTATCAACCAAAAAGGAAATATTCTTTTGGAGGCAAAGGGCATGGCTGAGGTAGTAAATGGGTACAATACTTTGCATGTGTCTTCATGAGAGAAGAGAATAGTGTCAATGTCACAGTAAAGGAGGAAGTAGTAGAGATATGGTGGTTGAAATTCTGCTCACGTGCACACCAGGATGAGTGCTTCTATCAGCTTTTCCAATGGGAAATTGCTGCAGGTGCAGGAAGCTTGTGCCGCATTGCGGCACTGCCTCATTACATCTTCATTTGGGGTTATGCTGGAGGTGTCCCCTTGTGACTCCAGGAACTCCGTTGAGTTACCCAACTGTTATGTATTTAACCCCTTGTAACCTGTACCACCAGAGAGCCTACCTGTTGGAGTCCCAAGGGATCCCAGCATCCCTTGGGAGCACGGTATATAAGCAGGCCACCCATGAGGTACTTGCACTCTGGAGTCGCATTAAAGGAGCTAAGGTCACACTTGCTCATTGTACACAGTACTCAGTTTCATCCTTTGTTATGAGCTTAACAACTGGCGACGAGGTAACGAACAACCATGTGAAAATGCAAAGAACAGTTGGTATCCTGGAGAAGTTCTCAGAAGGGGACGATTGGGAGGCCTTCGTGGAGAGACTTGTCCAATAATTTGTGGGCAACGAGTTGGAAGGGGACGAGAACGCTGCCAAACGAAGGGTGATCCTCCTAACTGTCTGTGGGGCAACAACCTATGGCCTCATGAAGAATCTCCTAGCTCCGGCAAAACCAACAGAGAAATCCTATGAAGAATTGTGTACACTGGTCGGGGAGCACCTAAATCCTAAGGAAAGCATTTTGGTGGCGAGATATCGGTTCTACACGTGTCAACGATCGGAGGGCCAGGAAGTGGCGAGCTAAGGCTTCATGAGGCCATAGGTTGTTGCCCCACAGACAGTTAGGAGGATCACCCTTCGTTTGGCAGCGTTCTCGTCCCCTTCCAACTCGTTGCCCACAAATTATTGAACAAGTCTCTCCACGAAGGCCTCCCAATCGTCCCCTTCTGAGAACTTCTCCAGGATACCAACTGTTCTTTGCATTTTCACATGGTTGTTCGTTACCTCGTCGCCAGTTGTTAAGCTCATAACAAAGGATGAAACTGAGTACTGTGTACAATGAGCAAGTGTGACCTTAGCAGGACATTGTGAATTTGGGGGATTCCTAGAACAAATGCTCAGAGACTTTTTTCTACTGGGCATTGGCCATGAGACACTCCTTCGCAAACTGTTGACTGTAGAAACTCCGAATCTAAGTAAAGCCATAACGATAGCCCATGCAGCTATATCCACCAGCGACAACACCAAACAGATTTCTCAGAGTAAAGAAGTTTCAGCCAGGACTGTGCATAAAGTTACGTCGATTTCGAGCAGAAATATACATGGCAGAACGTATATGCTGGCTGCTGCTGCATGACCTCAGATGACCCAGAGTCCGCCATCAATCATTAATGCGAGGTAGTTAGCACCTTGTTGGTGCTGTGGAGGTGATCATCGGCCCCATCAATGCCGCTTCAAGCACTATGCGTGCAACGGTTGCAGAACAATGGGACACCTCCAGCGAATGTGCAGGCAAGCTGCAAACCCTGCAAACCTGCAAACCACCACGTTGCAGAGGAAAATCGATCCACTGGCGATCAGGCTGAATTGGAGACTCATACTGAAGAGGCAGAAGTGTACGGGGTACACAAATTCACTATGAAATGTCCACCAGTAATGCTGAAAATAGAACTGAACGAAATTACAGTATCCATGGAACTGGATACGGGTGCGAGTCAGTCCATAATGAGTGAAACGACCTTTGACAGGCTGTGGGGCAAAAAGGCACACAGCCCCAAGCTCAGCCCCATTCACACCAAACTAAGGACTTATACCAAGGAACTAATCCCTGTAATTGGTAGTGCAGAAGTCAAAATCTCCTATGACGGAGCAGTACACGAACTCCCGCTGTGGATTGTGCCAGGGGATGACCCCACATTGTTTGGCAGAAGCTGGCTGGGAAAAATCCGCTGGAACTGGGACGACATCCGAGTGCTTTTGTCCGTCAATGACGCCTCGTGTGCCCAGGTTCTGAGCAAGTTCCCATTGTTGTTCGAGCCAGGCATTGGAAGCTTCTCGGGGGTGAAAGTGCAGATCCATTTGGTTCCCGGTATGCGACCCATCCACCACAAGGCACGGGCGGTACCGTACATGATGCATGAGAATGTAGAAATTGAGCTGGACAGGCTGCAGCGAGAAGGCATCATCGCGCCGGTGGAATTCAACGAGTGGGCCAGTCCGATTGTCCTGGTACTTAAGGAGGATGGCACGGTTAGAATTTGTGGGGACTTTAAAGTAACGATTAACCGTTTTTCGCGACAGGACCAGTACCCGTTACCCAAGGCAGACGACCTATTTGCGACCCTGGCTGGAGGGAAGATGTTCACCAAGCTGGACCTGACCTCGGCCTACATGACGCAGGAGCTGGAGGAGTCTTCGAAAGGCCTCACCTGCATCAACATGCACAAAGATCTGTTCATCTATAACAGGTGCCCGTTCGGGATTCGGTCGGCCGCGGCAATCTTCTAACGGAATATGGAGAGCCTGCTAAAGTCGGTTCCTCGCACTGTGATTTTCCAGGGCGACATACTGGTTACAGGTCAGGACACCATTGAACACTTGAAGGATCTGGAAGAGGCTCTTAGTTGGTTGTGTGTTTTGCTGGCACAGGAGGTCGAGTTCTTGGGAAGAAGAATCGCAGCAGATGGCATTATACCCACCGACGCCAAGACAGAGGCCATCAAAAACGCGCCGAGACCACAGAACCCAACAGAGCTGTGGTCGTTCCTGGGACTCCTTAACTATTTCGGTAATTTCCTACCTGGGTTAAGCACCCTGCTAGAACCCCTACATGCGCTACTGCGCAAGGGAGACAACTGGGTATGGGGGAATTCACAAGAGGCTGCCTTTAAGAAAGCCAGAAATCTGTTGTGTTCAAACAAACTGCTTGTCCTGTATAACCCTTGTAAAAGATTAGTGTTACATGCGATGCGTTGTCATACGGGGTCAGGTGTGTGTTATAACAGGCTAACAAATCGTGGATCTTGCAACCGGTCGCGTATGCATCCAGGAGTTTGTCCAAGGCTGAAAGGGCCTACAGCATGATTGAAAAAGAGGCTCTGGCGTGCGTTTACGGGGTAAAAAAAATGCGCCAGGAGTTATTTGGCCTCAAGTTTGAGCTTGAAACTACCACAAGCCGTACATATCGCTGTTCTCTGAGAGCAAAGGGATTAACACCAATGCCTCCAAAGATGGGCATTCACACTGTCGGCATACAACTCTGTAATCTGCCACAGACCGGGCACAGAGAACTGCACAGATGCTCTCAGTAGGCTGCCATTGCCCACCACCGGGGTGGAAATGGCACAGCCAGCAGACTTGCTCTTGGTCATGGAGGCATTCGAGAACGAAAAGTCCCCTGTTACGACCAGCCAGGATCCTTTACTGTCCTTGATAATAAACTGTGTCCTCCATGGGAGCTGGTCCAGTGTCCCAGCGGAGATGCAGGAGGCGATTAAGACGTTCTACAGGCGCAAAGACGAAATGTTACTGCAGGCGGACTGTCTGTTGTGGGGCAATCGCGTGGTCTTGCCCAAGAAAGGCAGAGATACCTTCATTTGTGAACTGCACAGCACCCACCCGGCATTGTAATGATGAAAGCTATAGCCAGATCCCATGTGTGGTGGCCCGGCATTGACTCAGATTTAGAGTCATGCGTACGCCAGTGCAACACTTGCTTTCAACTGAGTAATGCACCCAGAGAGGCAATGCTAAGTTTGTGATCGTGGCCCTCCAAACCGTGGGCAAGGATCCACGTGGACTATGCGGGCCCATTTCTAGGCAAAATGTTTTGGATGTCGTGGACGCTTACTCAAAATGGATTGAATGTGCGATAATGTCTGTAAGCATGTCCACGGCCACTATTGAAAGCCTACGAGCCATTTTTGCCACGCATGGCTTGCCTGATGTCCTAGTCAGCGACAGTGGGCCGTGCTTCACCAGTGCTGAATTCAAGGAATTCATGACCCGCAATGGGATCTGCCCTGTTCAAGCCCGCATCCAACGGCCAGGCAGAACAGGCAATTCAGACCATCAAGCAAAGCTTGAAACATGTGTTGGAAGACACCCTGCCAACCCGACTATCCCGAGTGCTGCTCAGCTACCGCACCAGACCCCACTCACTCACTGGGGTACCCTCAGCCGAGCTGCTCATGAAAAGGGCGCTAAAAACAAGGCTCTCTCTTGTCCACTCTGATCTCCATGATCATATGGAGGGCAAGCGGCATCAACAAAGTATATATCATGACTGCGCAAATTTGTCACGCGATATTGAGATTATTAATCCTGTGTTTATGCTCAATTAAGGACATGATCCCAAATGGCTCGCTGGGACAGTCACAGCCAAAGAGGGGAATAGGGTGTTTCAGGTCAAATTGGCCAATGGACAAATGCACAGAAAACATTTAGACCAAATCAGATTGTTGTTCACCAACAGCTACGAACAACCCGAAGAAGACACCACCAACTTTGACCCTCCAACACACACACAAGTGGCAACTGACATCATGTTTGACCACGAAGCCAAACTCACCATCCCCAGCAGCCGGCTGCCCAACAGCCCAATGAAGAACTAACCAACTCACCCACACCCACATTTGTACCGAGACGATTGACAAGGGAGCGAAAAGCCCCAGATCGTCTCAGCTTGTAAATAAGTGTACTGTTAACTTCATGGGGGAGTGATGTTATGTATTTAACCCCTTGTAACCTGCATTACTCTACTACCAGAGGGCCTACCTGTTGGAGTCCCAAGGGATCCCAGCATCCCTTGGGAGCACGGTATATAAGCAGACCACCCACGAGGTACCTGCACTCTGGAGTCGCATTAAAAGAGCTACGGTCACACGTGCTCATTGTACACAGTACTCAGTTTCATCCTTTATTATGAGCTTTACACCAACCATTCAAAACGCTTTGCTGGACTTAAGCTGTCCTGCCTGTCCTTTGTGCGTTAGTAGTCTCCTCGTTGCAGCAAACCACTGCGCTAACCGGAAATGCAGGCATCAGGTGTCACTTTATGAAGCGGTAACGGCACATTGCAGCTCCTACCCAGGAAATTCTGACCTCTGTGTTCACAGTGCATGAAACAAGACTTGCCTGGAATGCAGCAACTGCATGTAAATGAGGCGACAGTGGAAAACCCGGGGAAGTTGACTCCATGCCCCAAGCAAAATGTGCTAGTGACGCTGGGGCAAGCCATAGCGAAATTTCAGCCAATAGTTACTTTTAATGAAAGACATGCGCTAACATACGTTTGTGCTTTTGTTCAGTAAGGTTGATCACACTATTCACAAGAAGATAGCAATCTTGACAATAGTTGTTAAAGAACCATATTCATTAAAATGACACAACCATACCTGTAATTTTGCAGAAAGATTAAAGAAACTTGAAATAAATCAATTCCAAAAGGATCCCTTATTCTTAAGTGATAAGATAGATGAAGTGTAATACTATATTGAAAAGTTGAAATGATTTTAAAAATAACGAATACAAGGTTCTCCACCTTCCCATTAACATGGTATTCGAATGTTCTTGCCAAGTAACGTACTGCAACTTCCACTTCCTCCCAGTATAAGATTCTTGCCAAAAGGTTGCAATAATAATAACTGATAATGAAGTTGTAGTACACTTAGGGCAATGCAGCTCTGCAGTCACAAACTGGTGCAGAACTGCAAGAACCTTACTTCTAAGTAGATTTTATGTCAACCCTAGTGTAATCTCATACTTCTAAGTGAATAAATCAAGCACCGGTATTGTTCTGAACTTCAAATATGACACCTCAGTTAATGATATTTTTATGAGATCTGAAACGCAGGGAGAAATAATTACTGTGCATGAGGGATGGCAGACCCATACGATCAGTAATTTAAACATGGCAACCAATAAAAACATCACATAGTCATAAATGAGTTAGAGTGAAAGGTTTCTCCCGAAAAGGATTGATTGATGCTTTTTAAAAACATTGCAAGTCATTTTCTCGTTGTATGCACATATTTTAGATTTCATTGTGTAATCTTCTCCTCTTCCTCCCCTTAAATGTGTGTGTCTGACATCACCTGTGCTGTTTCTATGGTTATGGGTTAGATGAGTCCCTACTAAAAACTATTTTTAGAGATACCTCCCTCCGTCCCTCTGTGCATGTACCTCCACCAACCTGACCCCGCCACACAGCACTGCCCCCCAGTCATCAAGATCCACGACGCGGCCCTGGACCACTTTCCATACCTCGGGAGCCTATTATTAGCAAGGGCAGACATTGATGACGGGGTTCAACACTGCCGCCAATACGCCAGTGCAGCCTTCGGCCGATTGAGGAAAAGAGTGTTCAAAGACCAGGCCCTCAAATCTGCCACTAAGCTCATGGTCTACAGGGCTGCAGTGATACCCGCCCTCCTGTATGGCTCAGAGACGTGGACCATATTCAGTAGACACCTCAAATCGCTGGAAAATACCACCAATGATGTCTCCGCAAGATCCTACAAATCCCCTGGGAGGGCAGACACACCAACGATAGAATCCTCGATCAGGCCAACATCCTCAGCATCGAAGCACTGACCACACTCGACCAGCTCCGTAAGGCTGGCCACATTGTTTGCATGCCTGACACAAGACTCCCAAAGCAAGCGTTCTACTCGGAACTCCTTCATGGCAAGCGAGTCCCAGAGTGGACAGAGGAACCGTTTCCAGGACACCCTCAAAGCCTCCTTGATAAAATGCAACATCCCCAGACACCTGGGAGTCCCTGGCCAAAGGTGGAGGAGGTGCATCCGTGAGAGCGCTGAGCACCTCGAGTCTCGTCGCCGAGAGCATGCAGAAAGCAAGTGCAGGCAGCGGAAGGAGCGTGCGGCTAACCAGTCCCACCCACACTTTCCTTCAACGACTGTCTGTCCCACCTGTGACAGACTGTGGTTCCCGTATTGGACTGTTCAGTTCAGTCACCTAAGAACTCACTTTTAGAGTGGAAGCAAGTCTTCCTCGATTTCGAGGACTGCCTATAATGATGTACGCACACACACAGAACATTGGGTTGATTTCCAATAGCCACTGTGTGAAGCAGCTTCATAAACAAATATGGGAAGATTTCTTCTGGTCAGTATTTCTAGTGACATTTTGAATGTTCTTTTCCATATAGTCCTATGGAACATTTTATCATTTCATTCTATACTTACCTCTACAACCTTCAAGGAACAAAAACTACTGCGTGAGTTCACAATAGCCGTAGGAGAAAGGTAATATTCTTGAATGTGTATGTTGGATTTTGTCATTGGTATTGGTACTGCCACGCCACTGTAAAAGTGTTCCCTTAAGTGTACCCCACTGAAATCCAGCAGTGGCTGTAGATGAGAACTGAAAGGTGCGGTTAAGGAGAGCTGGGTGTCAGTAGACTTAACATGTCAGGACACTGCAGAGCAGCAGTTAAACCAAATAGAATGTTCAAGCATTTTGCAAAATCACTAGAGTACAAGTCAGATGAACCTAAATAGGCTTTGCTCTGACTGAACCTTGAGGAACATAGAAATTATTAGTTGAAAAAAGGCCATCGTTCATCTAGTTCGCCTTCCACCATCCTGTTAGTCACATGATAACGAGTACAGCTTTGACACCGAGATACAAGGAAAATATTCAAACTCTGGAGGCAGTTCTGAGAAGAGCCATGAAGTTTTTTTGAAAGTTTGTTGACAAGTTGTAGGCTCACCCTTAGTTGCCCCGAGAAGATGGTGATGTGTCTTGTTCTTGAACCGCTGGAGTCCTTGTGTTAATACTGTTACATCCAGCATTTTGAACCAGCAACATTGAAGGAATGGTAAGTCAGGATGATGTGTGACTTGGAGGGGAACTTGCCGGTCATGGTGTTCCCATTGTATTGCTGTTCTTGTGCTTCTCGGTGATAGAGGTCACAGGGCTGGGAGGTGCTGATCCTTAAGATTAAAGGACCATCTTTGAGGGTAGAATAGAGAAACTAGGGGTATGTAGCCTTGAAAGAAGATGACTAATGAGGGACCTATGTAAGATTTTAAATACAAAAGTAAAATACTGCGGATGTTGGAATTGGAAATAAAAATAGAAAAAGCTGGAAATCTCAGCGGGTCAGGCAGCATCTGTGGCGAGAGAAACAGAGATAACGTTTCAGGTCGAGTTCTGATGAAGGGTCACAGACCTGAAATGTTAACTCTCTTTCTCTCCACAGATGCTGCCTGACCCGCTGAGATTTCCAGCTTTTTCTATCTTTATTTCAGATTCCAGTTAACATTTCAGGTCGATGACCCTTCGTCAGAACTCGATCTAAACGTTAACTCTGTTTCTCTCCATAGATGCTGGCTGATCCACTGAGATTTTAAGATTTTAAATGGTTTAGAAAAGATAAAGCCAGAGCATTACGGGTCCAAAATAATCTATGCCCTGAATCAGGGAAAGCTAGGAGTGTAGCGCTTTTCAGTTAATTTATCCCCAGAGATCTTCTGAATGTAACTTTGGAAAAAATTCTTTATACTGTGCTAATAATAACATTCTGTGTTGTATTATGAATTCTGGATGTGGTTGGTAAAGTACTACATTATAGTTTCGGTTCACGCTGCGCCGTTCCTGGACCCCGACTCACCGACTCCTCCTGGGCCTCAACCTCCGACTCCTCCTGAGCCCCAAACTCCGACTCCTCCTGGGCCCCAATCCCCGACTCCTCCTGGGCCCAAACTCTCCAACTCCTCCTGGGCCCCAATCCCCGACTCCTCCTGGGCCCAAACTCTCCAACTCCTCCTGGGTCCAGACTCTCTGACTCCTCCTGGGCCCCAACCTCCGACTCCTCCTGGGCCCAGACTCTCCGACTCCTCCTGGGCCCCAACCTCTGACTCCTCCTGGGCCCAAACTCTCCGACTCCTCCTGGGCCCCAATCCCCGACTCCTCCTGGGCCCAAACTCTCCGACTCCTCCTGGGCCCCGACTCTCTGACTCCTCCTGGGCCCCAACCTCCGACTCCTCCTGGGCTCAGACTCTCCGACACCTCCTGGGCCCCAACTCTCCAACTCCTCCTGGGCCCCAACTCTCCAACTCCTCCTGGGCACAGACTCTCCGACTCCTCCTGGGCCCCAATCCCTGACTCCTCCTGGGCCCAAACTCTCCGACTCCTCCTGGGCCCAGACTCTCTGACTCCTCCTGGGCCCCAACCTCTGACTCCTCCTGGGCTCAGACTCTCCGACACCTCCTGGGCCCATACTCTCCGACACCTCCTGGGCCCCAACCTCCGACTCCTCCTGGGCCCCAATCCCCGACTCCTCCTGGGCCCCAACCTCCGACTCCTCCTGGGCCCAGACTCTCCGACTCCTCCTGGGCCCCAACCTCCGACTCCTCCTGGGCCCCAATCTCCGACTCCTCCTGGGCCCCAACCTCCGACTCCTCCTGGGTCCAGACTCTCTGACTCCTCCTGGGCCCCAACCTCTGACTCCTCCTGGGCCCAGACTCTCCGACTCCTCCTGGGCCCCAACCTCCGACTCCTCCTGGGCCCCAACCTCCGACTCCTCCTGGGCCCCAACCTCTGACTCCTCCTGGGCCCAAACTCTCCGACTCCTCCTGGGCCCCAATCCCCGACTCCTCCTGGGCCCAAACTCTCCGACTCCTCCTGGGCCCAGACTCTCTGACTCCTCCTGGGCCCCAACCTCCGACTCCTCCTGGGCTCAGACTCTCCGACACCTCCTGGGCCCCAACTCTCCAACTCCTCCTGGGCCCCAACTCTCCAACTCCTCCTGGGCACAGACTCTCCGACTCCTCCTGGGCCCCAATCCCTGACTCCTCCTGGGCCCAAACTCTCCGACTCCTCCTGGGCCCAGACTCTCTGACTCCTCCTGGGCCCCAACCTCTGACTCCTCCTGGGCTCAGACTCTCCGACACCTCCTGGGCCCATACTCTCCGACACCTCCTGGGCCCCAACCTCCGACTCCTCCTGGGCCCCAATCCCCGACTCCTCCTGGGCCCCAACCTCCGACTCCTCCTGGGCCCAGACTCTCCGACTCCTCCTGGGCCCCAACCTCCGACTCCTCCTGGGCCCCAATCTCCGACTCCTCCTGGGCCCCAACCTCCGACTCCTCCTGGGTCCAGACTCTCTGACTCCTCCTGGGCCCCAACCTCTGACTCCTCCTGGGCCCAGACTCTCCGACTCCTCCTGGGCCCCAACCTCCGACTCCTCCTGGGCCCCAACCTCCGACTCCTCCTGGGCCCCAACCTCCGACTCCTCCTGGGCCCAAACTCTCCGACTCCTCCTGGGCCCCAACTCTCTGACTCCTCCTGGGCCCAGACTCTCCGACTCCTCCTGGGCCCCAACCTCCGACTCCTCCTGGGCCCCAACCTCCGACTCCTCCTGGGCCCCAACCTCCGACTCCTCCTGGGCCCCAACTCTCTGACTCCTCCTGGGCCCAGACTCTCCGACTCCTCCTGGGCCCAGACTCTCCGACTCCTCCTGGGCCCCAACCTCCGACTCCTCCTGGGCCCCAACCTCCGACTCCTCCTGGGCCCAGACTCTCCGACTCCTCCTGGGCCCAGACTCTCCGACTCCTCCTGGGTCCAGACTCTCCGACTCCTCCTGGGCCCAGACTCTCTGACTCCTCCTGGGCCCCAACCTCCGACTCCTCCTGGGCCCCAACCTCCGACTCCTCCTGGGCCCAGACTCTCCGACTCCTCCTGGGCCCCAACCTCCGACTCCTCCTGGGCCCAGACTCTCCGATTCCTCCTGGGCCCCAACCTCCGACTCCTCCTGTGCCACAACCTCCGACTCCTCCTGGGCCCCATCCTCCGACTCCTCCTGGGCCCCAACCTCCGACTCCTCCTGGGCCCAGACTCTCCGACTCCTCCTGGGCCCCAACCTCCGACTCCTCCTGGGCCCCAACCTCCAACTCCTCCTGAGCCCCAACCTCCTGGGCCCCAACCTCCGACTCCTCCTGGGCCCAGACTCTCCGACTCCTCCTGGGCCCCAACCTCCGACTCCTCCTGGGCCCCAACCTCCGACTCCTCCTGGGCCCCAACCTCCGACTCCTCCTGGGCCCAGACTCTCCGACTCCTCCTGGGCCCCAACCTCCGACTCCTCCTGGGCCCCAACCTCCGACTCCTCCTGGGCCCCAACCTCTGACTCCTCCTGGGCCCAGACTCTCCGACTCCTCCTGGGCCCAGACTCTCCGATTCCTCTTGGGACCCGATCCCTCCACTGGGCTTGTCCTTGTTCCATGACACCCTACCAATCTGCTCCCTGGGATCCGGTGGCCTCAAATGCATTCTTGGACTGGAAACAGCAACACAACTCGAGAGCAAGAAAGCAGCTCTACAGACATCTGAAGGCCAAGGTCCAACAAAAAACTCCTGACCTAAAGAACAGATGGTGGGTGGGGAAAGCGCAGGAGATCCAGCAACAAGCTGACAACCACGACATGCGTGGATTCTTCAGCGCAGTCAAGACCACCTACAGCCCAAGTACCCAGGGCCCTACCCCACTGCTGGCCAAGAACGGAGAGGTACTCATCAAAGACAGAGAGGCAGTCAGTGCTCACTGGAAGGAGCACTTTGAAGATCTCCTCAACTGAGGCTCTGCCTTTGACGTGAGTGTCCTCGACTCCATCCTGCAGCATGCTACCTGCCACCATCTCAGCACCAGTCCAGCCCGGCATGAGGTAGAAAAAGCCATCTGACAACTGAAGAACAATAAGTCATCAGGAGCAGATGGATTCCCTGTCGAAGCATTAAAACATGGCGGAGAAACATTTTGGTGGAGAGAGAGAGAGAGACTGGGGGAGAGAGAGAGAGAGAGAGACTGGGGGAGAGAGAGAGAGAGACTTCTCTTCCCCCCACCCCCCTCCTCATAGTTTCTCTCTCTCTCTCCCCCAGTCTCTCTCTCTCTCTCTCTCTCCCCCAGTCTCTCTCTCTCTCTCCCCAGTCTCTTTCACCACCAGCCTCTCTCCCTCTCTCTCTCTCTCAATCTCTCTCTCCCCCTTCCAATTTCTCACTACCTCTGTTTTTTTCTCTCTCTCAGAAGGCCGTGAAAATGTTCTTGTAGATAATCACAGTGATATTTTAGGCAAAAGTCCTGGAGATAATCCAAAAGCCCGAGAAGCAGCTCCAGCAGCGATGAGCTCCTCGCGGTACGTAGCTCGGCACCACTTCGGCTTCCTCGCATGTTGCACTGTGCCTACGACCAAATAAAGTGCGCATGCGCAAAAAAGGGGCGGAGTCTGGGGTGCGCATGCGAAGAAGGACACACAAAAAACCATTGCAAATAATCACTCTAAGAATATCGTTACAAAGTAATCACCTGGCCAGCTCAACCAAGTGGGTTACTTCCCTTTTTTGCCATATTTCATTCCCGGTCACTTCTCCCCAGTTCCTGCCCGACTGCTCCTCCTTAATGGGGCCGCAATGCCTGTAGCAAGGCTGGTAGCAGGCTGCTCACTCTGCCTCACAGAGACTGCAGATGGCCTTGCAGGATGCCCTTGACCAGCTCTGAGCCTGGAAGGCTTGGCTGCAGACTGCACCACCTCAGGCTGGGTGGCAGCAGTCTCAGATGGTTGGGGTGCAGACAGCGCCAAGTGAAATGGCAAAGTGGCAGTGATGGGAGCTGGAATGCTGTCACCCTGAGAGAGGACAGCACTGCCACTCCCCCAGGGCAGCGCCTCAGCATCCGGAGCAATCTGCTGCAGAACAGCTTGCTGGCCTGCTGTGGCTCGGTGAGATCTCCATTGGACTGCGGGGAAGCCAGAAACGATGGCAGCAGTCAGTGCTTATCTGGCAACAATCTGAGTTTGCATGAGAGAAGACTGAGTCTGCAAGAAGGCAGACTGAGATTGGATGCCACCAACCACTGACTCCATTACAGTAGTAAGCTGTTGCGTGGCTTCGGCCTGTGCTGAAACAGCTTCTGCCACCTCACCCATGACACGGTGTTAAAAACAGAGAGACAGACTATTATCTGAATGGTGACAGATTAGGAAAAGGGGAGGTGCAATGAGACCTGGGTGTCATGGTACATCAGTCATTGAAGGTTGGCATGCAGGTATAGCAGGCGGTTAAGAAAGCAAATGGCATGTTGGCCTTCATAGCAAGGGGATTTGAGTACAGGGGCAGGGAGGTGTTGCTGCAGTTGTACAAGGCCTTGGTGAGGCCACACCTGGAGTATTGTGTACAGTTTTGGTCTCCTAACTTGAGGAAGGACATTCTTGCTATTGAGGGAGTGCAGCGAAGGTTCACCAGACTGATTCCCGGGATGGCGGGACTGACATATTAAGAAAGACTGGATCAACTGGGCTTGTATTCACTGGAGTTCAGAAGAATGAGAGGGGATCTCATAGAAACGTTTAAAATTCTGACGGGTTTCGACAGGTTAGATGCAGGAAGAATGTTCTCAATGTTGGGGAAGTCCAGAACCAGGGGTCACAGTCTAAGGATAAGGGGTAAGCCATTTAGAACCGAGATGAGGAGAAACTTCTTCACGCAGAGAGTGGTGAACCTGTGAAATTCTCTACCACAGAAAGTTGTTGAGGCCAATTCACTAAATATATTCAAAAAGGACTTAGATGTAGTCCTTACTACTAGGGAGATCAAGGGGTATGGTGAGAAAGCAGGAATGGGGTACTGAAGTTGCATGTTCAGCCATGAACTCATTGAATGGCGGTGCAGGCTTGAAGTGCCTAATGGCCTACTCCTGCACCTATTTTCTATGTTTCTATGTTTCTATGACACACAACATGAGGTTCGAGTCCCCACTGTCTCTCTGCGAGCCTACCACCCTTTGGAAGCTGTCAAGGATGGGCTCGAAGGTGTGCTGGAGACACGCGCAATGCTGGAGTTGGATTCCTCCAAACTCTTAGCAAGCGTGTGCATGCTCTCGGGCACCCTTGCCATAGCACCAATAAGCTTGCTGTGGATGCCCGTCTGGCCATAACCGGCAATCAAGGTCCTAATCTGAGTCCTGCTGAGCAGAACCTGGGCATGAACTCACCTCCGGGGAACAGGCCCTCGAGCTTCTCTTGCCCCATTGCATTGCTGCATGCTGCTGGGTCCCAGAGCATCACCCTCATGAAAGCCCAGGAACAATGCCTTCTCCTCATGTTAGTTGTTTAATGGTCCAGCACCATTCACGACTGGATGTGGCAGGACTACAGAGCTTTAATCTGATCCGTTGGTTGTGGGATCGCTTAGCCTTGTCTATAGCATGCTGCTTCTGCTTTATAGCATGCATGTAGTCCTGTGTTGCAGCTTCCCCAGGTTGACACCTCATTTTTAGGTACACCTGATGCTGCTGCTGGCCTGCTCTTCTACAGTCCTCATTGAACCAGGGCTGGTCGCCTGGCTTGATAGTAATGGTAGAGTGAGGGATATGCCGGGCCATGAGGTTACAGATTGTGGTGTAATACAATTCTGCTGTGCTGATGGTCCACAGCGCCTCATGGTTTGTCCAGTTTTAAGCTGCTGGATCTGTTGTGAATCTATCCCATTTCATCATCATTATCATAGGCAGTTCCTCGGAATCGAGGAAGACTTGCTTCTACTCTAAAAATGAGTCCTTAGGTGACTGAACAGTCCAATACGAGAACCAAAGTCCCCTGTCACATTTAGCATGGTGGTAGTGCCACACAACACAATGCAGGGTGTCCTCAATGTGAAGACGGGACTTTGTCTTCACAAGGACTGTGCGGTGGTCGCAGTCTTGTTACTGTAAATGGCCTCAGGTGTAAACCTGATCCAACTTTATTCGCGCTCAGAGTACCCGCGTGACATAGTACCCGCGCTTATATACCAGTGACCGCGCACACGCGCGTATAGCACGATGACCTCTGACAGTGGCAACCCCTGGTGCCTGATGACTCCAAGCATCAATACATAACCACATCCCTTTTCAAGATCTTAATATCAGTCTCTTTACAAATTAAGACAGTCTGGGACTTTCCTCTCACGAGTTGATGGTCTTAATTCAACAAGTTCTAGGCGAGCGTTCTGAGTCAGTTATGACTGAAGGCTGAATAACCAATCTGATGAGAGTGGTAATGACCACATCAGAGACTGTAGGTCCAGCTTCAGTAATGACAGCAGAGTCCTCTGATGAATGAACATTGGTTGGTTGGTCGCTGACTGCACCTTCCTCAAACGGTTCCAGTTCATCCGTGTGCCGCAGTTTGACCAGATCAACATGTTTCCTGCATGTTTGCCCATTCTTGAGCACAACAATAAACACTCTGTTACCCTCCTTGGCTGTAACAGTACCAGCGATCCACTTTGGACCTTGACCATAGTTCAGTACATAAACTGGATCGTTGACAGAGATGTCACGTGACACAGCAGCACGATCATGATTCCATTGCTGACTTTGACATCTGTTTTCAACACAATCATTCAGATCAGGATGAATAAGAGAAAGCTTGGACTTGCGATTTCTCTTCATCAGTAGTTCAGCAGGGGAAACCCCAGTAAACGTATGAGGTCTTGTTCTGTAACTGAGCAATATACATGACAAACGAGTCTGAGTTACACGGTCCATACTTTGCTTGATCGTTTGAACAGCACGCTCTGCCTGACCATTAGAAGCAGGTTTGAATGGGGCTGACCTCACATGTCTAATACCATTGGGTTTCATGAACTCTTGAACTCCAGACTTGTGAAGCAAGATCCGTTGTTGCTCACAACACTGTCATGCAAACCATGAGTAGCAAACATGACACAAAGGCTCTCAATAGTAGCTGTAGATGTACTGGATGACATAATAATACACTCTATCCACTTTGAATATGCATCCCATGAAAGGGTCCGCAAAATCGATGTGGATCCTCGACCATGGTTTAGATGGCCACGACCAATGATTCAGCGGAGATTCCGTTGGTACTTTACTCTGCGTGCAAGTATTGCATTGATGCACACATGATTCCAGATCAGAGTCAATTCCAGGCCACCATACATGAGACCTAGCAATGGCTTTCATCATGACAATACCGGGATGAGTGCTATATAGTTCACGTACAAATTTTTCTCTACCTTTTTCAGGCATAACAATACGATTACCCCACAGTAAATAATCTGACTGAATGGACAACTCATCTTTGCGACGATTGTAAGGTTTGGTCTCATCACACCTCTCCATAGGCCTTGCAGACCAATCACCACTGAGGACACAACATTTCACAACCGATAAAATAGGGTCATGACTGGTCCAGATCCTAACTTGTTGAGCAGTGACAGGAGTTCCTTCACTCTCAAAAGCATCCATTACTAACAGTAGATCTGCAGATTGAGGCGTCTCCATATCAGATGTGGGCAAAGGCAGACGACTCAGTGCATCGGCACAATTCTCTCTGCCCGATCTGTGACGAATAACATAATCATAGGCAGACAATGTCAACACCCACCTCTGGATACGGGACGATGCATTGGTATTAATACCTTTGTTTTCCGAAAACAATGAAATGAGTGGCTTGTGATCCATTTCGAGCTCAAATCGAAGACCAAACAGGTACTGATCAATCTTTTTGACCCCATACACACAGGCCAAAGCTTCTTTTTCTACCATGCTGTAAGCTCTTTCCACCTTTGACAAACTTCTTGAAGCATACGCAACATATTGTAGCTTATCCGACTCATTTGCTTGTTGGAGTACACAGCCAACCCCATATGATGAGGCATCACAGGCCAATACAAGACGCTTACATGGATCATATTGAACAAGTAACTTGTTCGAACAGAGCAGATTCTTAGCTTTCTCAAAGGCTCTATCATGAGACATACGCCAAAGCCAGTTGTCGCCTTTTCTGAGTAGCATGTGCAGTGGCTCTAACAAAGTGCTCAATCTGGGTAAGAAATTACCAAAGTAGTTGAGTAGCCCAAGTATTGAACGCAGCTCCATCACATTCTGAGGCCTGGGTGCATTTTTGATGGCCTTGGTTTTCGAATCAGTAGGCCTGATGCCATCTGCAGCAATCTTCCTCCCCAGGAATTCAACTTCAGGTGCCATGAAGACACACTTAGAACATTCAGCCTGAGTCCCACTTTGTCCAGACGATGTATGACTTCTTCAAGATTGTTCAGATGTTCGGTAGTGTCGCGACCTTTGATCAGAATGTCATCTTGAAACATGACAGTTCTAGGAACAGACTTCAGTAGACTCTCCATATTCCTCTGAAATATGGCTGCAGCCGAATGAATTCAAAAAGGACACCTGTTGTAGACAAACAGTCCTTTATGGGTGTTGATGCAGGTGAGTTTCTTTGAAGTGCCAACAAGCTCCTGTGTCATATAGGCTGACGTCAGATCTAGTTTAGTGAACGACTTTCCACCAGCTAGCATGGCGAACAGGTCATCAGCCTTCGATAACGGATAGTGATCCTGTTTCGAAAATCGGTTAATCGTAACCTTGTAGTCTCCACAAATCAATACAGGAACAATAGGGCTGGCCCACTTGTTAAACTCAACCAGTGATATGATCCCTTCATGTTGGAGTCTGTCAAGCTCAAATTCAACCTTCTCCCTCATCATGTAAGGAACAGATCGAGCTTTATGATAGATAGGCTTTGCGTCAGAATCCAGGTGAATCTGCACCTTGGCTCCAATAAACTTACCAATGCCAGGTTCAAACAAAGAAATAAACTTCTTCAACACTTGAGCACATGAAGTGTCATCCACCGAGGACAATGCTTTGACATAATTCCAGTTCCACTTGATTATCTCGAGCCAATTCCTGCCGAACAGCGTTGGACCATTACCTGGGAGGATCCATAATGGTAGATCATAAACTACACCATCACATGACACCTTGACTACCGCACTGCCAATCACCGGTATGAGTTCCTCAGTGTAAGTACGCAACTTGGCATTGACTGGACTCAGCTTAGGCTTCACAGTCTCAGTGTCCCACAGCTTGTCGGATGTCCTTTGGCTCATTATCGACTGACTTGCACCCGTGTCCAGCGCCATTGATACAGGCACGTCATTCAGCTTCACATTAACGATTATCGGCTGGCTCATTCCCAAGAACGAATACAGATCATACACTTCCTCCCTGGGTTGCGTATCCGGGCCAGCACTGGACTGGTCATCATCAACAATAGGATGAGCGGCAGCACGCTTGCTCAGTTGTGGGCACATTCTCTGAAAATGCCCCACTTTCGAACAGCCATTACAGGCGTATTGTTTAAACCGACACTGATGAGGCCGATGATTGCCCCCACAGGGTTTGAGATCCTGGTTTTGAAATACTCTCTTCCTTAGGTGACCAAAGGCTGCACTGGCACACTGAAGGCGGTGTTGAACTACATCATTGATGTCTGCCCTTGTTGACAGTAGGTTCCCGAGGTATGGAAAATGGTCCATGTTGTCCAAGGCCTCGTAGTGAATTTTGATAATCGAGGGGCAGTACTGTGTGGCGGGGGCAGGTTTGTAGAGGACCTTTGTCTTACAGATGTTTAGTGTAAGGCCCATGCTCTCATACGCTTCGGTGAAGGTATTGATGATGGCTTGGAGTTCACCCTCTGAGTGTGCAAGTGTCGTCTGCATACTGTAATTCAATGACAGAGAATGGGATGACATTGGATCTGGACTGGAGGTGAAGGAGGTTGAACAAGTTCATGTTTGTTCTGTAGACTAGCTCCACTCTAACCAATTTGTAACTAAGAACACCTACAAAATAAGGACAACTGATGCAAGTCCCTTAGCTTTAGGTGTCCGTAAATGGCAGGTTTCACTGTACCTGTATTACAGGGTCAGGCTGGGACAGCTCTCCCAACTTGGGCACCAACTACCAGATGTTAACCAAGAAGACTTTCCAGGCTCGACTGAGCTGAGATTGCCTTGGACCTTTCCTGATATGATGCTTGGATCTTTGCTGATGGATCTCCTTATTACAATTGTCCATGTTACTAAGCGGCAGGGTGCTTTGCAATGTTAAACTAAACAGTCCTGCTTTCCTTAGCTTCTTGCGGCAGCAATTTGTTTTGTGCTCACCATGTTGAGTGATGTGTCGGGCATTGGAACTCTTCCATTTTAGACCTCCAGCCTCAACAGAAAGCAGTCCCAGATCAGATATAATACAGCCAGATGCAGAGTAAAACTTTCTCTACTTTGCCCAACAACAGGCTGCTACATGTTTAGCATCTTGCCGTCGATATTCTCTAAGGTACAGCGTTGCTAGTCACTCCCACAGCAATTTCCGCATCTTATATTTCAGGGTGTGCTTGTGTAGTCTAATATCTAACTATAAAAAGAGTGTAACCCAGGGGTGTAACAATAGTATCCCTCTGTGATCTAAACTGGATATGTGTGCCTTTCGCATGTGTGCTTTCTCAATCTCTTTGAAGGCAGATCAAGCAAACACTTGGTGGGATGTGATGTGATATGAATCATTAAGTGGCTTTATTTCACAGCACGTGAACACATACATTAGATTCACTTATTTTATTCAGTACAGTTTGGTCTTTGTGTAAGAATGCAAAATGTTTCCTCACAGCAATAGGTTGATTTGACAACACAATTACTAACGACTTCCTCTCCATTCTAATCTTCTTGCAACCTTTGCTGGGCATGACTGCTTGTGCAGTTTTCTGTTTAAAAAAAAACTTGACTGACTTTGCAGGTTTGCTGCGCCTCTTAACATGTCGATCTATGTGCTCTTAGTTTCTGGCTCACAGGAAGTTGGAGATGGGTTCCTGACCTCTCCCCTCACTGGGTGTTGGTCAGAAGAGCTGCTAATCAATCCTGTTACTGCCACAGCCCCCTTTGAAAGTAGCTTCATGCAAAATTACAAAGAAGGGACATTTCATCCTCCTAAGGTGTCATCATCATCATAGGCAGTCCCTCGAAATCGAGGAAGGCTTGCTTCCGCTCTAAAAGTGAGTTCCCAATATGGGTACAGTCCAATATGAGAATTACAGTCTCTGTCACTTGTCACTGGTGGGACAGATAGTGGTTGAGGGAAATGGTGGGTGGGGAGCCTGGTTTGCCACACGCTCTTTCCGCTGTCTGCGCTTGATTTCTGCATGCTCTTGGCGACGAGACTCAAGGTGCTCAGTGCCCTCCTGGATGCTCTTCCTCCACTTTGGGCGGCCTTGGGCCAGGGATTTCCAGGTGCTAGTGGGGATGTTGCACTTTATCAAATTCACCACAGACCCAATCTATATCCGGACTGGGGTCAAGCAGGGCTGTGTCATTGCACCAACGCTCTTTTCGGTATTCCTTGCTGCACTGCTCCATCTCACTCTCAACAAGCTCCCCAGCTGGAGTGGAACTAAACTATAGAACCAATGGGAACCTGTACAATATTCACCGCCTCCAGGCTAGCTCCAAGGGCATCCCATCCTCTGTCATCGAACTACAGTATGCGAACGAAGCTTGCATCTGCGCACATTCAGAGGCCGAACTCGAAGCCATTGTCAACACCTTCACCGAGGCGTACGAAAGCACGGGCCTTACACTAAACAAAGTTCCTCCACCAACGTGACCCCACCACACAGCACTGCCCCCCGGTCATCAAAATCCACGGCGCAGCCTTGGACAACGTGGACCATTTTCCATACCTCGGGAGGCTACTATCCTAAGGTGAAAATGTTTGCTGGGAGCACATGAGATGTTCCTGATCATCATATCTTTATTTCATCAATCTGGATTTACACCAGGGGAGGATCTGAGGGCTCTACCTCGCTGGTGCTCCATAATCAGTCTGCAAACTGTAAACAACAATCACAAAATCATCTTCCAAAGCTTTACAAGCAAATATTGACCTGCCTTTCTAATAGATGTTGCATTGCTGGATATTTCACAAATAAATCAGTGAGCGCTCTGTGAGTGGTCAATCACATGCTGGGACCTCACTTTCAGTACGTAATTTGGTTTGACGCTGGAAGATTTGTTGGGGTTGGATGTGCCATTTGAGCAGATGCAAAATGTGCTTTACAAAGTTCCCCAAAGTCCACGACCATTGTGGAAAATCAACCCAAACCATTTTGATGAATGTTCAGCCGGATTTGCCCTCCCAGTGCTATTTCAGGTGCTTAACTGACTCCTAATTACAGCTCATGACTGAATTAGAGGCTGAGGTGGGGCTCCCTTCTCACTGGCTGGTCCAACATACAGGGAAGATTTTTTTAAATGTTTAACCCACAGAGTGACAAACAGCAAAATGATGTGTAAACCAGCAGGCGGGAATTCACCCCAAAACCTTTGGTAACCCACAGTTGGGCACACGGACAGCAATTTCCAGCCTTATAACTTGGCAGTCTCAGCTTTGGTATCATGGAGAGGCACAACAAAGAAACTAGGCCCACTTCACCACAGGGAGGAACAATCAGATGAGTAAACAATACAAATAATGAAATATATATATATCTATATACGTATATATTTTAATAAAGTTACAGCAGTCCAAGAAAAGCCTGACATTTCAAAATGAAAGTAAACTGAAGCTCTGTGAGAGATGGGGCCGAAAAAAAAGCAGCTGTTTTAGTGAAGAAGAAACACCCAGTTCCACTTTGCCACACCACCCAATCCCACAGGTTACAGTAGAGGCGTGAAATACAGTCACTCCCTGGATTGAAAGAGGAAAGTCAAGGTCAGAGAGGGAAACGTAAGAAAAGAGCAGCTGCTGCTGGTGTCCCAGTGGACTGGAAAGATGCCAGAAAGTTTTAACCACATGATGTAACAATAACTTGTTCAGCTGAACATCATTTGTTGTGACACACCCAGGCAAACTGAAATGACAGAAAGCAAACTGTGTCTTTTGCCTGATGTGCTTGCCAGACTAAATTAAGACTGAACATAGGTAACACAGCTGCCTGGGAAATTGTTCCCTTCTGCCGCCCTCCACCTCTGGGTATACATGTTTCAACCCAGCCAAGGAAATTAAAATGGAGGCCTGCTTTTACTGATGACTGTTAAAGGGGCTGTGTTATTTAACATTTCTGGTTTGCAAACAGTTTCCAGAATCGAAAAAAAAGTTTGTCGTGATCTTTTCATTGAGACTGTTTTTGAAGCGTTCTGAATGGAAATTTCATCACGCTTCTCTATAAAGATTGCTTAAACTTTTCAAGGATAGTATAATTAATTGAAAAGATGGAAGCAGACTCGCAGTCTCCTATCTTCTTCTGCACTGCCAAGGGATTGTGATGATGCCAAACCCAAAGTCAAAATCCAAATGGTGCCAAAATGTAAATACTCCCAAAACATTGAAATTTGGCTCAATTCATGCTATTTAATATTTTGATGTGGTTAATCTTTAAAAATAATAAAGTCACTTTTATTTCATACTTTTGCCTATGGTTTCTTTAAATTATGCCAGGCATACTTATTGGAGCCATGACCACAACAATGGCTCCCTCAGCATTTTATTCCAGTTTTCACCCACATCTTTTTTCTCCCTCCTTCTCTGAAGACGCTGATTCATGCTGGGGTATAGTTCCACCGGCCCGAGACATATTCGTCATCTCGAAGGCTGCACAGGTAGTATCAGCAGCTAACTCAATACGCACAGCCCAGCCTGATTTTGTCAACTAGACTCTTTACGCATGCTCCTTTTAGCAGTTGTCACTGATAGCAATCAGAATGCTGGCTGTTTTATTCCCCTCCATTGCCTGGGACATGGCACCCATTACACCCTGCCTAGGCTTAGTAGGGTCTGAGGGATTTCCCCTGGGATGTTGCTGGTCTATATGTTCAGTAGCACACTGGTCATACATTAGCCCACTAACCACTGGGCGAACTGGCCCTCCTATTTTCATATGACTTTGTTCGGGAAATTTCTTGGGTCTTTTGAGAGAAATGGGAGCAGCTCCGAGGAAATTCCTTGTCATTGTGTTTTTAACAGTTGGTAACTTGGTGGGTAAGTACTGTCACAAGATGATCCTTCTTCATAGACTTACTCCTGGCAGTTGATCAAATTTCCAAGTTTTAAGCTTTGAATTATATTCATTTACAAAGCTTCTCTGTGGGGAATCTGGCAGAAATCCAATTGTTTGGCAGCTAATGGAGCTAAGATCATGAATGATGGGGATAGTGTGATATCCCCTCCATAACATAAGCATCAACTTAGAGAAGCACTGCGCTGAGTTTGTTGAGTATTAGAATGATAATGATTTTCATAAAGTGCTGAAAAGAGGCTGTAAGTAGAAGATATTGTAAATTAAATATCAAGTTAGCTAAATGATGGGAAACAAAGGATAGTGATCATTGGTAGTGTTCTAAGGGGTGGAAATTCGTTACCGCCCATTTTGAGGCATTAATCCAAGCGGAGCAATAAGTATAGTGCCTTGAAAAAGTTTGAGCCTCCCGGGAATCGGGCTGACAGAGGCGCTAAATCATCTGTTACACACTTGACCTTTGGGCGGGGTGGGGGGCGGCAGCGCTAATGAAAATGCTCGTGTTAAATTCTGGAATCCATTGCGCATGCTCCGAAGTCCGATTTGAAATCCTGGGAAAAGCCGAGTCTTAAAGGCGCGGCATAGTAATGCACCCATTAAAGTTTTCAAAGTCACTTGTTTTCAAGCTGTACTGTTATGTCTGTCTGCCACTGCAAACTCGGAGGCTCACCACCGTGCTCTGTGCAAACGTTGCACTGACTGTGACCTCAGAGGGAAGCGCTTCCTCATGCCTTTAAGTAGACACCAGTGACTGGAAGGCTGTACCGACTGTTTTTTCAGACGTGATTAATGGCGGTTGCTAGATGAGGCGGCCTGACCGAATGTAGCGAGCGGGGCGCTAGCGCGGTTGTTGCACCCGACGGACATCACGATCGGACTGATGGACAACAGCCAGGCGCTAGTGTTTCACGCCCCAGTTAGCCCTCAACTGAATTTTCTGGTGGGGCGCTAAAAGCTCCGCGCCCGGTCGCTAACATGCTTTAATGCCCCTTCTGGCCGCTAACTGAGGTGCTAGACAACCGAATTTCCTCCCCTAACTGAAGTGCAGTGACCAGTTCAGTGTCCAGCGATCGACTCTGATCTTCATCATATTTATGAGTTGATTTTTATGAAGGTATGAGCAGCTGATGGAAATCAGGGTGGCAGAAGAAAAGAAAAAAATTCAAAGAATTTCAGAGATAGATTATGAGTAAATGAGTTGCCAATGAACTCGACAAAGAAATGGAGGCACACTAGGGATCTAGTCATGGATCCCAATTTCCTCCCTCATAGGATGCAGCCAGGGTTAGACAAAGTATTGGACGTGGTAGATGGAATTGCATTCAAGCAGCAGGTCAGCAAGTAACTGCCACAAAGACTTAACTGAAAAAAGCCGACCGAAATTGTACATTGCATCAGTGACAATGGTTACACAATCTTATCTTCAGCTACTACCAGCAGGGGTAGTGAGAAGCACAGCGAAAGAGGAAAAGAGCAAGAAAGATTGAACTGAGAAACTGATCAGAGAGTAACCTGCAGAACTACTGAGAGAGTGAAAGAGGAAGAGAGGGGGACTTATGTCACATCTGCCAATCACAATCTCCTTTTTTAGCCTACAAAGTGGTCCCCTAGTCTGTGACTCCCAAACCCTGTTTTGCCATTGTTAATAGCTCTCTCTATGTTGCATTTACAATTGCAAGAGTTTAGCTATTGCCTGCTGCAACAAATCCTTTAACACTAAGGCATACCTATAGTATTTTACGAGGTTAAATTTTAAATATCTTTGGTCCATTTTGAAAGTGTTTTGGCTCCTATAGATTTTTGGGGGCTGAAATTGCCCCTTTCCTTAAGGCCTGTTACCACCGCAAATCGGCGGCCACGCTGCGGAGTGGAGTGGGCGCCGACTTTTCATGCAATGGTCGCTGATAGCCCAGTTGCCCTCCCGAGTTTTCCTGACGGTGTCCTGATCCCCCTACCGCTCTGCCGCTGTCGATCCGGCTTAAGCGTGTCATCACCGTGCGCACCACCGATCTACCCATCCGACAGCAATATTCCCCTCGGAAAATCTTCGGCCCGCCCGGCGGTGCCAAAACAAGCTTTTTCCTGGAGGCCCAGTGAGGCTGTGGCCTTCTGCAGTGGCGGTGCGGCTTTCATTAAAGGGGAGGGTGCACAGCCGCTGCCGCCATTTTTTTTTGTCAGCCGACGACCATGTCGGCCCGACAATTATGCCCCCGGGTTCGGCTGGGCCGCCAACAGGCAGCCTGGCAGCCCTTCTTGGATGCCAGGCTGCTGGCCTGGCTGAAACCCTCCCTAGTGGCCCAGTGGGCCGATGTTTTAAAATTGCGAAGGCTCTCCCCTTTAAGTGAGGGGGAGAGCCGTTGTGACACAGCACTATGATGACATCATCGCAGCGGTGACTCTGCTCGTCTCCCAACTTACGCCCCTCAGTTGCTGTCACCGCTGCACCTTTGCCCCTCAGGTGTAGTCACCGCCCCCATTAAGACCGACTTCCGGATCAAAACAAAAAAAAACAAAGAGCCGAATGTCACTCAAGAGGCGACCTGAACCGCAGCTGCGGTAAAAAACATCGAAACGGGGTGGCAGCGCCCTGTTTCAGGCAGGGGACAATTTCTACCCCTTAAAATTTACTCCAACTAGCATTTGACATTTTTAAATATTGTTATATTTTGAAACTTTTTAAGTTACTTAGTTACTTTATCATTCCCTATTTTAAGCTTTTGCGTTCCTATAAAAGAACATAAGAATATTTATAAAATGACCCACAAACATATGGGGCTGGATTTTCGGTTGGAGGCTCCTTCGGGCGCTAATGGTGGCGGGGTGGTAAATTTTGCGCCGGGAAATGGTTTACGACGGCAGCCAAGAAATTTGGTTGCTGTGCCCTGAGAGTGGAGTGGAATGCTAAGGGAAACATTCCAGCTCTCTTCTAGGGCGCTACTCCGGGTGAGCAACTGAAAATCCGTTGCTAAAGAGCCAACCTTGGAGTGCCCGAAGAGAAGCCTCCTTGGAAAAAAAAACAACACAAAAAACACGAAAAACATTCCCAATATAAATTCCCAAATAAAGAAAAAATCGCAAAAATCAAACAAAAAAACCCAATCATACTTACCTCATGCAGTCATTCTTTCCCTCACCGCTGCCGGAACAGCTCTGACCGCCAGCTTTCTCTGGCGGGTTGGCTACGGGGCGCTACGGGGTCAGCACGAAACGAATTTTCAGATCGGGATGATACCGGGGGCGTTGCACATCGGCGCGACGCTCCCAGGCGGTACTGCTCAGCATCGCCGCAAAACCGCCACCAAATTTCCCGGCGGGGTGCTGGAAGCTGGCTGCCCACGCGGTAAGCATTTCCAAACCCATTACCACCGCCCCCCTTGGGCGCTAACAGAGGCGCAATCAAAACCAAAATCCAGCCCATGTTTTCAGACAGAGAATTGCAGTTTGTACAAAAATAATCCAGTCCATTACAGAAAGTAGTACAAAGTAGAACTAAAAATAAAAAATATGATTACAAGACGAAGGATATATCAATAAATGAGAGTGAGCAAAAATATCTCAATACTGACAAACATTGAAAGTGCTGTCACAAGAGGAACCATTTATTCAAATACAAGTTTACATGTTGAGAGGTTAAAGTTAATTTTGAAAGCCCCACGCCAATATAATTTACTGAACACATTGGGCTGGGTTTTGCTGAGTGGCGAAGGAACAGCGACAGACGTTCATTACACTTGCACTTGCCCATAGACTTTCTATTGGTTTTTACTTGGCAAGTTGCTGTCAGCCAACCATCCAAAAGGTGCAGCACCCTCTTCAGGGCATCTGGGACCTTGTGAACAGGGTAAGCAACTGTGTATCTCCTTAACCAATCCGATTAAAGAATCATTAACGAGCCATGCAGAGTCTGAACCAGGAAGTGTCAGTTAGAATAGTGAATTCAATGTCAAATTAGGTACAAAAAGCCAAATAGAGGGAAAGAAAGATTGTATTAAGAAAGAGAGGTAAAAGAGACAGAAAGAAAACGTAAAAAGAAAAAAGAAAAAAAAATCTCCAACAATAATTAAAAACTGAAGGAATGAGATGCCAGAATGGTGGCTTGGAAGTAGTTAAGACTTATCATGCTGTTAAAAGGGTACTTAGACTGGAATGGACAACTCCTAACTTTTTTTGGCAAGTTTAGTACATATCTATGAGGTAAGTACAGGAACTTCACATTGTTCAATACATTTGAATGGGGAGTCAAATGGCAAGATGCTGTTTTCTTTTGAGCCAATGCCTAACGAATAAAAAGCTATACAATGTAATAAATAATGACTTAGCTGTTGCATTCAAAAAGGAATTGGAACAACTCCTGATATAGCAAAGATGAGATAGTATGGCCGTGATTTTGCCGACTGAGGCATTGGCGGGCGGGCGATGTAGGTGGTGGGGCCCGACCCATCCCGACTTCCCACATGACTTTTCCCTGATTCATACAATCATAGAATGTTTACAGCACGGATTTCAGCCCATTGAGCCCGTGCTGGCTCTCTGCAAGAGCACCTCAGCTAGTCCCACTCCCCTGCCTTTACCCATAGCCCTGCAAATGTTTTCTTTCAGGCTAGTGAAGCTCACCCTGCGAGGTTCGCAGCCAATTAACGGAAGTGGGACTAATGGCGTCACTTGATGACGCATCATAAGAACATAAGAACAAAAGAAGTAGGAGCAGGAGTAGGCCATACGGCCCCTCAAGCCTGCTCAAATATTTAATATGATCTTGGCTGATCCGCTCATGGACTCAAGTCCACTTCCCTGCCCGCTCCCCATAATCCCTTATTCCCTTATTGGTTAAGAAAATGTCAATCTCTGTTTTAAATTTATTCAATGTCCCAGCTTCCACAGCTCTCTGAGGCAGCGAATTCCACAGATTCACAACCCTCTGAAAAAATAAATTTCTCCTTGTCTCAGTTTTAAATGGACAACCCCTTATTGTAAGATTATGCCCCCTAATTCTAGTCTCCCCCATCAGTGGAAACATTCTCTTTGCATCCATCTTGTCAAGCCCCCTCATAATCTTATACGTTTTGATAAAATCACCTCTCAATCTTCTGAATTCCAATGAGTAGAGGCCCAACCTACTCAACCTTTCCTCATAAGTCAACCCTCTCATCTCCGGAATCAACCTAGTGAACCTTCTCTGAACTGCCTCCAAAGCAAGTATATCCTTTCGTAAATATGGAAACCAAAACTGCATGCAGTATTCCAGGTGTGGCCTCACCAATATCCTGTATAACTGTAGCAAGGCTTCCCTGCTTTTATACTCCATCTACTTTGCAATAAAGGCCAAGATTCCATTGGCTTTCCTGATCACTTCCTGTACCTGCATACTAATCTTTTGTGTTTCATGCACAACGAACCCCAGGTCTCACTGTACTGCAGCACTTTGCAATCTTTCTCCATTTAAATAATAACTTTCTCTTTGATTTTTTGCCGCCAAAGTGCATGACCTCACACTTTCCAACATTATACTCTATCTGCCAAATTTTTGCCCACTCACTTAGCCTGTCTATGTCCTTTTGCAGATTTTGTGTGTTCTCCTCACATATTGCTTTTCCTCCCATCTTTGTATCGTCAGCAAACTTGGCTACGTTACATTCGGTTCCTTCTTCCAAGTCATTAATATAAGAACATAAGAACATAAGAATTAGGAACAGGAGTAGGCCATCTAGCCCCTCGAGTCTGCTCCGCCATTCAATAAGATCATGGATGATCTGGCCGTGGACTCAGCTCCACTTACCCGCCCGCTCCCCGTAACCCTTAATTTCCTTATTGGTTAAAAATCTATCTATATGTGACTTGAATACATTCAATGAGCTAGCCTCAACTGCTTAATTGGGCAGAGAATTCCACAGATTCACAACCCTCTGGGAGAAGAAATTCCTTCTCAACTCGGTTTTAAATTGGCTCCCCCGTATTTTGAGGCTGTGCCACCGAGTTCTAGTCTCCCTGACCAGTGGAAACAACCTCTCCGCCTCTATCTTGTCTATCCCTTTCATTATTTTAAATGTTTCTATAAGATCACCCCTCATCCTTCTGAACTCCAACGAGTAAAGACCCAGTCTACTCAATCTATCATCATAAGGTAACCCCCTCATCTCCGAAATCAGCCTAGCGAATCGTCTCTGTACCCCCTCCAAAGCCAGTATATCCTTCCTTAAGTAAGGTGACCAAAACTGCACGCAGTACTCCAGGTGCGGCCTTACCAATACCCTATACAGTTGCAGCAGGACCTCCCTGCTTTTGTACTCCATCCCTTTCACAATGAAGGCCAACATTCCATTCGCCTTCCTGATTACCTGCTGCACCTGCAAACTAACTTTTTGGGATTCATGCACGAGGGCCGCGCGGAGGGGTTTCCTGTACGGGCTGCTCCTGCACACTCTCAACTTTGCCATCCTCGCCGGCCGTCCGGACACGCCATGGCGTACCATCTTGCCGTCCGGAGGAGGCGGGGGTCCCCGATGGAGGGCACTCTACGCAGGGGTCCTCCCACTATTCATTGGGGACTTGGCCTGGAGGGTGGTGCACGGAGCAGTGCCGTGCAATAACTTTTTAAGCCGGTTCACGGACTCCCAGGCCACCTGCAATTTCTGCGGTCTGGAGGAGTCCGTGTTCCATGTTTTTATTGAATGCACAAGGTTGCAGCCCCTGTTCCATTATTTGAAGGGGCTGCTCCTGAAATTCTGGCTGCACTTCAGTCCCACTCTCCTGATCTTTGGGCACCCTGTGCGGAGGGGAGCGGGTAGGTCCGAAGGCCTCCTCGTAGGACTGCTCCTGGGCACGGCCAAGGGTGCCATCAGCCGGTCCAGGCAGCGGGCGGTCGAGGGGGTCGTTCAACCTGACTGCCTGCCTCTCTTCCGCTCTTACATCCGGTCCAGGGTGTCCTTGGAGATGGAGCACGCGGTGTCCACCGGTACGCTCGCGGCCTTCCGCGAGAGGTGGGCACCGGAGGGACTGGAGTGCATCATCACGCCCGGCAACCAAATTTTTATTTTTGATTTTACGTTTTAAAGTTTAATTTGTTTTAATTGCCGGTGCTTTTTGTGTCCCCTTCCCTTTTATAGGGGGCACTGGAAAAATGTGATTTTAGCGCCCAAAAAAAACCCCCAAAAAAATGAAAAACACACAAAAAAAAAAAGGAAAAAAGGGCCTTGTAAATGTCTGGTGTGTCACCCAGGTCGGGTGGCACAGTTTAATGTTTATGTTTTGCAGGTAGACTCTAAAAGAGTTTCATGCACGAGGGCCACCAGGTCCCTCTGCACCTCAGCATGTTGTAATTTCTCCCCATTCAAATAATATTCCCTTTTCCTGTTTTTTTCCCAAGGTGGATGACCTCACACTTTCTGACATTGTATTCCATCTGCCAAACCTTAGCCCATTCGCTTAACCTATCCAAATCTCTTTGCAGCCTCTCTGTGTCCTCTGCACAACCTGCTTTCCCACTAATCTTTGTGTCATCTGCAAATTTTGTTACACTACACTCCGTCCCCTCTTCCAGGTCATCTATGTATATTGTAAACAGTTGTGGTCCCAGCACCGAGCCCTGTGGCACACCACTAACCACCGATTTCCAACCCGAAAAGGACCCATTTATCCCGACTCTCTGCTTTCTGTTCGCCAGCCAATTCTCTATCCATGCTAATACATTTCCTCGGACTCCGCGTACCTCTATCTTCTGCAGTAACCTTTTGTGTGGCACCTTATCGAATGCCTTTTGGAAATCTAAATACACCACATCCATCGGTACACCTCTATCCACCATGCTCGTTATATCCTCAAAGAATTCCAGTAAATTAGTTAAACATGATTTCCCCTTCATGAATCCATGCTGCGTCTGCTTGATTGCACTATTCCAATCTATATGTCCCGCTATTTATTCCTTAATGATAGCTTCAAGCATTTTCCCCACTACAGATGTTAAACTAACCAGCCTATAGTTATCTGCCTTTTGTCTGCCCCCTTTTTTAAACAGAGGCGTTACATTAGCTGCTTTCCAATCCGCTGGTACCTCCCCAGAGTCCAGAGAATTTTGGTAGATTATAACGAATGCATCTGCTATAACTTCCGCCATCTCTTTTAATACCCTGGGATGCATTTCATCAGGACCAGGGGACTTGTCTACCTTGAGTCCCATTAGCCTGTCCAGCACTACCCCCCTAGTGATAGTGATTGTCTCAAGGTCCTCCCTTCCCACATTCCTGTGACCAGCAATTTTTGGCATGGTTTTTGTGTCTTCTACTGTGAAGACCGAAGCAAAATAATTGTTTAAAGTCTCAGCCATTTCCACATTTCCCATTATTAAATCCCCCTTCTCATCTTCTAAGGGACCAACATTTACTTCAGTCACTCTTTTCTGTTTTATATATCGGTAAAAGCTTTTACTATCTGTTTTTATGTTTTGCGCAAGTTTACCTTCGTAATCTATCTTTCCTTTCTTTATTGCGTTTTTAGTCATTCTTTGCTGTCGTTTAAAATTTTCCCAATCTTCTAGTTTCCCACTAACCTTGGCCACCTTATACGCATTGGTCTTTGATTTGATACTCTCCTTTATTTCCTTGGTTATCCACGGCTGGTTATCCCTTCTCTTACCACCCTTCTTTTTCACTGGAATATATTTTTGTTGCGCACTATGAAAGAGCTCCTTAAAAGTCCCCCACTGTTCCTCAATTGTGCCACCGTTTAGTCTGTGTTTCCAGTCTACTTTAGCCAACTCTGCCCTCATCCCACTGTAGTCCCCTTTGTTTTAGCATAGTACACTTGTTTCTGACACAACTTCCTCACCCTCAATCTGTATTACAAATTCAACCATACTGTGATCACTCATTCCGAGAGGATCTTTTACTCAGAGATCGTTTATTTTTCCTGTCTCATTACACAGGACCAGATCTAAGATAGCTTGCTCCCTTGTAGGTTCTGTAACATACTGTTCTAAGAAACAATCCCGTATGCATTCTATGAATTCCTCCTCCAGGCTACCCCGTGCGATTTGAGTTGACCAATCGATATGGAGGTTAAAATCCCCCATGACTACTACCATTCCTTTTTCACATGCCTCCATTATTCCCTTGATTATTGCCCACCCCACCGTGAAGTTATTATTTGGGGGCCTATAAACTACGCCCACCAGTGACTTTTTTCCCTTACTATCTCTAATCTCCACCCACAATGATTCAACATTTTGTTCATTAGAGCCAATATCGTCTCTCACAACTGCCCTGATATCATCCTTTATTAACAGAGCTACCCCACCTCCTTTCCCTTCTTGTCTATCTTTTCGAATCATCAGATACCCCTGTATGTTTAATTCCCAGTCTTGGCCACCCTGCAACCATGTTTCTGTAATGGCCACCAAATCATACCCATTTGTAATGATTTGTGCCGTCAACTCATTTACTTTATTTCGAATGCTGCGTGCATTTAGGTAGAGTGTTTTAATCCTAGTTTTTAAACCACGATTTTTAGTTTTGACCCCTCCTGCAGCCCCTTTATATTCAGTGGCCCTTTTTGTTTTTGGCCTTGGGTTTCTCTGCCCTCCACTTTTACTCATCTCCTTTCTGTCTTTTGCTTTTGTCTCCTTTTTGTTTTCCTCTGTCTCCCTGCATTGGTTCCCATCCCCCTGTCATATTAGTTTAACTCCTCCCCAACAGCACTAGCAAACACTCCCGCCAGGACATTGGTTCCGATCCTGCCCAGGTGCAGACCGTCCTGTTTGTACTGGTCCCACCTCCCCCAGAACCTGTTCCAATGCTCCACGAATTTGAATCCCTCCCTGCTGCACCACTGCTCAAGCCACGTATTCATCTGCGCTATCCTGCGATTCCTACTCTAACTAGCACGTGGCACTGGTAGCAATCCCGAGATTACTACTTTTGAGGTCCTACTTTTTAATTTAGCTCCTAGCTCCTTAAATTCGTCTCGTAGGACCTCATCCTTTTTTTTTACCTATGTCATTGGTACCAATGTGCACCACGACAACTGGCTATTCTCCCTCCCTTTTTAGAATGTTCTGCACCCGTTCCGAGACATCCTTGACCCTTGCACCAGGGAGGCAACATACCATCCTGGAGTCTTGGTTACGGCCGCAGAAACGCCTATCTATTCCCCTTACAATCGAATCCCCTATCACTATCGCTCTCCCACTCTTTTTCTTGCCCTCCTGTGCAGCAGATCCAGCCACGGTGCCATGAACTTGGCTGCTGCTGCCCTCCCCTGATGAGTCATCCCCCTCAATAGTACTCAAAACGGTGTATCTGTTTTGCAGGGGGATGACCGCAGGGGACCCCTGCATTACCTTCCTTGCACTGCTCTTCCTGCTGATCTTCCATTCCCTAGCTGGCTGTGGACCCTTCACCTGTGGTAAGACCAGCTCGCTACGTGCTACTCACGTCATTCTCAGCATCGTGGATGCTCCAGAGTGAATCCACCCTTAGCTCCAATTCCGCAACGCGTACCGTCAGGAGCTGGAGGCGGACACACTTCCCGCACACGTTATCGTCAGGGACACCGGAAGTGTCCCTGAGTTGCCACATGATACAGGAGGAGCATATCACGTGACCGAGCTCTCCTGCCATGACTTAACCCTTAGATACACTTAAATTGGCAACAACAATGTTAACAGGTTACTCACTGTTATAGGAGAGAAAAAAGAAAAAGTACTCACCAATCACCAGCCAATCACTTACCCCCTTGGCTGTGACGTCACCTTTCTGTTTCTTTCTACTTCTTTTTTTCCTTCTCCCTGTAGCTGCACAAGTACGCCTCACCAATGGACCTCCTCGACGGTGCTCCTGACTGCCGCCGACGCTGGGCCCCGGACTCCCTGCTGTGCCTTTTATAGGCCTCTCCACGCACCTCCTCGACGCTGCTCCCGACTGCTGCCAACGCTGGGCCCCGGACTACCTGCTGCGCCTTTTATAGGCCTCTCCACGCACCTCCTCGACGCTGCTCCCGACTGCTGCCAACGCTGGGCCCCGGACTACCTGCTGCGCCTTTTATAGGCCTCTCCACGCACCTCCTCGACGCTGCTCCCGACTGCTGCCAACGCTGGGCCCCGGACTACCTGCTGCGCCTTTTATAGGCCTCTCCACGCACCTCCTCGACGCTGCTCCCAACTGCCGCCGATTGTAAATAATTGGGGTCCCAGCACTGATCCCTGTGGCACCCCACTAGTCACTGATTGCCAACCTTAGAATGGACTATTTATCCCAACTCACTGTTTTCTGTTCATTAGCCAATCATTTATCCATGCTAATATATCACCCCCAACCCTGTGAACTTTTATCTTCTGCAGTAACCTTTTATGTGGCACCTTGTCAAATGCCTTCTGGAAGTCCTAATACACTACATCCACTGGTTCCCCTTTATCCATCCTGTTCGTTACATCCTCAAAGAATTCCAGCAAACTTGTCAAACATAACTTCCCCTTCATCCATCATCATAAGCAGTCCCTGGAAATCGACGAAGACTTGCTTCCATTCCTGAAGTGAGTTCTTTGGTGGCTGAACAATCCAATATGAGAGCCACAGACTCTGTCACAGGTAGGACAGATAGAAGTTGAGGGAAGGGGTGGGTGGGACTGGTTTGCCGCATGCTCTTTCCGCTGCCTGCGCTTGATTTCTGCACACTCTCGGCGTTGAGACTCGAAGTGCTCAGCGCCCTCCCGGATGCGCTTCCTCCACTTAGGGCAGTCTTTGGCCAGGGACTCCCAGGTGTCAGTGGCGATGTGGCACTTTATCAGAGAGGCTTTGAGGGTGTCCTTGTAACATCTCCGCTGCCCACCTTTGGCTCGTTTGCCGTGAAGGAGTTCTGCATAGAGCACTTGCTTTGGGAGTCTCGTGTCTGGCATGCAAACTATGTGGCTGCCCAGCAGAGCTGATCGAGTGTGGTCAGTGCTTCAATGCTGGGGATGTTAGCCTGGATGAGGACGCTGATGTTAGTGCGCCTGTATTCCCAGGGGATTTGTAGGATCTTGCGGAGACATCGAAGATGATATATGTCCAGCGACTTGAGGTGTTTACTGCACATGGTCCAGCCTGTGAGCCATACAGGAGGGCAGGTATTACTATAGCTCTATAGACCATGAGCTTGGTGGTAGATTTGAGGGCCTGGTCTTCGAACACGCTTTTCTTCAGGCGGCTGAAGGCTGCACTGGCGCACTGAGGCAGTGTTGAATCTCCGCATCAATGTCTGGTTTTGTTGATAAGAGACTCCCGAGATATGGGAAATGGTCCACGTTGTCGAGGGCCGCGCCGTGAATCTTGATGACTAGGGGGCAGTGCTGTGCGACAAGGAGAGGCTGGTGGAGGACCTTTGTCTTACCGATGTTTAGCGTAAGGCCTATGCTTTCATATGCCTCAGTAAATACGTCGACTATATCCTGGAGTTCAACCTCTGAATGTGTGCAGACACAGGCATCATCCACGTAATGTAGCTCAATGCCGGAGGTTGGGGTGATCTTAGACCTGGCCTGGAGGCAGCATAAGTTAAACAGCTTCCCACTGGTTCTGTAGTTTAGTTCCACTCCAGCAGGGAGCTTGTTGACTGTGAGGTGGAGCATGGCAGCGAGAAAGATTGAGAAGAGGGTTGGGGCGATGACGCACCTCTGTTTGACCCCGGTCCGGACATGGATTGGGTCTGTAATGGATCCGTTGGTAAGGATCACGGCCTGCATGTCGTCGAGGAGCAGGCGAAGGATGTTGACAAACTTTTGGGGGCATCCGAAACGGAGGAGGACGCTCCATCGACCATCACAGTTTTCAGTGTCAAAGGCCTTTGTAAGGTCGAAAAAAGCCATATATAAGGGCTAGCGGTGCTCCCTGCATTTTGACTGCAGCTGTCGCGCTGCAAAGATCATGTCCATTGTTCCCCGTAGGGGACAAGATCTGCACTATGACTCTGGGAGGAGCTCCTCGGCCACAGGGAAAAGATGGTTAAGGAGGACTCTCGCGACAGCTTTCCCAGTGGCTGATAGCAGGGAGATTCCCCTGTAGTTGTTGCAGTAGGAATTGTCCCCTTTTTAAAAGATGGACACGATCACTGCATCTCTGAGATCTCCAGGCATGCTCTCCTCCCTCCAGATGAGAGAGATGAGGTCATGTATCCGGGCCAACAGTGCCTCCCCACCATACTTTAGCGCCTCAGCAGGGGCTCCCGCTCTTGTAGCCTTGTTGTTCTTGAGCTGTCTTATGGCTTTGCCTACGTCATGCAACATTGGGGTTTTACTGAGGTGGTGGCGGGTCGCATGCTGCGGGATGGAGTTGAGAACACTTGAGTCAAAGGCAGAGTCTCGATTGAGGAGATCTTCGAAGTGCTCCCTTCCAGCGGGCCCTGACTGCCTCAGTGTCCTTGATGAGTGTTTTCCTGTTCTTGGCCAGGGGTGGGGCCTTGGGTGTTTGGACCGTAGGTGGCCTTGACTGCGATGAAGTATCCTTGCACATCATGGCTGTCGGCCAGTTGTTGTATCTCTTGTGCTTTCTCCATCTACCACCTGTTCTTTAGGTCCCGAGTTTTTTGTTGGACCTCAGCCTTGAGCTGCCTGTAATGTTGCTTTGCTGCTCCCGAGTTGGGTTGTTGTTTAAGGCTCAGAAATGTTTTGCGCTTGCGATCTATTAGTTCTTGGATCTCCTGATCATTCTCATCAAACCAGTCCTGGTGTTTTCTGGTTGAGTGACCAAGTGTCTCTTCGCGGGCACTGCTTATAGAGGCCTGGAGGGCAGACTAAGTGCTGTGGGCATTCAGCATCTCAGGATCATCAAGGTAAGCCAGGTTAGCTGTGAGACGCTCGCTGTATAGGGCTCTCTTAGATGAGTCTTTAAGTGCCCTGACATTGACGTTTTTGCGGCACTGCTTCTGCTGTCCCTTCCGCTTTGGGGTTATGTTAATGTCGATGATGGATCGGATTAAGCGATGGTCCGTCCAGCAGTTGTCAGCTCCTGTCATGGCGCTTGTGATGCGCACATCCTTGCAATCCCAGGCTCGGATGATGACACAGTCGAGCAGGTGCCAGTGCTTGGAGCGAGGATGTTGCACCGATGCCTTGTATTTGTCCCTCTGGCGGAACGGGGTGTTGGTGATGAGAAGTTCATGTTCTAGACATTTTGTCAGGAGTAGGGTACCGCTGGAGTTGGCTTTCCCTATCCACTCTCTGCCAATCATGCCTCCCCAGAGGGCTGTGTCTTTGCCGACCCTGGCATTAAAGTCACCTAGGAGGATCAGTTTGTCGCCCGCGGGGACGCGGGACAGGGATGTTTCGAGGTTGGAATAAAAACCCTCTTTAGCCTCATCCGTTGCATCGAGTGTTGGGGCATATGCACTGATGACTGTGGCACATTGGTTTCGGGATAGCGTGAGTCGAAGAGTTGTGAGGCGTTTGTTAGCCCCGCAGGGGGAGTCTTTGAGGCGGTCATTTTTGATGGCGAAGCTGACTCTGTGAAGATGGCGTCCTTCCTCTGGTTTTCCTTTCCAGAAAAAGGTGTAACCTCCACCTTGTTCCTTGAGCTGCCCTTCCCCTGCCTGCCAGGCCTCGCTTAGGATGGCAATGTCGATGTCCGATGTCAAAGTGTCTAAGTTCCCAGGCAACTCTGGCAGTGCGGTGTTCCGGCCCGTCGCTGTTGAAGTTGTCCATGAGGGTCCCGACGTTCCAGGTCCCGAACTTCATGTTAACAGAGTGGAAGTTGCCTGTGCGTGAGTTCTTTTAACGTGGGGTGGCCGTTGCACACCGGCCACCACACGGGCTTAGCTGAGCAGGATCTTGGTCCAGTGGCAAGGGGGTCCAAGATGACTGGAGACCAGGCACTGCTGTATGAGCCTAATTGCCTACGGCGAGATGTTGGCCACAAGCTCGGCGCCGAGTAGCGTCCTTGATGGTAGGTGGCCCGAGGCTTGGCTGGGGGCAGGCATTAGGAAGGTCAGTTGTCTACTGGAGTTCCGGGTGGGAGGTCAGCAAGGAGTAGGAGGGATGCTCACCAGTAGAAGAGGCCAGGTCACCAGTGGGAAAGAGAGGTCCAGCCTTAGACGAGGAGAGGGATGTAGGCCCACCGCTGGAGGGATGAGAGCCCGCCGCTGGAGGGATGTCGGCCTGCCATAGGAGTGGGGGGTGATGTCCCAGTCGCCTGGTCGGAGGCACACCTGCTCACCGGGCATTGTCGTGAGTAACCTGGTTTCAAATGACTGAAAATGATGCTAATAAAACACACCAAATTATTTTCTAGTTAGTTTAGGGTACAGTATTCAGTTCCTCAATAAACATTTTTAAAAGAAAATAATTCTTGAAAATTCCTCCACGTTGTTTAAAAGTTTCTTCAGATGTTTTAAAAGTTTCTTCTCCCTCCCTCTGCAGGGAGATATCTGCCAATCTAGACAGCGAGTAAAATGCTGACCGCTACTTGCCTCAAAGAAAGCTAACATCGCCTGTAAAAGTAGCGCTGAATAGAAACATAGAAACATAGAAACATAGAAAGTAGGTGCAGGAATAGGCCATTCGGCCCTTCAAGCCTGCACCACCATTCAAGATGATCATGGCTGATCATGCAACTTCAGTACCCCACTCCTGCCTTCTCTCCATACCCCCTGATCCCTTTAGCATTAAGGGCCACATCTAACTCCCTTTTGAATATATCCAACGAACTAGACTCAACAACTTTCTGTGGTAGAGAATTCCATAGGTTCAAAATTCTCTGGGTGAAAAAGTTTCTCCTCATCTCGGTGCTAGATGACTTACCCCTTATTCTTAGACTGTGACCTCTGGTTCTGGTCTTCCCCAACATCGGGAGCATTCTTCCAGCATCTAACCTGTCCAATCCCGTCAGAATTTTATATGCTTCTATGAGATCCTCTCTCATTCTTCTAAATTCCAGTGAATATAAGCCTAGTCGATCCAGTCTTTCTTCATATGTCAGTCCTGCCATCCCGGGACTCAGTCTGGTGAACCTTTGCTGCACTCCCTCAATAGCAAGAATGTCCTTCCTCAGATTAGGAGACCAAAACTGCACACAATACTCAAGATATGGTCTCACCAAGGCCCTGTACAACTGCAGTAAGACCTCCCTGCTCCTATACTCATATCCTCTCGCTATGAAGGCCAACATGCCATTTGCTTTCTTTACTGCCTGCTGTACCTGCATGCCTACCTTCAATGACTGATGTACCATGACACCCAGGTCTCGTTGCACCTCCCCTTTTCCTAATCAGTCACCATTCAGATAATATTCTGCCTTCCTGTTTTTGCCACCAAAGTGGATAACCTCACATTTATCCACATTACACTGCATCTGCCATGCATTTGCCCACTCACCTAACCTGTCCAAGTCACCCTGCAGCCTCTTAGCATCCTCCTCACAACTCACACTGCCACCCAGCTTAGTGTCATCTGCAAACTTGGAGATATTACGTTCAATTCCTTCGTCTAAATCATTAATATATATTGCAATTAGCTGGGGTCCCAGCACTGAACCTTGTGGTACCCCATTAGTCACTGCCTGCCATTCTGAAAAGGACCCGTTTATTCCCAATCTTTGCTTCCTGTCTGCCAACCAGTTCTCTATCCACATCAATACATTACCCCCAATACCATGTGCTTTAATTTTGCACATTAATCTCTTGTGTGCGACCTTGTCAAAAACCTTTTGAAAGTCCAAATACACCACATCCACTGGTTCTCCCTTATCCATTCTACTTGTTACATCCTCAAAAAATTCTAGAAGATTTGTCAAGCTTGATTTCCCTTTCATAAATCCATGCTGACTTGGACCGATCCTGTCACTGCTTTCCAAATGCACTGCTATTACATCTTTAATAACTGATTCCAGCATTTTCCCCACTATCGATGTCAGGCTAACCAGTCTATGATTCCCTGTTTTCTCTCTCCCTTCTTTTTTAAAAAGTGGGGTTACATTAGCTACCCTCCAATCCATTGGAACTGATCCAGAGTCCATGGAATGTTGGAAAATGATCTCCAATGCATCCACTATTTTTTGGACCACTTCCTTATGTATTCTGGGATGCAGACTATCAGGCCCTGGGGATTTATCGATCTTCAATCCCATCAATTTCCCTAACACCATTTCCTGACTAATAAGGATTTCCCTCAGTTCCCTCAGTTCCTCCTTCTCGCTAGACCTTCGGTCCCCTAGTATTTTCAAGAGGTTATTTGTGTCTTCCTTAGTGAAGACAGAACCAAAGTATTTGTTCAATTGGTCTGCCATTTCTTTGTTCCCCATTATGAATTCACCTGATTCTGACTGCAAGGGACCTACATTAGTCTTCACTAATCTTTTTCTCTTCACATATCTATAGAAGCTTTTGCAGTCAGTTTTTATGTCCCCTGCAATCTTACTCTCATACTCTATTTACCCCCTCATAATTAAACCCTTAGTCTTCCTCTGCTGAATTCTAAATTTCTCCCAGTCCTCAGGTTTGCTGCTTTTTCTGGCCAATTTATATGCCTCTTCCTTGGATTTAACACTTTCCCTAATTTCCCTTGTTAGCCACGGTTGAGCCACCTTGCCCATTTTATTTTTACGCCAGACAGGGATGTACAATTGTTGTAGTTTATCTATGTGATCTTTAAATGTCTGCCATTGCCTTTCCACCGTCAACCCTTTAAGTATCATTCGCCAGTCTATCCTAGCCAATTCACATCTCATACCATCGAATTTACTTTTCTTTAAGTTCAGGACCCTAGTCTCTGAATTTACTGTGTCACTCTCCATCTTAATAAAGAATTATACCATATTATGGTCACTCTTCCCCAAAGGGCCTCGCTGACAAGATTGATAATTAATCCTCTCTCATTACACAAGACCCAGTCTAGGATGGCCTGCTCTCTAGTTGGTTCCTCGACATATTGGTCTAGAAAACCATCCCTTATACACTCCAGGACATGCTCCTCCACAGTATTGCTACCAGTTTGGTTAGCCCAATCTATATGTAGATTAAAGTCACCCATGATAACTACTGCCTTATAGAAGTTTTATGACATGCGAAGACAAGAGTTAGACTGAAAGTGCAGTGGGACACCAGCTGTCCAGGGAGATCCCAAGGCCGATTCAGGGAATGAAGGCGTTTAGGCCCCCAGCGGCGACCAGGCATTTGGGCACCCAGCAGTGTTCAGGCCACTCCAGCGGCGACCAGGCATTCGGGCCCCCAGCAGTGTTCAGGCCACTCCAGCGGCGACCAGGCATTCGGGTCCTCAGCAGCGTTCAGGCCACTCCAGAGGCGACCAGGCGTTCGGGACCCCTGTGGTGTCCAGACCTTTCCCCAGCGGCGTCCAGACATTCGGGCCCCCTTCGGAGACGACTGGGCCTCTACTTCCCTGCAGTGCTCCAGGTGTGGTCTAGCCAGAGCTTTGTGCAGCTGCAGAGGGCTGGCAGCGCCCTTGGAACAGTACCAAGGGAGGCTGCTTACTACTGACTTTCATTTTAAACTTTCAATCAACTTGGGAAACTTTTAAACAATTTGGAAAAACTTTTAATACTTCGGGAGAAACATTTAAACAACTTGGAGAAACTTTTAAAACCGCTGGAGAAACTTTTAAATAACTTGAGAAACTCTTAAAACTTCTTCCCCTTCATAAATCCATGTTGACTCTGCCTGACCAAATTATGCTTTTCCAAATGTCCTGCTACTACTTCTTTAATAATGGACTCTAGCATTTTCCCAACCACAGATGATAGGCTAATGTTGTTATGTCTTTAATACTCTTATGAATGATTCTACAAGGTCTAGTATTGTACTTGAGCTGTTGTGACCTTAGTCCCATTTTTGTAACTCAAGAGTGAGGCACAAGCATGGTGGGCAGCCTTTTATATTGGGCCCTGCACACCTATGCAGGTGACCCTCAGGTCTCCCACCACAGTGCCCTCTGGTGGCACACCTTATGTGACTATACAGTTAGTATACATGGTCTACATACTTGACAATAGTTTCCTGCTTTTCATCTGCCTCCTTTCATCAGCCAGTTTCTGTAAAAGGATCATGCACAAATTAATTTGGACAGTTGTGCTGTCAGTGTTGTACAGCATTAAGCTGCTGCACACACTGACAATGTCAAGCGACATGTTGGGGAGATTTCTTTCCCACGAAATTTCTCTGTTATACGCCCTTGAAAGGCCTCAGCAGAACTCACTGCGACCTGTCATAAGTCCGTTTGAGGTCTTTTAAAGAACCCGAACTTTTACTAGAATAAGGTAATCGATTCCAGAGGGAATCAATTACTATCTTGAGTTGAAGTGGCTCCAATGGGAGTTAAAGACTGTAGGGCCGATTTTCACCAAGGCCTCTGCCCGCCCAAGTGCCGCCCAAAGTGCCGCTGATGGCCGCCGAGCTACTGGACGGTACTTTGGGCGGGATATTCATGGAAGAAGGTCCCTCGAAGGTCGGCAGGCAGCAAATGGATAACGTACGCCTCCAATCTGGGCGGCAGTGGGCGGGTTATCGCATTCTCGGTGGCAAAGGTGCTTGCCGCCCAAGTGCCGCCGAGGATGGAGTAGGGCCCATGGAGGGCTGAAGACCTGAAAAATAAATCACCAATAAAAAATACAAAACCTATCCGAAGACCTTCAGGGGACCCCATGTAGGTAAGTCGCTGTTGAAATGTTTTTTTAAAATGTTCACTTACCTTTTTCTCAGGTTCTTCAGACTTACTGTTGGGGACAGACCAGCCTGCAGACAGCAGTCCAGCCCCGTTCTGCCACCGACTCCCGCCCACATCAATACGGGAGCTCGGCGGGCGGGAGCTCAGTTGCGCCACTTGGCCATCCGTTGATGTCAGCGGGCGGTCCCCGGTGGCTCTCCCCTCCCGCCCGCTCCGGGCCACCTCCAAAGTGACACTAGCGGATCTGCAGGAAGAATGTCGGCGGGAGTGGGCAGCAGTCGGCGCCAGCTGCTGGTGGGCTGCTGAATTTCAGCCCCTGTATCTTTGGATCATTTAGGCCTCGAGGAAACCTCCGGCGTAGTGACAAGGTGGGATGGGTGCTGCTGATGCATCCTTGCAGGGGCCGGTGGCCTGGCCCACAATTCAAGTGGCCCATTTGAAATGGGGCCTTGGGCAAGGGCGAGTGGACTTACACCAGTGGCATAGCATCTCAGTCATTTCTAGGCCTCCACTTTTATGGATTCACAAAGCAAGGTAATTCTGGCCCTCTAAGTCGAAGGCACACTTGACAAGAAGCAACAGCACACGCAGGCCCTGAACTTGGCAGGCAGAAAAAATTCCATTGGAAATTTCAGAATAGTATAATCGGGATAAGCATTTGAGGTTTATTGTTTAAGGTTCATTGTCAGGGAAACACAGTACAAATGACTTATAATTTTCAGTATCATCATTATTTGAAAAGTGGCAACATGCCCTGTGCTGTAGCATTGCCAGCTGCCCATCCTAATTAGTGGTTGAAAAGTAATAATAAGTGAACAGTGTTTTAATATAATGCATAGACCGTAATTTGCATCTGAGCTACCATTAGCTATAGTTTCCCACTAATCAACGCTGGTGCCATTTAATCAGTCCTGTGGGTCAAAGTAGTCAGAAAAGGATATCGGGCAACATGGAGACGCATTAATGCAAAACTTTTAGAGTCATAACTTCATTAGCATTTTTGGCACAGAGGTTGCCAGAACTATTTATCACCGGATACAGCAGAGTTCATAAAACACCCTGGTATCTTTTTGTTTGCCTCCCCAATTCGAACAATGAGATATATTTATACAATTGTTCTGATTTATAAATGGAGCAATAACAGCAGTTAAAGTGGAACTGTTTCTTGTTGTTTGGCTTTCTTTTCATTGGAGTATGCCCGTGTAAGTTTCTCTGCTTTTTCTGTACTTTTATGCCCTTCTTTGTCTTGTCGGTTGCATCTGAAGTTCATTGCTTCATTCCAGATTGCTAAATAATGTTTCCAATTGCCACTGGCTGGGACTACCAACATATGCTTCTCTCCTCAGACAATCCCCCCCACACTACTGGGAGATGCTCGAGCCTCTGTGTGGAATCTCCCTGTTTGCCACACTGAGATTGGAAAATCAGCAGAGCAGAAATCAAACCTAGCCCATTTGCTTGTGTTTAAATCCCTCCATGACCTTACCCTCCCTATCTTTGCAACCTTCACCATCATTATAACCTTCCATGAACTTTACATTCCTCTGACTCTTACCTCTGTGTGCACCCCATCTCATCACCCCACCATTGGCGGACATACTTTCGTGCTTAGGCCTCACGCTCTGTAATTTCATCTCTAAGTCTCGTCACATCCCTCTCCTCCTTAAAGACCCTCCATAAACCCACTTCTTTAACCAAGCTCACTCCTCCTAATACCTCCTTCTTTGGCTCAGCATCCATTTTATCCCTTACATGTTTGTGAAGCACCGAGGGACATTTTTTGATATTAAAAGTGCTATATTAATGCAAGTTGTTGTTGCTCAATGCTATTATGTTACCCAAACTATTTCTTTGGTGTTCCTCCAAAACACTCAGCTCCCTGGTGTCCCAGAATCTTCGTGTATGAGCCTAATAGTAAGTGTTGATAATGCAGGCATTATAGCCAAACGTGAACACACATAGCAATCAGGCATCGAAACCCTGGCTGATTTTTCTCTTCCCTAGCCCAGGAGCATTGAGCCCACTTTTGGCACCTGAAATTCAGACCTAGATTAGATCAGCTAACTCAATACAGACCAGAGATCAAATCTTGGACCTTCTGGTCTCCATGGCTTAGTACTGGACCAGGTGGTGCCTTTACTCATTAGGCTGTTGGCCGTTGAAATATAAGAATATTTCTTCTTCTAATTCTCAACCAGGAGTTTTACACAGCGGATTAAAAGTTGGCTATTTACCAACCACATCATATGACTGCACTGGAGTACTCCATGGCATTTAACCAAAGGTAAATATCTGAAGAAACTGAGCTCCTCTGTGGTGGCCTAGTAGATAAAGGCATCACCATACAATGCAGAAAGCCCCAGGTTTGATTCATTGGGCTAGAACCTCCACTTTTGTGCTTATCGCCCCAAAATGGGCATTATTTCCGGCGTGGGCATTAAAGAAGGGTTTTCAGATCGTCGGCTTCTCGCCCATTCTCAAAACACCTAGTTTACATTTTTGAAAATGGGCGTTACCGCGAGCGATATCAAATGGACGGTAGTGTTACATTTTTTTTGATCTTCTGCCATAAAATGTGGCCGTCCTTAGCAACGGCATGGCAACGCTCGATTCCCACAATTCAGGAGGTCAAGGGTCATCATGAGATGTACAGAAGAGGAGTCAGAGAGAGAGGGAGCTCAGAGGCACTGAAAGCGTGTGTGGCTGTGGTGTGTGATTGTTTGGCTGTTGTGGGAGGCACGATGGAGATTCACCAGCAGCAAAAAGCCTACTAAGCACCAAGAACATAGTTGGCACCGAGTTTTTGTCCAACAAATAATATATAACATGGAAGGGGTGAAGGAGGCCCTGGAGCTGGTAGCCAGGAACACTGGTAGCAGACGGCTCCCAGTGATCCCGGAGCGTGGCACTGCATCCTAAGATGACGCACCCCCATTGCCAACCACATATGAGAGCCAGCAGCAACATCTGGCTTCTGGCTCAGAGCACGTTCCCACCTTGGGATCGTCCGCTTCCATATCCGTCCAAGCAGTGCCTCGGCCATCACCGCACCCGCCCCCCTCTCAATGAAGCATTGCCTGAGGACTTCCTCGGCCAGACGGCTTGGAGTCAGGAGGGGAAGAGGAAGGAGTAGAGGTGGGGAGGAGAAGCGGGGAGGGGGGGGGGGCGGGGGGCGGGGTTGGGGGAGGGTTGGTTTGTATAGAAATACTGATGATTTCAGACTAATGTTCGGTTTAAATGTTTTTTATTTAACAAAACCTTTTAGCGCATTGGCTCAGATAGCTGCACCATTATACGCTGGTGATTCCTTTACATCAAAGGGTATAATCACACTTCACTTCAATCAACGTAAACTTTAACTGTCACCAAGGTGATGCCCACCATTGATGTATGACCTGCACACCCAGCAGTGTGTCAGCCTTGTAAATAACACCAACGTTCTTTCAGGCAAAACGATCATTGATGAGCTCCTGATGTAAGGCTCTTGCAGTTATATTGCCACCATGGGCCCTTTCATGCGGTCTACAGGGGGGCGGGGGCATGGCTTCAGGGTCAGCCTGATTGTCTGGGCTGATGTCAATGTCCGCCTCCTTGTCCTCCTTTTCCTCTCTCTGGTGAGGTGGACTGTCAGACTCATCAGGCAATTCTTGTCCCCTCCTGATAGCCAAGTTGTGTAGCATGGAGCACATCACCACGAATTGAGCTACCTGTTCAGGGTGGTATTGGAGCTCGCCTCCTGAGTGGTCCAGGCATCTAAAGCTCTGCTTAGCACTCCAATGTTTTTCTCCATGATATTGCTCTGTGGCTCTCGTTGTATTGCCTCTCGGCCTCGGTGTGGGTGCCACGCAGTGGGGTCATCAGCCAGGTGGCGAGGCCATAACCTTTGTCACCAAACATCCAGCATTGACCTTGTGGGTCATTGTTAAACAAGTCAGATATAGTGCTCTCACACAGGATGTGAGCATCATGGATGCTGCCTGGAAATTTAGCATTCACTGCCAGTATAATTTGCTGGTGGTCGACAACCAGCTGGACATTCAGGGAGTGGAATCCCTTGCAGTTCCTGAAAACCTCAGCATCCTGAAAAGGTGCCCGCATCGCGATGTGCGTACAGTCTATTGCTCCCTGCACCTTGGGGAAGTTGCCATTCTGGAAAATCCTAGAGCCCTCTCACTCTGTGCCTCCCTGGTCATAGGGAAGCTATTCAAGTCCCTCCTCCATACGTACAGGGCTTCAGTCTAATGCAGCGATGTGTGGCATGCTGAGAAAGTCTGCAAATGTCTCCAGCTGTGGCCTGAAAAGAACCCGAGGCGTAGAACGACAGTGCCGTGGTGACTTTGACCTCGATGGACAGTGCAGTTCTGATGGTGCTGGCAGGCTGCAGATCTGCCCTTATCAGCTGGCATACCTCAGTGATAACCTCTTTGTGGAAGTGCAGTCTCCGAAGGCAGGTGTAGTCGGGCAAGTTGAGGTAAGAATGTTTCTCCTCGCACTTGCGGGGGGTGTAACATCTGGTCCTCCTCATCTGTCTTTCACATCTTACATAGAAGCATAGAAACATAGAAAATAGGTCTAGGAGTAGCCTGCACCACCATTCACCTCAGTACCCCTATCCTGCTTTCTCTCCATACCCCTTGATCCATTTAGCCGTAAGGGCCATATCCAATGAACTGGCATCAACAACTCTCTGCGGTAGGGAATTCCACAGGTTAACAACTCTCTGAATGAAGAAGTTTCTCCTCATCTAAGTCCTAAATGGTTTACCCCTTAGCCTTAGAGTGTGTCCCTAGGTTCTGGACTTCCCCAACATCGGGAACATTCTTCCTGCATCTAACCTGTCCAGTCCCGTCAGAATTTTATATGCTTCTATGAGATCCCCTCTCATCCTTCTAAACTCCAGTGAATAAAGGCCCAGTCGATCCAGTCTCTCCTCATATATCAGTCCTGCCATCCTGGGAATCAGTCTGGTGAACCTTCGCTGCACTCCCTCAATAGCAAGAACGTCTTTCCTCAGATTAGGAGACCAAAACTGAACACAATATTCCAGGTGAGGCTTCACCAAGGCCCTGTACAACTGCAGTAAGATCTCCCTGCTCCTAAACTCAAATCCCCTAGCTATGAAGGCCAACATACTATTTTCCTTTTTCACCGCCTGCTGTACCTGCATGCCCACTTTCAATGACTGATGTACCATGACACCCAGGTCTTGTTGCACCTCTCCTTTTCCTAATCTGCCACAATTCAGATAATATTCTGCCTTCGTGTTTTTGCTACCAAAGTGGATAACCTCACATTTATCCACATTAAACTGCATCTGCCATGCATTTGCCCACTCACCTAACCTGTCCAAGTCACCCTGCAGCCTCTTAGCGTCCTCCTCACAGCTCACATCGCCACCCAGCTTAGTGTCATCTGCAAACTTGGAGATATTACACTCAATTCCTTCATCTAAATCATTAATGTATATTGTAAATAGCTGGTGTCCCAGCACTGAGCCCTGCGGCACATAATGCAGTGCAGCGTTCCTTTGGTGATGTCGAGTCTGCTGCATGTATTTGGTCACCAAGAGAGGGTGAGAAAGGACTGGCCCCATTGCAGTAGCTCTCTGTTTTCCACCGATTGGTCACAAACAAGGAATGTCCCGACGAAGATACCTCTTCAATTGCAATCGGTCACAGTGTGGTCAAGATATTTTTACAGATGTTCACATCAACTTCAACGACCTGCAGAGTACATCCGAACTCCGCCGAGTATGAAGCACAGCAGCCTTTTAAAGGACGTGACACGTGATCTACAACATGGCGCCCATAACGCTGTGATTTGTTCCGGTTAGTTCCACTTTTTCTGGGCATTTTTTGGGGCCAGCGATAGTGTCGGCGATATGTGTGCGAGGTGGTTAAATTGACGTTGGGCGATCTCATGGATGCTAGTTTCGGTAAATATGCTCTTTATGACAAAAAAAAGTGGGCGGGCGTTAATATTGAATCTCGATGTTAAATCCGTGCAGAAAGTAATGCTGGTCAATATTATGGGCATTGAAATCGCCCATTCTGCTGATTCCGCTGAAAAAAAGTGGGCGGGCAGTTACATTTTTTATCGGCGTTAAGCACATGGCGAAAATAATGCTCGGCAATAAGTTTCTGAAAAATGCCTGCCAGTTTCCATTTTGTGCCAAAATGGGCGATATATGGGTGTTATACGTCACTTCAGTGATAAAATGAGCATTAAGTGGGCGTTAAGCATGCAAAAAAAGTGGAGGTTCTAGCCCATTGTCTGTGCTGACTTAGTTGACTTCACCAGTTTGAACTCGGTGCCCTCTGGATTAGGACAAGAAGAGACACAAATCTATTAGGAATCACGCTCCTGATTGCGATTCACTGACCCTCTACTGGAAAGTATTTTGCTCTGTAGCAACCACATCACATGACTACTGGAGCATTTTGTAGCACAGTAGCTTGCGATGTTGGATGAAGACAGAATTAGGCTCCATAATCAAATAGCCTGCTGGTCAAACTCACACATGACAACTAGCCACTTGGGTGAGGTACAGATGGCCTTGAATCCATATGCCAACACGTCAGGGTTTTCAGGGGAGGGAGGAAATGGAAGAACATTGAAAAAAATATTATCTGAAGAAACTTGAAACAAAGAATTTGTCAGACAGGTCAGAAATATTGCAGAAACAAAATACTGTCATCTTCAATCAGGAACTCAGCACTCCAGTGGTACTTTCTCGTACAGGATACTTCTTTGGAAGCTGTTAGTAATCTTTATCATATGAGTGAAGGAGACAGAATCAGAAGTTATACAAACCATTTCTCGAGTGGAATAATATTCATTCTCAACACTTTTCTATGAAACATCTATTTATATGAGATCTCCATTTCTGTTTTATGATAAAAAGTAAACAGTAAGCAATGACATTTTTTTCAGATATAGCGATAATTTTTCTCCTGTGGAGTGCAACAATACCATAGCATCCCAGAACGCACAACAGTAGGCAGCAATGGTGCACATCGCAAAGTAGGTTTGGACAAAGAAATCCTCCTTGTTCCATTTGAATTGTTCCTTTCAGAATACCAACTCTACCACCTTCCTGTTATAACATTAAGTATTTGGTGGTGGTACATCGTAGTTCTGCTACATCCTAGAAAAACATAACATAAAACATAACAACTAGTTGGTCAATAGTTACTGTGCGTGTATGTCATCTGGATAAGAGAAAATGGTCGAGAATCTGGTCATCAATTTTATGTTGGTGTGTTTTATAATGTTGCCATAGTAGATCATTAAAGCTATCCTGGCTTTATGAAGGACTTTTAAAAGGCATAGTGACAGATAGAGCACTCACGGCGCTATTTTTGGAAAAGCATTTCTTACAACATTAAACAAAATAGCAAGTTGTTTGTTTTAATAAACACAATGGCCCTGATATTTACAGGGAGGGTGTGGGTGAGGAAAGCTATCATGTGGCTAATGGAGTGATTTGGGAAAGCGGAGTTCCATTTCATGGGACACTGGCACCAGTATTGGCACAAGAAGGAGCTGTACCACTGGGATGGGCTTCACCTGAACCGGCCTGGGTCCAAGATCCGAGCTGAAAGGATAAATAGGGCTGTAGAAAGGACTTTAAAGGGGTGGCGGAGGGCAGGGCTCAGGCAAAAATAAAAATAAAAATAGCCTAAAGATTAAAAGAAGGATGAGAGCAAACCCCAGGTCATTAATAGTGTTAAAGGTAATATAAGTACCTCAGGTTCAGAAACAATGTAGGAAATAATAACAAAATAACTGATCAAGGATAAAAACAAGGGGACCGAACTTGGTGAAGGCCAAGTCCCGCCCCAGTGCCGCCCAGAAGTCTGCCGATGGCCGCCGAGAGACCGGGCGGCACTTTGGGCTGAAAATTGACAAAAAATAATTTAAAAGTTGGGCTGGCGGCAAACGAGTGACGTACGCTGGGCGGGAGCGGATGGGAGCTCCAATCTCGGCGGCAAAGGCTCTTGCCATCGAACTGGCGCCGAGGATGGAGTCGGGCTCATGGAGGGCAGCCCGTTAAGGTTTGAAAAAAAAAATTATTAAAAAGTTCACAAACCTTTTTTTTTAAACTTACCTTGGGGGTTAGACCAGCATCCTGGCAGTCCTCCCCGCTGTTGGCGCTGACTCCCACCGACTTCCGTCCACACCAATTTGGCATCTCAGCGGGCGGGAGGTCACTTGCGCCACTTGGCCGTCCGCTGATGTCAGCGGGTGGTTCCCGGCGGTTTTCCCCTCCCGCCTGCTCCAGCCCAAGTGCAAACTGGCACTGGGCGCAACCCAGAGAGGAAGGTCATTGGATCTCGGCGGCAGTCGGCAGCAGTGGGCGGTAAGGCCATCAATTTTGGCCCCAAGAAATGTGATAAGTTAAAATATGTGCTATAAACAAACATGAAGATGTAAGGGTAGGACAGGGTCCATTGCTCAATTAAAAGTGCTATACACCAATGCACATGGCATAAGAAATAAAGCAAAGGAGTTAGAAGTGGAAATTCTGCTAAAAGACTATGACGTAGTGCCCATCACTGAGACCTGCCTGTATTCAAGGCATAACTGGGAAATGAATATTCCAGGTTATATGGCCTTTAGAAAGGACAGGGAAATTGGAAAAGGAGGAATAGTTGTAATATTGACAAGGGATACTATTACAGCATTAGAAAGAGGGGGGCGGGGGGCGCGCAAAATTCAGTGCCGCTGAAAAGTTGGTGCTCCCCCCACCTTTTTGGGGCTATTCACACCAAAATGTTTTCATGGCTGGCTACTCCATATTCAGCTCCAAAAGTGAACAAATGGGTTCCAGCGCTAATGAACCCTTCCAAAGTGGATTTTTCAATGGTGTGACTGTCTTCATTTGAGCGTTATCACCACTAAGAAATTCAGCATGCAGTTAAGGGTTTCTGACAAGCCAGCTGCCAGCCAGGGTTTGCAGCAAGGCCCTGAAGGGGTAAAGAGTTTGGAAGGAGTTTACAAGGATGGCTGGTGTAAGCGGTGCAAGGAGAGCCAACAGGTTCACTGATATGGAGCTGGAGACACTGATGGACGGTGTCAAGGACAGAAGAGGAATACTGTTCCTGACGTGGGGAGACCTGGCTGACCGCCAGTACACAATGCATGGAGGGAGATTGCAGGGGAGGTGTCAGGCACCTCTATATATGTGAGGACAGGCCCTTCCAGGATGGCGATGGGTCGACGCCTCCTCGCTCTGGGGCGACGGGATCCTCCTCCTCCTCCTCCTCAGGTGGTACTGCTGGCTCGACCTCCAATGGCTGTCCCCTCATAATGGCCAGGTTGTGCAGCATGCAGCAGACCATGACGATTATGGAGACCCATTGAGAAGAATACTTCAAGGTGCCACCAGAGTGGTCCAGGCACAGGAATCTCTGCTTAAGGATGCCCATGCACTACTCGATAATGCACCTGGTGGCACAATGAGCATCATTGTATGCCTGCTCTGGTGCTGTCCTGGGGTTCTGCAGTGGAGTGAGTGTTGTGTATCTGTAAAGCATGCACTCCCATGTTCCGCCACCAGGGAGCTCATCCCCTGAAGTCCCAAGAGATCCCAGCATCCCTTGGGAGCACTGTGTATAAGCCGGCCCCGAAGGCCTGTTTCTCACCCTGGAGTGTCTTATTAAAGACTGAGGTCACTGTTTCTTTAACCTCCCTGTGCGCAGCCTCATCTGTGTTAGGAACACAATAATTGGCGACGAGAATATGAATCCAATGCAAAGATGCAGGAAACTGTGGGCATCCTGGAGAAGTTCTCGGAGGGTGAGGACTGGGAAGTCTATGTCGAATGGTTAGACCAGTACTTTGTAGCCAACGAGCTGAACAGAGAAGGAAGCACTGCAAAAAGGAGAGCGGTCCTCCTCACAGTCTGCGGGGCACCGACCTACAGCCTCATGAAGAATCTTCTGGCTCTGGTGAAACCCAAAGATAAGTCATATGAGGAGCTGTGTACACTGGTTCAGGAGCATCTTAACCCGGGGGAGAGCGTGCTGATGGCGAGGTATCGGTTCGACATGTGCCAGCGATCCGAAGGTCAGGAAGTGGCGAGCTACGTCGCCGAGCTAAGGCGACTTGAAGGACAATGTGGCTACTTGGAGCAAATGCTCAGAGACTTTTTTGTACTGGGCATTGGCTACGAGACCATCCTACGAAAACTTTTGACTGTAGAGACACCGACCCTCAGTAAGGCCATTGTGATAGCACAGGCGTTTATGTCCACCAGTGATAACACCAAACAAATCTCTCAGCACACAAGTGCTAGCAATGTTCATAAATTAACTGGAACTGTGTTTGTGAGCAGAAATGTACAGGGCAGAACCCCCGAGTCTGCAATGGCCAGCAGGCCTCAGGTGACCCAGATGACTCAGAGTCCCCAACAAAGGATGAATGCAAGGCAATTCACACCTTGTTGGCGTTGTGGAGGCTTGCATTCAGCCTATTCATGCCACTTCAAAGGATATGTTTGCAAGAGCTGTGGAGCAATGGGGCACCTCCAACGAGCTGCAAGCTCTGCAAAACCTGCTAACCACCACGTGGCAGAGGAAGATCGGTCCATGGTGGATTAAAGCAATTTCGAGCCTCAGAGAGAGGAGGCACATGCTGAAGTACACGGGGTGCACACATTTTCGATGAAATGTCCACCTATAATGCTAAACATAAAATCGAATGGCTTACCTGTAGCCATGGAACTGGACACTGGCACTAGCCAATCCATCATGAGTAAAAAGATGTTTGAGAGACTGTGGTGCAACAAGGCATTCAGACCAGCCCTGAGCCCCATCCACACGAAACTGAGAATGTACACCAAAGAGCTTATCACTGTCCTGGGCAGCGCCATGGTCAAAGTCACCTACGAGGGCACGGTGCATGAACTGCCACTCTGGATTGTCCCGGGCGATGGCCCCATACTGCTTGGAAGGAGCTGGCTGGGAAAATCCGCTGGAACTGGTATGACATCCGAGCGCTATCACATGTCGATGAGGCCTCATGTACCTAGGTTCTTAACAAATTTCCTTCCCTTTTTGAGCCAGGTATTGGAATCTTTTCCGGGGTGAAGGTGCGGATCCACTTGGTCCCATAAGCACAACCCATTCACCACAAGGCGCGAGCGGTACCTCACATGATGAGGGAGAGAGTGGAAATCGAGCTGGACAGGCTGCAAAGCGAGGGCATCATCTCCCCAGTGGAATTCAGCGAGTGGGCCAGCCCGACTGTTCCAGTACTCAAAAATGATGGCACGGTCAGGATTTGCGGCGATTATAAAGTAACTATTAATCGTTTCTCACTACAGGACCAATACCCGCTACCTAAGGCAGACGACCTATTTGTGACGCTGGCAGGAGGCAAGACGTTCACCAAGCTCGACCTGACTTCGGCCTACATGACCCAGGAGCAGGAGGAGTATTCGAAGGGCCTCAGCTGCATCAGCATGCACAACGGACTGTTCATCTACAACAGATGCCCGTTTGAATTCGGTCGGCTGCAGCGATCTTCCAGAGAAACATGGAGAGCCTACTCAAGTGGAATTCTCTGCCCAAGGAAGCAGTTGAGGCTAGCTCATTGAATGTGTTCAAGTCACAGATAGATAGATTTTTAACCAAAAAGGGAATTAAGGGTTACGGGGAGAGGGCGGGTAAGTGGAGCTGAGTCCACGGCCAGATCAGCCATGATCTTATTGAATGTCGGAGCAGGCTCGAGGGGCTAGATGGCCTACTCCTGTTCCTAATTCTTATGTTCTTATTAAGTCAGTACCACACACGGTGGTCTTTCAGGACGACATATTGGTCACGGGTTGGGACACCGCCTAGCACCTACAAAACCGGGAGGGGGTCCTCCAGCGGCTGGATCGCTTAGGGCTGCGGCTGAAGAGGTCGAAATGCGTCTTCATGGCAACAGAAGTGGAGTTTTTAGGGAGAAAGATCACGGCAGACGGCATTCGGCCCACAGACGCCAAGACAGAGGCTATCAGGAACGCGCCCAGGCCACAGAACGTCACGAAGCTGCGGTCGTACCTGGGACTCCTCAACTATTTTGGTAACTTCCTACCGGGGTTAAGCACCCTTTTAGAGCCCCTACATGTGTTATTGCGCAAAGGTGAGAACTGAGTATGGGGAAAAAACCAAATAATTGCTTTTGAGAAAGCCAGAAACATTTTATGCTCCAACAAGCTGCTTGTATTGTATAACCCGTGTAAAAGACTTGTGCTAGCATGTGACGAGTCATCGTACGGAGTCGGGTGTGTATTACAACAAGCTAACGCTGCGGGGAAGTTGCAACCTGTTGCCTATGCTTCCAGGAGCTTGTCTAAGGCCGAGAGGGCCTACAGCATGATTGAGAAAGAGGCATTAGCGTGTGTGTTCGTGGTAAAGAAAATGCATCAGTACCTGTTTGGCCTCAACTTTGAGCTGGAAACTGATCACAAGCCCCTCACATCCCTGTTCGCTGAAAACAAGGGGATAAATACTAATGCCTCAGCCCGCATACAAAGCTGGGCACTCGCGCTATCAGCGTATAACTATACCATCCGCCACAGGCCAGACACCGAGAACTGTGCGGATGCTCTCAGTCGGCTACCATTACCCACCATGGGGGTGGAAATGGCGCAGCCTGCAAATTTGTTGATGGTGGCGCAGCCCGCAGACTTGTTGATGGTCATGGAAGCATTTGGAAATGATAAATCACCTGTCACGGCCCGCCAGATTAGGACTTGGACCAGCCAAGATCCTCTGCTTTCCCTAGTAAAAAACTGTGTACTGCATGGGAGTTGGGCCAGCATCCCAATTGAAATGCAAGAGCCAATCAAGCCGTTCCAGCGGCGAAAGGACGAGCTGTCCATTCAGGCAGACTGTCTGTTGTGGAGTAACCGCGTAGTGCTACCCAAAAAGGGCAGGGAGATGTTCATCTCGGATCTCCACAGCACACACCCGGGTATAGTAATGATGAAAGCGATAGCCAGATCCCACGTGTAGTGGCCTGGTATCGACTCTGACTTAGAGTCCTGTGTACGGCAATGCAGCGTATGTGCTCAGTTGAGCAACGCGCCCAGAGAGGCACCACTAAGTTTGTGGTCCTGGCCCTCCAGACCATGGTCGAGGATCCATGTCGACTATATGGGCCCGTATCTCGGTAAAATGTTCCTGGTGTTGGTGGATGCTTTTTCAAAATGGATTGAATGTGAAATAATGTCGGGAAGCACCGCCACCGCCACCATTGAAAGCCTGAGGGCCATGTTTGCCACCTATGGCCTGCCTGACATACTGGTCAGTGACAACGGGCCATGTTTCACCAGTGCTGAATTGAAAGAATTCATGACCCCCAATGGGATCAAATATGTCATCTCGGCCCCGTTTAAACCAGCCTCCAATGGGCAGGCAGAGTGGGCAGTACAAACCATCAAACAGAGCCTTAAATGAGTCACAGAAGGCTCACTCCAAACCTGCCTGTCCCGAGAACTGCTCAGCTATCGCACGAGACCCCACTCGCTCACAGGGGTGCCCCCGACTGAGCTACTCATGAAAAGGACACTTAAAACCAGACTCTCGCTGGTTCACCCCAACCTGCATGATCAGGTAGAGAGCAGGCGGCAGCAACAAAATGTAAACAATGGTTGCGCCACTGTGTCATGGGAAATTGATCTGAATGACCCTGTGTATGTGCTAAACTATGGACATGGTCCCAAGTGGATCGCAGGCACGGTGATAGCTAAAGAAGGGAGTAGGGTGTTTGTAGTCAAATTAGACAATGGACAAATTTGCAGAAAGCACCTGGACCAAACGAGGTTGCGGTTCACAGACTGCCCTGAATAACCCACAGCAGACACCACCTTTTTCGAGCCCACAACACACACCCAAAGGATCAACGACACCACCCCGGACCAGGAAATCGAACCCATCATACCCAACAGCCCAGCAAGGCTAGGCTCACCTAGCAGCCCTGCAGGGCCAACAACACGCTAGCCCAGCGAGGGCACAGCCAACACACCAGAACAGACATTTGTACTGAGGCGGTCCACCAGGGAAAGAAAGGCTCCCGACCGCCTCACCTTGTAAATAGTTTTCACTTTGACTTTGCGGGGGGGAAGTGATGTTGTGTATCTGTAAAGCATGCACTCCCATGTTCCGCCACCAGGAAGCTCATCCCCTGAAGTCCCAGGAGATCCCAGCATCCCTTGGGAGCACTGTATATAAGCCGGCTACTAAGGCCTGTTACTCACTCTGGAGTGTCTTATTAAAGACTGCGGTCACTGTTACTTTAACCTCCCTGTGTGCAGCCTCATCTGTGTTAGGAACACAATAGTGAAAAGCCAAGTGGATAAGGGATATCCCTTGTCCCCAAGCAGCCAACCGCAATCCTGATTGGGGCCGGTTAAGCCGGCGGGCACACTGGACTGGTGCAGAATGAACGAATCATGGCTGCTGCCTCCCTTGCCAGCTGCCTCTCTGCACGGTGCTGACGGCGATGACTGCTCCTGCATGCCTTCCTGCTTCTGACCAGGTGTACCAGGTGTTGCCCTCCCAACACTCCTCCCCTCTTCAGAGTGAACCCTGCCAAGCAGGTCTCTGCAGCCCTCAGTCAGACTTGAAAGTTGTACAAAAGTATGTGCAAATCTCTGAGTAGCACTCAGCAGGTTTAATGGAGCCAAAACAATTAATAAAACTATAGGTAAAGCTAAATACTGCAGATGATGGAATCTGAAATAAAAACACTAAAAATTAATAAAACTATTTCCCCACCAAAGGGCTCCGATCGCAGCAAAACTCCAGTGGTGTCGCATTCGAGCACTGACTCCAATACCTTGCGGGGGCACTGCCTGCAGGAAGGGGGTACTGAAGTTTCATGTTTAGCCATGAACTCATTGAATGGCGGTGCAGGCTAGAAGGGCTGAATGGCCTGCTCCTACACCTATTTTCTATGTTTCTATGTTTCTATGTCCTACCTTTTTGTCGGTGAATTTCCCTGTCTTGGCCACTTTTCAGCGGCCCGCACTCTGCTGAGCTCATCGCAGAAAATCTTCCTTTACTGCGGCTTCACCGCGCCGTTTCTGGTGGAAGTGCACACCGCTCAAGCCCCCTCTGAGCTGAATATGGCTCGGGGAGGGAAAATCACCCGACTGTGGCGATTTTTTTCAATCGGCTGCCCAAAACCTGCGGTAGCCGTCCCTTCGGGGACGATGAATTTCGGTCCAGGATATCAGTAAGAGTGAGCAGAGAGTAGAAATGCTGGTCCCAATATTGACAGGGATGGGTTGCGGGGGTGGAGTTTCGGAAGGCCAGTTTTCCCCCACCTGGAGTTTTAACTAGTAATTTTATGCTTGTACAATAGGCACAGAAGTGCAGTACATTTGACCTAAAAAATATATACATTTCAGTGGGATGAAGCTGAATTAACAATCACAGAATAGTTGATCTTTCTAGAAATATAATTTTTTCTGAGTTTTAAGGGAACTTCACTCTGCTTGTGGTGTATACAGCAGAGTCATTATGCTTCATCCCAACATGCATCTAGCTCCAACATGGTTCCATTGAAACAGTTAAAGAAAGACTTACATTTATTCAGCATTTTATTACGTTGCTCAGAAATGTCTCAAAGCGTTTCATGTGCAATGAAATATTTTAAAATGCCTTAACTATTTTTAAGTTGGCAAACCTAAAAGCCATTTTCCTCACAATAAAATCCCACAAACATCAATGGAATGGATGACTAGTAAACCTGTTTTTAGTGGTTAAGGAAGAAATGTTGGAAAATATAGTGGCAGAACTCCCTGCTCTTCTTTGAATACGGAGATCTGATCGTAACAAACGTGGATTTCCGAACAGGCAGGCCGGGCCTTGGCTTAATGCCTCTGGCATCATTGGAGTATGTTCTGTGCCTCTACAGAATACCTGCTGAACAGTTTATCAAATATTACTTTTGAACAAAGAAGACAAATAATCATCTGCGTAACCAAGGATTAATCACAGAAAATGTTGAAATAAATTGGCCTACAGCTGAACCAATTTTAGCAAATATACTTGCTCAATAAATACATATATACAATACTAAAGCACACATTTTACAAAATATAAAATAAAAGCAAAAATTCTGCAAATGCACAGCTGGTCAATCAGCTTCTGAAAGAGGAAGATAGGTTAATGTTTCCGATGGAACCCTTCATCAGAAAGTATATTTTGTTTCACTAATATGGTTAAATTTCAGATATATTTTGAGTTAAAAACACAACACTGAATTACAAATTGAAGTATACTGCTTTAAGATTCATCTTGTTCTTTACATTGTGGAGCCAGGACAAAGGGCTTGGGATCAATCAATACTACTGTAAATGCTTTGAAGTGAGAAGATGGTTTTAAGCTTGCATGTATGGTTTCAATATATGTTTGTAATATAAAACAGATATTCTCAGTTGAATAATTCCAGGGTTTCCTGGCTGTATTCCAAAAACTTCAAAGTATTGTTATCAGCAAATTATCGCTGCTATATTAGCAGAACAGGGCGATGTTCTGAGGAAATGTCAGTTTAAAATCTCAGTTTCCTCTCATTTTCGTGTGAAGGGGGCAAATTAACACTGGCTCAGTGCAGATGTGAGCATTTTTCCACAGCCCTAATGAAAGAATTCTGTTCGACCAAAACGCCAGAGTTCTGTCACATTATGTTAACATTGTAGTTGATGCAGGCAAAACTGGTGACTAAAGTAAGATTGTTTCACTCCCCAATTTTTGTATCTTAAAGGACAAAGTACTTTATACAAGAGCTATAATCAATCTTTTGTATTTATAAAGTTTATTCCATAAGTACATCCTGTTATAAGTCTAATTTTTGAAACTGTTTACCTTTCCTTTCTGTGGGAACCATCTCTGTTTAATAGAAACGATCCTTTTTATTCACAATGCTTATGTAACCCTTAAATATATTGGCAGCCACAATTTCAGTTTTTATCATTCTTAATTTGTTGAACTGGCCAATTGTCAGGAATAATTGGCACCTCTTTAATACCAGAAATGAATCATTCTAAATGCCAGTAAATGACTCTGTTATTCCAAATACAAATCTGTGGTTTACTAACTAGATTTGTTTTTGTTTAACAGCATTCTATAAATGCATGTGTACAACACAAATGAATAGCTAATATGGTGAAAATTCAGCTTTGATGGATTGCTTAAGAGGTGAAGCATAATAATCACTTTCTCACGCAGTTATCTCCTATTATGTTTTATAAATCCTGGATTACTAATACTTGTAGATTCTATGGTGACTTAATGTGTCTCAGCTATTTGCCACTGTTGCGCTGCACACTGTTAAGAAAGGGAACAGATAATGATGGATTAACACAATGGAAACCCTTTTTCCTATATAAACTGCTGGAAACAAAAGTATTTTTTTAATCATAGGAAGGTTTTCAAATGGAAATAAGTTGTTCCAGTAAGCGGACAATAGATCAGCAACTGCATACAGCAAACACATTCCACCAACCAGATGTGGAGATTAAAGGTTAGTTTATATAATAAATTTGGAGGTGGAAAAACTGATTCAGTTTTGTATACACATAAAAGTAAAACATTTTTAAAATGGCCCTTTTCCAGTCTCATGTTGGTGTCAGCACATCAAAAAGACTTTGGGGTTGAAATTGCCCCTTTTTGCGATGCCAGTTAGTGCCTCCGAGGGGCGCTAATGGGGTGAAAAACACTTTTTCCCCTGGAGGGGCGGGGAGGGTGAGTTTGCTCCCGGCTCCTGGGAAATTGCCCGGGAGTTAATGGAGGCGCTGCCACAGTAGCGCGCCGGACCGGCGCACGACCGCGATGACCTAATCGGCGTGCATGGTGACCCCTTGTCACAGTGTGCCGACCCCTTCCCGTCCCGCAGCAGATATTGCACTGTGACCCACAAGGTTGGCATTAATGGTGTCAGCGCCAGCCTCGCGCGTCGCGAACCGGGCTGAAATCCGCTTGTGGCACGGAAGTTAAAGTGGAGGTAGCGAGCATCCCGCGCCGCTATCTTAGCAGTTTTGTCGACTCACCAGTCAGCTCCAATTCTTGTCCCCCCACATGGTCCGAGCCGCCATCGTGCAGCCTGGCACTTCGCTTTGTGTGCCGGACTGCAGCCCTGGTACCAAGCTACCCTGGTGTCCTAGTGAAGGCTATCAGAGGCCGTGCAGGGTGCACAGCGGCCCTCCTCTTTAAGCAAAGGGGAGGGGCACTGAAACATGTCAGCGTTATGCGGAGCATCCGTGTAACGCTGCCGATTGCGTCCCTTTAGTGCCGCTGGACCCGCTCTAAGAGGAAGTGGAGCACGCGAGATTGCACAAGATTGCGCTCCGCTTCCTCTGAGGGGCAGTAAAGCCAATTCCGCGGCTGTGGTGGGACGTCTGTGCCGGGCGCAGAAAGTGCTGCTCCGAGCACGTTACCGCCCCCTATCGGGGTGCAGGGCAATTTCTCCCCTCTTATATTTTGATCAATTTTGTATTCCAGAACCTAAAAGCTCCAATGATAATGGAATTTTTAAGTAATGGCTGGGATTGCCGTGAGGTTCAGAAATAACAAAGTTCTTTTATCAGCAGAAAAGTTTTGTGTTCACTGCACTTTTTATTGCCATCTTTTAATCCTGTATATAAACTGATTGTAAACCTGTGGAATTCTCTGCCCCAGAGAGCTGTGGAGGCTGGGTCATTGAATAAATTTAAGGCGGAGATAGAGAGATTTTTGATAAGGGAATAAAGGGTTATGGGGAGTGGGCAGGGAAGTAGAGCTGAGTCCATGATCAGATCAGCCATGATCTTATTAAATGGCGCAGCAGGCTCGAGGGGCCAAATGGCCTACTACTGCTCCTATTTCTTATGTTCTTATGTTATTATAAATCATAAGGTCTTGGAGCTTCAACCAGAATAAAGCCACTTTCATCTCCATGATCAAGCTTTATCGAATAATGTTTCAAACCATGGCTAAGTGAGTGGGCAAAAATTTGGCAGATGGAGTATAATGTTGAAAGTGTGAGGTCATGCACTTTGGCAGAAAAATCAAAGAGCAAGTTATTATTTAAATGGAGAAAGATTGCAAAGTGCTGCAGTACAGCGGGACCTGGGGTTACTTGTGCATGAAACACAAAAGGATAGTATGTAGGTAGACCAAGTGATCAGGAAGGCCAATGGTATCTTGGCCTTTATTGCAAAGGGGATGGAGTATAAAAGCAGGGAAGTCTTGCTACAGTTATACAGGGTATTGGTGAGGCTACACCTGGAATACTGCATGCAGTTTTGGTTTCCATATTTACAAAAGGATATACTTGCTTTGGAGGCAGTTCAGAGAAGGTTCACAAGGTTGATTCCAGAGATGAAGGGGTTGACTTATGAGGAAAGGTTGAGTAGGTTGGGCCTCTACTCATTGGAATTCAGAAGAATGAGAGGTGATCTTATTGAAACGTATAAGATTATGAGGGGGCTTGACAAGGTGGATGTAAAGAGGATGTTTCCACTGATAGGGTAGACTAGAACTAGAGGATATAATCTTAGAATAAGGGGCCGCCCATTTAAAACTGAGATGAGGAGAAATTTCTTCTCTCAGGGGGTTGTGGATCTGTGGAATTCGTTGCCTCAGAGAGCTGTGGAAGCTGGGACATTGAATAAATTTAAGACAGAAATAGACAGTTTCTTAAACGATAAGAGAATAAGGGGTTATGGAGAGCGGGCAGGGAAGTGGAGCTGAGTCCATGATCAGATCAGCCATGATCGTATTGGATGGCGGAGCAGGCTCGAGGGGCCGTGTGGCCTTCTCCTGCTCCTATTTCTTATGCTCTTATGTACAGGGTCATCTTGTGGTATGGATTCGTGCCAATGCGAGTCTGAGAATCCTACAACTCACATGTCTCAGGACCTGTCAAATCAGCACAATTTGATTACTCACTTCCAGGTCTACTCCAGCTGTAATGATGATCCATGTTTCCAATAGTTTAACACCTCATGTTTTGAAGACGAATAACTGCATTCACCTAACTGTATATTACTTATGTCCTGGGATAATTTACCACCGCACATCAGCAAGTCAATTAGATGAATTGATCTGAATATAAAATTAAGAGGAAGATCAGTTGGTATTCAGTATTTTTGGCAAACCTGAAATTCTTATTTGAAGATTATTAATCATGGAGTTATTACCAAACATTTACTAGTTTTACTGCTATTAAAGTATTAATGTGTGAATGGGGCTTGGAAGCTTTAAGTGCCTGACTATGTTCTATATTTGATTCCTATTTTCTGATAGACACTGAAACAGATTTCATGCTGGCTCTGAACCAGTGTTGACCACTGTATTTATACCATGAAAGTACTGAGAAATTGGAAAACTGCATTGCGTTTCTCAGTGTTTATTAGAAGTAATTTTAAAAAACATATCCTGCTCAATCCTGGAATGGGTTCTTTGATCAACATCTATGGTGTCATATTTCAGTCATGTGGTGCTGGGTGAATTTGTCGTCATGGTTTACCTCACAAAAGGTGACCTGAAAAATGGCTCAATTGGAGCAAGTTATGTCCGCACCCCAGCTGTGACAAGACAAATATCTTTCGACTCCCTTTCCTGGCCAAGTGCTACCATGAATTCTAGTGATGCTAATACCATTGGTTGTAGGCCAGTGGGACTAGCTATGGAATATGTAGGACAAGGTTCTTGACACTTTGCTCCAGATCCCACACGCTTGAGATATAAGCCTAGAATTTTATGTTGATGGTATTATCAGACCAATGCTAACTATGTTCATGTGAGATTCCTCTGTACAATATTTTACTAGAAGCATAACCCATTTAACCTAACTTGGTCGATGCCTGGGTTAAAATAAAGATTGTTCAAGTCCAAATCATTTATATATTTCCAAATCATCTATATATATAGAGAGCAAAAATGGACCTAGCACTGACCCTGACATATATCCCTTCCAAACCTTTTCCAAACTGAACAAAAAACATTTAGCCTGGCTGTTTGTTTTTTGTGCACCAATCAAATTTCTATCCATGCTGTTACGCTTTCTCTGATACCACACACCTGGATTTCCTGGCGGGAAAGATGCAGGTGAGGGCGGGTGTGCAGTTAAAGTCACTACTGAGGTCACCCTGCGCCCTTCCTGCACTGTTCCCACTCCCCTCCCCCATCATTCTAATTGATCTGTACTTGGCTGCGCATCAGGTGCCTGTCTCAGGCAAGCAGAATCCTAATTCAAAGGTCAATGTCATGTTCCCATGTCATAAACACCCCCCCTGTATTTTACCTTGAATTCACCTGTTATATATGCATGCTTGTATTGATGTATGATGTCTGTAACACTGAATGTACCTTTACACTGTACACACCTTACCTGTATACCAGAGGGTGCTGCTGCTGGAGACCTATGGGTTACCTGCACACTGCAGGTAACCCAGTATAAAAAAAAACTCACAGCTTGGTGTCCTCACTCGAAGAGCTGCAAATAAATGACTACAATCTACAAAGTTTAAGTACCATACCCTGCCTCTTGGAGTCATTACTAAAGGTGCCTACATACATTACAACTGGCGACGAGGTCACGAACTACATGCTCAGCATGTCGAATCTCAGCAACTTTCAGCAATTTACCGATGTGGAAGATTGGGATGCTTTTGTAAAAAGATTGGAACATTTCTTCATAGCCAACGACCTGGATGGGGACACACCGGCTACATCATCGAACAAGCGCAGGGCCATCCTGCTTAGCAGTTGTGGGCCCACCGTCTCATCAGGGACTTGCTAGCCCCAGAGAAGACAATCACCAAGAGCTATGAAGAACTTGTAAAACTTATACAGGAGCAACTATAGCCAAAAGAAAGCATCCTCACAGCCAGGCACCAGTTCTACACTTACCGGTGACCCGAAGGCCAAGAAATTACTAAGTATGCTGCACATTTAAGAAGACTGGCTGCACCGCTTGATTTTGGAGACCACCTTAATGAAGCCCTAAGGGACATATTTGTCATCAGAATCGGCCACAAGGGCCTCCTACACAAATTGCTCTCTGTCGACATCACAGTCAACCTGCAGAAAGCAATTCTAGTGAGCCAGACCTACGTGGCTTCGGCCGGCGACTCCAGGCGAATACTGACCTAGGACTCTAAACCGGCGAACGCAGTGCATCCCATGGATACTTCTAAAAGCAGAAATGCTGCCCCGAGTACGGCAAACCTGAGTCCGTCACATGGGGCAAACCAGATGGCCCCGTGCTGGCACTGTGGAGGAAACCACAGGGCCCACCAGTGCCGCTACAAAGACTATACATGCAAAGGCTGCAAAGAGAAAGTGCACCTTCAAAGAATGTGCAGAAAAAGCTTTATTCACCGCATCTCTGATGAGTTGGCTGATCACTGGGACTCCGACACAGATGAAGGTGAAGCTGCTCGACCCCTGGAAGAAGAGTATGGAATTTATACCTGCTCCACCGAAAGTTCTCCGTGGACAATGGACGTAGACATCGACGGGGTCCCAGTTTTTATGGAGATTGACACAGGGGTGAGCTAGTCGCTCATGAGCCAAACGACCTTTGAAAAAATTTGTATAAATCCCGCCAATCGACCAAAACTGCATCTGTCCAAGCGAAGCTGCTCACCTACACGAAAGGTAAAATTCTGGTTGTTGGCAGCATGGACGTTCAGGTTTCCCAGGGCAGCATGTTGAATAAACTTCTCCTGTGGATTGTAGCCGGTGCTGATCCCACGCTGCTGGGGAGGAATTGGATGAAGTCGGTCGAAGTGGCGACGGCCACCGGGCTCTAGCAATCGACAGCAAACATGGATCCATCGCTGCATCCAGAGATCCTACCGTCCAGCTCGACTGCATAGCGGCGACTCCACAACATCGCAGCGAAATCACCAGGACCGAAAACCCAAACTCCACCTTCCGGGCCAGGGCAGGACTCCAAGAGGTGAACATCATCGAAAGAAGTGGGTTCCCGAGGCCCATGGCTGAACCTGAGGAAGAAATGACCACAGCCTACCTGGAGGAGAGCCAGAAGATGGTGGCCACACCACGAGGAGAAGAACCTACAATCGAAATGGCTGCAGCCAGACCACGAGGGACAGCGTTGGAGGAGCGACACGTGGCACCGAGCAGCCAATCGGATTGAAAGGCTCCCTTAAAGGAGACCGGTAACCAAAAAATTTTAAAGGGACAGTTTCAACTTAATGATGACAAGGACTTTAAAGCTAAAGATGCAGTAAAAGGGTGCAAGTATGATAATGTAACCATGATTTGTGATGCTGGTGTAACTAATGTGACAAATGAAATGAATGCTTGTGTAAGTAAGGTTTAGAACAAACTTGTTATGTTTGATGATTATGACAGAGAGTTTGAAATGCCTAATGTAACCATGTTTGGTGAGACCATGACATCAAAAAGTGATGCAAATGCTGTAATTTATAATGTAAAGGCAGTCAATAATGTAGGCTCGACTATGTGTGATCAGAGCCAAGGTGTCATGTATACAGGTAAGACACTGCTAAAGGACACTGGGTTCTACAGGGACCATGCAAATGCTAGAGGAATCCCCCTGTGGGAGACCCCCAGGTCCAGCTGGCTACCTGACCATGTAGCCTGGACCTTTGGAACACATGTGATTCCCCTGGAAGGGCCCACACACACCCAGTGGGAGCAGACCCACTACAGGAACAGTGGTCAATGGGCAGCACAGCTACCACCACTGGCAACCTACCCCAAACCAGGGCCAACACCATGGCCACCAGGGCCAACACCAGGAGCGTGAGGCCAATACCCTCCAGCTTCCCTGGCAAACCCTGGGATGACCAGACTCTCATCCCTATTGGAGGACAAGGAGCCCACCCAGTCCTGTGGCCCTGCCCTACACCACACAATTACCCACATCACAGAGTATGCACCCTATCCACTGCTGCTATGGCTACCCTCCTGAGGGATCCCACAACAGGACATCCACATGGTCTGTGTGTGAGGGGGGGGGGGGAACGGACGTATGAGGCCAGCTTCAAGTACAGGAATCACACCTGGCACTTACACAACCCTCACCACAGCCTCCCATAGCCCACTACTGATCACCACACTGTACACACCTTACCTGTACACCAGAGGGTGCTGCTGCTGGAGACCTAAGGGTTACCTGCACACGACAGGTAACCCAGTATATAAGGAAGCTCACAGCTTGGTGTCCTCACTCGAGGAGCTGCAAATAAAGGACTATGGTCTACACAGTTTAAGTACCATACCCTGCCTCGTGGAGTCATTACTAAAGGTGCCTACATACATTACATTGCCGATGTTCCGCCCACTCTTGGACCTGCCAGCAAGACCTAGCTGGATTGGTGCCTGGGAGATCCTGAAGTTGTATGAGGGGTGCTCTCAGCTGAAGCTCACTGGATTACAGGATCTTTTGCTGTCTGGATTGCAAGGCGTGTTTCCAGCTACCAGATTGTGAATGCTACACTTTTACAACATTTTACTCGGGTGTCTCTTATTCTGGGAACCATTCTTGCGTCTTTCATTTCAATGGAGGAAGACTTGGAGGAGGAGGAGCAACAGTAGCCTCAGCAACTGCCACCACCACCACCACCAGCTGGGCATCTCAGAATACATCAGATGAAGGGGGCTGTGCACAGAGTCTACAGGCCTAACTGAGAAGCAATGCAGCAGGAGGCTGTGCTGCTCCAGACAGGCTGTCGCAGACCTCTGTAACCTTCTGCAGCATGGCCTGCTGCCTGTTGGGGCAAGGTAGGGGGGCAGGGAATGCGTGCCTTGCAATGTGGTCCTCAAAGTCACCACAGCCCTGAATTTTTACGTCGCTGGATTCTTTCAGTCTCCAACAGGGAACTATCAGTCGCATCTCGCAGTCCGCAGTTGACAGCTGCATTAAGCAGGTGACCGATGCCCTATTTTCCAGGGCCAAGCAGTACTTCCTCACCAAACTCAGCAGTCTACAGGATTTATGGCTTTATGGCAATTGCTGGCTTCCTTCGCGTGCAGGACCTGATTGACTGTACACAAGTGGCGATTAGGGCACCGGAATACAAGCCAGCAATATTCGTCAACAGAAAGGGTTTCATTTTATCAGTGTACAGATACCGTCTTCTCCCTGTGGCTGAAGAGCTCCTCTCAGATGGGGATTCCATCCACTACGGGGTACAACGGACATGATCTTCATGGTGCAATAACTGCAAGAGAAATGCAGGGAACAGCACCAACCCTTGTACATGGCCTTCTTTGACCTTACAAAGGCCTTTGACACCGTTAACCGCGAGGGACTATGGAGTATCCTCCTCCGTTTCGGCTGCCCCCAAAAGTTTGTCGCCATCCTCCGCCTGCTCCACGAAGTCATACAAGCTGTGATCCTGACCAATGGATCCACCACAGACCCAATCCACATCCGGACTGGGGTCAAGTAGGACGGCGTCATCGCACCAACCCTCTTCTCAATCTTCCTCGCTGCAATGCTCCATCTCACGCTGAACAAGTTCCCCGCTGGAGTGGAACTAAACTATGGAACCTGTGGTGTCCTTACACACTACTATAAATTTACACGAGGCACATTCTGCAGACAAGGTCACTCTGTGACCTGAACCTTTATTCACAGGACCAAGAAGTGATGACCCTGCGTGGGACCTCCCTTTATATACCTGGATGATCAGGTGAGGAGTGTCTCCCATAAGTTCACCCCCTGTGGTCAAGGTGTGCATTTCTTAGGTGTATACAGTATGCAGTGTTGTTACGAAGGTTACAGTTATATGAAGGTTACATACATGACATCACCTCCCCCCCAACATCTTATGGGGTCAAAGATTAAGTCTTTCAGGTGATCGACGCTCTCTCGTTGAGCGTCGCAGTTGGGACTCTGGTGGTTGAGCCTTGGCATGTGTCTCTGTCCTCTGTGGTGACTCCGGCCTGTCCGGGCTGGCCGCAGGGACTGTGCATGCTGTTGAAGGTTCTTGTTGCTCGTTCACTGGCGGTGGTGTGGGCAACATCTCATGATCTTCCTCAGGTTCCTCAGTGTCCATGCTGAACTTTTTTTTACTTGGTCCAGATGCTTGCGACATATCTGTCCATTGTTAAGTCTGACCACTATGACCCTATTCCTTTCTTTGCCAATTACAGTACCCTCAAGCCATTTGGTCCCCAAAGCGAGATTAGGAACAAATACAGGGTCATCGATTTCTATACATCTCCCCTTTGAGTTATGGTCATGGCACTCATTTTGGGACTGGCGCTTGCCCTCAACAATGTCTGACTGGACAGGATGAATGAGGGACAGCCGAGTTTTAAGTGTATGTTTCATGAGTAGTTCTGCGGGCGGGACTCCTGTGAGCGAATGCGGTCGGGACCTATAGGCCAGCAGGAGGCGCGATAGGCAGCATTGAAGGGAGGGTCCTTGAATCCGGAGCATGCCCTGTTTTATGATTTGGACCGCACGTTCCGCCTACCCATTGGAAGCTGGCTTGAACGGTGCCGTCCTGACATGTTTGATGCCATTACCCGACATGAACTCCCGGAATTCATAGCTAGTGAAACACGGGCCGTTGTCGCTAACCAGGATGTCCGGCAAGCCGTGGGTCGCAAAGACCGCACGCAGACTCTCCACAGTGGTGGATGTCGTGCACGAATTCAAAATGATGCACTCGATCCATTTCGAGTACGCATCAACAACAATGAGGAACATTTTTCCCATGAACGGGCCCACATAGTCTACGTGAATACGTGACCATAGCCTGGTGGGCTAGGGCCACGGGCTGAGTGGGGCCTCCCTGAGGGCATTGCCCAGCTGGGCACACGTCGTGCACCTGCGAACACAGTGTTCCAGGTCTGAGTCAATTCCCGGCCACCATACATGTGAACGGGCAATGGCCTTCATTAGCAAGATGCCTGGGTGCTCGCTGTGGAGTTCCCTGATGAATGCTTCCCTTCCTTCTGGGGCATGACTACCTGGCTGCCCCATAGTAGGCAGTCGGCTTAGATGGAGAGCTCATTCACCCGTCTGTTAAACGGTCTGACCTCCTCGGGGCATGCTCCGTGTGCGGGCGCCCAATCCCCAGTCAGGACACATTTCTTAATCAAGGATAGGAGGGGATCTCTGTTGGTCCAGATTTTGATCTGGCGGGCTCTGATGGGGAAGCCTGCACTGTCAAAGGCTTCAACGGCCATGACCATCTCAGTGCTTTGCTCCGCTGCCCCCTCAGTGGTGGCCAGTGGAAGCCTGCTGAGCACATTAGCGCAATTTTCGGTGCCTGGCCGATGCCATATGGTGTAGTCATACGCAGCTAGCATGAGAGCCCATCGCTGTATGCGAGCTGACGCATTGGCATTGACCGCTTTGCTGTCTGACAACAGGGATGTTAACGGCTTGCGGTCCATTTCTAACTCGAACCTTCTGCCAAAAAGGTACTGGTGCATCTTTTTCACCCCGTAGACACATCCGAGTGCTTCTTTTTCAACCATCCTATATCCCCGAGTGCTTCCTTTTCAACCATCCTATATCCCTGTTCTGCTTGTGAGAGCGACCTGGAGGCATAAGCCACAGGTTGGAGTTGGCCCTCATTATTACTCTGCTGCAACACGCACCCAACCCCATAGGATGATGTATCACATGTCAAAAACAATTTCTTACAGGGGTTGTACAGAGTCAACAGCTTATTAGAACAAAGCAGGTTCCGTGCCCGATTGAAAGCCCGTTCCTGACAGTCCCCCAAAACCAATCGCAACCCTTACGCAGGAGCACGTGTGGCGGCTCCAACAATGTACTTAAGTTCGCCAGAAAGTTCCCGAAATAGTTCAAGAGTCCCAGAAATGAACACAACTCCGATGTGTTGCCGGACCTGGGCACAAGCCGAATCGCCTCCGTTTTGGATTCGGTAGGCCGGATCCCGTCTGCGGCAACCCTCCTGCCCAAAAACTCGATCTCTGGGGCCAAAAACACACACTTGGACTTCTTTAGTCGCAAGCCTACCTGGTCCAGTCGGCGTAGCACCTCCTCCAGGTTGTGGAGGTGTTCCTCGGTGTCTCGACCTGTGATAAGGGTGTCGTCCTGAAATACGATTGTTCCAGGGATGGATTTGAGCAGGCTTTCCATGTTCCGTTGATGATAGCGGCCGCTGAACGAATGCCAAATGGACACCTGTTGTAGACAAACAGCCCCTTGTGCGTGGTGATGGTGGTCAGTAGCTTGGATTCTTCGGCCAGTTCCTGGGTCATGTAGGCCGAAGTGAGGTCCAGCTTGGTGAACAGCTTGCCACCTGCCAGTGTGGCAAAGAGATCCTCTGCTCTCGGAAGCGGGTATTGGTCTTGTAGTGACACTCGGTTGATAGTGGCCTTGTAGTCGCCACAGATCCTGACCGAGCCATCCGTTTTTAGGACAGGGACTGAATTCAACGGGCAAAATTATGCCCTCTCTTAGCAACCTGTCCAACTCACTCTCAATTTTCTCCCGCATCACATACGGCACAGCTCTGGCTTTGTGGTGCACTGGTCTGGCGTCCGGGGTGATGCATATCACTGCTTTGGTACCTTTGAAAGTCCCGACACCAGGTTGAAATAGTGACTCAAATTTCTGTAGGACCTGTGAGCATGACCTTCGCTCCACAGATGAAATGGCGTGCACATCCCCCCATTTCCAGTTCATCTCAGCTAGCTAGCTCCTCCCCAAAAGCGCGGGACCATTTCCCGGGACAATCCAGAGCGGTAGCCGGTTCTCTGATCCATTATGTGTGACCACCAACATTGCACTGCCTAGCACTGGGATGATCTCTTTGGTGTACATCCGTAGTTGCGTGTCAATGCGTTCTAGTTTGGGTCTGCTAGCTCTGAGTGGCCATAGTTTCTCGAACTGTTGGACACTCATAAGTGACTGGCTGGCCCCTGTGTCCAGCTCCATGTGTACTGGGATGCCGTTTAATAGGACTTTCATCATCATAGGTGGCTTTTTGGTATATGAGCTGTGGATGTTTGCCACATGAACCCGCTGAACTTCAGCGTCCATTGCTTTATCCCAAGCATCAACCTGCCTTGCAGACCCCTCTTCCGGTTCATCTGCCTCGTAAATTAGCCTCGCTGCGGGCTTCCTGCACATTCTGGCTAAATGCCCACTGAAGTTACAATTTCTACAGATAAATTGTTGAAACCTACAGGTTTTTGCAGCATGTCTGCCCCCCACCTCCAGCATGAGCTGAGATTGTTGTGAACAAAAGGGCTGTTACCAGGCATTCCTCTCTGATTGTTTCTTTGATTACTCTTGAGCACTCTGTTAATGGGTGTCAATGGCCCCATCCTGGGACGCATTGTCCACCGTGATGGCGTAAATGTCCGTTCAACCTGCCATTGTCTCTGTTGAGGACCCACTCTAGAGTCTGTTGCTGCCTGCGTGGTGTCGAATTGCCCTTGCCTACCTGCGGGGTTCTGAGTCGCGTTTACAATGTTAACTCCCTGATCCATCGCCACGTTGGAAGCAGAGTTGAGCGCGTATATTGCCATGAAGGTCTGAGTCATCAACGCCGCCACTTCCAAGGTCAAGTCCTTGGTCTCAATTAGCTTTCTGAAAATCCCGGCATGACCAATGCCCTCAATAAAGAAATCCCTTAACATCTCCCCCCTGCAGGCGTCTGTGAACTTCAAGCGCCGAAGGTCCACAACGAAGTCCGGCATGCTCTGTCCTTCCCGATGTCGGTGTGTATAGAATCGGTGTCAGGCCATGTGTATACTGCTCGCCGGTTTGAGATGCTCATCGATCAGTTTGCTGAGCTCTTCAAAGGATTTGTCCGCCGGCTTCTTGGGTGTGAACAGGTCTTTCATCAGCGCGTACATCTTAGGTCCGCAGCTTGTCAATAGATGCGCCCTTCGCTTGTCAGCTGCTGCATCTCCCAGCCAGTCCCTCGTGATAAAGCTCTGCTGGAGCCTCTCAACGAAATTGTCTCAGTCCTCACCAACACAATACCGTTCCTCTGTGCTACCAGTGGCCATTCTCGTGAGTCGTTGATTCCCGTTTCTCGTCGCCAAATGTAATGTCCTTACACACTACTATAAATTCACACGAGGCACATTCTGCAGACAAGGTCACTCTGTGACCTGAACCTTTATTCACAGGACCAAGAAGTGATGACCCTGCATGGGACCTTCCTTTATATACCTGGATGACCAGCTGAGGAGTGTCTCCCACAAGTTCACCCCCTGTGGTCAAGGTGTGCATTTCTTAGGTGTATACAGTATGCAGTGTTGTTATGAAGGTTACAGTTACATGAAGGTTACATACATCACAGAACCAGTGGGAACCTGCTCAACCATTGTCGCCTCCAGGCTAGATCCAAGGCCGTCGCATCCTCTGTCTTCGAACTACAGTATGCAGAGTACGATTGTGTCTGCGCATATTCAGAGGCTGAACTCCAAATCAGCATCTTCACCGAGGCGTATGAAAGCATGGGCTTTACATTAAACATCCATAAGACAAAGGTCCTCCACCAACCTGACCCCGCCACGCAGCACTGCCCCCCCATTCATCAAAATCCACGGCGCGGCCTTGGACAACGTGGACCACTTTCCATACCTCGGGAGCCTACTATCAGCAAGGACAGATATCGACGACGAGGTCCAACATCGCTTCCAGTGTGCCAGCACAGCCTTCGGTCGCCTGAGAAAGAGAGTGTTCAAAGACCAGGTCCTCAAATCTAGCACCAAGCTTATGGTCTACAGGGCTGTAGTAATACCTGCTCTCCTGTATGGCTCAGAGACGTGGACCATATAGAGTAGACACCTCAATTCACTGGAGAAATACCACCAACGATGTCTCTGCAAGATCCTGCAAATCCCTTGGGAGGCTAGACGCACCAACGTCAGTGTTCTCGATCCCGCCAACATCCCCAGCATCGAAGCACTGACCATAATCAACCAGCTCCGTTGGGCGGGCCACATTGTCGCATGCCCAACACAAGACTCCCAAAGCAAGCACTCTATTCGGAACTCCTACACGGCAAGCGATCCCCAGATGGGCAGAGGAATCGTTTCAAGGACACCCTCAAAGCCTCCCTGATAAAGTGCAACATCCCCACTGACACCTGGGAATCCCTGGCCAAAGACTGCCCTAAGTGGAGGAAGAGCTTCCGGGAGGGCGCTGAGCACCTTGAGTATCGTCGCCGAGAGCATGCAGAAAACAAGCACAGGCAGCGGAAGGAGTGTGCGGCAAACCAGGCTCCCCACCCATCCTTTCCTCCAACGACTGTCTGTCCCACCTGTGACAGAGACTGTAATTCCTGTATTGGAGTGTTCAGTCACCTGAGAACTCACTTATAGAGTGAAAACAAGTCTTCCTCGATTTTGAGGGACTGCCTATGATGATGTACAGATAGAATCATAGAATGGTTACAGCGCAGAAGGAGACCATTCAGCCCATCGAGCCCGTGCCATCTCTCTGCAAGAGCGCCTCAGCTAGTTCCACTCCCCGGCCCTTCCGCCGTAGCCCAGAAAATTGTTTTTCTTCGTATGTATCCAATTCTCTTTTGAACGCTACCATTGAGTCTGCCTCCACCACCCTTTCAGGCGGTGCATTCCAAATCCTAACCACTCGCTGCGTGAAAATGTTTTCCCTCATGGCGTCTTTGGTTCTTCAGCCAATCACCTTAAATCTGTGCCCTCTGGTTCTCGACCCTTCTGCCAATGGGATCAGTTTCTCTCGATCTACTCTGTCTAGAACCTTGATGATTTTGAACACCTCTATCACATCTCCTCTTCTGGACAATCACAGGAACAACATCATATAGGTCTGTGCAAGGTACTCATGGAGCTGCCACAATGCTTTTATTCTCAGACACTCCACCGTCCCATGCTAGTCGACCCTGCGAGGAGCATGAAAGGATATCTGCTGGTGGACAAGTGGTACTTGAGCAGCACAAGCACAGGGCACAACCAGAATCTTTATAGAGCACATGATTGGACAGCTCGAGCAGAGATTCAGATGGCCACTTGCGCCATTTCTCTGGGGTGTCCGCTGATCTTCCGCCGAGATTATGGTGGCAGAAATACTGCCCTGTACATTTTAATCAATTTGATGTGTTTGTATATTTTCTCCTTCCTATATGGTGATTAATGTTTGTACCTGTCCTAACCCAGAGAGGATATTGAGATACAAAAGCAAAATACTGCGGTTGCTGGAATCTGAAATAAAAACAGAGAATATTACAGATTAGCTGAATGGTGGTCTGAGAACAAGGCAAAGCACCATGAAGTAAAAACAGAAATTGCTGGAAATACTCAGCAGGTCAGGCAGCATCTGTGGAGAGAGAAACAGAGTTAATGTTTCAGGTCGATGATCCTATGTCAGAAGCATCATGAAGGTTTGACCACAAACTAATGCTCATCTAACTGCTCTACAGTTAACCAGTTTATCCATTGCTCCCTTTTTGAACAAATCGCCACTCTCCAATTCCACAGCAAAACTTGCATATTTAAGGAGGATTAACTTTTTTCGACAGTCTAGTTTGCATGACTGATGACTTATCCACCTTGGGTTAAGAACATAAGAACAGAGCAGGAGTAGGCCATTTGGCCCCTCGAGCCTGCTCCGCAATTCAATAAGATCATGGCTGATCTGATCATGGACTCAGCTCCACTTCCCTGCCCGCTCCTCATAACCCTTTACTCCCTTATTGCTCAAAAATTTGTTTATCTCCGCCTTAAATATATTCAATGACCCAGCCTCCACAGCTCTCTGGGCAGAGAATTCCATAGATTTACAATCCTCTGAGAGAAGAAATTTCTCCTCATCTCAGTTTTAAATGGGCGGCCCCTTATTCTGAGAATAGCTATGTCCCCTAGTTTTAGTTTCCCCGATGAGTGGAAATATCCTCTCTGCATCCACGTTGTCGAGCCCCCTCATGATCTTATATGTTTCAATAAGATCACCTCTCATTCTTCTGAACTCCAATGTGTATAGGCCTAACCTACTCAACCTACTCTCATAAGTCAACCGCCTCATCTCCGGAATCAACCTAGTGAACCTTCTCTGAACTGCCTCCAATGCAAGTATATCCTTCCTTAAATACAGAGACCAAAACTGCACGCAGTACTCCAGGTGTGGCCTTACCAATAACCTGTACAGTTGTAGCAGGACTGCTCTGCTTTTATAGTCTATCTCCCTTGCAATAAAGGTCAACATTCCATTTGCTTTCCTAATTACTTGCTGTACCTGCATATTAACTTTTTTGTGTTTCATGCACAAGGACCTCCAGGTCTCTCTGTACTGCAGCACATTGCAATTTTTCTCCATTTAAATTATAATTTGTTTTTCTATTATTTCTGCCAAAATGGATAAACTCACATTTTCCCACATTATACTCCAAATTTTTGCCCACTCACTTAGCCTGTCTATATCCCTTTGCAGATTTTTTGTGTACTCCTCACAATTTGCTTTCCCACCCAGCTTTGTATCATCAGTAAACTTGGCTACTTCCTTTTTTTATAAAATAAATTCCTTTTCTACAGTCATCTGTAACTATTGTTCCATACCCTCCTTTAGTATACCTACATTCTCACTTTCACTATCATTTGTAAAACCGATGCAAAATATTTAATTAATATTTCCATCATACCTTATTCCTCCAATTGAATGACCTCCTTCATCCATGAATGGTCCTACCCATTGGCTGCTGCATTTCCTACATTACAGCAGTAACAACACTTCAAAAAAAAAGTAATCATTGGCTGCAAAGTGCTTTGCAATGTCCGTTGATCATGAAAGGCGTTATATAAATACAAGCCTTTCTTTCTTTTGGATGAGGAGGTTTACCAACGAAGCAAACAAGGCCCTTGTTAGTGCTGTGGAGAGGAGATGGGCAGACTTACATAGGAGGGATGGAAGTAGACCCCTCCCACCAATCTTTAAGAAGATTTTGAGGGAGATTGCAGAGACGGTCTCTGCCTTCGGCACTGTTCCTCGAACCGGCACAGTGGGTCACAAAAATTTTATCGATCTCACTAGGGTCGTCAGAGCGAGTACCATTTTCATTTAGGCACTCCTTTATTACTAAAATTATAAATCTGACAAACTATTTGTTCTGATGCTGTTGCTGGGTCTCAGCAGATTGTGGATTGCCTCCTAAAATGCATGGCATATAGGTAGGTTTAGTGTTGCACCCTATTTGCCATAAATGATCTTTACACATTATTAAGATTGCTTTCTGAGATCTCATAAGATGTTTCCAAACTTTGCTGTCCTCCTGATGAACCACATGCAACTTCCAAGGCCATTAAACAGAGGACTATATTAATTCATACAGTATGGTCTAAGTGCTTTGGTGGCTATCTGTGTGTGGCACAAGAGAAATGGACCCTCTGGTAACCATTCCCATTTTCATCTTTGCAGGCAAAGAAGTCCCACAAATGCCAGGAGCAGTGGCGGTCAGGCAGCGGTCCGGCTCACACTCTGCCACTCATCGGCCTGGAGGTGCGAGTGGCAGGTCTTATTGGTGTCTCCGGTCGGGCAACTGCTGGTGAGGGCTCTGATCCCCTCTTGCATACTGAGGGTAAGTCCTGCACACTCCCTGGGCTAGGGTTGGGGCAATGTAATGCAGTGTCTGTGGGGTAGGGTTGGGGCAATGTGATGCCGTGTCTGTGGATTACATATAATGGAGTAGCGGCAGTCCTTCAAATGAGTCTGTGTTATGTGACCTTCCTCATGTCACCCTGCCTCTCCCCTGCTGCTAACCATTTGTCTGTTGCTTTCTACTTCCAGATGAGGAGTCGCATCCCTCTTCGCCGATCCACATCAGGCCATCATGTGGGGGGGAGGGGAGGAGGGGGAAGAGGATGATGAGAGCAGTGATGAGCCGACTGTGGGGGGTGGGGGGGGCGGGGACAGATGCACGCCACACCTCTTTTGGCACTAGGAAACATGTCGTCCGAGGATGAAGCTACATTCTTGGGCTTTGACACATCCGAGGCTCCTGGGACTAGTGGCGTGCAGCAATGTACTTCCGGGGTCGAATCCTGTATGCCATCTCTCCGGAGAGTGAGTCGGCAAAGTCGGTCTGCTGACAGACAGGCCGACGTAGAACTGGACATGGTGGGACAGTCGAGGGAGAGCGTCCAGCTCACCCGACAGCTCCTTGATGTCCTGGGTAGGATTCCCGTGAGCATCGAGAAGCTCACTGCGACGATTACGGAGGTCGGGTCGCAGATTATCGGTGCGAGCCGCGAAACCTGCGAGGCCATCAATGCCCACACATTACTGATGGCCTCCACCTGTGACACTGGAGTCCGCAGTGTCATCATCATCATCATAGGCAGTTCCTCGGAGTCGAGGATGTCATAAGAATGTGAATAGCAGAGGATGGTGTCACACCCAGACCCACATCACCTGTGACTGGTGATGCTGAGCAAGAGGCTCGCCAATCAGAAGCCGGGCCTTCCAAACCCCGAGCTTCTCCAGTGCATCCCCAGATGGCATCTCCAATGTCTCTTCCCCCAATACAGCAGGACTCTGGTCGCCTTGCTGCATGAACTCTTGCCACTTTGGGTAGTGTGAGCAGTGTTAAGGTTAAGGTGTTTACCTTAACCATTCCTGTGTAGTGTCTCATTTGCAGAATAAGGGGAGGAATAGTCAACGTGCAGTTCACTCTTCAAGCAAAGCGTTGAATTATGAACTGCCGATGTAAGGCTTTTACAGCAGCAAAATTTCCACGATGCCTCCCTTGTCGTTGTGGTGGTGGCATGGGTTCCTCGCCAGGCTCCTCTTCCTTGTCCTCCTCCTCCTCCTCATGCTCCCCACTTTCCTGAGGTTCTCCTGCAGTCTCCATTGGCAAATCCTGTTCCCCTCATAATGGCTAAGTTGTGTAGCTTGCAGCACACCACAATGAATTCAGAGGCCTGCTGAGGGGAGTATTGCAGGCAGCCTCCAGAGTGGTCCAGGCATCGGAAGCACTGCTTGAGCACTCCAATTGTCTGTTCGACGATGTTGCATGTGGCTGCATGGCTCTCATTATAGCAATGCTCGGCTTCTGTCCGAGGGTACCAGAGGTGGGTCATGAGCCAGGTGGCGAGGCCGTAACCTTTGTCCCCCAACATCCAGTTCTGGCCTTGTGGTTGACACTGGAACAGGCTTGAGACAGCGCTCTCATGCAAGATGAAAGCATCATGGATGCTCTCTGGATATTGGGCATTGACTGCCATGATGCACTGAGTATGATCGCTGACAATCTGTACGTGCATGGAGTGGAATCCCTTTCGGTTTTGGTAAACCTCTGGATTGTGTAAAGGTGCTCGCAGGGTGATGTACGTACAATCAATGGCACCCTGAACCTTGGTGAAGCCAGAAAATCGTCCAAAACCTACAGCCCTCTCATTCTGGGCCCCCTTGGTCACTGGGAAGTTTGAGATCCATCCTGCATGCGTACAGAGTAGTAGTCACCTTGCGAATGCTGCAATGTGTAGCGTGTTGTGATTTGGAGCATATGTCCCCTGCTGATGCCTAAAGTAGCCGGAGGCATAGAAGGCAAGTGCCGCAGTCACCTTCACCTCAATGGGCAGTGCAATCCTGTTGCTGCTGGTAGGTTGTAGTTCTGCCTGTATGAGCTGGCATATCTCTGTCAGCACTTCTTTCTGGAAGCGCAGCCATCTAATGCACTGTGCGTCAGAGAGCTGCAGGTATGAGCAAAGTTCCCTGTAAACTCGTGGGGGGTAAGGCCTCCTCCCCATATATCTTCGACCTCTTCAATTACATTCAAAATGATCTTCAATAAGCCTTCTTACAGCTCAACGCCATATAAATATAGCAGCCAGTAATAATGGCTGACATAGTATAGCCCCCATCTTTTAAAATATCCTTAAATGTCCTTTACAACGATCTATAAACTGACATAAAACTTCATTATAAAAAACGCAGCCTTCTTCTCCCAATCCTTTTCGATAGTGAATTAATCAAGACAGCAAAGGCCACAATTTAATTGGCTTATGTCCCAAGGCAAGGACAGAAGGTTTAGTGAATCTTCTAGTAATTGCACACATATGGATGATGAGTGAGAACAGGCTGCACCTGGCTGTGCCTTTCCCTACCCCTGCACTCACTGCCTATGATGACTCACTTTCACTGGATGAAGAAAATGGAACCTTAAAAACGGGTCTGCAGATCATAAAGTTCTCAGGCTTAACCCACTTGCCTGTGCGAAGTTTGCTGATTTCAGCCATTATTGGCTTTGAAGAGTAGAAAATAGTCCAGTTATGCCAATGAGCTGAGCAACATCTGTTTGACAGAGTGATCCATAAACACAAGAAAAGATTTGCTCAGAACAGAAAATGTTAAAACATATTGTTGGGGTAAAAAGAAGACTTTTTTTCTTCAAGGTGGACTCCCTGATATAAGGAATTGACCCCCCCCCACCGTATAGCGACCACGGAATCACTCAGATGAAATCTCGGTTCAACTGTTTTTTATTCAAGCATGCAAGGGAGGAGTTCCGATGAACACTTCTAAGAACAGAGGTTTCTACATTGATAGTTATACATTTTCTGAGGTGTGCGACCCTCCTACAAAACCACCGATTGGCCTACTGCTTATCAGCAAAGTTACATTGATTCGTTGACCCTTATCAGACTGGCTCTGTGTGGTTCCCCCAACCTTTCCATCTTCCATCACCTGTCAGTCTTATGGAATGTGTTTGTTCAGTGGTGTCAACTTTGCCTCAGTTCCTTATGATGTTTTGATAAACCTTGTTTCCCAGGGTGGTACCTCCTTATCCCTCTCCCAAGAACACGAGTCAAAACTACCAGTCAATACTATAATCTATGTTCCCCAAACAGCTTACTCTACTGTCCTTGGCAAGTGTTGTTCTGTACTGCATCTTCTATCAGTCTGTGCTCAGGTTCAACGCATTTACCAGCAAGCTTTGCTTTTTAGCTGTTCTTCATTTTAAAACCCATTTGTAAGTGAGTTTTATAAGTGAACTTTACATGCATATAAGCGAATGTCTATTTCCACTTTGGTGACAGTATTTTATCCCCTTACAATCCCCCCTTATGGCCCTTGGCTATATAAGAACATAAGAACATAAGAAATAGGAACAGGAGTAGGCCATAAGGCCCTTCGAACCTGCTCCGCCATTCAATAATATCATGGCTGATCTGATCATGGATTCAGCTCCACTTCTCTGCCCACTCCCCATAACCGCTTGTCCCCTTATCGTTTAAGAAACTGTCTATTTCTTTCTTAAATTTATTCAATGTCGCAGCTTCCACAGCTCTCTGAGGCAGCGAATTCCACAGATTTACAACCCTCAGAGAAGAAATTTCTCCTCATCTCTGTTTTAAATGGGCGGCCCCTTATTCTAAGATCATGCACTCTCGTTCTAGTCTTCCCCATCAGTGGAAACATCCTCTCTGCTTCGACCTTGTCAAGCCTCCTCATAATCTTATACGTTTTGATAAGATCACCTCTCATTCTTCTGAATTCCAATGAGTAGAGGCCCAACCTACTCAACCTTTCTTCATAAGTCAACCCCCTCATCCCCGGAATCAACCTAGTGAACCTTCTCTGAACTGCCATCCTTTTGTAAATATGGAAAGCAAAACTGCACGCAGTATTCCAGGTGTGGCCTCACCAATACCCTGTATAGCTGTAGCAAGACTTCCCTGCTTTTATACTCCATCCCCTTTGCAATAAAGGCCAAGATTCCATTGGCCTTCCTGATCACTTGCTGTACCTGCATACTATCCTTTTGTGTTTCATGCACAAGTACCCCCAGGTCCCGCTGTACTGCGGCACTTTGCAATCTTTCTCCATTTAAATAATAACTTGCTCTCTGATTTTTTTCTGCCAAAGTGCAACACCTCGCACTTTCCAACATTATACTCCATCTGCCAAATTTTAGCCCACTCACTTAGCCTGTCTATGTCCTTTTGCAGATTTTTTGTGTCCTCCTCACATATTGCTTTTCCTTCCATCTTTGTATCATCAGCAAACTTGGCTACGTTACACTCAGTCCCTTCTTCCAAGTCGTTAATATAAATTGTAAATAGTTGGGGTCCCAGCACTGATCCCTGCGGCACCCCACTAGTTACTGGTTGCCAACCAGAGAATGAACCATTTATCCTGACTCTCTGTTTTCTGTTAGTTAGCCAATCCTCTATCCATGCTAATATATTACCCCCAAACCTGTGAACTTTTATCTTCTGCAGTAACCTTTTATGTGGCACCTCGTCAAATGCCTTCTGGAAGTCCAAATACACCACATCCACTGGTTCCCCTTTATCCACCCTGTTCATTACATCCTCAAAGAATTCCAGAAAATTTGTCAAACATGCCTTCCCCTTCATAAATCCATGCTGACTCTGCCTGACTAAACTTTGCTTTTCCAAATGTCCTGCTACTGCTTCTTTAATAATGGACTCCAACATTTTCCCAACTACAGATGTCAGGCTAACTGGTCTAAAGTTTCCTGCTTTTTGTCTGCCTCTTTTTTAAAATAGGGGCGTTACATTTGCAGTTTTCCAATCTGCTGGGACCTCCCCAGAATTCAGGGAATTTTGGTAAATTACAATCAATGCATCCACAATCCCTGCCGCTACTTCTCTTAAGACCCTAGGATGCAAGCCATCTAGGGACCAACATTTACTTTAGCCACTCTTTTCCTTTTTATTTACCTATAGAAACTTTTGCTATCTGTTTTTTATTTTGTGCTAGTTTACTTTCATAGTATATCTTTCCTTTCTTAATCTTGTTTTTAGTCATTCATTGCTGGCTTTTAAAAGTTTCACAGTCTTCTGTCCTCCCGCTAGTTTTGGCCACTTTGTATGCCCTGTTTTTAATTGGATACCATCTTTATGCCCAAGATAAGCCATTTCCCAATCTATTCCTCATGGGTGAGCCTCCAGGGTTGTCCTTTCACTTGGTTAGCACTACTTCCCGAACTGCAGGACCCACCTGTCAGCTTTCCCATACAAAAGTCCCTTTGGCAGGACTGCCTAATTTCCCTTTATTCAGTGTTTTAACTATAGTTCATGCTATGGCCTGCCTCTTACGTTGGTTACACTTTTTACAGGCTAACAGTAGCAAGCTGACCAATATGATCCCTTGCACTACAACCAGTACATGTGACATTATTCGTATCCACGGATGCACTTGCACATTGAGTCCAGCATTTCCTCAGTGTCCTTTCGCAGTTTTTCTATGTCTTCCATCAGAACTATATACTTCAGTCTTTGCCTCCGAATATCCTGCTCCAGTCGAGTTTGTTCCTCATTTTCGGGTATTGGTTCTCCTTGCGGCCCAATGGCCTTCTCATACCCTTCTCGGATAGTGTTTATCATTGTCCCATGCTTTCTTCCTTTAGTTCAGGGTTTATAACATACCTATTTAAACGTGTCTTGTCAAGTGGGGTAAAGCAGAAGTCAGTATTCATGATGGTACATGAGATATCTCCTTCCTTATTTGTGACCGTCATTTCAGTTGCCGTGGTGCTCACACATCATTCCCCATTTCCTCGTGGAACAGCGGTAGTTTCGTAGTCTCGTGTTAGGGGGGTGATACTTAAGGTGCACCCGTCAATTTGGCCATATCCACAATCATCTTTGATCATTCGTACTGGATCGCGACAACTTGGTTATTTTTATAACAATCATCTATGCTGAGACTCTTAGTACTGTTGTTCTCTTTAATTACATATCTGGATAGGTCATGGTAACGTTTGATTTCTTATTTCCCCTATATTGTCTGTTTGGTATAGGGGATCTCCCTTTGTCACATCATACTGTGGTACTGATAGTACAAAACCTATTATATCCGCCACCTTTCTATTTTGGAGTTGCTCTAGGTTATGTTGTATACCACTGAGTAACCATGCTCCGTACCCTGCGCAAACTATTTCTGTCTGTATGGCTCTGCCCATGTTTCTTTCCGCTCTGCCCATCAAATAGTTTTGGTGTGGTCTCGCAACGTGTGGGCTACTTGTAACAATTCCTCTCCGCATCACTACCCAGTTGTGCCTGTACCCTTTCATTATCCCGATCCCTATCCAACAATCCCTGTAAAGTTCAGGTTAGGGCATTGACCCAATCATCTGTGCAGGTCTATAATGTTTACCGTTGCATATCTCGCGCCTACCATTTCTAATATCCCTCATTTTACCCGGTCCTGCTTTTTACCTGACCCTCTTTCCACATTAAACCTCATGGTTTTTGATTCAGGGCCTTCAAGTGTTCGCAGGGTCAGGTTTCTATACAGGCTTATAGTGATTGACATGCAGAAGTTGGGGATGTGGTGGTCGGGGTCCTGGTAGTGCTCACTGTTCCTAGAGTAGTTGGTGGGGCCATGGTGGTGGGTCTATCTCGGGAAATGACCCTCACACTCCATTCATAGATGTCTGCACATTGGGGGGCGGGCATATCCTCCACTCATCCTTCCCTTGCTGGGGTACTCCGGAGAATTGAGTGAAATTTGGTGTGCACCTTATCTGCACCCCTTTCCCCCGGGTGCAATATCTTTAACCCCCCCTCCTGGTTATAAAACACACCGCGGTCTTATTTACACTAATTATTAGTCCCGTATTACTGGCCATCCTCAATGTCATTTTGTTTCCTCTTTATGTTGTTTTATGTTCGTTATCACAACTAATGTCGCCCGAGTCCCTGTAATACAGGCCTTGCTGTCCCTCAGCCTGTTGTTTGAGGATGAGTTACCCCACGTTGTTCCCACGAGCACCAGAATCCTGCAAAAATCAATATTTCCTGGTCGTCACTGGTTAGTTAGTGACTATGTTTTTCAACTGGTTCCAGTGTTTCCACTTGCCGATACCCCTATTAACTACGCAGGCACAAGTGTCACTTACTATACTCACCATCACCTGACTGCCTACTTGGGGTATTTGGATCTTCTGTTCTTTAGTGTCATTCTCTAAGTCCTTGATTACTTGTTGATTCTAGCCTGTGCTTTTAAGTCATGTAACTGCTTACTGCGTTCCATCACAAATTTCCGTATCTTGTCTATATAAGGTCCTACACCCTCGCTTCCTGTAACCAAGACTTCTGGCAGTCTCATAGCCCTTCCTGGTCATTAGTTCAAAGGGTGTCAGTCTCCTGTCATCTGACTAGGGGTTGCCCTGAGTTTCATCAGTACTCGGGGTAACATGTCTACCATCCTTTTCCAGTCTCTCGATTGCCTTGGCTAGGGCTGCTTTTAAGATCCTATATGAAATTTTGCCTGATCCCTAGTAAAGCACAGGCCTGTTTCATTATCTTCCCTGTGAAGTGTGTACCTTGATCTGAGTCCAGCTATAGTGGCATTCCCTATCGGGGTATAATTTCCTTTGCTTGGATCCTGGCCACGGTTTCTGATGAACAATTTCTAGTGACGAAAACTTCTACCCACTTCATAAACTGGTCTATTATAACTAAGCAGTATGTCTTCCCCTTGTTGCTGGGTAACGGTCCAGTAAAATCTATCTGTAAGTTTTCCCAGGATCCTTTCGGTCAGAGCTGATGTCCCATTCTGACCTTTATTTTCCCCCCCGGGTTGTATTGTGCCTATGTCATGCATCTTCTACAGTGGTTCTCTATATCTCTACCCATTCTCTTCCACCACCAGCATCTGGACATCGAGCTTATCATGTTGGTTCTACCTGTATGGACATACCCGTGGTATAAATTTAATAGGTTTCCCTGGATGCATTCCGGGGCCACCACATTCCCATCTTTCCTCTGTCCGTCCCTTGTTGGGCTCCTTTCTGCTTCTACCCCTCCTTTTCCTGTGGAGTGGCTTCTCCCTGTACCTTAAGCAGTGGCCCTCCTTCTGAAGTCATGTATCATATAATCATGCACTACTTCAAAAGCATACCAACTGTCTGTATAGAAGTTTACTCTATTTCCCTTAGCCATCCTTAGAGACTCGGTGAGAGCCACCAATTCAGTCGCTTGAGCCGACAGGCTCCCTTCTAGTCGTCCTTCCTTTTGAACCTGTCCGCTGCTATCTACCACTGCCCAGTCCATCCGTGGTGTCCCGTTGATATACCCATCTACGTATAAATCCATGTCTGCCACCTCAATGCTCCTCTCCCTTCGTAATGATCCACCCTGCAGGGTTGGTACAGTTGCCTTTTATTATTGTTACCGTCCCATTGGGGGGGTAAAAGCATTGCTTCCCACCTAGCCCTTCGTGTGTCGGATACTGTTTTTAACCTTCCTATGTTAAGCAATTCTACTAAGGTATGGTGGGTATGTAATTGAGTCACCACCCTGTTATAATGATCTTTACTGTGCTACGTATAGATGTGGAAGGGTCTATTCTGGTCGGGTAATCCCAGGGCTAGAGCACTTTTGACAGCTTGTTTTAACTTTACAAATGTCGTTTCATGATCAGGGCTCCAGTCCACTAGCTCTTGGGAGGGTTTCCCCGCTTTGACCAGATCCTGTATTGGTTGGGCCATCTCGGCATATTCGGGGATAAAGTTTCGGCAGTAGTTGAATAGCCCTTGTACCTGCCTAACCCTTTTCACAGTCCCTGGCCTTGGCATTGATCTAATAGCCTCCTTTCTGTCCTTGGGCATTTGTCTTTTCCCTTGTGTTATGATGTATCCTAGATATGTTACTTCACTCTTTCCATATTCTTTATAACCATTACAATTTATTTATTTTCCTTCTGGCACATGGGAAAACATTCACTTCCAATTAAGAAACCCAAGTTAATAATGTCCAGTATTTTTTTAAATTTCATGCAGCGATGCTAAAGTTGTTTGGTGAACTAAATAAAACAGCTGTCAGTGGAAAGGGTTAAGTCCTTTGCAGGTTGTAAGAAGGCATGACGTCATTACTTGACCACGTAATTCTTTTTTTTAAAACCTTTCCCAATATGAGAGACAAGTGCTCGCAATTCATCTCAATTTTAAAAAGGTTTTCAAACCCGACATTTAAATCTTTACTGAAGTAGAATCTTTCCCGTAATTTAAAATAGCATTTTCCAAACAGCCAAACGGCAACTTTTATTTTTCCTAGCAAAAATCATTATCAACATAGTGTCTTTTATCTCTTTTCCAATGTGGTGAAAGTTTCACATTCACACTTTGAAAAGAAACCGGAATTTCACCGTGGCCACAATGGAAGTCTGGTTTTCATTGGTTAATTACCCTCAATAATCCAATTAAGCCGAAGGGCAAGAACCTCCACTTTTGAGCTTATCGCCCAAAAATGGCCATTATTTCCGGCGTGGGGGGGTAAAAAAGGGTTTTCAGATCGCCGGCTTCTCGCCCATTCTCAAACCACCTAGTCTCCACTTTTGAAAATGGGCGTTACCGTGAGCGATATAAAATGGGTGGTCGTGTTAAATTTTTTTGACCTTCTGCCGTAAAGTGTGGCCGTCCTGAGCAACGGCATGGCGACGCTCGACTCCCGTGATTCTAGAGGTCAAGGGTCACCATGACGTACGCAGAAGAGGAGACAGAGAGAGAGAGGGAGCTCAGAGGGACTGAAGGCGTGGCTGGGTGTGGTGTGGCTGCTTTGGGAGGAAGGAGGGAGACTTTAGAGCTTCACAGCAAGTAGGCAAACAAAAAGTAGCTGTTACCAGCCACATATTTGACGGAATTTGCCCTATAATGGAGAGAGAGGAGGAGGCATCACAGCACGCTGTTGAGACTGACGCTGGAGAGAGCAGTGAGGTGGGAGAGGAGCACATTGGAGGCCACATAAGAGCCAGGAGGTTCTCGGATGAGGGAAATGCCTCCCTCCTGCAGGAGGTCGAGTCACGCTGGGGTGATTTGGGAGGGTGTGGGAAGCCCACCGCAAAGGCTTACCAGAGGATATGGACCGAGATAGCAGAGGTGGTCTCGCCGGCGACCAACGAGGTGCGTGAGGGCAACCAATGCCGCAAACGATGGAACGACCTTGTGGGATCTGCAAGAGTTAGTATTACATTTATTTACATGTACTTATGTATTTATATAATTTGATTTGTAACAGTCATGAGTGACTATCATCAGATGTGAGATCTTGCACTTTTACCGGGGATGTTTTACTCAAAGCCTGCTGTAAAGTCCTGTCCCCACAGTACAGATTCACACGAGACACATACTGAAGTCAAGGTCACTCAGGACTTGCACCTTTATTACACAGCTCTCGAATGCCACACTTACCTGAGACCTGTCCTTATATACCTGTCTGGGACAGGTATCCAGTGTCTCCTGCAAGTGCACCCCTGGTAAGGTAAACTTGTGGTTACAGGTCATCTCTAGTTACAGTCATGTATAGCATGGGAAGATACAGTTATGTACAGTGGTGTGAGATACATGACATCACCCTCCCCCAAGGTCTTATTGTCTTTATAGGTTCAGTCTCTCAGGTGGTCTACGCTCTCACGTGGAGCGTCTTAGTTGTGGTTCAGTTGTTTGGCTTGGTGCCTGTTGTTCTTTCGGGGTGATTGCTGGTATCTCGTCTGGGCTGTCTGTTTCGTTCAGTGTGATTGTTGGCGTCTCGCCTGGGCTGTCTGTTGGGATTGCCCTTTCCTCAGGTTGTTCCCTCTGTCTGTCCACCAGGTGTGGTATGAGTTCCACATTGTAGTCTGCCTCTGGTTCAGCAGTGTTGTTGATAAACCTATTTTTGACTTGGTCTACATGCCTCCGGCAGGTGTGGCCATTGTCCATTTGTACCAACAGTAGCCTGTTTCCTTCCTTGCCTGTTACTGTCCCTGCAAGCCATTTGGGACCCCTGCCATAGTTTAGCACAAACACTTTGTCCCCTATCTCATTCCACCTCCCCCTCAAATTTCAGTCATGGTACTCGGTAAGCTTACGGCGCTTTGTCTCAACGATTTCATGCATGTCTGGGAGGATTAATGAGAGCCTTGTCTTTAAGGTCCGTTTCATTAATAGTTGCGCGGGGGAAACTCCAGTCAATGAATGCGGACGCGATCTGTATGCCAGCAGTAGTCGCGACAGGCGGCCCTGCAACGTGGGACCTTGGATTTTGAGCATGCTTTGTTTAATGATCTGTACTGCTTGCTCCATCTGGCCGTTGGAGGCCGCTTGAACGGTGCCGTCCTAATGTGATTTATGCCGTGGTCACTTATAAAATCTTGGAATTCTGCGCTGGTGAAGCACGGACCATTATCACTGACCAATATGTCAGGAATGCCGTGCATTGCGAACATGGTTCCAAGGCTCTCCACAGTGGTGGAGGTGGTGCTCGAGTTTAAAATGGTGCATTCGATCCACTTAGAAAATGCATCTACAACTACGAGGAACATTTTGCCCATGAATGGGCCTGCATAATCTATGTGCACCTGCGACCACAGTTTGGTGGGCCAGGGGCTCAGGGAGGCCTCCCTGGGGGCATTACTGAGTTGGGCACAAATGGTGCACCGTTGGATGCAGAGCTCCAAGTCCGCGTCAATGCCAGGCCACCAGACATGGGATCTGGCTATGGCCTTCATGAGAACGGTCCCCGAGTGCTCGCAGTGGAGCTCCCGGACAAATGCCTCTCTGCCTCGCAGAGGCATAACTACTCGGCTGCCCCACATCAGGCAGTCTGCTTGAAGTGACAGCTCATGCATGCGCCTATGGAAAAGTTTGATCTCCTCGGGGCAGGCATCGCGAGCCTCTGCCCAGTCACCGGTTAGGACACGTCTTTTTACTAGGGATAACGTGGGGTCGCTGGTCGTCCAGGCTCTGATTTGGCGAGCCATCATGGGCGAACCTGTGGACTCAAAGGCATTGATTGTCATGACTATCTCACAGTCCTGTTCGTCAGACCCTTCCGTGGTCGCCAGGGGTAGCCTGCTAAGCGCGTCGGCACAGTTGTCTGTGCCTGGTCTGTGCCTTATGGTGTAATCGTAAGACGCCAGCATGAGTGCCCACCATTGAATGCGTGCCAAGGCGTTGCCGTTTATTGCCTTGCTTTCGGATAGTAGGGACGTGAAGGGCTTGTGGTCGGTTTCTAGCGCGAACTTGGCCCCGAAAAGATATTGGTGCATCTTTTTGACACCGTACATGCACGCGAGCGCCTCCTTCTCCACTATTCCGTACCCATGCTCCGCCTGCGAAAGTGACCTGGATGCATAAGCTATGGGTTGTAACTTACCCGCACTATTGACATGTTGTAAAACACACCCGACCCTGTACGCTGACGCATCACATGTAAGAACTAGCTTTTTACCTGGATCAAAGAAAACCAAGACACTGTTGGAACACAGAAGGTTACGTGCCTTATTGAAGGCGCGTTCCTGGGCGTCCCCCCAAAACCAATCGCACCCCTTTCTGAGTAGCACGTGGAGAGGCTCCAGCAGCATGCTTAAGTTCTGCATAAAGTTCCCAAAGTAATTGAGTAGCTCGAGAAAGGCGCGCAATTCTGAGACATTCCTGGCGGGGCCTGGGTGCCAGACGAATTGCTTCAGTTTTGGACTCTGTTGGGCGGATTCCATCAGCGGCAATCCTTCTGCCCAAAAATTCAACCTTGGGCATGAGAAACAGGCACTTGGATTTCTTAACTCTTAGGCCTACCCGATCCAACCGCTTTAGTACTTCCTCCAAATTGCGGAGATGGGAGTCGATGTCCCTGCCCATGATAAGTATGTTGTCTTGAAATACAACCGTCCCCGGGATGGACTTGAGCAGACTCTCCATGTTGCGCTGGAATATGGCAGCTGCCGACCTGATGCCAAATGGGCATCGATTGTAAATGAAAAGGCCTCGATGTGTGTTGATGGTGGTGAGTAGCTTGGACTCATCGGTCAATTCTTCCGTCATATACGCAGATGTGAGGTCTAGTTTTGAGAAAAGCTTTCCTCCAGCCAATGTGGCAAATAAGTCCTCCGCTCTGGGCAGCGGGTATTGGTCCTGTAGGGAGACTCTGTTTATGGTAGATTTGTAGTCCCCACAGATTCGTACGGATTCATCAGGCTTCATGACTGGGACGATGGGACTTGCCCATTCGTTAAATTCCACGGGTGAGATAATGCCTTCCCGCAGAAGCCTGTCCAGTTCATGTTCAATCTTTTCCCTCATCACATAGGGCACAGCTCTGGCCTTGTGATGGACCGGTCTAGCATCCTGTGTGATGTAGACTTTGACTTTAGCCCCTTTGAAGGTGCCCACACCTGGCTGAAAGAGATGTTCAAATTGACTTAGAACTGTTGAGCAGGTGGTCCGTTCCTCTGACAACATGGCGTGAACATCATCCCATTTCCAGTTTAGTTTTGCCAGCCAGCTTCTCCCCAGCAGTGCTGGGAGATCTCCAGGGACAATCCACAGGGGAAGTCGGTTCACTGTCCCTTTGTGTGTGACTGAGAGCATGGCGCTGCCGAGGACGGGACGATTTCTTTGGTATAGGTCCTTAGTTTGGTGTCGACCCTTGTCAATTTTGGTCTGTCTCTTTTGTGCAGTCACAGCTGTTCAAATTGTTGAGCGCTCATGAGAGATTGACTCGCTCCCGTATCCAGCTCCATGTTGACAGGTATCCCGTTGAGTAGGACCCTCATCATTATTGGAGGAGTTTTGTTGTAGGAGCAGTGGCCATTGATCGTGTTGACCCACTGTACATTGGTGTCTCGGGTACTGTCCCCACCGTCTTCTGGTCCGCTTTCTGACCCTTCCGATTCATATACCAGCCGAGCTGCCGTTTTTCTGCACATGCGGGCGAGATGCCCTGTATAGTCGCAGTTTCTGCAAACAGCATGTTGAAATTGACACCCCCTTGATGAGTGCCTTCCCCCACATCTCCAGCACAGACCGCTTCCATTGTTTCCAAAGAATGAGCTGCGTCTGGCTGATCTCTCTTGAGCTTCTCTCAGTTTGTAGTTGATTGCTCGCATTGTGGGTTGATGAGGCCCTTGATGGCTTCTGGAGCCACTGCCTGCTGTTGAGGGCCTGCTCTCCTGCCTTTGTCTGTGTGTGGGGGTAGCAGCTTGTTTCACGCTGTGAACCCCTTGTTCCGATGTTTCGTTAGTTGTCGTACCCGCAGTGTAGATCAACCTCGTTTCTTCTCCTCCTGCCAAGAAGGTCTGTGCAACCAGTGCTGCTGCCTCTAGGGTCAAGTTCTTGGTTTCTGTGAGCTTTCGGAATATGCCTGCATGGCCTATTCCTTCAATAAAAAAGTCTCTCAGTACTTCTCACCTTAGTTCATCGGAGAACACACATAAGCTAGCCAACCTCCGAAGTTCCGCCACAAAGTCGGGTATGCTCTGGCCCACACAGTGTCTGTAGTTGTAGAACCTGTGTCTGGCCATGTGTAGGCTGCTCGCTGGCTTCAGGTGGTCTCTTCCCAGTGTGCTCAACTCTTCAAACGACTTGCTTGCTGGTTTCTCGGGTGCCAGCAGGTCCTTCATTAAAGCGTATGTTTTCGAGCCACAGCTGGTCAAGAGATGGGCTCTTCTCTTGTCTGCCTTGTCGTCGCCTAACCAGTCTTTGGTTACAAAGCTTTGCTGGAGCCTTTCTATAAAGTCCTCCCAATTATCTCCAGCATTGTATTTTTCATCTGAGCCGTTGTTCGCCATTCTGTGGATTCTGTAATCCCGTAACTCGTCGCCACTGTCAAGTCCTGTCCCCGCAGTACAGATTCACATGAGGCATATACTGAAGTCAATGTCACTCAGGACCTGCACCTTTATTACACAGCTCTCGAATGCCACACTTGCCTGAGACCTGTCCTTATATACCTGTCTGGGACAGGTATCCAGTGTCTCCTGCAAGTGCACCCCTGGTGGTAAGGTAAGCTTGTGGTTACAGGTCATCTCTGGTTACAGTCATGTATAGCATGGTAAGATACAGTTATGTACAGTAGTGTGAGATACATGACACCTGCGGTCACGGTGTACGTCTTTAGATAAAGAATGATAATAATCATAATAATCATGATTACATCTGTTGGTTATGTGTTGTATCAGTCTCTGTGACGGTACCTAGCAATGATATCACGCAATGATCTCATGCCATGTCGTCCTGTCACCTTTTAGAGAAGAAGCTATCGACGATGAGGTCTGTGCAGAGGCAAACAGGTGGTGGGGCCACCAGTCCCCAGAGACATCACAGAGATGGAGGAGTGAGTGCTCGCACTCGTGGGGAAGCACCCCCGGACAGCCACGATGCATCTGCAGACCCTGAAGTGATGCTACGTGAGTAAAGCTTACACCGTTGCATCACGTAAAGTCAATAGATGCCACACCCACTCATATCCGAACAATCAGATATGATAGATGATTTCCAATAGTGTCATAGAAATAATGCTGGCCTAATGAAAATCAATGCAATGCACAATGTGTTGATAGTCATGAAATGTGATGTCTGTGATGATTTTGATAGTGGTGGTGCTTTTGTCGTGCATATGCTGTGTGTAGCACTGGACTCACCTTGTCACCCTAGCACGCCCTTCTCCTCTAATAACCTCATTTGTGTTTTGCAGCTCAGCCAGCAGTGCTGCCCCAGGCAAGACCACAGACGCCAGAAGGTGGGGGCGCGGGGCAAAAGTCGACAGATGATCCTACTACATCTGGTGCTGAGGAACTCCGATTCTCGCCCGTCAATAGCTGGGTCTGTTCTTGATGGATGAGAGCGCGGACTTTGAAGAACCTGCATCGCCACGCTCCAGAAGCCATTCCACCCCAAGACCATCTAGTGGTCCTCTGGTCATTCCCGCCTCCACTCTGGAGGTGCCGGCCCCAAGCACCTCTCCACAGGGCACCCCATTTGTCCCCAGGATGGCACCGATGCCATGGAGGCCTTGTGGATGCGGCAAGTCTGTTCCATGAGTGCCACATCAGAGCAGAGAGATGGTACAGTTGTCCAGGAGGACTGGAAAAATTGGTCACCAGCTCATCGAAGCATTGGGGGGCATATCCCGACAACTGACCACCATGACCGAGTACATTCCGTGCATGGTGGAGGCCCTGGAGGCGATAGCCAGGAACACTGCTGCCACAGGCCTCCCAGCGGTCCCCGCGCACGGCACTCTACCCCTAGGTTCCGCACCACCGCTGCGAACGACAGATGAGAGCAAGGACCAAGATCCTACTTCTGCATCAGAGAATGTTGCCCCCTCGGCACCCCCCGCTTCCATACCTATGCAATGACTGCATCTGCCTTCATCCCCACAATGAGGCACCGCCTGAGGAGCTCCTCGGCCAGGCGCTGTGGAGCGAGGAGGGGAAGGGGTAGAGGTGGAGAGAAGGAGAGGAGGGAAGGAAAGTGAGGTGCATGTGCGCAGGTGATGGCTGTGTTATATCTCCATCTGGGTGTATGCAATTTGTTGCAATGTATGGGGACTGGGGACCACACTCCTGTTTTGCCTTTGTATTCTGTGTTGTTGAACATGTTGAACATGTGATTTATGTCAATGGTCTAAAAAGTGTGGTGTGGACGGGGGTTGGGTGTTACTAGCTGTGATACTTATGATTTTAGACCAATGCTGGCATTAAACTTTTGTTATTGAACATAACCTTGTTGCACATTGTCTCAGATAGCTGGATCATTACACACTGGTGATTCCTTATCATGAAAGGGTTAAATACAACTTAACCTCAATCAACGTAAACTTTAACTGGCACCAAGGTGATGGGCACCATTGATGTCTGAGCTGCACACACACAGCAGTGTGTCAGCATTGTCATTCACATTAGCGCTCTTTCAGGCAAACCTTTCAGATATTACATTAGCTCCTCATGTAAGAGTGGGATTTAACAAATGCCAGCCACACTGCTGGCGTTCGTTCCAGTTAGTTCACCTTTTTGATGGCGTTTTTTTGAGCGAGCGATATTGTGGGCGATATGTGTGCGAGGTGGTGAAATTGATGATGGATGATCTCCATGGCCGCTAGTTTGCTTAAATATGCTCTTTACAACAAAAAACAGTGGGCGGGCGTTAATATTGAATCTCAGCGTTAATTCAGTGCGGAAAGTAACACTGGGCAATATTATGGCCGTTGATTTTGCCCATTCTGCTGATTTCGCCCAAAAGAAGTGGGCAGACGGTAATATTTTTTCCCACTGTTAAAGCACATGGGGAAAGTAACGCTCAGCGATAAGTCTCCTAAAAAAGCCCGTCAGTTTATATTTTGTGCCAAAATGGGCGATATATGGACGTTATACGTCATTTCAGCAGTAAAATGGGCATTAAGTGGGCGTTAAGCATGCAAAAAAAAGTGGATGTTCTAGCCGAATATCTTTTTCATTTTCTCCTTTCTTCAGATGCCTTTCCAATGAACTGTTAAAATACTGAATTAGTTTTTGTATCTAACAAGCATTTTACACATTTTACACAGAAGACTTATAGCTCTGAGAAATTGTTAATTTAAATTACATAAGGCAATCGCCATTTTTTGTACTCCAATTAAAATGTTCAATTTGTTTTTCTTTTAGCAACTGTAACTTCAAGGTTGAAGTTTAATCTTTTGTTAAACAAACCCATCCTTTGTGCATTTCATGTCTAAAAAGTGGAGGAGCTAAAACAGACATACAGACAATCATTTTGCTTTTAAAAGACCGGCTTTCAGCCAAATGAAAAATTCATTAACTCCTACCTCAAATATTCCACAGTCAAGAAAACTTCCACACAAACACTTTCATTTAAAGACAGACATTCACACCAACTTTTCATTCAACACAGCTTCTTTCTCGGCACAAAAGCTGAAGCTTCTGTGTCGGTTTTATTTTTCAGCAACTTATCCTTGCATGCCACTTCTTGTCTGGGTATGTCTACCCCTCTACCAGATTCCAAGTACTGTTTCCACACCCTTGGACTCCTCTAACGGTCTGGCCGGACTAACAATACTGATTGCCTCCCTAATCTGGTTCCTCGGCAACTTAAGTGTTGGTTTTAACTTGTAATTTTTTGGGGGATTATTTTCACATTCTTTCCTGCTAGCATTTATACCTGAGACCCTTCTGGTCCATATATCTGAGACTCCCCTGGTCGTCATTCCATCCCACTGGCCAGTTTTTCCTAAAGATCCTGGAATCGGCACTCACTGCCCCTTTAGTTTGCATTCCTTCTTGTTTGCGCCGCGCACGATCATTACAGGTTTCTCCTTGTTTTATTATCGTGTCACCCATCATGTTTCAGGACATACATATCTATCCTACCTCGGTCTTCGTCTTCCGTGGTTCGCTATAACTTAGTTCTTTATACAGATTACCTCCTTCCCCGTCAACGCTACAGCTCTGCAGGTGGTACAAAAAAGAATACTCACTGCAATAGCTGCCACATCATCTGAATTGGACTGTCTTTACCCTATTCGCAGTGCCAAATGTTGGGGTAAAGAGAAAACTTCTCTTCTTCAAGGTGGACTCCCTGATATAAAGAATTGACACCCGCCCGCCCCCGTATAGCGACCACGGAATCACTCAGACGAAACCTCGGTTCAACCAATTTTTATTCAAGCATGCAGGGGAAGAGTTCTGATGAACCCTTCTATGAACAGAGGTTTCCACATTGACAGTTATACACTTTCTGAGCTGTGAAAAATTCTACAAAGTCACCAATTGGCCTACTGCTTATCAGCAAAGTTACATTGATTCGTTGACCCTTATCAGACTGGCTCTGTGTGGTTCCCCCAACCTTTCCATCGTCCATCACCTGTCAGTCTTATGGAATGTGTTTGTTCAGTGGTGTCAACTTTGCCTCAGTTCCTCATGGCGTTTTGATAAACCTTGTTTCCCAGGGTGGTGCCTCCTTATCCCTCTCCCAAGAACTCGAGTCAAAACTACCAGTCAATACTATAATCTATGTTCCCCAAACAGCTTAGTCAACTGTCCTTGGCAAGTGTTGTTCTGTACTGCATCTTCTATCAGTCTGTGCTCAGGTTCAACGCATTTACCCGCAAGCTTTGCTTTTTAGCTGTTCTCCATTTTAAAACCCATTTGTAAGTGAGTTTTATAAGCGAGTTTTACATGTATATAAGCGAATGTCTACTTCCACTTTGGTGACAGTATTTTATCCCCTTACAATACTATACCCGCACTTGCCTGTGCCATTATTGGCTTTGAAGAATAGACAATAGTCCAGTAATGCCAATGAACTGAGCAACATCTGTTTGACAGAGTGATCCATAAATACAAGAAAAAGTTTGCTCAGAACAGAAAATGTTACAACATATCATTAGTCACTAAGGCAAGGTCAAGGTGACATTATCTATTCCTTCCAAATGCCAAAGATATACTCAGGTCTTGAATTACAGAAAAAAAAGATCAGCACTGTAGTAAGCTTGTACATTTTAATTAACTTGAACAATTTGATATCCTTACAAAACAGCATTAGATTTAAAACTTATCCTCCGTTTTAAAGCTGGCACCATTAGTGTCGGGTGCACCCTGGGTGTGACTGCTATTTGCTGACGGGTTCCCAGGCGGACGCTAAATTGGGCGTTATGCTCGAAAGTTCTGCAGCACTAGTGCAGCGTTGCACGACGATTGACATAATCCAAAAGATGAAAACAGCGGGCGGGCGCTAAGTTTTAGCGCTGTCACAAAACTACTGTCGAAAGTTCCGCCCGGGCGCAAAATGTTGTGCGCCTCATTTGCGACTAAAAAATAGTTTTTGCATCCCCTGGGAAAATGAGCCAAAATCCAACCCATTACCTATATTCCTCATGATTTTTTTTTTGTATTGCTAGTCCAAATTTGCCATATGCCTCCCTTTTAAGTATCAGGTTAGTTGTAATCTATCCATTGATTCATGGAACTCTATTTGCTTTGTAGGAATATGTTTTTGTTGTATTCAATCCATTTCACATTTAAGGATTTCCCACTGTTGATCCGTTGACCTGTTTTTGAAAACTTTTCTGGCCAGTAAAATTGGGCCAGATACCTTACCTTGCTGAATTTAGCATTTTCCAGTTCAGTATCCTTATCTTTGACTCTTTATTCTCCTTTTCTATTTTTTCATTGAACCTAACTATGTCATGGTCATTATTTCCCAATTGTTCTCCCACTCTTACATCAGTTACTTGCTCTGCTCCATTTCCAAGAATTTAAACAAACAATGATGGTTTCCTTTTTGTAGTAGAAACATACTGATCTAGGAAGAAGACCTGGATACATTCTACAAACCATTCCCAACTCTGACCACAACTCTTACCTTTATTTGAGTCTATCAGGGGATTGTTTAAATCACCCAATATTATTGTTCTATTGTACTTATCTCTTTGAAGTGTCTACAGATCTCTACCTCTATCTCATCATCACTGCTTGGTCTGAAACGTACATTGAAACTTGTACCATTTTCCATCATGTTTTTTTAACTCTCTGTGAATTAAGCCTTAACATAACTTCCCAAGGCATCCTTAAATTCCAGTGCTGTGGCCGAATCCTTCACTAATATTATCACCCCATTACCCTTTTTTCTCTTCCTTGCTCTTTTGGTTGAAACTGGCGCTAAAAGAGAGGAGGCAGATGAGGGGCGAGGCGGGTGGGTAAAGAGGGAAACTATCAATCTAATGGCCCTCATCTGAATCTTTTCCAGGGCCTCTATATCATCCACCATATAGGGGAACTAAGACTGGGCAGAGTATTTTAGATGTGGTCAGACCAAGGCCTTATACAAAGGAAGGACAGCGTTTTTTGTTTAATTGTTCTGTCAATACATCCTAACACCCTATTCACTTTCATAATAGCCTTGTGGCACTGCTCATGGACCTCAATGACTCATGGGCCCAAAATTGCCTTTGAGTTACCATCACTTTTCCATTATAGCAAAAACCCTGTTTACCCATGTAAACAAGGTCTCTGATGTACTTCTGGTGATGTTACGGGATGGAGCAGGAGCAGCTCTGAGAAAATTCTGGGCTATGCACTATAATTCACAGATTCTTCTCCTGTTCAGCAACCTTGAGCATTCAACTGTGCATTGTGTACATATGCTTGGATTTGCCCCCTACACAAGTAAATCACATTACATTTGACTATATTAGAAATTTACAGTACGGAAGGAGGCCATTTCGGCCCATCGTGCCTGCGCCGGCCATTAAAGAGCTATCCAGCCTAATCCAACTTTACAGCTCTTGGTCTGTAACCCTGTATGTTACGGCACTTCAAGTGCACATCCAAGTACTTTTTAAATGTGGTGAGGGTTTCTGCCTCTACCACCCTTTCAGGCAGCGAGTTCCAGACCCCCACCCCACTCTGGGTGAAGAAATTTCTCTTCAAATCTCCTCTGAACCTTCTACCAATTACTTTAAATTTATGCCTCTGGTTGTTGACCTCTTTGCTAAGGGAAATAGGTCCTTCTTATCCACTCTATCTAGGCCCCTCATAATTTTATACACCTCAATTAGGTCTCCCCTTAGCCTCCTCTGTTCCAAAGAAAAACAACCCCAATACTGCATGCAGTTTTTGGTTTCCATATTTACGAAAGGATGTGCTTGCTTTGGAGGCAGTTCAGAGAAGGTTCACTAGGTTGATTCCGGGCATGAGAGGGTTGACTTATAAGGAAAGGTTGAGTAGGTTTGGCCTCGACTCATTGGAATTCAGAAGAATGAGAGGTGATCTTATCGAAACGTATAAGATTATGAGGGGGCTTGACAAGGTGGATGCAAAGAGGATGTTTCCACTGATGGGAGAGACTAGAACTAGAGGGCATGATCTTAGAATAAGGGGCCTCCCATTTAGAACTGAGATGAGAAGAAATTTCTTCTCTCAGAGGGTTGTGAATCTGTGGAATTCGCTGCCTCAGAGAGCTGTGGAAGCTGAGACACTAAATAAATTTAAGACAGAAATAGACAGTTTCTTAAATGATTAGGGGATAAGGGGTTATGGGAAGTGGAGCTGAGTCCATGATCAGATCAATCATGATATTATTAAATGGCGGAGCAGGCTCGAGAGGCCGTATGGCCTACTCCTGTTCCTATTTCTTATGTCCTTATGTAATCTATCCAATCTTTCCTCATAGCTAAAATTTCCCAGTCCAGGCAACATCCTTGTAAGATACTTGCCAGATATCGGCCCATTTTTCTATTGTATCTAGATACGTAGCAATCTATGCTTTTAATCTAAAATTGTTACACATCTTTACATATCTGTGTCATCTGCAAACTTGCGGATAGTTCATCGGATGTCTTCATCCAGATCACTGATAAAGATGGTGAAGAGAAAAGTCCCTAACACCAATCCCTGCAGGGCTCCACTAATCACTGCTCTTCCACTGCAGAACCTCTACCATTACTGTCCATGGGAATACAAGCAGTTCCTTATCCAATCCAAAAATCTGCTCTTCAAATCCACAAGACTCAACCTTCCTTAGTAGTCTTTTGTGTGGCACTTTCTCAAAGGCCTTTTGAAAGTCAACATACACAATGCCAACTGTACTTTCAACATGCACCAACTTTATAACTTCCTCAATAATTGAAACATGTTAGTGAGACAGGACCGTCTATTCCAGAAACATGCTGATATTTTGTAGTATCTCCTTCTCTTTCAAGGTGGTCATACAATCCCTCTCATGATCCCTTCCTGCAACTTCTTAAGAAGTTAAGAATTAGGAGCAGCAGTAGACCAAACGACCCTTCGAGCCTGCTCTGCCATTCAATAAGATCATGGCTGGTAATCCCCCTCAGAATCTTACATGTTTCAATTAGATCACCTTTCATTCTTTTAAACTCCAGAGATTATAGGCCTAATCTACTGAATCTCTCCTCATAGGACAACCCTCTCATTCCAGAGATCAATCTAGTGAAGCTTTATTGCACTGCCTCTAAAACAAGTATATCCTTTCTCAGATAAGGAGACCAAAACTGTGCACAGTACACCAGGTGTGGTCTCACCAAAACACTGCACAATTATAATAAGATTTCCTTACTCCTGTACTCCAACCCCTGTCTTGCAATAAAGGCCTACATGCCATTTGCCTTCCTAATTGATTGCTGCACCTGCTGCTAACTCTCTGTGTTTCCTTTACGAGGATATCTAACTCTCTCTGAACACCAACATTTAATAGTTACTCACCATTCAAAAATTTTCTCTTTTTCTATTCTTCTTACCAAAGAGAATAACCTCATTGCTGTAAGTGGTTTCCCTTAGGTGTTTTCGAAGCACCCCCACTTTACAATAGTTCTAACGCTGAGAGTGATTATTGTACTGAATAGATGAATGAGTCAGGGACGGATACCTTGGTCCGAATACCAGCAGTGCTTTTACTAAAGTTAAAACACACACCTGCACCCAGTAAAACCACACACACCCTGGTGTGTAAAACAAACAAATGCAGTACAATACACAGTCTGGCCCATCTAAGCAGGCCCCTAACGCAAAGTACCCACGTCTAAAACAACCCTGCTCGGATTCAAAATTGCACCAATAAATCTGTCCAACAGAAATGTGTGTATGCTTATGATCCTTGCAAAAACATCCCCACTAAAACCTCTAAAGTTTGGTTGGGACACGCGATCCTTTCGCACTATGCGTGGTCTTAAAGATCCATGGGTTGGGATAAATGCTCACCAATTACTCACTGCTTCTCCCGATGAGGCGTATCTTCTGGGTCCGTACCAAACTGTGGTATTCAAGTCCAGTCTCAAGATCAGCCTCCCAGTCGAAGTAGCAAGGCTCTATTGGCTCGTAGATGGTGGTTTCTTCTCTCCGTTCCAGATGGAGTGCTCGGTCCTTGTGCGTTGCAAGCAGGCGTAGAAGAGGGGAGAGAGAGAGATCGCTTCCAACTGCCGTTCTCTTATACCTGCAAGACTGCTTAAAGTCCAACTGTCCTTCCTGCCTGAGGCTGTCCAACTGAAAAGCAAGTCACATTTCCAACCTGCCTCTTTGTTACTGGGACTCTTCCTGTGGATCTGGTTCTGAAAAGTCTGGGTGGCCACATCGTTTCCTTTGTCTTTCGATGGCCTGAAACAATGGTCACTTTACTTAATGTCTCACTGATGGGTTCCCATTCCATGACAAAAGACGCCCAATTAACCTGCTTTCAGTCATTCTCATTCCCGGCCAGCTGATGTGTATTCAAGTTAAAACATTTTTGGACTTGCCCAGGTTAGCTCTTCTGCTGTACAGTGAATGTGTCCCAGCAAAGTTCAAAACTTATAAGTCCAAAAGTTTACGCCGATGTTTTTGCCGAATCTTACATTGCCTATGACCAATGTCAAACTAATGGGCCTATACTTTCCCATCTCTGACCTATTGCTCGTTTTAAATATAGGTACCATGTGGTTTAGTCCATGTGAACAATCCCAGACCCCAGCGAGTTATTAAATATATGAGCAAGTGCGATGTATAGCATGGTCCCAATTTATTTCAGCACCTTAGGATGAATGCCGTCAAGGCCAGCGGCCTGATTTATTCTGAGATCACTAATTCTATCCAGGATTATATCTGCATCTACTTTGAGATTTTAATTATAGCATCAACCTTATTATTGGCAACCCAGCATGATCGTCCAGGTGTGACATCAATGTTTAACATTTTACAAGCAAGTGAGTAGCAGGCATGTCCCCTTTGAGTTATTCCAGGATGCCACCTTTGTCTTCATGTGATCACTACCACTAGTGTTGTTAAACACAGCCCTATAAGAATTCTCTCCCCTGAAGAAAATGTGGTTGGTGAAATTGCCTTTACCTGTTTTAAAAAGTGCGCAATTGGATTTGCTGTTTAATTTGCCATGCTGTTGCTGAATTTAAAACAGGAAATTTCAATAAAAGGAGAATGATTAACAGAATAATGTCTCCTTTTCTGTTCTAATAGGGCCGTAATGACAATTTCTACCAGTTTAGTAAATACTGTGAGAAAAATAGAATGTAACAAAATGTATTAGGGATTTTTAAATGCTGCCCCAAGCAAATCACCTTTAGGTTGTTTCCATGCTGCCAGCTGCTAAAACAACATAAGAACATAAGAAATAGGAGCAGGAGTAGACCATACGGCCCCTCGAGCCTGCTCCGCCATTTAATACGATCATGGCTGATCCGATCATGGACTCAGCTCCACTTCCCTGCCCGCTCCCCATAACCCCTTATTCCCTTATTAGTTAAGAAACTGTCTATCTCTGACTTAAATTTATTCAGTGACCCAGCTTCCACAGCGCTGTGAGGCAGCGAATTCCACAGATTTACAACCCTTTGAGAGAAGAAATTCCTTCTCATCTCAGTTTTAAAACAATCCAAATGTGTGGGATAAATAACAATTCTCTACTTTTATTTTCTCTCTTAAGACCTTCAGAACTCACATGTGACTGCAAAGGTAGTGAATAATGGGTCTTTCATACTCCTACATGAACAGGATACTTCACTATCATCAGTGAGACTGTAACAAAGAGCTGTGCAGCTTCAATAATAACATTTGACTCTTTGTTCTGTTCAGAACACAGGCAGCAATCAATTGCATGATAATGTCCATAATTCCTCATTTTGCCTATAGTGTGTTGTGATGCAGAGTATTAAAACAATACTACTGGAATCGCAACGATGCTGCAAATGTAAAGTGGGGTGGGATGGGGGGGAGGTGGGAGATAAGAGTTAATGAAACAACAGTTCTCATTATGAAGGAATTGTCAATTAATGAGGTGTCTTGCAAGACATGATACTAGGATTATTATTAAAGAGAAAGGTGATATAATTTATAATCATCCTGACATTTTTCTTTACCTTCAAGTTACACCTTACAGAGAAGAAAAGTGTTGTAAGAGTTTCGGGTGCCACAGATATGGAACTTCAACAGCCTTTCAGAATTGCTTATTCATAGAATTGGCTGGCTCAAATACTGCAATATGGGAGCGATGATTCTTTGAGATAGTGTGCATATAATAGTTCACACAGTGTCTAATGAAACACAGTCAACAATTCAAGAAGAATGCCATCAACAATAATTCGGTGTTGATGGGATATCAATTTTGTTTCGAGCTAGGTAGCAGGCAACACTGGAAAGTTGACTTCAGGCTTTTACACATTAAAAAGTAATGTTTCTTCTCATCTGCAGTTTTTAGGTTTTGCCTTTGTGTTCTGTGTAAGTGCTTGACGTGTGCTCTACTGCCAGCTGATCCCGCAGAATCAAAGAGAAGATTCTGGCACTCTCAAACTTTTTTTTTACCACATCAAGGACATTCCATGGATGCTCCCTGGAAGGTTACAATCACTTCAATCCAGCATGATACAAAAAATGTTGGCATTTGTCAACACTCGCTTTAGAATCTTCACCTGGAATCCTTCTATTCTTATTAATGTAAAACATCTGACTTAAAAAAAATCTTAATTGGCATCTATTAACTTTGAGAACAAATCCCGTGTAGGGCAGCAGCGGCATTATTTTTTTTTTACTTAACCCATTTGTATCTCTTCCCACTGATCAGGCATGCTGCTGTTGTTAGTATCGCTTCTGATGCTCATTTATGTTCCCACAGACACAGTGCCATTCTCTTTTGTTGTTTGCTTCCTTAAATGTACAGCCAAGGCTCCCTTCTGGAGCCCCCTTTACATTTCCTAAAGTCCGCAAATGTTTGTTAAGTATGTAGGGCTGAATTTTCCCCAATTACCTGCGCTGTTTTTTTGGCTTGCACCGCTTTTTTTTGGAGTAAATACAAATCTCCAAGTTTCCCCAAAGTTTCTGTGCCAGCATAATTCAGTTAGGTACGATTTTTTTGCGTCGTAACCTGATGTCTACGCCAGTTTTTTCAGATTTAAGCAAGTTTGTCCAACATACATTTTTCCCAGGACGGCATATGTGACCACTACCAAAAACCTTTCTGGGCACTTAAGAAAAACCAGCACACATTACAAAATCGACGCAGAAAGACGCCATTGTTTTTAGCCGAAGTTTTGAAGGGAGTCAAGAAGGCAGAGAATATGCATCATAAATGTTAATTTTTTCAAAGTCAAAAGGGAGAAATTGGAAATGTAATGCAATTCTTGAATTTTTGATTTTTTTCAAAGTACCACCCCACCACCGAACGTCTCCTCACTGGGGCTCGAGGGTCGGAGCGTCGGCTGGCAGAATCACTCCCTCGCCCGGACACAGGAGCTCGGGACTCATTTCAAAAGAAGCCGCCCAGGGGGGTGGGGTGGGGGTGGAACCCGAACTGAATTGCCAGCCACTTATATAAGAGATGAGGACCCTTAGGCTATAAATGATCAATTTCTAAAAGCTCCATTTTCATCCGTAATACCGTCCACCTCAGCAGCTTCAAAAGAAGCCCGGGGTGGGGTGGGGGGTTTCAAAGCCGAGCTCTGAGATCCTATGTCTGGGCGAGGGAGCGATTCTGCCAGCTGACGTCCTGACCCTCAAGGCTGGTGAGGAGATGTTCAGTAGTGGGGTGGTACTTTGAAAAAAATCAGAAATTGAAGAATTGCATTCGACTTTGTTGTCCAAAATGTTTTCATTGAATGCCTAGTTGCCTGTTCTAAGCAAGCCTATTGCGCATGCGCAGACCGGGGTGTGGTCCATACTAGGGCATCCACCTTGGGGAGAGAGCGGGAAGGAGAGGTATGAATGATTTGTCCTTCTGTTTTGAGGTTGTTGCAAAGCTACAATTTAATTATGGGGGCAGTATTGACAATGCCATACCTCATGCAAGCCTTCTGCATGATGGTGCTGTGGAGGAGAAGATTGATTAGGCAGCATCACATGAGGAACCTCAGAGCACATAGCATGATGGGCAGGAGACCTTACCCACATCGGGTATATCGAGACAGGCGTTCGTACCTGCACCTGAGTGATGCAAACTGTCTGAGAAGGCTGCGTTTCCGCAAATAAGTTGTAACCGAGATCTGTGAGTTAACAAAAGCAGACCCGCACCCTAGAAGTGTCAGCAGGATTGCTTTGTCAGTTGAAGTAAAGGTTACAGCTGCACTTTCATTCTATGCATTTGGTCATTGCAGGCCACAACTGGGGATGCGTGCACCATTTCTCAACATGCAACACATATCTGCATTCGGCAAGTGACTGCTGCATGATATGCCCAGAGGAATGACTACATAAAGTTCCCATGACTGCCCAGGCAATGCGTGACAGGGCTGTGGACTTCTCCAGGATCGCTGGCTTCCCCAAAGTACAGAGTTGCATTGATTGTACCCACATCGTCTTGCGAGCACCTTTGGAGGATTCCGAGATGTACAGGAACAGAAAAGGCTTCCACTCCATGAACATGCAGCTCATCTGTGTCAACATACATCACATCATGTCAGTTGATGTGAGATACCCTGGGTGCATCCATGATGAGTTAATCCTATGCGAGAGCGCTATATCTGCCATGTTTCAGCAGCAGCCAGAAGGGCAGAGCTGGCTGCTGGGGGACAAAGAGTACGGCCTCGCCATCTGGCCTACACATAACCCGGACGGAAGCTAAGCGAGAATACAACATGTCGCACATTGTGATGCCCAGTATAATAGAGAGGATCATTTGCATATTGAAGCAGCGTTTCCAATGCCTGGAACATTCCGGAGGCTACTTGCAATACTCCCCTGAGATTGTCGGTCAGTTCAATGTTGTGTGCTGCATGCTGCACAACTTAGCCAACATGAGGCAGCAGCAGCTGGTCGTAGAAGACCCACCTGAGGTGAGAGTGGTTGATGATGAAGCGGAAGATGCAGATGACGAGGAGGAGGAGGCTGAGGACAAGGAAGCTATGCAACTACCTGAATCCGGAGCACGACGGCGGAGGGGGGGGCGGACCGTCATGCCCCTTTAACAATTGCTCGAGCCTTGTGCCAGCAGCTCATCCATGAACGCTTTGCTGCCTGAAGGCTCAGTGGCAACTATTCCAAATGGACCCTGTTTACATTTGGACCTGTTTCGTAATGTTGTGTTGTGTTAATAAAGGAGCAAATAATGTAAATGATTCTTCTTTAGTTCAAAAAGTTGTGTTAATAATAGTACCAATATTGTGAATGATTCAGTTATAATTTAAAAGATATTTTATTCAAAATGTTAACTCTTGTTTGTACTTAACATAACTTTAATAAAAAATATTCTTGTATCAAACTTTAAACTATTCAGTTAAAATCACTTACAAACTTTAAGATCACTTATAAACTTTTAAACTTGTAAATTTACATCATTTACAAAAAACTTTTAATTTGAGAACAGTTACAACAGCAACAATAATAATAACATCAACAACAACAACAACAACAACAGCAGCAGCAAAGATAGGCTGCACCCATCGCTCCTCCACCTTATTCTCAGACCGTCTGTTATGCTTGGTCTTGGTGACTCCACCCCTGCCCGCAGGCGATGGCGCAGCGTTTCTCAGGTTGGTACCAAGCTTATTCTTTCGAGCATCTCGGGTAATGCGCACTTCTTGTTGGGGGGGCGTGGGCAGGCGGTAATGTGGAAGGCCCAGCTTGGGTCTCTTCAGAGGTTGGTCTGGGGATTGGAGTGGGAGTGGCAGTAGATTCCGTCAATGGCCGTGGGGTCTGGGCCTGTTCCCTTATTGCAGCAGCTACCTGCGACATTCCCTCTCTCATGTGCCCTGACAGTGTCTCAACTACCTGCAACATTCCCTTCCTCATGTTCACCGACAGTGTATCAGTTACCTGCAACATTCCATCCCTACTCAAGAAAGTGTTGTTATTTCTCCCGGCCGTCCCAGTACCTCATCACCCACCCCACTGATGGTGTCCAGGAGTGATTGCGTAAGGTTAATGCTCTCCGCACTCATTGCCATCATCTGAACCTCATCTGTTACATCCTGCACCTCAGGAGAGCGCTGTTGAGCTCTCCTTCCCCTCCTCACCCTGGGTGTGGCTCGCTGCACCTCACTGGGACCCACAGCCTCGGATGGTGGGGCCCTGGCTGTTGCTCGCTGCACCTCACTGGGACCCGCAGCCTCAGACAGTGTGAAACCATGAAATGTCCCAACATTCGTACCACTCAGGAAAGGGCCTGGCACTACAATGGGCAGCTTCAGCACCTCCTCCAGAGTGAGTACAACAGTGGGGGCGTCATCCTCCCACTCCCCTTCCCTCATCCCCCTCCCTCTCACCTTCATCCCCTTGTTCTTAGTCTGGAAGGTGGAATTGGAAGATGTTCTCCTCTTCAGGCTCATCCCCGTCTGAATCTTCTTCTGCATCGGCTTCAGCCTCGTCAGGGTTGGCCTCAAGTTCTGCAAAATATAACAGAACAGACAAATGGTTAGCAGCAGAGGAGGGGGCAGGGTGGCATGAGTAGGCTCACACAGCGCAGGCAGCAGGCTCATTTGAAGGACCATGATGAATGATTGCACAATGCATCAACTGAAGTGCAGCTGATGGACACATCCCCAGGAACTGAAGCATGGTTAGCCCGCTCAGTACTTAACATTCAGCAAAGCCAGAATGTGGAATTTGCAGGACTTGCCCTCTCTCTCGAGTGTGGGCCCAGCGTGTGCAGTGGTGGTTGTTTTTCTCCAGGCAGGGCTCATCAAAGCAGCGACCCTCTCTTCCACGGGTGCCAGTGGGTGCAGATTTGCCGGGCCTCCTCGTGCTCGAGTTCTCTCTCTTTTGTTGTGTGCCACCTTCCTCTGCAAAGATGAAAATATAACTTTTTAGAGAGGGTGTCTTTTTGCTCGATGGGGCATACAGATGTCCACATTTACAATTGCAATTCCAGAGAATAAATGAAAATATTACTTACACAAACTGCTTGACAAGGTCCTGCCAATTCTTTTTGCACTGGCCTCTGGACCTCGAGATGGTCACCATTATCTTGTACAAGTTGGCTCTAGCGTTTCTTCACTTCTTTTGGTGAAACTTTTATTTGACCTCTGCTGGTGTCCAGCTCGTGCCATCTGGCCTCAATTACACTAACCAGGGCCTTCACTTCATCCTGTGAGAAATTGTTGGTCCTTGAGCCGCTTTGCATATTGCAGTTCCGATTTTTTTCACTCAGAATTAAAGTTCTCACACACCACTCACAATTAAAGTTCTCACACACAACTGGCTCTTTAAAAGTGGCCGAATGCAGACCGGGAGCTGTACTGGGCATATGCACCCATACCTGTCATGTAAAAAGTGTCATTTTTTTAAGTGGCTGGGGGGTGGGGGGCATCCTTTTTTCGGCACAGATATTAGGCTCCACCCCCCAAACCAAAGGACAGGCTACACGGCGCCAATTTCAAAAATTAGAACGGGGAAACTTTAATGTTTTTTTTTTGCTGTAGCCGGGCCCCCAGAAAACAGGCGGAACCCTTCAAATATGCCAAAAAACGGCTTTGGGGAAAATTGAGCCCGATGATGACTGCAGCCACAATCCAAAGAGTTGCTCAGTGGGATTACCAACTTTCTCTGGAGATTTGTCCTGAGATTAGCTGAGAAAAAGATATACCTCTTTTTGATTACTCTTGTAATATTGATTATTATTTAGAATAGAATCATAGAATCATATAATGACACTGCACAGAAGGAGACCATTTGGCCCATCGTGCTTGTGCCGGCTCTTTGGTAGAGCTATCTAATTAGTCCCACTCCCCTACTCTTTCCCCAGAGCCCTGTTAAATTTTCCCTTCAATTATGTATCCAATTTCCCATTAGTCAAGAAAAATAGATGTCAGCATTGTTGAATGACAATAAGCTAAAATGGCAACATAATTGTGGACGGGTTCAGTTGTCTGACTACATATAAGTAATGATGGACCCTTTAGGGCTAGACTTTCCACTCATGATTGCCAATCTGCCGTCCATATAAACAGGCTATCGCCCATTTTGCTCAAAAGTGGAAAGTAGGGCCGGAACATCGCCCATTCATCGCTGGTCCAACTTTCAACACACATGAATGTGCTGCATCACCCGGCTTAAGGCTATTGCCCAGATGATCGCCAACCGCAACTTTCGCCATATCGCCCACACTTCGCTGAGCTGATCGCTCGCTGAAAAGATCGCTGAAGAAAAGCTGCACTCACCTGACGTTAAGTCGGCATTACTCAGCAGTACTTGGCACTACGGATGCCACTTTCAACATCGGACGATCTGTACTGAAAGGCTGCTTCAAGTGCTTATGAGGAGAAGCAATTTGTGAGTGATTTTAAGGGCTGTTTTGACTCTTGCCAATCATCTAATCACATTTGTAACTGTTGAGGACAAATTTAGGGCATTTATAGCAATTTATAATGATGGGGCCTGTAATTTCTCTACCAGTGTTGGTCACTAATCACATGCTGCAAATGGGAGAAGGTATATTGAAGAGCATTATGCTCCCAATCAAAGAGGTGGCAGACTGCTGCGGAGGAGAGACCTTACACCCAATGCATTTACAGGGAAAAGTGATCATACCTGAACTTGCCTGATAACACGTGCCTTAGGAGGCTGCGCTTCCAAAAGGAGGTCATCGGTGAGATATGCCAGCTAATTAAGGGAGATCTGCAGCCTTCCAGCACCATCAGGACTACACTGCCCATTGAGGTATGCATTGGGCTCCTTTCAGGCCTCAGCTGGCGACATTTGCGGTATCTGTCAACACGCCACACATTGTTCCATTTGACAGGTGACTGAAGCCCTTTACACACGCAGGATGGACTTTATAAACTTCCCTATGACCAGGGCGACACAAACTGTGAGAGCTTTGGGTTTCTCGAGAATAGCAAACTTCCCCAAGGTGCAGGAAGCAATAGACTGTACGCGCTTCACCCTGCGAGTACCTTTACAGGATGCAGAGGTGTTTCGGAACTGAAAGGGATTCCACTCCCTGAATGTGCAGCCCGTTGTCGACCACGACCAAATAATCATGACAGTAAATGCAAATTTTCCTGGCAGCATCCATGATGTGCACATTTTGTGTGAGAGCACTGTCTCTGACCTGTTTAAGAGTCAGCCACAAGATCACGGTTGGATGCTGGGGGATAAAGGATATGGCCTTGCCAGCTGACTCATGACACCCTGCGTAATCCCCAGATGGAAGCCAAGAAGCGCTACAATGAAAGCCATATAGCTACATGCAATGTTGTGCAAAAGACAATTGGAGTTCTTAAGCAGCACTTCAGATGCCTGGACCACTCAGGAGGCAGCCTACAATACCAACCTGAGCAGATTGCTGAATTTATTGTGGTGTGTTGCATGTTGCATAACCTAGCTATGAGGAGAGAACAATTACCAGATGGGACCGCCGGTCCACCTCAGGAGAGAGGGAAGGCGGAAGAGGAAGACAATGAGAAGGAGGATGACGAGGACCTCGGGGAGGACAATCAGCCTGGTGATGAACCCATGCCCCCAGGCCAACCCGCAACACTGGAAAAGCCCCGTGGTAGTTACGCAGCTACAAATTCTTGAGTCAGCAGCTCATTAATGAACGCTTTGCGTGAACTTATATTGGTGACAGTTACAGTTGCGTTATGTTTCATCTTCCTTTGCCTGGACTGGCCATGGTCATTGTTCCGTCTGTTATGTCTTAAATAAAGCAATGTGACTGAGTACTGTAGACTTGAGTAAGTGTGACCTTAGTCTCTTTATTCTGACTCCAGAGTGCTCGCACAGCATGGGAGGCCTGATTACATGCAGTGCTCCCAAGGGATGCTGGGATCCCTTGAGACTTCAACAGATGCGCCCTCTGGTGGCGGTAGAATGCTGGTTACAAGGTGTTGCATACATAACATCACTCCCCCAAAGTCAATAGTACACTTATTTACAGGGTGAGAAGATCTGGGGCTTTCCGCTTGCTAGTCGATCGTCTTGGTACAAACACTGGTGCAGGTGAATTGGTTGGGCCTTCGCTGGGCTGCTGCGCAGCTGGCCTTGCTGGGCTGTTGGGGATGATGAGTTCAGCTTCATGGTCAACCGTGATGTCTGTTGCTACTTGTGTGTGTATCGGAGGGTCGAAGTTGGTGGTGTCCTCTACAGGTTGTTCGTGGCTGTCTGTGAATCGCAGTTTGGTTTGGTCCAAATGCTTTCTGCAAGTTAATCCATTTGCAAGTTTGACCTCAAACACCCTACTCCCTTCTTTGGCTACGACAGTGCCAGCAAGCCATTTGGGATCATGTCCATAGTTGAGTACAAATACAGGGTCATTGATTTCAATATTACGTGACAAATTTGCGCGATCATGGTACATGCTTTGTTGATGCTGCCTGCCCTTGACATGATCATGGAGATCAGGGTGGACTAGAGAGAGTCTTGTTTTGAATGCCCCTTTCATGAGCAGTTCGGCAAGGGGAACCCCGGTGAGCGAGTGGGATCTTGTGCGGTAGCTGAGCAGGACTCGGGACAGGCGGGTCTGCAGGGAGCCGTCCGACACGCGTTTCAAGCTTTGCTTGATGGTTTGGACTGCCCGTTCTGCCTGGCCGTTAGATGCGGGCTTGAACGGGGCAGATGTGACGTGCTTGATCCCATCGTGGGTCATGAATTCCTTGAGTTCAGCGCTGGTGAAGCACGGCCTATTGTCGCTGACAAGGACATCAGGCAGGCCGTTCGTGACAAACATGGTTCATAGGTTTTCGATGGTGGCAGTGGACATGCTTACAGACATTATTACACCCTCAATCCATTTTGAATAAGCATCCACTACAACCAAAAACATTTTGCCTAGAAACGGGCCCGCAAAGTCAACGTGGATCCTAGACCACGGTTTGGAGGGCCATGACCACAAACTTAGCGGTGCCTTCCTGGGTGCATTGCTCAGTTGCGAGTAAGTGTTGCATTGGTGCACGCAAGACTCCAAATCTGAGTCGATGCCGGGCCACCACACATGGGATCTGGCGAGAGCTTTCATCATTACTATGCCTGAGTGGGTACTGTGTAGGTCGCATATGAACGTTTCCCTGCCTTTCTTAGGCAAAACCAGCCGATTACCCCACAAAAGACTGTCCGCCTGTATGGACATTTTGTTTTTGCGCCGCTGGAACGGCTTGATCTCTTCATGCATCTCCGCTGGGACACTGGACCAGCTCCCATGGAGGACACAGTTTTTTACAAGGGACAGTAAAGGATCCTGGCTGGTCCAGGTCCTGATCTGATGGGCCGTAACGGGTGACTTTTCGTTTTCAAATGCATCCATCACCAAGAGCAAGTCTGCAGGCTGTGCCATTTCCACCCCGGTGGTGGGCAATGGTAGCTGACTGAGTGCATCAGCGCAGTTTTCTATGCCTGGCCTATGGCGAATTATATAGTTATATGCAGACAGCGTGAGCGCCCATCTTTGGATGCGAGCAGAGGAATTGGTATTAATCCCTTTGCTCTCTGAGAATAGTGATATGAGCGACTTATGGTCAGTTTCTAACTCGAACTTAAGCCCAAACAGATACTGGTGGATATTTTTCACCCCGTAAACGCATGCCAGAGCTTCTTTTTCAATCATGCTGTAGTTTGGCCTTGGACAAACTCCTGGACGCATAAGCTACCAGTTGCAATGTTCCCAATTCGTTTGCCTGTTGTAACACACACCCGACCCCATACGAAGACACATCGCAAGCTAGCACTAAACGTTTACATGGGTCATACAGAACAAGCAGTTTGTTGGAACATAACAGATTTCTGGCTTTCTCAAAAGCAGTCTCTTGTGATTTCCCCCATACCCAGTCATCTCCCTTGCGTAGCAACACATGTAGAGGTTCTAGCAAGGTGCTTAACCCGGATAGGAAATTACCAAAATAATTGAGGAGTCCCAGAAATGACTGCAGCTCCATCACGTTCTGTGGTTTCGGCACAGTTTTGATGGCCTCCGTCTTGGCGTTGGTGGGTCTGATGCCGTCTGCCCTGATTCTTCTCCCTAAGACCTCGACCTCTGGCACCAGGAAAACTTCGAGTGTTTCAAGCTGAGTCCCACACGATCTAGCCGACTTAGAACCTCTTCCAGGTTCTGCAAGTGTTTGATGGTGTCCCGACCTGTGATCAATATGTCGTCCTGGAAAACCACGGTGCGTGGAACCGACTTTAGCAGACTCTCCATGTTCCTTTGAAAAATAGCCGCTTGAATCCCAAACGGGCATCTATTGTAGATGAACAGACCTTTGTGCGTGTTGATGCAGGTGAGGCCTTTCGAAGGTTCCGCCAGCTCCTGCGTCATGTAGGCTGAGGACAGGTCCAACTTGGTGAATGGCTTTCCTCCAGCCAGCGTCGTAAATAGGTCATCTGCCTTGGGTAGCGGGTACTGGTCCTGTAGTGAAAAACGGTTAATCGTTACTTTATAGTCCCCACAAATTCTAACCGTGCCATCACCCTTGAGAACCGGAACAATCGGACTGGCCCGCTCATTGAACAGAACCGGTGCGATGATGCCCTCTCATTGCAGCCTGTCCAGCTCGATCTCCACTTTCTCTCGCATCATGTATGGCACCGCACGTGCCTTGTGGTGGATGGGTCGTATACCAGGAACCAAGTGGATCTGCACCTTCGCCCCAGAGAAATTTCCGATGCCTGGCTCAAACCATGACGGGAACTTGCTCAAAACCTGGACACATGAGGCATCGTTGACGGACAGAGCGCTCGGATGTCATCCCAGTTCCAGCAGATTTTTCCCAGCCAGCTTCTGCCGAACAGTGTGGGGCCATCTCCTGGTACAATCCATAGTGGTAGTTCGTGCACCGCTCCATCATAGGAGACTTTTACTGCTGCACTGACAATTACAGGGATCAGCCCTTTAGTGTAAGTTCTCAGCTTGGTATGAATAGGGCTCAGCTTGGGCCTTTGTGCCTTGTTGCACCACAGACTTTCGAAGGTCTTTTTGCTTATGACAGACTGACTCGCACCCGTGTCCAATTCCATGGATACTGGAATTCCATCCAGTTCAACTTTTAACATGATTGGTGGACATTTCATGGTGAAGATGTGTACCCCATTCACTTCTGCCTCCTCGGTTTGAGTCTCTAGTTCAATTTGATCTGCCATGGATCGGTCTTCCTCTGCAACGTGGTGGTTTGCAGGGTTTGCAGCTTGTCTGCACATTCGCTGGAGGTGTCCCATTGTTCCACAGCCTTTGCACGCATAGTGTTTGAAGCGGCATTGATGGGCTCGATGATCACCTCCGCAGCACCAGCCTCACATTAACGTTTGATGGCGGACTCTGGGTCATCTAAGGTCATGCAGCTGCAGGCGTGTACGTTCTGCCGTATGCATTTCTGCCTGAAAACGACGTTACTTTGTGTACTGTATTTGCCGATGCAGCTTTATGCTGCAAAATTTGTTTGGTGTTATTGCTGGTGGACATAAATGCCTGGGCTATCGTTATGGCTTTGTTTAGTTTCGGTGTTTCAACAGTCAATAGTTTGCAAAGGATAACCCCATGGCCAATGCCAAGCACAAAAACGTCTCTTAGCATTTGCTCCAGGAATCCACTGAATTCGCAATGTCCTTCAAGGCGCCATAGTTCGGTGACATAGCTCGCCACTTTCTGGCCTTCAGACTGTTGACATGTATAAAATCGATACCTTGCCATCAGAACGCTCTCCTTCAGATTTAGGTGCTCCCAGACCAGCGTACACAGTTCTTCATACGATTTGGTTGTTGGTTTCACCGGAGCAAGAAGATTCTTCATGAGGCCATGGGTTGTTGCCCCGCAGACGGTGAGGAGGATCGCCCTTCGTTTGGCAGTGTTCTCATTCCCTTCCATCTCATTGGCCACGAAGTATTGGTCGAGTCGCTCAACAAAGGCTTTCCAATTGTCACCTTCTGAGAATTTCTCTAGGATACCAACAGTTCTCTGCATTTTCACGTGATGGTTCGTTATCTATTACTCGTCGCCAGTTGTTATGTCTCAAATAAAGCAATGTGACTGAATACTGTAGACGTGAGTAAATGTGACCTTAGTCTCTTTACTCTGATTCCAGAGTGCTCGCACAGCATGGGAGGCCTGCTTATATGCAGTGCTCCCAAGAGATGCTGGGATCCCTTGGGACTCCAACAGATGCGCCCTCTGGTGGTGCTAGAATGCTGGTTACAAGGTGTTGCACATATAACAGTTTCCAACCATTGTATTCATGTTTTACCATATGTTATTAGAAGGCACTTAAGGACAATTGTAAAGTTAAATAAAATAATTTAATAATAACAGGGAAATTTGAAACTTTTTAGAACAAACATATATAACCCCCCCGCCCCCCCAAACTTCTTTGCAAAAAAAACCCTGCATGCGCCGAATGGCCGTTGTTATGGATGCCAGCCTTCCACATCACTAAGGCCCATTCTACATCGCGAAGGCTATCATCGCCCAAAATAAAAAGCCGAAAGTAACGATAAAAAAAATGACCGACGTTCCAGCGATCCTGAAAAATAAAAAAATTGCTAAGGCGGGAACATCGCCCATTTTTTAGGCGATAGTGTTCTGAGTGGAAAGTCTAGCCCTAAGAAAATTCCAGAAGAATATGTACTTAAATAGAGTTCTAATAAAGGGCTTGTTATCATTTTCATACATGAGTATAGAGAATACTGATGAGGATTTTTTCTCCATGCCCACTTTTTTTTAATGTGTATCAAAACAGACAAGTTAATCATAATTGCCTTGTATGCATTGGGAACTGGATAAGTGAAATAGTATTGTATTTATTTCTTTCAGAATCATGGCAATTTATGCACCAGATATAGTTTTGTTTTGTTGCAGCCAGTATACTCTGTGGAATGGGATAATTCTATCTGCATAGTTAATGTTATGTTGGTGGTAACTGGACATAAGTGGGAAATTACTTTCTGTGTAAAGCATTATGCCAGAGGCAAATACATAGAAGTGGAAAACAATGTTGGATGTGCTCCCAACCCGAACAACATTGCTGCAGGGTGAAAAGCAAATGTGAATGCTAATGTGTGTTCAGCTGTATAATCCACTAACTAAGGGGCTAGATGATCTATTTAAAGGACAGTCACCCCATGTTACTGGGACATGATGGGCTGGAATGGTCTCCTTCCGTGCTGTACATTTCTATGATTCAAGGATTCTATAATTTCCCATAAATTGAACTGGTCTTAAAAAATAGGCTGTAGGGAGAGAATTGTTCATTTAAAGGTGACATTTCCTTTGCACTTTGGTCGGTTTATGGCTGCTTTTAAGAATGCGTTTCGGTGCTCCAGTAGGACTGGCACTGGAGGATTGGCAAGAGCAAGAAAGGGCTGCCCATGACTTCAGATGGTTCACGTGACACTATCAAGTCTTGCCGCTCTGCATTTTCTGTACCAGGTCCAGCTACCTGGCACTGACCGTAGGGATGGGCCGAAAGCAGCTTTGAGGTTCAGCAGAGAGGATAGACGAAACTGTGCCATCTCCTTAACAAAGACATATAACAATATAACATTCACACAGCACTGTCAGTAGCTGTCAAAGTCAGCATGGTTCCTTCCAATCTCACACTGGCACATTTGCAGGTATACATGTTCTAGGCTAAAAGAGGAGCTTCTTGAAGAGCAGTGCTACTCAAACTGAGTTACAGACTTAGGCCAAAGCAATCACCATCCAACATTGTGCTTAGCTTGGCAGCTGTGAGATAAGCACAAATTCTGTCCACAAAGTTTCAGTTGAAATTGCAAGAAAGCTGTGCGGATGATTGATCTAGAGTTATTGTACTTTGTTAAAAATATACACATTAGCCTCGATTTTAACTGGGGGCAAGGGTTGCGCGTGGGACCGGCAGAGCGAACATCAGGCTTGTCCCGAGTGAGGGCCAGGCCATTTTAACTCCTGGGCCTCATTTAATTAAGTTAGCCCTGACTACTGCCCAAACCCGGCGTCGATGATATGGCACTGGTGGGCAAGGGGAGGCGAATGCAGCAGGAAGTTGCTGCCGGGGTGCCGCAGGAATGGTCCCCGGCAAAGTACGTCTAGAGGTGAGGTGGGTTTGAAGGCAATCGTGGGGATGTGGAAGCCTGGTGTAGGGGAGACCATATGGGCTTGATTTTATCCCCCCAGATTGGGTGGGAGTGGAGTGGGAGGGGCGGGGGGGGAACGGTTAAAAATGTAAAAAACTGACAAACCTGACACCAACTCATCTCCAACCTGCCCATTTCTGGTTTTAATGGAGGTGGGTTTGGGTGTGAGCGGCTAACCTGCTCTCAGAAGGCAGGTCTGTCACTAAAATATTTAATGAGTCTGTATGCCTCCAACTTAACCAGAGTATTACTTCTACCGCATACGGACTGGGTTACCTGGGCCTCGGGAACCCTGGCAGCTGAAGGGAGGCAAGTAGGGCCGGATCCATCAGGTCAGTGCCTTTCCAGCACTGCTGTTGGGTCAGGAGGAGCAGGAGTGCTTCCCTCCTGGGCCACCAATCTTACCCGCTTCCTTCCTGTGATGGGACTCCTATGATTGGACCCAGCAATTGGATATGCCCTCCACCCCGCACGATTGGATTGCCCAGCAATCAGAACCCTCCCAAGGCTGTGACCTTGTACCACAGGCTTTCCTACCTGACAGCTAAACCAGCTGCTTAATCTGGTTGGCTACCGGCCGTGAAATGGAGTCAAAAAGTTTAAAAGATGTCTTGCCGTTAAATCCGGCAGCACCTCCGAGAAACTCATACTTTCAGGTTTCCCAGCCACTAAACTTCCGCCCCACCTCCCCCGCTCCCTCTCCACCTCCCAGTTATTATCGAGCCCTTGCTTGTGGGTCCCAGAGGAGCACAAGTGTTACTCTTGGCCCACAAGGAAAATAAAAATACAAATATTTATACTTACCTTCTTGGCCCTCTTATGACCTGCTACTTCCTGGTGCCAGGCTTCACTGGCAAGGCTGGTACCAGGTGCCAAGTTAAAATAGCATTAAGGCCTGAGTGACATTACCAGAGCCTGAACTTTGAACCTCAATAAGACCCTTTTATGGCTGGAGCAACAACCTCGCTGGCCGACTAAAATGTTCCTGTTAAAATGGCACATGGCGCATGGGCGGCAAAGATCTGATTAGTTGCACATTGCCGCAATTTTAACCCCCCCGCACCCCCCCCCCCCCGGCCCACCACGTGCCCTGTTCTCAACAAACACGGGGGTTAGAATGAGGCCTTTTGAGTAAAAATCCTCTGGTTTGAATATAAATCCAGACATGGCATGCAAATCTTTTGAGATCCCAGGAACATTATTAAATGAATATGCCAAGTTCATTTATGATTTTGATCCGAAGCCTAATGTTTAAAAGAAAAACGAATAAGGAAAAAGGCCCTGTGAGTTCTTGCCAGATTGTACTGCCTTCTTCATTTGCCCAAGGCAGTTGGAAACAGTGAACCTTTCTCTTCAGAAAGGAAAACAACTCACTTGACCTCTAATGCAAGCTCTAAGAATGACCTCTCTCCTCCGCTACCCAGCTGTAAATAGTCAATCGGAATAAAAGTTCTGGTTCTCTGGAATCTGGACTGTAAACTCAGCTCAGATGCAGTTACAGTTTCATTTCCCTTTACCATAGAAACATAGAAACATAGAAACATAGAAACATAGAAAATAGATGCACGGGTTGGCCATTCGGCCCTTCGAGCCTGCACCGCCATTCAATAAGATCATGGCTGATCATTCCCTCAGTACCCCTTTCCTGCTTTCTCTCCATACCCCTTGATCTCTTTAGCCGTAAGGGCCATATCTAACTCCCTCTTGAATATATCCAATGAACTGGCATCAACAACTCTCTGCGGCAGGGAATTCCACAGGTTAACAACTTTCTGAGTGAAGAAGTTTCTCCTCATCTCAGTCCTAAATGGCCTACCCCTTATCCTAAGACTATGTCCCCTGCTTCTGGACTTGCCCAACATCGGGAACATTCTTCCTGCATCTAACCTGTCCAGTCCCATCAGAATCTTATATGTTTCTATGAGATCCCCTCTCATCCTTCTAAACTCCAGTGAATACAGGCCCAGTTGATCCAGTCTCTCCTCATCTGACAGTCCAGCCATCCCTGAAATTAGTCTGGTGAACCTTCGCTGCACTCCCTCAATAGCAAGAACATCCTTCCTCAGATTAGGAGATCAAAACTGAACACAATATTCCAGGTGAGGTCTCACTAAGGCCCTGTACAACTGCAGCAAGACTTCCCTGCTCCTATACTCAAATCCCCTAGCTATGAAGGCCAACATACCATTTGCCTTCTTCACCGCCTGTTGTAACTGCATTCCAACCTTCAATGACTGATGAACCATGACTCCCAGGTCTCGTTGCACCTCCCCTTTTCCTAATCTGCCTCCATTCAGATAATATTTTGCCTTCGTGTTTTTGCCCCCAAGATGGATAACCTCACATTTATCCACATTATACTTCATCTGCCATGCATTTGCCCACTCACCTAATCTGTCTAAGTCACCCTGCAGCCTCTTAGCGTCCCCCTCACAGCTCACACTGCCACCCAGTTTAGTGTCATCTGCAAACGTGGAGATATTACACTCAATTCCCTCATCCAAATCGTTAATGTATATTGTAAAGAGCTGGGGTCCCAGCACTGAGCCCTGCGGCACCCCACTAGTCAATGCCTGCCAGTCTGAAAAGGATCCGTTTATCACGACTCTCTGCTTCCTGTCTGAATGTTTTCTGGGAGAAGGGAAGGACGGCCTTGTGGCTCAAGTGTGAGTTCAGGGTGAAGGGAAGGACGGCCTTGGAGCACTAGAGTAATTTCAGGGAGAAGGAGGCGGACGGCCTTGGGGCAGGAGTGACTTCAGGGAGAAGAGAAGAGATGGCCTTGGGGCATGAGAGTGAGTTCAGGGCGAAGGCAAGAGACGGCCTAGGGGCACTAGAATGACTTCAGCGAGAAGGGAAAGGACTGCTTTGGGGCAGGAGTGAGTTCAGGGAGAAGGGAAGTGATGGCCTTGGGGCTGGAGTGAGTGCAGGGAGAAGGGAAGTGATGGCCTTGGGGCTGGAGTGAGTGCAGGGAGAAGGGAAGTGATGGCCTTGGACCACTAGAGTGAGTTCAGGGAGAAGGGAAGTGATGGCCTTGGGGCTGGAGTGAGTTCAGGGAGAAGGGAAGTGATGGCCTTGGGGCTGGAGTGAGTGCAGGGAGAAGGGAAGTGATGGCCTTGGACCACTAGAGTGAGTTCAGGGAGAAGGGAAATGATGGCCTTGGGGCTGGAGTGAGTTCAGGGAGAAGGGAAGTGATGGCCTTGGGGCTGGAGTGAGTTCAGGGAGAAGGGAAGTGATGGCCTTGGGCCACTAGAGTGAGTTCAGGCAGAAGGGAAGTGATGGCCTTGGGGCTGGAGTGAGTTCAGGGAGAAGGGAAGTGATGGCCTTGGGGCTGGAGTGAGTTCAGGGAGAAGAGAAGTGATGGCCTTGGGGCTAGAGTGAGTTCAGGGAGAAGGGAAGTGATGGCCTTGGGGCTGGAGTGAGTTCAGGGAGAAGGGAAGTGATGGCCTTGGGGCTGGAGTGAGTTCAGGGAGAAGGGAAGTGATGGCCTTGGGGCTGGAGTGAGTTCAGGGAGAAGAGAAGTGATGGCCTTGGGGCTAGAGTGAGTTCAGGGAGAAGGGAAGTGATGGCCTTGGGGCTGGAGTGAGTTCAGGGAGAAGGGAAGTGATGGCCTTGGGGCTGGAGTGAGTTCAGGGAGAAGGGAAGTGATGGCCTTGGGGCTGGAGTGAGTTCAGGGAGAAGGGAAGTGATGGCCTTGGGGCTGGAGTGAATTCAGGGAGAAGGGAAGTGATGGCCTTGGGCCACTAGAGTGAGTTCAGGGAGAAGGGAAGTGATGGCCTTGGGGCTGGAGTGAGTTCAGGGAGAAGAGAAGTGATGGCCTTGGGGCTGGAGTGAGTTCAGGGAGAAGGGAAGTGATGGCCTTGGGCCACTAGAGTGAGTTCAGGGAGAAGGGAAGTGATGGCCTTGGGGCTGGAGTGAGTTCAGGGAGAAGAGAAGTGATAAGACTCTGATTAGCATATATTAATGATGCTCCTGCCTCAGTCGGCGGTGAAAGCAGTGAAGTTAAATCTGCTGTGAGGTGAGAATGGAGCAGCAAATAAAGCCCCCCGATATTAACTGCCATCCTGCCCCATTTCCGCTGGGTGGAGGGAGTTAAAATTCCCCCTTCGTAAACCAGGGACGCTCAAACCTACCCATATTGACCCTGCACTGGCAGAGATCAGATCCACAGTCATAGAAACATAGAAAATAGGTGCAGGAGTAGGCCATTCGGCCCTTCTAGCCTGCACCGCCATTCAATGAGTTCATGGCTGAACATGCAACTTCAGTACCCCATTCCTGCTTTCTCGCCATACCCCTTGATCCCCCTAATAGTAAGGACTACATCTAACTCCTTTTTGAATATATTTAGTGAATTGGCCTCAACAACTTTCTGTGGTAGAGAATTCCACAGGTTCATCACTCTCTGGGTGAAGAAGTTTCTCCTCATCTCGGTCCTAAATGGCTTACCCCTTATCCTTCGACTGTGACCCTTGGTTCTGGACTTTCCCAACATTGGGAACATTCTTCCTGCATCTAACCTGTCTAAACCCGTCAGAATTTTAAACGTTTCTATGAGATCCCCTCTCATTCTTCTGAACTCCAGTGAATACAAGCCCAGTTGATCCAGTCTTTCTTGATATGTCAGTCCCGCCATCCCGGGAATCAGTCTGGTGAACCTTCGCTGCACTCCCTCAATAGCAAGAATGTCCTTCCTCAAGTTAGGAGACCAAAACTGTACATAATACTCCAGGTGTGGCCTCACCAAGGCCCTGTACAACTGTAGTAACACCTCCCTGCCCCTGTACTCAAATCCCTGCGCTATGAAGGCCAACATGCCATTTGCTTTCTTAACCGCCTGCTGTACCTGCATGCCTACCTTCAATGACTGATGTACCATGACACCCAGGTCTCGTTGCACCTCCCCTTTTTCTAATCTGTCACCATTCAGATAATAGTCTGTCTCTCTGTTTTTACCACCAAAGTGGATAACCTCACATTTATCCACATTATACTTCATCTGCCATGCATTTGCCCACTCACCTAACCTATCCAAGTCACTCTGCAGCCTCATAGCATCCTCCTCGCAGCTCACACTGCCACCCAACTTAGTATCATCCACAAATTTGGAGATACTACATTTAATCTCCTCATCTAAATCATTAATGTACAATGTAAACAGCTGGGGCCCCAGCACAGAACCTTGCGGTACCCCACTATTCACTGCCTGCCATTCTGAAAAGTACCCATTTACTCCTACTCTTTGCTTCCTGTCTGACAACCAGTTCTCAATCCACGTCAGCACACTACCCCCAATCCGATGTGCTTTAACTTTGCACGTTAATCTCTTGTGTGGGACCTTGTCGAAAGCCTTTTGAAAGTCCAAATACACCACATCAACTGGTTCTCCCTTGTCCACTCTACTGGAAACATCCTCAAAAAATTCCAGAAGATTTGTCAAGCATGATTTCCCTTTCACAAATCCATGCTGACTTGGACCTATCATGTCACCTCTTTCCAAATGCGCTGCTATGACATCCTTAATAATTGATTCCATCATTTTACCCACTACCGATGTCAGGCTGACCGGTCTATAATTCCCTGTTTTCTCTCTCCCTCCTTTTTTAAAAAGTGGGGTTACATTGGCTACCCTCCACTCCATAGGAACTGATCCAGAATCTATGGAATGTTGGAAAAGGACTGTCAATGCATCCGCTATTTCCAAGGCCACCTCCTTAAGTACTCTGGAATGCAATCCATCAGGCCCTGGGGATTTATCGGCCTTCAATCCCATCAATTTCCCCAACACAATTTCCCAACTAATAAGGATTTCCCTCAGTTCCTCCTTCTTACAAGACCCTCTGACCCCTTTTATATCCGGAAGGTTGTTTGTGTCCTCCTTAGTGAATACCGAACCAAAGTTCTTGTTCAATTGGTCTGCCATTCTTTGTTCCCCGTTATGACTTCCCCTGATTCTGACTGCAGAGGACTTATGTTTGTCTTTACTAACCTTTTTCTCTTTACATATCTAATAGAAGCTTTTGCAATCCGTCTTAATGTTCCCTGCAAGCTTCCTCTCGTACTCTATTTTCTCTGCCCTAATCAAACCTTTGTCCTCCTCTGCTGAGTTCTAAATTTCTCCCAGTCCCCGGGTTCGCTGCTATTTCTGGCCAATTTGTATGCCACTTCCTTGGCTTTAATACTATCCCTGATTTCCCTTGATAGCCACGGTTGAGCCACCTTCCCTTTTTTATTTTTATGCCAGACAGGGATGTACAATTGTTGTAGTTCATCCATGCGGTCTCTAAATGTCTGCCATTGCCCATCCACTGTCAACCCATTAAGTATCATTCGCCAATCTATCCTAGCCAATTCACGCCTCATATCTTCAAAGTTACCCTTCTTTAATTCTGGACCATGGTCTCTGAATTAACTGTTTCATTCTCTATCCTAATGTAGAATTCCACCATATTATGGTCACTCTTCCCCAAGGGGCCTCGCACAACGAGATTGCTAATTAATCCTCTCTCATTACACAATACCCAGTCTAAGATAGCCTCCCCCCTAGTTGGTTCCTCGACATATTGGTTTAGAAAACCATTCCTTATGCACTCCAGGAAATCCTCCTCCACCGTATTGCTTCCAGTTTGGTTAGCCCAATCTATATGCATATTAAAGTCACCCATGATAACTGCTGCACCTTTATTGCATGCACCCCTAATTTCCTGTTTGATGCCCTCCCCCCCATCACTATTACTGTTTGGAGGTCTGTACACAACTCCCACTAATGTTTTTTGCCCTTTGGTGTTCTGCAGCTCTACCCATAGTCACCACTAGACTACCAGCCATTAGGTGCCCACTAACTCTATCCACCACCAGATTACTAACTATTATACTTGATTCACCTCTGCACACTAACCACCAGGCATTAAATGCCAGCCAATTTTGTACCAGGTGCTACAACCATAACAGGATACAGAAAATGGTGACACATATGTGCAGGAGGCGCAATGTCTCTTCCTGTGTTTGATGTTTGAACTAACTCCAAATTTAAACCTGACTAGGTGCATTTTAGATAAGTTGTAGACATTTTCAAATATAAATCGCTTTGGATTATGAATTCCAGTTGAAGCTCATCTCCGAAAACGAGAAGGTCAATGCTGCTGGTTCTGGAGCAATGGGCAGCCAGTAACATTTGTAAAATAATGCTCATTTTGAATTGAAAATGTTGGTGTCCGAGCAGGATAATTCAAGAAATGGAAAGATCCAACGACAAGGAAGAAAGTGAAAGGCAGCCAGCCAAAGTGACCACAAATGCTGTGAGGGCTCAATGTGCAGCAGTAAATAGCAATAAAGCAACAAAGACCAATCATTTCAAATAACAACAAATCGCGCAGTGACTGGGTCAGGTACACACAGTCAGCATTGTCGACAGTCAGTAACACAAGCAAGCCTGTGAACAACACTTACTCAGATTAAAAACAGAAAGTGTTGGAAATACCCAGCAGGTCTGTCACCACCTGAAATAGAAAAGATAGAATTGAGTTGCAATAAAATATCTCTACTTGCAACATTAGTCTGTCTATTTTTTTTCAGATGATGATGGACCTGCTATGTATTTCCAACATTTTCTGTTAGACTTCCAACATTTGCTTGTTTTTTTTAACTCACCTAAGGTTAAGAAGGCCTGACTAGGCCTAATACAAAAACAAAATACTGCGGATGCTGGAATCTGAATTAAAAACAGAAAATGCTGGAAATCTCAGCGGGTCAGGCAGTAACTGTGGAGAGAAAAACAGAGTTAACTTTTCAGGTCAATGACCTTTCATCATAACTGGAGAGTGTTCGGAAAAAACACATTCTTAAGAAGCACTGAAAGGGGGAGGGGAAGAAAGAACAAAAGGGAAGGTCTGTGATAGGGGGGAAGGCAGGAGAGATTAGAGAGACAAAAGGGATGATGGGCCGAATTGAAATGGTAATGCCAAAAGTTAGAAAAAAGTTAATCTGGATAGGGTGTGAATGATGGAATAATGACCAGCTGCCATTGGAGATAAAGAAAAAAAAACATAAACTCGGGGGGGCGGAAATGGAGTCAAAAATGGGCAGAGGTTATGCTCTGAAATTGTTGAACTGGATGTTGAGTCCTGAAGGCTAAAAAGTGCCTAAACGAAAGATGAGGTTTCTCAAGCTTGTGTTGAGCTTCGTTGGAACAGTGCAGGAGTCCAAGGACAGTGAGATCAGAGTGGGAGTGGAGCGGAGAATTAAAGTGACAGGCGACCGGAAGCTCAGGGTTACACTTGCGGACTGAACGGAGGTGCTCCGCAAAGCGGTCACCCAATCTGCGCTTGGTCTCTCCAATGCAGAGATCACAACGTGAGCAGCGAATACAGTATACTAAATTGAAAGAAGTGCAAGTAAATCGCTGTTTCACCTGGAAGGAGCATTTGGGGCCCTGGATAGTGGGAAGGAAGGAGATAGAAGGGCAGGTGTTGCATCTCCTGCGATTGCACAGTAAGGTGCCGTGGGAAGGGGAGGGGGTTTTGGGGGTGACTGCAGAATGGACCAGGGTGTCCTGGAGGGAGTGGTCCCTTTGGAATGCTGAGAGGGGAGGGGAGGGGAAGATGTGATTGGTGCTGGGATCACACTGGTGGAAATAGCAAAGGATGATCCGTTGAACGTGGAGGCTGGTGGGGTGAAAGGTGAGAACCTGTCGTGGTTGTTAGAGAGAGGGGAAGGGGTGTGAGCAGAGGTGCGGGAAATAGAATGGACATGGTCGAGGGCCATGTTAACCATGGCGGAGGGGAATCTTCTTTTGAGGAAAAAGGAAGACATGTCAGAAGCACTAGTGTGAAAGGTGGCGTCGTCAGAGCAGATGTGACGGAGACAGAGAAACTGGGAGAAATGGAATGGAGTCCTTACAGGAAGCGGGGTGGGAGGAAGTTTAGTCCAGGTAGCTGAGGTAGTCGGTGGGCTTATAGTGGATACTGGTCGAAAGCCTATCCCCAGAAATGGAGACAGAGAAGTCAAGGAAAGGAAGGGAAGAGTCGGAGATGGACCATGTGAGGGTAAGGGAAGGGTGGAAATTGGATGCAAAGTGAATGAAATTTTCTAGTTCAGGGCGAGAGCAGGAAATGGCACCGATACAGTCATTGATGTACCGGAAAAAGAGGTGAGGGAGGGGACCCGAGTTGGACTAGAACAAAGAATGTTCCACAGATCCCATAAAAAGGCAGGCATAGCTAGGACCCATTCGGGTTCCCATAGCAACACCTTTAATTTGGAGAAAGTGAGTAGAGTTAAAGGCGAAGTTGTTCAATGTGAGAATAGGTTCAGCCAGGCGGAGGAGGGCGGTGCTGGATAGGGAATGGTTGGGCCTCTGCTTGAGGAAGAAGCGGAGCGCCCTCAGGCCATCCTGGTGAGGGATGGAAGTGTAGAGGGATTGGATGTCCATGGTGAAAAGGGGACGGTTGGGGCCGGGAAACTGGAAACTGTTAAAGTGACGGAGGGCGTCAGAGGAGTCGCCGATGTAGGTGGGAAGAGAATGGACAAGGGGAGAAAAAATAGAGGCAAGACAGGAAGAAATAAATTCTGTGGGGCACGAACAGGCTGAAAACGATGGGTCTACCGGGGCAGTCCTGTTTGTGGATCTGTGCAGGGTTGGGGAACTATGAGGTTGGTGGCTATGGAGGGAAGATTTCAAGAGGAGATGAGTTTAGTGACGGTCTGGGAAATGATTGCTCAATGATTAGTGTTGAGGTCTTGGTCCAGGGGGAGGTAGGAGGAGGTGTCAGAGAGTTGCCGATCAGCCTCTGCAAGGTAGTGGTCGGTTCGCCAAACAACAGCAGCGCTAGGTCTGACTAGGCCTAATCTGTCTTTTCTCTCTGTGTGGTGCATTGGTTGTCTGGGCAAAACTGTGTTCACTTAAGAGAAGGCAGCTGAAATATGCAATGAATGCATGAGTTGTGCATTAAAAACGAAACATTCAAGGCTATTTTCTATGATGATACTACTATATTAATCAGGCATTCAACTTAAGCGCAGTTGCTTATGTTGGCAAAACATTATGATCAATTGTCTGGATTCAGAGGCCTTATCATAGGCAGTCCCTCAGAATTGACGAAGACTTGCTTCCACTCTAAAAGTGAGTTCTCAGGTGGCTGTACAGTCCAATGTGGGAATTACAGTCTATGTGACAGGTGGGGCAGACAGTGGTTGAAGGAAAGGGTGGGTGGGGAGCCTGGTTTGCTGCACGCTCCTTCCATTGTCCTCACTTGGTTTCTGCATGCTCTTGGCGATGAGACTCCAGGTGCTCAGCAGCCTCCTGGATGCTCTTCCTCCATTTTGGGTGGTCTTGGGCCAGGGATTCCCAGGTGCCGGTGGGGATGTTGCACTTTATCAAGGAGGCCTTGAGGGTGTCCTTGAAACTTTTCCTCTGCCCACCTGGGGCTCACTTGCCGTTTAGAAGTTCCGAGTGGAGCACTTGCCTAGGGAATCTCGTGTTGGGCATGCGGACATTGTGGCCCGCCCAATGGAGCTGGTCGAGCATGGTCAGTGCTTCGATGCTAGGGATGTTCGCCTGATCAAGAACACTGACATTGGTGTATCTATCCTCCCCGTGGATTTGCAGGATCTTGAGGAGACAGCGTTGGTGGCACTTCTCCAGTGCTTTGAGATGTCTGCTGTATATGGTCCATGTCTCTGAGCCATACAGGAGGGCGGGTATCACTACTGCCCTGTAAACCATAAGCTTTGTGCCAGAATTGAGGTCCTGGTCTTCAAACACTCTTTTCCTCAGGTGACCGAAGGCTGTGCTGGCACACTGGAGGCGGTGTTGGACCTCGTCATCGATGTCTGCCCTTGCTGATAGTAGGCTTCCGAGGCATGGAAAATGGTCCACGTTGTCCAAGGCCACGCTGTGGATTTTGATGACCAGGGGTCAGCGCTGAGTGGCGGGGTCAGGTCGTCTTACGGATGTTTAGTGTGAGGCCCATGCTTTCGTACGCCTCGATGAAGGTGTTGACAATGGCTTCGAGTTCAGCCTCTGAATGTGCGCAGACGCAAGCATCATCCGCGTACTGTAGTTCGATGACAGAGGATGGGATGACCTTGGGTCTGGCCTGGAGGTGGCGAAGGTTGAACAGGTTCCCATTGGTTCTATAATTTAGTTGCACTCCAGCAGGGAGCTTGTTGAGGGTGAGATGGAGCATTGCAGCGAGGAAGATCGAGAAAAGCGTTCGTGCGATGACGCAGCCCTGCTTGACCCCGGTCCGGACATGCAAGCTGTGATCCTGACCAACGGATCCACCACAGACCCAGAGGCCTATACACTTAGAACAAACATACTACAGTGTTACAGAATTTCTGTGGTAATGAGGACTAGTTAATGATTGATGAGGAGACACAGAAAATTAAACTACTATATGTATTTTACATGAGCATCAGCAAATCACAGATGAGAAATTGCCGTTTTAAACAGCTAACCTCAAGGTCCCATATGATCTGAATAAAATAACACAAAGTCATGTTCTAGTATTTGGAACTTGCTACCACATGGTGTAATAGAGGTGAACAGCATAAATGCATTTAAGGAGAAGCTAGATAAATAAGTACATGAGGGAGAAAGGAATAGAAGGTAATGTGATAGGTTTAGGTGAAGTACAATGGAATATAAACACTAGCATAGTCCAGTTGGGCCAAATGGCCTATTTCTGTGCTGTAAATTCTGTGAAATTGTTTAGCGCCGTTGTGAACTGGGAACTGAAGGGGAAGAGATCGGAAAGGAGGTGGGTGACCAGCAGAGAGGGAGAACCGATCGGGAATGAGGGGCTGGGGTTGGGCTGGGGGCAGACCGGGATGTGGGGAGAGGTGATCAGGAACGAACGGGGAGAGGGGGTGAGGTGATTGGGAGGAAAGGAGGTGACCGGGAAAGTGGTGAGGCAATTGGGAGGGTGCGGGGAGAAGGGGGGAGATGATCAGGAGGGAGGAGGAGGGAAGAAGAGGGAAGGGATCGGGAGGAGGCCGAGCGGGGGCCGGCAACTTCCTTTGGTACAGCAGGGTAACTGGGAGGAGCACTACCTGAAAATTTAAATATTGCTGGGAGGGCCAAAAGCACATGTCCCACCAGCAATTGGCCAGTTACAGCTGGTGGCCTGGATTGTATGTGTGGGGTGGCAGGGGGAGAGGGGTGGGGGGTGGAGGAGGAGGGTTGGGGTAGGAGGGAGTGATGCATTTAAAGCTGGACTGCTCTTAAAGTGGTATCAGCATACAACAATTTGAAACCATGTATTAGAAATGAACCATAACTGAAAGCCTGAAACTTCTCAAAGAGTGGTGTGAATATTATTCTAATTGACATTAGGCATGGAGCGCACGGGATTGAATAGTGATGGTAATTGGCAAAAACCTCTCAGTACATAAGAACATAAGAATTAGGAGTAAGAGTAGGCCATTCAGCCCCTCGAGCCTGCTCTGCCATTCAATAAGATCATGGCTGATCTTCTACCTCAGCTCCACCTTCCTGCACTATCCCCATATCCCTTAATTCCCTTAATATCCCAAAATCTATCAATCTCTGTCTTGAATATACTTGAAGACTGAGCCTCCACAGTCCTCTGTGGTAGGGAATTCCAATGATTCACCACCCTCTGAGTGAAGAAGTTTCTCCTCATCTCAGTCCTAAATGCCCGACCCCTTAATCTGAGACTGTAATCCTGGTTCTAGACTCCCCAGCTAGAGGAAACATCCTCCCTGCATCTACCCTGTCAAGCCCTGCAAGAATTGTGTATGTTTCAATGAAACCATCTCTAAACTCTGAGAATATAGACCTAGTCTACTCAATCTCTTCTCATAGGACAATCATCCCATCCCAGGAATCAGTCTGCTGAACCTGCGTTGCACTCCCTCTATGGCAAGTATATCCTTCCTTAAGTAAGGGGACCAAAACTGTACACAATACTCCAGGTGCAGTCACACCAAGGTCCTATCTAATTGTAGTAGACATCTTAACTCTTATACTCAAATCCTCTTGCGACAAAGGCCAACAAACCATTTACTTTTTTAATTGCTTGCTGTACCTGCATGTTAACTTTCAGTGGCTCAGTACAGCAGCCAGAATTGGCCCAGGTAGACAGTGGCATCTCCCTAACCACCTGATCCCTCTCCAATGCAGGATGGGGTTTAATGACCTCACAAGGTCTGGAAATGTTACAGCTGAAAACTGCCATTAACATATATTTTCCACATTTCAAACAGTAGCTCTATATCTACCTTAAAGGTGCATTCACAAATCGAAAGGCACTAAATAATCGCCTTCTTTGTCTCGGCATTCATTTTTGTCTGATTATGCCTCTGTGAAGTGCCTTGGGACATTTTTCTATGTTAGAGGCTCTATATAAATGCAAGTTGGTGTCGCCATCTCTGCCTGATTTTCAATATTCGCTGGATCCAGGTGATCCAGTGAGCCTAGGTGCAGAACCAAAGACATGCGCCAATATTTTGAAGGGATTTGTTCTGCGATTTAGAGAATAATGTGCTTGCCAATGTTAGGGAACAGAATTGCTTTTACATTTTCACACTTAGTGGCAGCACCAAGAACAATGGAGGCAAGTAAGGCTTAAAAGCAGAATAAATCTCCCTCCACGTTGCCAGAACAATGTAGCCAAACTCAGACAAGCACCCTCATAGCATCAGTGTGTCATTGCTCTTGTTTCAATAGAAAGTGATAATGGCCTGGAAATCCCGGCCTCCTGGGTCTGTACGGAGTGTGTACGGACCCGGGAAGACATCGCAAGAGCCGGTTTTCAGCGCACAATGCGCATGTGCTGAAAACCGGCTTTTTCGATATGTCAAACTGGAGCTTGACAGATCCAATGCATATCGGGAGCGAGGACATTTGCAAGGGCATGATTGTAGGATTTACCCATACCTTGTCCGGCAAATGTCCTCAAAACTCTTGCGCCTGATAAAAGCAGGCACATAGCCTACTTTTACAGGCTTAAGAGTATTAAAACACACTAAAATATAATTAAATTAAATTTAAAAAACATATTTTATTGTTAAAAACCCTGCCTACTAAGGTAAGTTTATTTTTAAACCTAATTACAAAACTTTTTTCAAAAAGTCGTAAAAATATTTTTTTTCTAAGGCATTTATTAACTTTAATTTCAATTAATTCTAATTATGTGAGGTGTGTTTTTTATTTTTTTATGGTGTTTATTGTTTTTTTTCTCATTAATTGCAATGAGAACTCGGAGAATGCTGTGGAATAATGTACCTGATTGGTTGAGCAATCACACATGACTGCACCGTCTGCGTGGGAACCTGGAGGACGGGAGCGCGTTTCGCAGCACGGGAGGAGAAGGCCTCCCCAACGGAATCGCACGCTCCTCCAGGGTCACCAGGTAGATTCGTAGAAATCTTTCAGGTCGGCGGCATCCGCCCGCGGGAAACCTCCGACCGCAATTTCTAGGCCAATCACTTTCAGAGAGCTTGCCAATCAGTGATAACTCACAATGAACTGCTGAGAGCTTTATAATATGAATTCATACCAGCATGGTACTAAGTTGCGGCTGTACAATACACTTCCCAAAGGACCTTTATAACTAGTAAATAGCAATCCTTGACGCAATTTATGTGGGCTGGATTCAAAGTCAGAAACCAGAAGTTAATAAACAACTTTTTAACCCATGCGACTATCCAGCCTCCTGAGAAAGAAAGCAAACAGCTTCTGGATAAATCTGTTACTATCTAAACCATTATATGGTTGAATTGCAAATAATTTAGCTTTAGATTTAACCATTTCCAAATGTTTAAAATTATTAGCATTCACATTAGCAGTATTGCCCTGAATTGTCAGGGGGGCTGTTTACTGCAGGAGATAAGGACAGACTTTGCTGTAATTTGGGACATAGATTATTCAAATAAATGAAACTCATCCCCGATCTATCCACCTTTTCTGTTTCAGAAGCTTATCCAACTTCTGTGTATTTTTAGCATTTTCTATTTTTAAAATTTCAAATCTTCAGCATTCACACTTGTTATTTTTGACCTTTGCTTATTACTCACTAGGTCAAGGACTCCCCACGCACATTGGCTGGAATTTTGCAGCATAGACCTGCGGGGAACGGGATAGGGGAAGGGGAGACAGAGCATGGGAAACCCGGAAGTTTTCCCGCAAGCTGTGGAGTTTGAATTCCACTGTGTGCGTGTGAAGTCACCGGCAGCTTCCCCGCCTGGAAGTCAGCCTGATTGACAGGTTGGCATCCAGTCGGGCATGGTATGCTGGACAGGAGGCCGCAGGACCAGGTAGGTGCGAGTTCCGACCCTCTGGGCGGTCCGACCCTAGGGGGTGTGGTGGAGATCCGATCCCCGACTCCGGTGGGGGGGGGGGGTGCAGTGGGTGGAGGGGTCTGATCACCAACTTGGTGGGGGCGGTCTGATCCCCGACCCCAGGAGGAAGTTCTGGTCCCGTGGGGTGATGGGGGGTGTGGGGGGGGTGGGCTGATGGTGGGTGAGCTTGAGGGGCCGGGAGGAAACACTCCTGCTCCTCCCGGCCCGGAATGATTACTCCCCGAGGCTGAGCTCGCTTCACTGCAGCTGCCGATAGCCCTGAGGCCCTGGATCTCCAGCTGGCCACAGTTAATCCTGCAAAGCAGGTTAAATCTGAGGCTTCCAGCCTCATTATAATATTTTAAATGCCAACCAGCCTTCTGGGAACGGGTTGGCTGGCCGCCCCTTGTTAAACCCGGAAATTAAGAACATAAGAAATAGGAGCAGGATTAGGCCATTTGACCCTTCGAGCCTGCTCCACCATTCAATCAGATCATGGCTGATCTGATCAGAGACTCAGTTCCACTTCCCTGCCCACTCCCCATAACCCTTTACTCCCTTATCACTCAAAAATCTATCTCCGCCTTAAATATATTCAAAGATCCAGCCTCCACAGCTCTCTGGGGCAGAGAATTCCATAGATTTACAACCAACTGAGAAGAAATTTCTTCTCATCTCAGTTTTAAATAGGTGGCCCCTTATTCTAAGACTATGGGCTAGAACCTGCACTTTTGTGGTTATCACTCAAAAATGGGTGATATTTCTGGCGTGGGTGTTAAAAAAGGGTTTTCAGATCGCCGGCTTCTCGCCCGTTCGCAAAGCACTTAGTTTCCACTTTTGAAAATGGCCGTTACCGCGAGCGATATAAAATGGGCAGTAGAGTTAAATTTTTTGACCTTCTGCCGTAAAGTGTGGCCGTCCTTAGTAACGGCATGGCAACGCTCGATTTCCGAGATTCTGGAGGTCAAGGGTCATCATGACATGCGCAGAAAAGGAGACAGAGAGAGAGGGAGCTCAGAGGGACTGAAGGCGTTTCTGGGTGTGGTGTGGCTGCTTTAGGAGGAAGAAGGGAGACTTTAGAGCTTCACAGCAAGTAGGCAAATAAAATGTAGCTGTTACCAGCCACATATTTGACCGAATTTGGCCTATAATGGAGAGAGAGGAGGAGACATCACAGCACGCTATAGAGACTGACACTGGAGAAAGCAGTGAGGTGGGAGAGGAGCACATTGGAGGGTGCAAAAGAGCCCGGAGGTTCTCGGACAAAGTAAATGTTTCCCTCCTGCAGGAGGTCGAGTTACGCTGGGGTGATTTGACACAGGGACGGCGTGGGAAGTCCACCCCAAAGGCCTACCAGAGGATATGGACCGAGATAGCAGAGGTAGTCTCGTCGGCGACCAATGAGGTGCATGAAGGCAACCAATGCCGCAAACGATGGAACGACCTTGTGGGATCCGCAAGAGTTAGTATTACATTGATTTACATGTACTTATGTATTCATATAATTTGATTTGTAACAGTCATGAGTGACTATCAACAGATGTGAGGTCTTGCACTTTTACCGGGAATGTTGTACTCAAAGCCTGCGGTCAAGGTGTACGTCTTTAGGTAAAGAATGATAATTATCATAATAATCATGATTACATCTGTTGGTTATGTGTTGTGTCAATGTCTGTGACAGTACCTAGCAATAATATCACGCAATGATCTCATGCCATGTCGTCCTGTTGCCTTTTACAGAAGAAGCTATCGACGATGAGGTCCGTGGAGAGACAAACGGGTGGGGGGTCCACCAGTCCCCAGCGACATCACTGACATGGAGGCGCGTGAGCTAGCACTCGTGGGGAAGCACCCCCAGACAGCCATGGACGCATCTGCAGACCCTGAAGTGATGCCACATGAGTAAAGCTTACACCATTGCATCGACGTCACACCCACTCATATCCGAACAATCATATATGATAGATGATTTCTAAAATTGTCATATGAATAATGATGGCCTAAGGAAAATCATTGGAATGCAAATGTGTTTATGGTCATGAAATGTGCTGTCTGTGATGATTTTGTTAGCGGTGGTGCTTTTGTCGTGCATATGCTGTGTGTAGCGTGGACTCACCTTGTGACCCTAGCACCCCTTCTCCTCTAATAACCTAATTTGTGTCTTGCAGCTCAGCCAACAGTACGTCCCAAGGCAAGACCACAGAGGCCAGAAGGTGGGGGTGCGGGGCAGGAGCCGGCGGACGATCCTACATCTGGTGCTGAGGAGCTCCGATTCTCGCTCGTCAATCCGCTGGGTCTGTTCTCCACGGATGAGAGCGCCGACTTCGAGAAACCTGCATCGCCAGGCTCCAGAAGCCATTCCACCCCAAGGCCATCTAGTGGTCCTTCGGTCATTCCCGCCTCCACTTTGGAGGTACTGGCCCCAAGCACCTCACCACAGGGCAACCTATTTGTCCCCAGGACGGCGCCGGCCCCGCGGAGGTCCCGTGGACGCGGCAGGTCTGTTCCATGAGAGCCACATGAGAGCGGAGAGATGATACAGTTGTCCAGGAGGACTGTAGACATTGGTGACCAGCTCATCGAAGCATTGGGGGGCATATCCCGACACCTGGCCACCATCTCCGGCACCATGACCGAGTACATTCCGCGGATGGTGGAGTCCCTGGATAGCCAGGAACACTGTTGCCACGGGCCCCTCAGTGGTCCCCTAGGTTCTGTACCACCACTGCGAAGGACAGATGAGAGCAAGAACCAAGATCCTGCTTCTGCATCAGAGAATGTTGCTCCCTCGGCACCCCCTGTTCCCATACCTGTGCAATGACCACATCTGCTTTCATCCCCCCCCCCCCCCCCCCCAATGGGGCACCGCCTGAGGAGCTCCTCGGCCAGGCGTCGTGGAGTGAGGAGGGGAAGAGGTAGAGGTGGGGAAAAGAAGGGGAGGGGAGAAGGAAAGTGAGGTGCATGTCCACAGGTGATGGCTTTGTTATATCTCCATCTGGATGTATGCAATTTGTTGCAATGTATGGGGGCTGGGGACCACGCTACTGCTTTGCCTTTGTATTCTGTGTTGCTGGACATGTTGAGCATGTGATTTGTGTCAATGGTGGGAAAAATGGGATGTGGGCGGGGGTTGGGTGTATTTGCCTGTGATGCTTATGATTTCAGACCAATGTTGGTGTAACATTTTTGTTATTGAACATAACCTTGTCGCGCATTGTCTCAGATAGCTGCACCATTACACACTGGTGATTCCTTAACATGAAAGGGTTAAATACAACTTAACATCAATCAACGTAAACTTGATTGATGGGAACCATTGATGTCTGAGCTGTACACACACAGCTGTGTGTCAGCGTTGTCATTCACATCAATGCTCTTTCAGGTAAATCGTTCAGATATCAGCTCCTCATGTAAGAGTGGGATTTAAAAAATGCCATCCACACTGCTGCCGTTCGTTCAAAACAGTTCCACTTTTTGTTGGCGGTTTATTGGACGAGCGATATTGTGGGCGATATGTGTTCGAGGTGGTGAAAATGACACTGGGCGATCTGCTGGGCGTTAGTTTCGGTAAATATGCTCTTCACGACAAAGAAAAGTGGGTGGGCGGTATTATTGAATCTCAGCATTAAATTAGTGCGGAAAGTAACACTGGCCGATATTATGGTTGTTGATTTTGCCCATTCTGATGATTCTGCCAAAAAAAGTGGGCGCGCGGTAATATTTTTCCCTGGCATTAAGCACATAGGGAAAGTAATGCTCGGCAATAAGTGTCCTAAAAATGGACGTCAGTTTCCATTTTGTGGCTAAATGGGCGATATCTTGGCATTATACGTCATTTCAGCGGGAAAATGCGCGTTCAGTGGGTGTTAAGCATGCAAAAAAAGTGCAGGTTCTAAACCTATGTCCCCAATTTTAGTTTCCCCTATGAGTGGAAATATCCTCTATGTATGCACCTTGTCGAGCCCCCTCATTATCTTGTATGTTTCGATAAGATCACCTCTCATTCTTCTGAACTCCAATGTGTATAAGCCCAACCTACTCAACCTATCTTCATAAGTCAACTCCCTCATCTCCGGAATGAAGCTAGTGAACCTTCTCTGAACAGCCTCCAATGCAAGTATATCCTTCCTAAAATACAGAGACTGTTTTGGATCGATAATAATAGACCCAGGTTCGGGATCTGGATGAATGTTAAATAAGAGACAAGACAAATGAAGTAAAGATAAAACACTGTTTACTGAGAGAAAAGAAACATAATACAGTTTACGAAGAAAAGAGAAGTATGATAAGATGCAACAAAGCTCACAGATTTCGGCCCGTCGGGAACTCCGCAAAGACGGCTGGTCAGGAGCCTTGGGGGTCCCGGCACTGCTCGCGAATCACGGTCCAAGGTGAAGTTCAAAGAGCTACTGGACAGTTCCGTTCCTTTGTACTATTGAACAAACATGGGTGCATGTGGCTTATGGCCAACTCCTAATCTGTAAGGCCCCAGCTGTTCTTCCACAAAGCATGAGACCTCGAGGCGCCGACCATTCCATAAACAAGATGGTGTGCGCATCAAGGTCTCTCTCTCTCTCTCTCTCTCTCTCTGCATCAACAACATTCCACGAAGCTTGAAGCAGAAAACACACTGTCGAAATATCATAATTAACCCTATGTGATTAACCCTATAGAATACAGAGACCCAAACTGTACGCAGTATTCTAGGTGTGGTCTGACCAATACCCTATACAGTTGTAGCAAGACTTCTCTGCTTTTATACTCATCCTCCTTGCAATAAAGGTCAACATTCCATTTGCCTTCCTGATTACTTGCTGTACCTGCATACTAACTTTTTGTGTTTCATGCACATGGACCCCCAGATCCCTCTGTACTGCAACACTTGGCAGTTTTTCTCCATTTAAATTGTAATTTGCTTTTCTATTATTTCTGCCAAAGTGGATAACCTCACATTTTCCCACATTATACTTCATCTGCCAGATTTTTGTCAGGGGACTTGTCTGCCTTTAGTCCCATCTATATCCCTTTGCAGATTCTTTGTGTCCTCCTCACAATTTGCTTTCCCACCCATCTTTGTATCATCAGAAAACTTGGCTACATTACACTCGGTTCCTTCATCTAAGAAATTAATATAGATTGTAAATAGTTGAGGACCCATCACCTATCCCTGCGGCACCCCACTAGTCACTGTTTGCCAACCGGAAAATGACCCTTTTATCCCGACTCTCTGTTTTCTGTTAGCCAATCCTCTATCCATGCTAATATATTACCCCCAACCCTGTGAACTTTTACCTTGTGCATTAACCTTTTATGTGGCACCTTATCGAATGCTTTCTGGAAATCCAAATGCACCACATCCACTGGTTCCCCCTTATCCACCCTGCTCATTACATCCTCAAAGAACTCCAGCAAATTTGTCTAACATGATTCCCTTTCATAAAACCATGCTGGCTCTGCTTGATTGAAATATGCTTTTCCAAATGTCCTGCTATTGCTTCCTTAATAATGGACTCTAGCATTTTCCCAACGACAGATGTTAGGCTAACTGGTCGATAGTTCCCTGCTTTTTGTCTGCCTCCTTTTTTAAATAGGGGCGTTATATTTGCGGTTTTCAAATTGCTGGGACCGCCACAGAATCCAGGGAGTTTTGGTAGATTACAACCAATGCATCCACTATCTCTGCAGCCACCTCTTTTAAGACCCTAGAATGTAAGCCATCAGGTCCAGGGGACTTGTCCGCCTTCAGTCCCATTATTTTACTGAGTACTACTTCATTAGTGATAGTAATTGTATTAAGTTCCTCCCTCCCCATAACTCCTTGATTATCCACTATTGGGATGTTTTTAGTGTCTTCTACCGTGAAGATCGATACAAAATATTTGTTCAACGTCTCTGCCACTTCCCTGTTCTCCATTATTAATTCCCCAGTCTCTTCCTCTTGGAGATCAACATTTATTTTAGCCACTCTTTTCCTTTTTATGTGCCTGTAGAAACTCTAACTATCTGTTTTTATATTCCGTGCTAGTTTACTCTCATAATCTATCTTCCCTCTCTTTATCATTTTTTAGTCATTCTTTGCTGGCTTTTAAAAGTTTCCCAATCCTGTGGCCTCCCACTACTTTGCCCTTGTTTTCAATTTGATACCCTCCCTTATTTCCTTAGTTAGCCACGGATGGTTATCTCTTCTCTGACAGTCTTTCCTTCTCATTGGGACATATTTATGTTGCGAGTTATGGAATAGCTCCAGAAATGTTTGCCACTGTTCATCAACCATCCCATACTTTAATCTTTTTTCCCAGTCAACTTTAGCCCTTATACCTTTATAGTCTCCTTTATTTAAGTTTAGGACCCTGGTTTGAGAACTTTCTCACCCTCCAACTGAATTTGAAATTTAACCATGTTATGATCACTCATTCCTAGAGGATCCTTTACTGCGAGATCATTTATTAATCCTGTCTCATTACATAGTACCAGATCTAAGATAGTCTGCACCCTGGTTGGTTCCGCAAGGTACTGTTCAAGAAAACTATCCCGGATACATTTGTAGGTGGATTGTGGTTGGGATTCACATTGTTTTACCGTCCGCCTGGGAACCGCCAGCAAAAAGTAGTTGCACCTAGGGTGCACCCGATGCTAACGGTGCCATTTTAAAAACGGAGCAGAAGTTGAGTGCATAAAAGGATTGGGTGAAAAAGGCTGTTTTACACAGTGAAGTTTTATAGGAGTTTATAGTTCGTTTTGAAGGATATTTAAGGACATTTAAAAAAAATGTGGGCTATACTATGTCATCTATTATTCCTAGCTGCTATATCTATACGGTGTCGAGCTGCAAGAAGACTTATTGATGAGCATTTTGAATGTAATCGAAGAGATGTCAGACGTATGGGGAGGAGGCTGTACCCTCAAGAAATTTATAGGGAATAGCGCTGATACCTACAGCTCTCTGAGACACAGTGCGTTAGAACGCTGCGCTTCGAAAAGTGGTGGTCACAGAGATATGCCAGCTCATACAGGCAGAACTACAGCCTACCAGTGGCAACAGGACTGCACTGCCCGTCGAGGTGAAGGTGACTGCAGCACTTGTCTTCTATGCTTCCGGCTCCTTTCAGGTATCAGCAGGGGACATATGCTCCATCTCGCAGTTCACTACATATTGCTGCATTCGCCAGGTGACTACTGTACTGTATGCACGCAGGATGGAATTCATGAACTTCCCAATGACCAGGGAAGCACAGAATGAGAGGGCTGAAGGTTTTGGACGATTTGTTGGCTTCCCCAAGGTTCAGGGTGCCATTGTTGTACACACATCGCCCTGCGAGCACCTTTACTCAATCCAGAGGTTTACTGAAACCGAAAGGGATTCCACTCCATGAACGTATAGATCGTACTCAGCGCTTCATGGCAGTCAATGCCCAATATTCAGGGAGCATCCATAATGCTTTCATCTTGTGTGAGAGCACTGTCTCAGCCTTGTTCGAGCATCAACCACAAGGCTAGAGCTGGATGCTGGGGGACAAAGGGTACGGCCTCACCACCTGGCTCATGACCCCCCTCCAGAACCCTCAGACTGAAGCTGAGCATCGCTATAATGAGAGCCATGCAGCCGCACGCACATCATCGAACAGACAATTGGAATGCTCAAGCAGTGCTTCCGATGCCTGGACCACTCTGGAGGCTCCCTGCAATAGTCCCCTTGGAGTTCATTGTGTTGTGCTGCATGCTACATAACTCAGCCATCATGAGGGGACAGGAATTGCCACTGGGGACTGCAGGAGCACCTCATAAGAACATAAGAACATAAGAATTAGGAACAGGAGTAGGCCATCTAGCCCCTCGAGCCTGCTCCGCCATTCAACAAGATCATGGCTGATCTGGCCATGGACTCAGCTCCACTTACCCGCCCGTTCCCCGTAACCCTTAATTCCCTTATTGGTTAAAAATCTATCTATCTGTGATTTGAATACATTCAATGAGCTAGCCTCAACTGCTTCCTTGGGCAGAGAATTCCACAGATTCACAACCCTCTGGGAGAAGAAATTCCTTCTCAACTCGGTTTTAAATTGGCTCCCCCTGTGCCCCCTAGTTCCAGTCTCCCCGACCAGTGGAAACAACCTCTCTGCCTCTATCTTGTCTATCCCTTTCATTATTTTACATGTTTCTATAAGATCACCCCTCATCCTTCTGAACTCCAACGAGTAAAGACCCAGTTTACTCAATCTATCATCATAAGGTAACCCCCTCATCTCTGGAATCAGCCTAGTGAATCGTCTCTGTACCCCCTCCAAAGCTAGTATATCCTTCCTATAGTAAGGTGACCAAAACTGCACGCAGTACTCCAGGTGCGGCCTCACCAATACCCTGTACAGTTGCAGCAGGACCTCCCTGCTTTTGTACTCCATCCCTCTCGCAATGAAGGCCAACATTCCATTCGCCTTCCTGATTACCTGTTGCACCTGCAAACTAACTTTTTGGGATTCATGCACAAGGACCCCCAGGTCCCTCTGCACCGCAGCATGTTGTAATTTCTCCCCATTTAAATAATATTCCCTTTTACTGTTTTTTTTCCCAAGGTGAATGACCTCACATTTTCCAACATTGTATTCCATCTGCCAAACCTTAGCCCATTCGCTTAACCTATCTAAATCTCTTTGTAGCCTCTTTGTGTCCTCTACACAACCTGCTTTCCCACTAATCTTTGTGTCATCTGCAAATTTTGTTACACTACACTCTGTCCCCTCTTCCAGGTCATCTATGTATATTGGAAACAGTTGTGGTCCCAGCACCGATCCCTGTGGCACACCACTAACCACCGATTTCCAACCCGAAAAGGACCCATTTATCCCGATTCTCTGCTTTCTGTTAGCCAGCCAATTCTCTATCCATGCTAATACATTTCCTCTGACTCTGCGTACCTTTATCTTCTGCAGTAACCTTTTGTGTGACACCTTATCGAATGCCTTTTGGAAATCTAAATACACCACATCCATCGGTAAACCTCTATCCACCATGCTTGTAATATCCTCAAAGAATTCCAGTAAATTAGTTGAACACGATTTCCCCTTCATGAATCCATGTTGCATCTGCTTGATTGCACTATTCCTATCTAGATGTCCCGCTATTTCTTCCTTAATGATAGCTTCAAGCATTTTCCCCACTACAGACGTTAAACTAACTGGCCTATAGTTACCTGCCTTTTGTCTGCCCCCTTTTTTAAACAGAGGCGTTTCATTAGCTGCTTTCCAATCCGCTGGTACCTCCCCAAAGTCCAGAGAATTTTGGTAGATTATAACGAATGCATCTGCTATAACTTCCACCATCTCTTTTAATACCCTGGGATGTATTTCATCAGGACCAGGGGACTTATCTACCTTGAGTCCCATTAGCCTGTCCAGCACTACCCCCCTAGTGATAGTGATTATCTCAAGGTCCTCCCTTCCCACATTCCCGTGACCAGCAATCTTAGGCATGGTTTTTGTGTCTTCCACTGTGAAGAACGAAGCAAAATAATTTTTTAAGGTCTCAGCCATTTCCATATTTCCCATGATTAAATCCCCCTTCTCATCTTCTAAGGGACCAATATTTACTTTAGTCACTCTTTTCCGTTTTATATATCGGTAAAAGTTTTTACTATCTGTTTTTATGTTTCGCGCAAGTTTACTTTCGTAATCTATCTTTCCTTTCTTTATTGCTTTCTTCGTCATTCTTTGCTGCCGTTTAAAATTTTCCCAATCTTCTAGTTTCCCACTAACCTTGGGCACCTTATAGGCATTGGTTTTTAATTTGATACTCTCCTTTATTTCCTTGGTTATCCACGGCTGGTTATCCCTTCTCTTACCGCCCTTCTTTTTCACTGGAATATATTTTTGTTGAGCACTATGAAAGAGCTCCTTAAAAGTCCTCCACTGTTCCTCAATTGTGCCACCGTTTAGTCTGTGTTTCCAGTCTACTTTAGCCAACTCCACCCTCATCCCACTGTAGTCCCCTTTGTTTCAGCATAGTACACTCGTTTGAGACACTATTTCCTCACCCTCAATCTGTATTACAAATTCAACCATACTATGATCACTCATTCCGAGAGGATCTTTTACTAGGAGATTGTTTATTATTCCTGTCTCATTACACAGGACCAGATCTAAGATAGCTTGCTCCCTTGTAACATACTGTTCTAAGAAACAATCCCGTATGCATTCTATGAATTCTTCCTCAAGGCTACCCCGTGCGATTTGATTTGACCAATTGATATGTAGATTAAAATCCCCCATGGTTACTGCCGTTCCTTTTTTACATGCCTCCATTATTCCCTTGATTATTGCCCGCCCCACCATGAAGTTATTATTTGGGGGCCTATAAACTCCGCCCACCAGTGACTTTTTCCCCTTACTATCTCTAATTTCCACCCACAATGATTCAACATTTTGTTCATTAGAGCCAATATCATCTCTCACAACTGCCCTGATATCATCCTTTATTAACAGAGCTACCCCACCTCCTTTCCTTTCTTGTCTATCTTTCCGAATTGTCAGATACCCTTGTATGTTTAATTCCCAGTCTTGGCCACCCTGCAACCACGTTTCTGTAATGGCCACCAAATCATACCCATTTGTAATGATTTGTGCCGTCAACTCATTTACTTTATTTCGAATGCTGCATGCGTTTAGGTAGAGTGTTTTAATACTAGTTTTAAACCATGATTTTTAGTTTTGACCCCTCTTGCAGCCCCTTTATATTCATACATATTGTCCCTTCCTATCACCTTGTGGTTTACACTTACCCCAGTGCTACTCTGCTCTTTTGCCTCCTGCCTTTTGCATTCTTTCTTGGGGTCCTGTTCATCTGAGCTCTCACCCACTGTAACTAGCTCAGAGCCCTCTCCTAGATTCCGAATACTCCTTGCATTGAGGCACTGAGCTTTTTATTACACTTTGATCCTTTAGAATTTTGCTGTACAGTGGCCCTTTTTGTTTTTTGCCTTGGGTTTCTCTGCCCTCCACTTTTACTCATCTCCTTTCTGTCTTTTCCTTCTGTCTCCATTTTGTTTCCCTCTGTCTCCCTGCATTGGTTCCCATCCCCCTGCCATATTAGTTTAACTCCTCCCCAACAGCACTAGCAAACACCCCCCCTAGGACATTGGTTCTGGTCCTGTCCAGGTGCAGACCGTCCGGTTTGTACTGGTCCCACCTCCCCCAGAACCGGTTCCAATGCCCCAGGAATTTTAATCCCTCCCTGCTGCACCACTGCTCGAGCCACGTATTCATCTGAGCTATCCTGCGATTCCTACTCTGATTAGCACATGGCACTGGTATCAATCCCGAGATTACTGCTTTTGAGGTCCTACATTTTAATTTAGCTCCTAGCTCCTTAAATTCGTCTCGTAGGACCTCATCCTTTTTTTACCTATATCGTTGGTACCAATGTGCACCACGACAGCTGGCTGTTCACCCTCCCTTTTCAGAATGTCCTGCACCCGCTCCGAGACATCCTTGACCCTTGCACCAGGGAGGCAACATACCATCCTGGAGTCTTGGTGGCACCAAGAGTTCATGCAGCATAGTGGCCAGAGTCCTACTGTATTGGGGGGGGAGACAATGGAGATGCCATGTGGGGATCAACTGGAGAAGCTCGGAGTATGGAAGGTCTGGCTTCAGAGTGGCGAGCCTCTTGCTCGGCGTCACCAGTCACAGGTGATGTGGGTCTGGGTGTGACACTGGGGACTGCACTGTCACTTATGGAAGCCATCAATAGCGCGTGGGCATTGACAGCCTTGCAGTTTTTACGGCTCGCACAGACAATCTGCGACCCGACCTCCGTAATGGTCGCAGATAGTGTCGCAATGCTTGTGGGAATCCTACCCAATATTTCGAGGAGCTGTCAGGTGAGCTGGACGCTCTTCCTGGACAGTCCCACCATGTCCAGTTGTGTGTCCACCTGTCTGTCAGCAGACCGGCATTGCAGGCACACCCTCCGGAGAGATGGCATACGGGATTCAACCCCAGGAGTGCGTTGCTGCATGCCACTAGTACTCAGGGCCTCGGATGGCTCAAAGCCCTGGAATGTTTTATCTTCGGAAAAGGTGTTGACCGGTGGTATAAGAGGTGTTAAGTGCATCGGCCCCCCCCCACCCCTCCCACCCCACTCCGGAGTAGGCTACTCCATTCGCTCCTCTCCTTAAATTTCCTCCTCCTTCTCCGCCTCCTCTTCCTCCTCCCTCATGTGATAGTCTGAGGTGGAGGTTTCCATTGAAGGATTTGGCACATGCGACACTTCATCTGCGAATAGAAAACAACAGACGTGTGGTTAGCAGCAAGGGAGGGGACAGGGTGACATGAGTAAGGTCACATAACACAGGCTCATTTGAATGACCGCCGCTACTCCATTATATCTAGTCCAGAGACACTGCATGACATTGCCCCAACCCTAGTCCAGAGACACTGTATCACATTGTCCCAACCCTAGTTCACAGACACTACATCATAATGCCTAGCCCCAGTCCACAGACACTACATCACATTGCCCCAACCCAGCCCAGGGAGTGTGCAGAACTTACCCTCAATATCCAACAGTGGGTCAGTACCCCCATGGGCAGTTACCCTTCCTGAGGCACCGATCAGACCAGCCACTCACTCCTCGAGGTCTGTCAAAGGCATGCTTCGGTACGGACCGCCACCTGTCTGCCGCTGCTTCCGGAAGTTGTGGGACTTTTTTGCCTGCAAAGATGACAATGGGAGTGGTTACCAGAGAGTCCATCTGCTCTTGTGACACACAGATAGCCACTAAAGCATGTATACCATACTGTGTGCATTTAATACCTCCTCTGTATAATGGCCCTGGAATTTGCATGTGGTTCATGAGGAAGACATTGAAGTGCAGAAACATCTTTTAAGATCCCAGAAAACAATCTTAATAACGTGTACAGATCATTCATGGCAAATAGGGTGCAACACTAAGCCTACCTATACCAACAGCATGAGAACAAATAGTGTGAGATTTATAATTTAAATAATGTAGGAATGCATCAATAAAAATATTACTTACTCTAATGACCCTGCAATGTCATTATACCTCTTGTGTGTGGGTCCTTACGGATAGTGTTGACAGAGGAGACCTCCTCAGCTATGCTTCTCCAAATTTTTCGAAAAACCACTGGGAGAGGTCTAAGCACCCCTCCTGTTTAATTCGGCCCATCTTCTTTGTACACCACTGACAAGGGCCTCGTTTGCCTCTGGGCTGAACCTTCTGGATCTCTGCCTACTATCATCTCCTTCCATCTTGAATCAAATTGTAAAATGGCTGATTCAGCCCTGGGTGTACTGCGCATGCGTGGGCACTTTCTGCTTGCATTAGCGTTTGTGATCGACAGCTGACCAGAAGTGCGGGAAGAAGAAAAAACACATACCAAAAAAGAAATGTTGCGCCTGCCCAGAAGGTCCAATTTTGGATTTACCTATGCTCCACTTTCATTTATTTTATATATTCAACTAACTTTATTCTTCCTGTAGTTTTTCCAAACAAAAGCATGTTTGCTGATGATACTGTCATCTTTTATGAATCATATTCAGCTGATTCTATGTTCAGAGTTCTCATTGATGATCACCAGCTGGCTGTCATAAGCTAAGTTATTACAACATTTTGAGATAATTACTGCAGTATTTTTTTTTTGTTAAATTGGTGAACTCTTTAGCTTTTACTAATGCTGTGATTTACACACTTTTAACCTGAGTATATGCTTAGAAATATCTTGCTGTGATTTTGTGCCTCATTCCCAACAAATATTTTGATAGTACTTCAGTGAAATAAGCACAGCCATTTCCAATTAATTGGCTTATCCCTTTGTGTCAGATTTTACAAATATGACAAAGGAGTTCTAATGCATTTATTCCACTCTTTCAGTAAGCAGGGGTTATCAAATATTAATACAACTAATAAGGCTTCACAATAAATCTACCAGAATTACTTCAGGAGTTTCTTGTAATGGTGTTATCGGCAAGTTACGCCAACATTTACGGCCATTATTATGCCAATGTTGCCAATGGCAATTCAGACCGGAATTGCTTGTGTACCGAATTTGACTTTGCCGGAACATAAGAATCAACGTATAAAAAAAAGCGTGATTTAAACGTAACCAATGGGTTCCCAGGGAAACTGAGAAAAAGTCCTATAAAAGGCTGATGGGCGAGTTGGTGGAAACAAATCTTTCTTCAGAGTGAGGCTAGGTAATTCTAGCTAAGTGGCAGACATCGCTGCCTCGTTGATTTTATTTTATAATGTTTTAAAAATGTCTTAGTCCAGTGAGTTTCCAGTACCTCAACAGCATTTCCCTTCTCACAGCTGAGCACTGAAATGCTGTATTAAAGTTTTCGGGAAAAAAATTAAAGAAACATAAAACTTGCACACATCAGTAAATAAAACATGCGACAGCCATATGGAGACATGGGGAGAGAATTCTGTGATAAATTAGGGCCAGTGTGGTACCTCACTGTCAACTGGGTTGAGACTAACCAATCTGATTCTGCTGGGCTCTGGGGAAAGAGCAGGGGTGTGAGACTCTTGGATAACTCTTCCAAAGAGCCAGCACAGGCACGATGGGCCAAATAGCTTCCTTCTGGGCTGTTTGATTCTATTCTATGATTAATGCTGCTGAGAGGGTGGACAGCCTTCCATGTTGGCCCTTAGATTTCTAAATGCTTAAACAGCTCACAAACAAACTGGTTGAATTGTCTCCCTTTATCAAGTATGACACTCAGAGAAGAATCCTTGCAAATTGCAACTTATAATTCTCTCACAGGCTCTACCAACTATTTTTCCATTTCAAGCTGCCCAGTTTTGGGATTCTATTTCCTTTGAAGCAAAATGCCTTCGACACAGCCTTTTAAGATCCTTCCAGTGTTATCTTTTAATCAGCTTGAAATGTACCCCCCAGATGATGTTATATTTTGGTGTTGCTTTCAATGTTATTTATCTTGTATGTTCCCAACATCTGTTTTTACTTGTGTGCTTTTCTAAACTAGCCTTGATTGCTAAATGAGATAGCTTAAAGAGATTTTAAAACAGAAGTATATACAAATCCAGATTTAAGGGGGATATAAATAAAGTATGTAATCGTAAACACCTTATCAAGAAGGATGCTGCTACTAATAGGAGAGCCCTATAAAGAGCATGCAGTGTGATATTTGCTCTGCCTGTGCTTTGATGGCATGTAGTGAGATATTAACCCTCTCCCGTCCATACTTCAGCGGCACCTAATTTTAAGCCCCCTTTTTCACTGATTTTCTTATTTAGTTTGTTTTGTCCTCCCCTGCTCTTCTGAACATTTTGTGTCCTTGCTAGGGCACCGTTCCATGGGCACCTCCCATCTTCTGGCTCCTCACCCAAACATCAATCTTCATGTGGGGACTTTCTCAGTAAGTGCTGACAGGCTATTCCAATCACGGTCAAGTCCGACACTGTCCTCAACCAGGATCCGCACATGAACTGTGAGCAAATCATTGGATGATAATCAGGAGCAGGATCTTAGTCATTCCTCTCTTCCTCATCCCGAGGCACTGAGGCCAATGGGAGTCTCCTACTGCTATGATCAGCTAACTCAGCACAGAACTGTGATTGGACCTGGGACCTTCCTGGCCTGCATGCATCAGCCACCCTCTGAGCCATTGGGAATTGCTTTGCATCAGCATCAGAAGAAAAGAGTTAAATTAAGTCTGTTCGGGATAATAAACATAGAATAGCAATTGCAAAAGTATAGGATGACAATACATTTAAATGAAATTGCCTTTTATTATATACACAATAGAACACGTGTCCAATGAAATCACTGTTGGCAAAATTTGGCCCATTGAAGATTTACAGTTAAATGGAGTTAGCTGCACAAGATGTTAATAGCTCTCCTCCCACCTTTCACACTATCACCACCTCCAATGAGGCACTTTACTAGTTGTTGTCGATGAAAATCTGACCAGTAGAGACTGTTGAATTGACCTTTCTCAACCATTTTCTATCTCCTGCGCTCTCCCTCGTCAAGAGATGCAACCTCCTCAGATAAAATGAGCTTGGGGACATGACACATTGTCAACCTAGGTCCTAGCATGAAACAGAATTTCTGCACTCTGATCCTTGCCTCACTGGGACAATGTACATTTCGTATCTATTTGCTGCCGTGTTTCGTGATGATTGCAATAATTATTGCACTAAATTTAAGTTGTGCCATTATGACGATTAAAATAAAATAGAACCATAAACGTCTTTGCACACTGTAATGTTATGCCAAGGTATGTTTTAAAACAAGCCCATTTTAAATAAAACCAGTAAGTCTTTTGAAGCAGCAATATTTTTCATCAAAACAGATGCTTGTTTTGAAAGCATTACACTTTACTGTAGCCAACACATATTTGAAACATTAAAAACAAATACGGTGATGATGGACATAGCCACACAGCTGCAAATGAGGTCATCCACCAGTTACATATAGTGGAAGTGATAGATATGTGTGCAGTGTTAACCAAGTTAAAATTCCTGCTTCGAAATTTGAAGCTGAACACTGATGTTATAAAACATTCATTGCACTACAACACTTAGGAACTGAAGTTCTTGTCTTCACTACTTTTAGCAAAAAAGACTACCTTTTTAACCCTGAATGAAAACAGGAACTACGTTCATTGGCTGCAGGTTTTGCAACATTTCTATTTGTTTCTAGGAATACAACCAGTGAAGCTGGATGTTGCTGCTTCAGAAGAGCTGGGACATAATTGAACTTTCGGTTGAAATTTGTTTTGTTCTCACATTTTTAATGTAATTACGCTTCATCTTGTCCAGATGTTGGCAGCATGTCAGAGATCACTATTTGTACATGCTGAGTGATTTCACAAAGAGATCTCATCCTTCATGGATCATCTAACATCTATGGAGCTGCACATCATTGCCAAGTTCATCAAACGATTACACTGCCACTTTCAGATAACAAACTATTGTGTGGTATAAGCATTCACAGAGAGTTCCAAAACTTTCCAAACAACTCCCAATTAGCCTTCAGAAGTACTCAGTAAAGGTTTGTAAAAACTGTCATGAAGACTCCACAGCCTCAAAATAACTGTGAGATTACTGTACGGATGCTCGGTGCATTAGTAAGACAATATCTGTGTTGACACCTCCGTTAAAACAATGAACGGAGGAATGTCATGAAAATTTCTTGAGCATTCATACAATAATATGGCAAACAGCCATTTCTAGGCTCACAAGGCAATTTTCACTTGAGAGTAACGAGAGCCCTGATTTTAACCTAATGTGCAAAGGGGTGCCTTTGGGTTCGACGCCTAATTCACAGCCTGCCTGATTTAATGTTCAGCAGGGTGTAAATTGGATGTCCGACCCGATCATGTCTTTCTCTTGCTAGGCAGGTTAAGTTAGTATCGAGGTTATAGATGTAGTTTGAAGGAGTTTATTAAAAGAAATCTTATAGTACTCTAATTATAACAGAAAATGCTAGAAATCTCAGCAGGTCAGGCAGCACCTGCTGAGATTTCCAGTATTTTCTGTTTTTATTCCAGATTCCAGTATCCGCAGTATTTTGCTTTTGTATTAGTACTCTAATTATATTTGATTATTGTCATTCCAGTAGCAAAATAATTGCACACCAGCAGTGAAACTATTTATTTAAACTGTAATTTTTACTTTTGATGATTGTGTAAAACGGCGATATTTGATTGGGCAAAACTTTGACTTCAATGGAAAGGAAAATCATACGGGGTGCATAACGGACGGCCAAAGCGATATCATAGAATCATAGAATGATACAACACAGAAGGAGGCCATTCCGCCCATCGTGTTTGTGCTGGCTTTTTGAAAGAGCTTTCCAATTAATCCCACTCCCCTGCTCTTTCCTCACTAGCCCTGTAAATGTTTCCCCTTCAAGCATATATCCAATTCCCTTTTGAAAATGACTATTGAATCTGCCTTTCAGGCAGTGCCTTTCAGGCAGTGCATTCCACAACAACTCGTTGCGTAAACAAAAAAGTCCTTCTGTCGCCTCTGGTTCTTTTGCCTATCAGCTTAAGTCTGTGTCCTCTGGTTATTGACACTCTGCCACTGGAAACAGTTTCTGCTTATTTACTCTATCAAAACTCTTCATGATTTTGATCACCTCTATCAAATCTTCTCTTAATCTTCTCTACTCTAAGCTTCTCCAGTCTCTCTACATAACTGAAGTCCCTCATTCCTGCTACCATTCTAGTAAATCTCTTCTGCATCCTCTGTGGCGTTTTTTCGTTGCGGGCCGTCTTTTTTGGCCTAAGTTAAAATATTAGCGCAGAAAGACGCCATTGTTTTTATGCAAAGTTTTGGAGGGATTCAAGAACACATTAAATATGCATCATGAAGCTTAATTTTTTTCAAACCTAAAACACAGAAAATGGAAGTCTAATGCAAAATTCTTTAATTTTTGATTTTTTTCAAAGTGCCACACCACCACCGAACGTCTCCAAAACGGGCTCAAGGGTGGGAGCGTCGGCTGGCAGATTTGGTCCCTTGCCCGGACACAGGGGCTCGGGGCTCGGCTTGATAAGAAGCCCGGTGTTGGGGGGGGGGGGGGGGTGCTGTTGGGGGTGTGTGGAAGCCAAACTGAAGGGATGAGAACTCTTACACAATGCAGTAGCATCAAAAGAAGCCCAGGGCGGGTGTTTGTCGAGCCCCTGTGTCTGGGCGAGGGATCGATTCTGCCGGCCGACCCTCGAGCCCAGTGAGGAGACATTCGGTGGTGGGGTGGTACTTTGAAAAAAATCTAAAATTAAAGAATTGCATTAGATTTTGTTGCCCCAAATGTCCTAATTTGAATGCCTAGCTTCCCATTTTAAGCAAGCCTATTGCGCATGTGCAGACCTGGGTGTGGTCCATACTAGGGCATCGACCTTGGGGGAGAGAGAACAAATAAGCTTTCACTCCTTGTCCTGCTGTTTTGAGCTTCTTCCAAAGATACAATTTAATCATGGGAGCAATACTGACAATGCCATACCTCATGCTAGCCTTCTGCATGATGGATGGTGCTGTGCAGGAGACGATTGATTCGACTTCATCGCATGAGACTTCTCAGAGCACGTAGGATGATTGGCAGGAGGCCATACCCACGTCGGGTATATCGAGACAGGCGTTCATACCTGCACCTAAGTGATGCAGACTGTGTGAGAATGCTGCGTTTCCACAGAGAAGTTGTAACCGAGATCGGTGAGTTAACAAAAGCAGACCTGCAACCTAGAAGTGTCAGGAGGACTGGTTTGTCAGTAGAAGTAAAGGTTACAGCTGCACTTTAATTCTATGCATCTGAATCATTCCAGGCCACAACTGGGAATGTGTGCACCATTTCTCAACATGCAACACATATCTGCATCCATCTTTCCTCCACCTTATTCTAAGACCGCCCACTGCACTTGGTCTTGTTGACTCCACCCCTGCCCGCAGACAGTGGCACAGCGTTTCTCGGGTTGGTACCAAACTTATTAGTATGCAGACAGCAAGTGATCAGGAAGGCCAATGGAATCTTGGCATTTATTGCAAAGGGGATGAGTATAAAAGCAGGGAAGACTTGTTACAACCCTCTGAGAGAAGAAATTCCTCCTCATTTCAGTTTTAAATGGACGGCCCCTTAATCTAAGATTACGCCACCTAGTTCCAGTCTCTCCAATCAGTGGAAATATCCTCTCTGTATCCACCTTGTCAAGCCCCCTCATAATCTTATATGTTTCAATAAGATCATCTCTAATTCTTCTGAATTCCAATGATTAGAGATCCAACCTACTCAACCTTTCCTCATAAGTCAACCCCCTCATCTTTGGAATCAACCTAGGGAACCTTCTCTGGACTGCCTCCAATGCAAGCATATCCTTTCTTAAACACGCAGTATTCCAGGTGTGGCCTCACCAATACCCTGTATAACTGTAGCAAGACTTCCCTGCTTTTATACTCCATCCCCTTTGCAATAAAGGCCAAGATTCCATTGGCCTTCCTGATCACTTGCTGCACCTGCATACTAACCTTTTGTGTTTCATGAACAAGGACCCCCAGGTCTCGCTGTACAGCAGCACTGTGCAATTTTTCTCCATTTAAATAATAACTTGCTCTTCAATTTTTTCTGCCAGTGCATAACCTCACACTTTCCAACATTATACTCCATCTGCCAAATTTTTGCCCACTCACTTAGCCTGTCTATGGCCTTTTGCAGGTTTTTTGTGTCCTCCATTGCTTTTCTTCCCATCTTTGTGTTGTCAGCAAACTTGGTTATGTTACACTCAGTCCCTTCATCCAAGTCATTAATATAGATTGTAAATAGTTGGGGTCCCATCACTGATCCCTGTGGTGTAGTCGAATTACTTAGATCTATCTTAGAGATAATGTTCTCAGTTTCTAGTCTTTTGAGTTCTTGCTTACCTTTCTCTTTGAGTGCGTATGGTATGGGAAATGGCTTGCAGCTAACTGGTCTAGCATCTTTATGTTCCCGACACACGCCTTGAAACCTTGGATTGAACTGCCTGTTTTGCGGAACACCTTTGGATACTGCTTGATGACATCATCCTTAATACAAACCACATTTCAACATGAAAATCTCATTCCAATTCAGCTTCAATGATCCTAACCAATTTTTACCTATTAAGGCAGGCTTGTCTACTGACACTATTAAGAGAGCCAAGCTCTGATCCTTGTATTTCACCAGTACGATGATACGTCCTTATTGTGTTCCTAACACAGATGAGGCTGCACACAGGGAGATTAAAGTAACAGTGACCTCAGTCTTTAATAAGATACTCCAGAGTGAGGAACAGGTTTTAGAGGCTGGCTTATATACAGTGCTCCCAAGGGATGCTGGGATCCTTTGGGACTTCAGGGGATGAGTTCCCTAGTGGCGGAACATGGGAGTGCATGCTTTACAGATACACAACAGTCCTACCTCAGGGATTTGCTCTCCTAAGTAGCCTCGCAGCTTTATCTTCAATTTGTCCATCGGAAAATCATTAAATTTTTCAAGATATAGCGATTCCGGTACTTGTTTATGGATGCACCAGTGTCGATTTCCATGGGTATCCTGCTTCCTGGAATGTCTACTTTGATGACCTTACTTCGCGAATCATTGTTAGATACCCTTGTGCTCCTGATGATGTGTATCTCCAGGACCTATGCATCCATAAACTAGTACCGGAACCGCTAAATCTTGAAAAATTTAATGAATTTCCAATGGACAAATTGAAGATAAAGCTGCGAGGCTACAATAAATGTACATCAGTTATCATGGGTGACATTAATCTACGTATAGATTGGGCTAACCAAATTGGTAGCAACATGGTGGAGGAGGATTTCCTGGAGTGTATAAGGAATGGTTTTCCAGACCAATATGTCGAGGAACCAACTAGAGAGCAGGCCATCCTAGACTGGGTCTTGTGTAATGAGAGAGGATTAATTAGCAATCTTGTTGTGCGAGGCCCCTTGGGGAAGAGTGACCATAATATCGTAGAATTCTTCATTAAGATGGAGAGTGACACAGTTAATTCAGAGACTAGGTTCCTGAGTTAAAGAAACTAACTTCGATGGTATGAGAATTGAATTGGCTAGGTTAGACTGGCGAATGATACTTAAAGGGTTGATGGTGGCTAGGCAATGGCAGACATTTAAAGATCACATGGGTGAACTTCAACAATTGTACATCCCTGTCTGGCGTAAAAATAAAATGGGGAAGGTAGTTCAACCGTGGCTATCAAGGGAAATTAGGGATAGTGTTAAATCCAAGGAAGAGGCATATAAATTGGCCAGAAAAAGCAGCAAACGTGAGGACTGGGAGGAATTTATAATTCAGCAGAGGAGAACTAAGGATTTAATTAGGAGGGGGAAAATAGAGTATGAGAGTAAGCTTGCAGGGAACATAAAAACTGGCTGCAAAAGCTTCTATAGATATGTGAAGAGAAAACGATTAGTGAAGACAAACATAGGTCCCTTGCAGTCAGAATCAGGTGAATTTATAATGGGGAGCAAGGAAATGGCAGACCAATTGAACAAATACTTTGGTTCTGTCTTCATTAAGGAAGATACAAATAACCTTCCGGAAATACGAGGGGACCGAGGGTCTAGTGAGAAGGAAGAAGTGAAGGAAATCCTTTTTAGTCAGGAAATTGTGTTAGGGAAATTGATGGGATTGAAGGCCGATAAATCCCCGGGACCTGATAGTCTGCATCCCAGAGTACTTAAGGAAGTGGCCCTAGAAATAGTGGATGCATTGGTGATCATTTTCCAACAGTCTATCGACTCTGGATCAGTTCCTATGGACTGGAGGGTAGCTAATGTAACACCATTTAAAAAAAAACGGGTAATTATAGACCGGTTAGCCTGACATCAGTAGTGGGGAAAATATTGGAATCAATCGTTAAGGATGAAATAGCAGCGCATTTGGAAAGCAGTGACAGGATTGGTCCATGTCAGCATGAATTTATGAAAGGGAAATCATGCTTGACGAATCTTCTGGAATGTTTTGAGGATGTAACTAGCAGAGTGGACAAAGGAGAACCAGTGGATGTGGTGTATTTGGACTTTCAAAAGGTTTTTGACAAGGTCCCGCACAAGAGATTGGTGTGCAAAATCAAAGCACATGGTATTGGGGGTAATGTACTGACGTGGATAGAGAACTGGTGGGCAGACAGGAAGCAGAGAGTCGGGATAAATGGGTCTTTTTCAGAATGGCAGGCAGTGACTAGTGGAATGCTGGGGCCCCAGCTCTTTACAATATACATTAACGATTTAGATGAAGGAATTGAGTGTAATATCTCCAAGCTTGCAGATGACACCAAGCTGGGTGGCAGTGTGAGCTGTGAGGAGGATGCTAAGAGGCTGCAGGGTGACTTGGAACGGTTAGGTGAGTGGGCAAATGCATGGCAAATGCAATATAATGTGGATAAATGTGAGGTTATCCATTTGGGGGCAAAAACATGAAGGCAGAATATTATCTGAATGGCGACAGATTAAGAAAAGGGAGGTGCAACGAGACCTGGGTGTCATGGTTCATCAGTCATTGAAAGTTGGCATGCAGGTGCAGCAGGCGGTGAAGAAGGCAAATGGCATGTTGGCCTTCATAGCGAGAGGATTTGAGTATAGGAGCAGGGAAGTCTTGCTGCAGTTGTACTGGGCCCTGGTGAGGCAACACCTTGAATATTGTGTACAGTTTTGGTCTCCTAATCTGAGAAAGGACATTCTTGCTATTGAGGGAGTGCAGTGAAGGTTCACCAGACTGATTGCCGGGATGGCAGGACTGACATATGAAGAAAGACTGGATCGACTAGGCTTACATTCACTAGAGTTTAGAAGAATGAGAGGGGATCTCATAGAAACATATAAAATTCTGATGGGATTGGACAGGTTAGATGCAGGCAGAATGTTCCCGCTGTTGGGGAAGTCCAGAACCAGGAGTCACAGTCTAAGGATAAAGGGTAAGCCATTTAGGACTGAGATGAGGAGAAACTTCTTCACTCAGAGAGTTGTGAACCTGTGGAATTCTCTACACAGATAGTTGTTGAGGCCAGTTCGTTAGATATATTCAAAAGGGAGTTAGATGTGGCCCTTACGGCTAAAGGGATCAAGGGGTATGGAGAGAAAGCAGGAATGGGGTACTGAAGTTTCATGATCAGCCATGATCATATTGAATGGTGGTGCAGGCTCGAAGGGACGAATGGCCTACTCCTGCACCTATTTTCTATGTTTTAATGTCCTGTTGCTTCTCTTCAATGCTATGTAGTCTCTAGTGATTGCTACTTCTACGATTGTACATCGGTTTACTCTTCAGTTGACATGCCTTCGCAAGATGACCTGTTTTCTTTCAGAAGAAACAGTCTGCCTTCCCATATGAACAACTTTGAGCAATGTGTTGTCTCAGACACCGATAGCATGACTTTAATATACTGTTACCTTGGCCAGTTGCTGAGGCCTTGGGGCCCAATTGCCTTTTACATTTAACCTGCAGGCGATTCACCTCGGTTGTTTGATGACTGAAAATAGCTATAAATTCTTGGGAGTATTAGTCGGCCATATCCATCGACATAGCAGTCTGACAAGCTAAATCAAAAGTCAAGTTAGGAGTTGCCAACAACTTCCTTCTGATTGCTTCATTTTTCATCCCACAAACAAAGCGGTCATGCAATGCTCGGTTCTGGAAGTTTCCGAAATAACAGTGAATGGATAGCTTTTTTAAAGTTACAATGTACTCACTGATTAATGAATTGATCTTGTATTCCAAAACGATAACTTTCAGTAACTTCCAGGGGCACAGGACCGTAGTGCTGTTCTAACTTAGTTAGAATCTCCATCAGTGGCTGGTCGTTTGGCTTAGTGGGAACAAGCAAACTTTTCAGGGGTTCATAGGAATCAGTCAGGAAAATAGCCCATTTTCGTTCTAACACCACCCGGTTACGGTTTTCATCATTGGGGACTTTGATGACACTATTTGCCGTGAAAAACATTTCTACATACTCCATATATGCTCCAAAAGTCTCTTGGTCATGGTGGAACTCACCCAAGCACCCTATTATTCCCATAGCCTTGGCCATCTGGACTCTAGCAATGTCAACAGTGTGTTTGAATTTTACCATGGATTTTTAGCTGTGCTACAAAACAAAGAACATCTCAAAGTTTCTCTGTTGTTTGGCTGGATGATCCATCAACAAAAATTTCAGCTGGGGAATCCGATTATCCTATGCTACGTTGCCAAAGTGATATATTCTTTACGACATTACGATGCACGTTACACACAAGATGGCTCTACAGAAAACTATCATGTGACCTGGTCACATGACCCTTTATTGTATTTACATGAGTGGTTGCATTACCATATTCGTCCACCAGGTGGAGCAGTAGTCCACTAGGGCGAGATCTATATTACAATTATGATAATTGAAGTCCCCCATTATCACTACTCTACAGTGCTTGCATCTTTCTGTAATTTGCCTGCAAATTTGCTCCTCTATTTCTTTTCCACTATTTGGTGGCCTACAGTATACACCTAGTAGCGCAATAACTCCTCTATTGTTCCTTAATTCTAACCAAATGGATTCTGTCTTAAATCCCTCAACTACATCATTTCTTTCCAGTGCGATAATGGTTTCTTCAATCAATACTGCCAACCCCTTCTTTTATTCTTTCCCTATCTTTTCTGAAAACTTGGTAGCCAGGAATATTACGTTCCCAATCCTCCCCTTCTTCGAGCTAGATCATAGTCCCATGTGGTGACATGTGCCTGCGGCTCACTAACTTTACCACGCTGCGTGCATTTACACATATGCATTCCAAACTCATCTTCGACTGCCTTGCATTTACCCCGTCTGACCCCTCCTATTTACCCCGTCTGACCCCTCCTATTTACCCCGTCTGACCCCTCCTATTTACCCCGTCTGACCCCTCCTATTTACCCCGTCTGACCCCTCCTATTTACCCCGTCTGACCCCTCCTATTTACCCCGTCTGACCCCTCCTATTTACCCCGTCTGACCCCTCCTATTTCTGAACAATTGTTTACTCTAATGCTATTTGTCTCTCCCAGTCCTCTGTGCACATTGTTTCTCCTCTTAAATTTTTCATCCTGGTGCTCGTCTCCCTGCCAAATTAGTTTAAACCCTCCCACAGCATTAACCTCCCCATGAGGAAATTGGTCGCGGCTCTGTTGAGGTGCAACTGGCCATCTTGAACAGGTCCCTCCTGCCCCAGAACTGGTACCAATGCCCCTAGAAGCTGAAGCCCTCCCTTCTCCACTATTTCTCCAGCCATGTGTTAACCTGTTTTATCCTACTGTTTCTATACTCACTAGCGCATGGCACTGGCAGTAATAATTAATTCTGCCTTTGAGGCCCTACTTTTTAACTTCCTCCCTATCTCCTGAAACTCTTGACTGCTGGACTCTTTACCTTCCTATGTCATTGATTCCCACATAGACTATAACTTCTGGCTGTTCCCCTCCCCCTGCCCCCAGCCCACGCCCCCCCAATCAAATGTTCTACACTTGCTCAGTGATGTTCTTTATACTGGCACCAGGGAGGCAATACATCATGCAGAACTCACACAGCGGTTGCAGAAACACCTGTCTGCCCCCCTGACTATTGAATCCCCTATAACCACTGCATTCCTACGCATTCGCTGAGTCCCTCTGTGCAGTTCTTTGCCCCTAGGCACCATACTCCATACTGCACTCCTTCGAGGTATTATCGCCCTGAGCTTTGTTCAATACTGAAAACCGATTAGTGAGCGTCATGCTCCCGGAGAATTCCTGCATTGCCTGCCTTTTCCTATCTTGCCAGATAACCACCCAATTACTGTCCTGAGCTTTCTGTGGCTGTGGAGTGACCACTTCCTGAAATGTACCATCCGGGAAATTTTCAATCTCTCGTATATCATACAGTGATTCCAGCTGTGCCTCAAGCTCAGAAACCCTGAGCTCGAGCAGTTGGAGGCACTTCCTGCACACATGGTTATCCAGATCTCCTGAAGTGTGCTGGAGTGCCCACATGGCGCAGGAATTGCAAGCAATGCGACTCAGCTCCATTCGACTTAGAGTCTACTTATATATATATATATATATATGCCTTGTGCTGCATATATATAGATGTTTTATATATATATGTGTTTTATCTTAGTATTATGTTAACACCTATTAATTATTCATTTTATATTTAGGTATACCAGATTCTTATTGAATACAATTTCAAATCTCTTTAGTGTTAGTGTTTCCTACTTACTTTATTTTTTCCCCTTAGATGTAATTAATTACTCTGATTATTTATTTATAACTATACTTATTTAACTATTAGTAAATAAATTTAATGCAATTTGAAATGAGTAATTAATTAATTTATCTGATTATTTTTAACCATTTTTTCATCTACCTACCCTTTTATTCCGGGACTCTCTCAGAGTTTCTCCGCCCTGTTTACTGTGACCTCGCTTTCTCAAATTCCCTTGGTGTTTGCTTCATGTCTTGCCGATTCTACTGCTGCCGCCCTGTTTAAATCTCGTGAGGCCTCTCCCGTGGTGCTCCGTGCCTGTTTTACACCATCACCAAAATTACCTCATTCTTTTTAGATAACTTTATGGTTTCTTAGGTTCCTTTCAGCTTTTAAATGCTTAAATTCAGCTGGGTTCAGTTGGTAGCATTCTCGTCTGAGTCAGAGGGTTGTGGGTTCAGGCCTCACTGAGGGAATGCATCATTATTGGAGGTGCTGTTAAACTGAGTCTTCCTGTTCAGATGGATGTAAAAGATCTCAGGTTACTTTTTCAAAATGTGCAGGGAGTTCTCCTGTGTCCTAGCCAACATTAATCCTCAAAACCAACAGATTAATCTGATCATTCACCTCACTGCTGTGTGTGGGTCCATGATGTGCACAAAATGGCTGTCACATTTGCCTTTAAAGAAGCAGGAATCGATTTGCCCTCCATATGGATTTTGGGCAGCTGGCCGATTGTACGGACAGGAGGCCTGGTCCATTTTGAGGGACAGGCCTCATTAGCATAGCTCCGGCAAGCTGCGGGTGGTAGGCCGCCAGGCAGCCCCATGCAACAGTGTGGAGTTTAGGGAAACACTCCTGCTCCTCCCAGCCCCACAAAATAAATTAAAACTTTCCTTCTGGAATCCTCTTCGGCTGGACTGCTGTTACTGTGCAGAGGGTGCACGATGCCCGTTCCACCCAATTCAATTGGAAAATGGCAATCGGGCAGCTTTGTACTAACAAAAGGGATGTTCATAGAGTAAATGATGGAGAAGGAAAGAACAAGAGAACGCACAAAAACTTTGAGAAAACCCTATACATATATATATATATATATACATAGATAAATCAGATGAAAGACACCAAAAAGGCTTTCATGTTGTTTGCTTAAAGTGTATTCATCGTGGGCACAGCCAAGATTTTAGGAATGATGGAAGATGAATACTTGCTTTAGTCAGGATAGCAAACCAATGACATTTAATATATGAGATTGTGAGGGAATTAAACCCTATGCCCTCTTCAGTGTCTGTTCCTCATTTGGGGGTAAATGGATCTCTCTTTTTTGATTGTTGTTTTGAGAAATGAGACTTCAATTTCAAATCCAAGTTCTGTCTCTAAAAACTCAATGTGATTTGTTGCAACAAGTGATATACTGTTCCTCAGAAACCAACATTTTTACTGCCTTGTGGACTAAGCAAAATTGTGGCACTCAGGCAGCAAATCACACAACATGGGCTAAGTGTGGAACTTTGCAAGCTGGATTTGTTAGGCGGGGTTGCGTTAAATCACTTCTTCTACTAAAAGCATGTTCATCAACCACTGGAGGCCTGCATGGAAGTGTGCTATCGACATGAGAACATGGGAAACTGGCGGCAAAGCTACTTTAATCAAGAAGAGAAAAAAAAAGATGTTACATTTCTTCCTGAGCAGTATCTGCAGTTTATCCAGTGACTCCCTGTAGGTTATGGAACACCTTTGAGCAACTTAATTGAAGTTCTTCCAAATAATATATGAAGACCATCCATACTGGTAACTCAGCGGTAATTCTAAACAGACCGCAAGACTTTTAGCAGCAGTTTGATATCCATAAAATGGGAGGTTGTGCTCCCAGTAGAATAATAACTATATTTTAGAATGAATAGCATTCAAGACAGGATGGTTTTATTTATGTGAATTTACAAGATTGTCTCTTCTAAGAATATTGATAGATGATTTATTGTAGCATGGTTTGTTACAGTAAAACATTCCAAGTGGTTGCACACTATGCTCCAGCAATCCCTTTCTGACATACTTTGCTCTTCCTTTGTTTGGCCAGCCATCTGTGCCACACCTGCGGATTATAAGATGTGCCCAACAAATTATCTTGTCCCACCCTAAATTTCATAACACTAAATGGAAGAAGCAGAACTTAGCTCTTCTAGATTTTATAACTTATTTTTAAAACAATTAAGATTAAACTATCCCTATTCACCTCTAATTGTCTCTCTCACCCACCCCCCGCTTACCCCATTAGCCCTTGTGGGTTATACATCAACTGTGGCTGAGCAGGTGGCCAGGTTAGCAATCTTTTCCCAGGCCACCATCAGTGCTGAGTTCTGAACCAGTCACTCGTGGAAACACAAAGCTATTTGTATCTTTGGGGAAGCCACTCCATGCTACTCAGCACCGCCACAAAGCAATAATATCTGAGATTGGGAACACAACAGACAAGTTGAAAATGTTATAACCAAGTGATGCTTGTCAATTGTCATGAAAACACTTTCACTGATCCACTTCATGCACATTTGTTTCTTCCCTGTCACTATTAACAGTTCAGTTATACAGAACAACCTCTTTTTACCATACATTTGTGAGACACATTCACATATTACAATCATAATTCTTGATTTCAAGAGGAATTATAGGAAATGATGTGTAACTGACACAGGTTCATGCCTTGTTGCCCATCTTCTTCACTCTTGCATCGCCACCCAGTCTTTCAGCCACTGTGATCTGGAGCTCCCTGCCCAAATGTTACCTCTACCCTCCAGAGTTACAAAAGCTTATTAAAGACTTTTCCTTTCAACTGGTCCTTAACTAAATGTTACCTATTTGTTTTCTTTCCTCTTGGTGTCAATTTCCTTCTGTGATTTACAACGTATTCTGGGATTTCGTTCCAATGTGAGAATCTATATACAAATGTGAATTGCTTTTGTTGCTGTTTACAGAATGGGGGTGAAAAGGTAGAGAGGGGTTAGATAGGAACCAAAGCATGGTTGAAGGGTCCTTAAGACACTTTTGAAGGCAGGGAGGGATGTGATATGATGGCGATGCTGAGGAAAGGAGTTCCAAAGGGTGGGGCATAGTGACTGAAGGAACAGCCACCAATAATTGAATGCAACGAACAGGGAATAAGAAGTGGGCTTGTGTTGGAGGAGTGGAGGGTGTGCACAGGGAGATATGGCTGGAGGAGGTAGCAGACGTCGGGAGGGAAAGGCCATGGAGAGAATTGAAAGTTGATTTTCTGGGGCATGAGAAGCCAGTGGAGATTGGTTAGAACAGGAGGTTAAGGGATGTGAGCCTCAGTGCAGGTGAGAGCACAGGATTGTTCTGGATGATTAGTAGTTAATGGAATGTGTGAGTGGAAAACTGGTATGAAGCGTATTGGAGAAGTTCAGTATTGAGGTGATAAGGGGATGGATTAGGACTTTGGAGGGGAAAAAGCTGTCATAGTGACAGATTCAATGTGGGGGTGGAAGCTGGGTTTGGGATCAAGACACTAAAGCTGATTTTAACTCAGGGCAGGAATGGCGTGAGCAACAAGTCCCCATGGTGTCTCCAGCATGAGGCCGGGACAATTTTAACATCTGGACCTCCTTTCAATACGATTGATGGGCTGCCTGCCCAATCGCTTTGGAAAGCAGACAGCCTGGCCATTTTCTCTGCGCCATTTCTGGCGGGCTGCCCGAGACCTATTGAAAGAGAGGTTACATTCCCTGCTTTCACATTTCACTGTACTACTGTTGCAAGGAGGGGAATCTCTGAAATACGTCACAGGGCTGCTCCCAGGTTTTCTGATGCCTTCCTGGAGGCACTGGTAAAATAGGTCAGGGCAAGGAGGGTGGTATGGTTTCCTAGCACCCAGAGGAGCATTGCCAGGGCAACTATCCAGCGGTGGCTGTCGGGGGTCAGTGCCAGCAGCCTCATATGAGCATCGCCTCAGCTGAGATCTTTGAATAGGTCTAGTTGTGGCTGATGCCCAGTACTGACATGAAGCTTAAATAAGGGTAAGTAAGGGGGCAGAAATCACAGAAAGACGTGATCTGCAAGGAGGAAACACTCCTGGAAATCCAAACAGCACAATGGCACACAGATCCTATGATCCTAGGGTTGTGAATCTTTGGAATTCTCTACCCCCAGAAGGCTGTGGATTCTCATACATTGAGTATATTCAAGAATGGGATTGATAGACTTTTGGACACAAAGGGAATAAAGGGATATGGGTACAGGGTGGGAAAGTGGAGACAAGGTAGAAGATCAGCCAGGATTTTATTGAATGGCGGAGCAGACTCGAGGAGCGGATGGCTTACTCATGCTCCTACTTCTTATGTTTATTTACTTGCAGCTGAGTGTCCCTTTAAACACTGCTTCAGTAATGGGTTGGGCGCTGGGCAGCACTGCTGTGATTTTCCTCTAAAATGGCGCCGGAGTCCAAACTGTATCCTGCCCTGCATCTGCTTTTGGGGGGCACCTCGGTTGACTAAAATAACTGGATGGTTAAAATGGTAAGTCCTGTACAGCGATTTTAACCACCCGCCCTCCCGCCCTGTCCTTTCAGATGGGCAAGGTTAAAACCATCCCTTAAGCTTCTGTAGCTAAGGGCTTAGCGAAGTGGCAACCTAATCTGCATTCTCGGAGTTATAGTGCACACACTGTTGGTAGAAAGTGACTCTGGGCATTCTTGGAGTTTTCTCTATAGAATGCTTTCACAAAATGACACTCAGCTATTCTGGGAGTTGTAGTCTGCCAGCTAGGCTAGCCCCTTGTAGTCAGGTCTGCAGGAAGAACGTATTTAAGTTAAAGTAAGCTGACAGTTAAAGGATTAACAGGCTGTACTGTGAAGACAGTTTTGTAAATTGACTAGCCTCGTATGAACACCAAGTCTGGAGTGGTCGCTTCACCCTTTTGGAGTGCTAATGTCAACCTTGTGCAGCAGTGAAAAACCCATTATAGACCCGAAACTCCCCATCAAAAACACTTTGTGTGATAATGGTTGAACATCAAAGGAGGACATTTATGATAATGGACTATTCACTGACCCAGGATGGGGAGGTGATCAAATGGTACATCAAAGGGGGGATTGCATCATTCATTGTCATGGATAGGACCTTTTATTATAAAAGGGGTGTATTTAGAGACAAACCTTAGCAACTTGCAAGGGAACTGCGGGCAGAGTTCGTCAACCGCACATATGGAAGCATGCTTCTCTGGATGACCACTAGAATGAGTAGTGTTTGAAGTTAAAGAGTGTTACTGTTCGAAGTTAAAGGGAACAGTGCAGTGATGTTTGTTATCTATAGTATAACAAACAGTTAAAAGAATACTGAGTTGTGAGCCTTGACCATTTTTATCCCACCCAGATGGGTTCAGGTCAGATTCTGGAATTAGAGGAAAGAGAAAGGTGCGGATTCACCTACTTACACCCTTCATTCAGCTGACAGAATGCTAGCCCTGCTGTTTGGAGCTATGTTAAACACACTATATAGTTATGTAGGTCATTTTAATCATATTATTGTGATTTATTTTACATCCTTAGTATATTAGAAATCCCAATACTAAGTCTTCAGCTTACTAAGGAGACATGAGGTGACTGAATTTCCAGAAGCATCTGAAGCGATTGAATCGGTTCCCCTTTTGCTAATTTTATTTGTAGCTCTTGGTTGACTGACCATTTTCATTAGTTGTTTTCCACCTTGTAATTGGTGGTTTTCATTTCCACTTTCTATTTGCTCATTGGCACAGTCTCAACCATCTCAGCGGTTGCTGTTTTATGAATATGAAATTTGAGCAAATCAGATGCAAGTGTAACACAGAAATTAGCATTTACTCAAGTGTGATGCCTTTATTGTGATGGACAAATCACTTATCAGATGCAAGACTAGTGTTTGTGTGTATGTGTGAATATATACATTACATTCAAAAGCACAACAATAAGATGAAAAATGTGCCTTCTAACTGCTGCTGTGCTACTAAATCTTTAAATAAAAGGTATTGACAAATGCACCATACTGATGTACAGAAAGCAGTAAAGTGAATTGTTTATTCAGCACATACAAAGCATAAACATAAATTTGTTGTTAGTTTGAATTAATACCACAATAAGATGAATTAAATGGAAATATTCCTCAGTAGCGAGAACCTCGTATTCACTCTCAGCATGTGGCCATTGCTTGCAAGGCCAGCATTTATTGCCCATCCAAGGTAGCCCAGGTTTGATACAACTGAGTGGCTTGCTACGCCAAAGCAGAGGGCAGTTAAGAATGAACCATGTTGGTGTGGGACCAGAGTCTCATCGAGGCTAGACTGGGTAAGGACGGCAGGTTCCTAAAGGGCATTAGTGAACAAATTGCACACGGATAAAAACAAAAACAATACGTCAACTGTCAGTGAAGGAATCCAGCAATGAAAGCAGACAATTTATAATTCTATTGAAATTACTAAACTCATTTTGTGATGAAGAAATCTTCACCGGTAGATCGAATTGTATGTTGCTGCAATACCTGGTTGTCCATAAGAGTGCAGTGCTAGCTTACAAATGGTGTAGCGAGTTTGGTGTAATTCTGCTTTTCAAACCTTTTTTATTTGATAACTCTTAAGCTATAGTGGAAAGACTCCTTTCCTCAACTCTGGAAGTATTAATTTCCTGACAGAAATTTGCTATGTGTTTATTTAAACATGAAGACTGATAATAAACTCTTTAATACAAACTAATTATTTTACTCTTCCATGTGTAATGCTTTCATAGTTGTATCCCTTATGTATGTGTTGAGCCTTATAAGCAATGCATGCTGCTAATTTATTCCAAATCTGAATTGTAAATGAGCAGAGAAAGTCTTCTGGTGGTGACTCAGCTCATGTTTTCAAAGTTTACAGCCAATAAAAACAGCCCTTGAGTTAATGAGTGCATTCTGTAGAAGTTGGAACACTTACTTACATTGTCATTTACTATGTTATTGCACCAGTAGAAAAAAGAACAACATGCTGCTTTTTCTGGCCCTTTGAGTAATATTTATGCATCAAAAAATAAAACAAGATTCAATCTTTTTATTTATTCCATAAGAATGTTTTATGGTTGAGTACTTTTTGTGTAATTCCCTTTTATGATTATTTTTTATATTAAAAGTTGTAAAGGAAATTACTCTTGCAGATATTTTTTGACAGAAAAGATGGGCGTATTTTGAAAGCTGAAAGGTTCTTTCATTACTCAGAGCTCAAACCTATTCAGTCACTTTGTTCCAGCCTCTGTACATTTTCACTTCATCTCTGGTGTGTTTACCTATGGAGATTGCCTCCTCAGAAGTAATGAGAAGGTTCTAGGGTTACTAGGGGAAAACCACCATGGATCAGACATTAGGGATACGCAGTCATATATTTTAAATAAAAGTTTGGCACTTCATTTCTCATGTATGTTTAATCATATATAAAATGTATAATGCCCTCACCAGCTGCATGAAAGGTGTTCTCTATCATACAGGTTATTTTTACATTAAGTTCATGATTATGTGGCTATTCCATACAATTCAAGATAATTACAAAATATTTTACTAAACACCAAGATGATTAACATCATTAAACATCGTAAAAAGGACAGTTACTTCACTTTAAAATGTTGACAGGCATGGATGATGTATGTACGTTATTTGACTTGGACTGTGCGCATAGAATGAGAGGGGGCAGGTTTAAAAGTGGCAAGCCTCAAGTAAGACTAAAGATTAGAAGAAACTCTTTTCTTGCATTAACTAATGGATATGTGGAACAGACTCCCAGCAAAAGCAGCTGGAACAGAAATGATTAGTGCTTTAAAAGGAAAATGGATAACTTTCTGTGTTGGAACTGCGCTGTTTATAGGTACAACCTGAGACAATCAAATATTCTGTTGCACACAATGGCCCAGATTTTATAAGCATTACCTACCCATTTTCACATGGATTCTGGGTGGTTGAGTTTGGGAAATATAACAGAGAGTTGTTCTGAGGATTTTCAACTGGGCGTGATGGCAGATGCTGAAAACACCTGACTCTACTTGTGTGGATGTATGCAAATTAAATGTTAATGACAGAAGTGAGTCATTTCATATACTCTCCTCTATGTCACCCTTTTTGTCCATATCACTATTACCTGGACAGGTATTCCATATTGGATATATCCAGTTGTCTACCTCACCTATCACCTCTTGTCTTGTCTGCAGATGGTCACCCAGGCTCCCTTACCAGCTTCTCTACTCCTAGAAACCTATGGGTGACCACTTGCTGGAATGTCTGCTCTACATAAGAACATAAGAACATAAAAAATAGGAGCAGGAGTAGGCCATTTGGCCCCTTGAGCCTGTCCGCCATTCAATAAGATCATGGCTGATCTGATCTTGGCCTCAACTCCACTTCCCTGCCCGCTGCCCATAACCCTTGACTTCCTTATCATTCAGAAATATGTCTTTTTCCACCTTAAATATATTCAGTGATCCAGCCTCTACAGCTCTCTGGAGTAGAGAATTCCAAAGATTCACGACCCTCTGAGAGAAGAAATTCCTACTCATCTTTGTTTTAAATGGGCGTCTCCTTATTCTGAAACTATGCCCCCTAGTTCTAGATTCCCCCATGAGGGAAACATCCTCTCTGCATCTATCCTGTCAAGCCCCCTCAGAATCGTATACATTTCAATAAGATCACCTCTCATTCTTCTAAACTCCAATGAGTATAGGCCCAACCTTATCAACCTTTCTTCATAAGACAACCCCTTCATCTCAGGAATCAATCTAGTGAACCTTCTCTCAACTACCTCCAATGCAAGTATAACACTCCTTAAATAAGGAGACCAAAACTGTACGCATTATTCCAGATGTGGTCTCACCAACGCCCTGTACAGTTGTAGCAAGACTTCCTTACTTTTATACTCCCTTGCAATAAAGGCCAACATTCCATTTGCCTTCTTAATTACTTGCTGTACCTGCAAACACATTTTTAGTGTTTCATGCACAAGGACCCCAGATCTCTCTGTACTGCAGCATGTTACAATTTTTCTCCATTTAAATAATAATTTGCTTTTTTATTTTTCCTACCAAAGTGAATGACCTCACATTTTCCCTCATTATACTCCATCTGCCAAATGTTTGCCCACTCACGTAGCCTTTCTATATCCCTTGGCAGACTGGTTGTGTCCTCTTCACAACTTTCTTTCCCACCTATCTTTGTATCATATGCAAACATTGCTACATTACACTCGGTCCCTTTATCCAAATCATTAATATAGATTGTGAATAGTTGAGGCTCCAGCACTGATCCTTGTAGCACCCCATTAGTTACAGTTTACCAACCTGAAAATGCCCCATTTATCCCGACTCTTTGTTTTCTGTTAGTTAGCCAATCCTCTATCCATGTTAATATATTACCCCCAACCCCATGAGCTCCTTTCTTGTGCAGTAACCTTTTATGTGGCACCTTTTCAAATGCCTTCTGGAAATCCCAATATACTACATCTACTGGTTCCTCTTTATCCATCCTACTCGTTACATCCTCAAAGAACTCTTAACAAATTTGTCGAACATGATTTCTCTTTTATAAAACCATGCTGGCTCTGCTTGATTGAATTATGATTTTCTAAATGTCCTTACTAATGGACTCCAGCATTTTCCCAATGACAGATGTTAGGCTAACTAGTCTGTAGTTTCCTGCTTTCTGTCTCCCTCCTTTCTTAATTAGGGGAATTACATTTATGGTTTTCCAATCTGATATGACCGCTCCAGAATCCAGGGAATTTTGGGAGATTACAACCAATGCATCCACTATCTCTACAGCCACTTCTTTTAAGACCCTAGGATGCAAGCCATCTAGTCCAGGGGACTTGTCCACCTTTAGTCCCATTAGTTTGCCTAGTACTTTTTCTCAAGTCATAGTGATTGTTTTAAGTTCCCCCCTCCCTATAGCCCCTTTATTTTCTATTATTGGAATGCTTTTAGTGTCTTCTACCGTGAAGACCAATACAAAATATTTGTTCAAAGTCTCTGCCATTTTCCTGTTTTCCATTATTAATTCCCCAGTCTCATCCTCTAAGGGACCAACGTTTACTTTAGCTACTCTCTTCCTTTTTATATACCTGTAGAAGCCCTTACTGTCTGTTTTTATATTTCTTGCTAGTTTACTATCATAATCTATCTTCTCTCTATCGGTTCCTCTAGAAATCTTTTCCCTCCCCAATATTGTGCAGTGTGTCTAGCTGACTCTCAAGCTGTGCCCCTTTCTGCTTGATGAGTGCAACCTTTGTATAAATATCAGCCAGGAGATTCAGAGAACTCCAACTGCTCTTCTTCAAATAGTGCCACAGGATCTTTTTTGGTCCACCCGAGAGCATGGAGGGAGCTAGAGAAAATGAAATTGAAGGCCACCTCAAAACTCAGGGCTTCCCTTTTCTGTTATCCTATCTCCCCAACTCACTGAATGGCTGATTTATTTGCTCACATTCAACCACTCTCTTTTCTACAGTCCTGCACTCAAGCACAATGCCAAGAAATACACTGCCATGTAAGCTGTTTCAAGGAGTGTTTTATGGACAACATTTTAGCAGCTATTCTTCTTCTGTTTCTGTAGAAATTGCCCAAGAATGAGCCAGAACTTCCAATGGTACAGAAGAAGGCAAGTACCTCGTAGCTCCGACCATCACTCCCTACATCTGCTGTAAGCGCCAGCACAGGCACATCCACCCTACGATTCAGTTAGTTTGAGGAAGATGCGGCAAGCGAATCACAGAGCATAATTGAGCAGGAGCATTCGAAAAAGGCATTGAGAAGGAAGAAGTGCGGCATGAAAGTATCCACATAGATATTGTGCTCAGGTCCAGGAGTAGTGTTTCTCCTTTTTCAGACAGCACAATCGCCGGAGCTTTCTCAATTAAGATAGCACCGATGGTTCTTTTATCCTACACATTATTAGGTTTTCATTCTGCCTCTGGCAGAATTGGCCTCAGCACCCTGCTCCTGATTGTTATTTAATGACACCTGATAGAATGTGTGCATATGTGGAAATTGGATGACAAGGCTATCAGGCTCAGCTGTGATGCTTCCCAATACTCACTTACTGGGCTCACATATGAGTGGGTACGTTTTCTTTTCAGCATTACCAGTGCACAGCTGCCCAGAATTTTCCATCCATTTGTTTTAATGGGCGGAAAATTGTGTGCTACACAGACCCAATGTTCCAATATGTGGTCCTGGTGTAATATATTTTTTACGACATCACAAACACACAGACTACAAGATGTCTCTAATAGGAACCTGTCAGGTGACCTTGTCATGTGATGCTTTTATTATATACAGCAGCAGTTGCATTACCACAGTAGTCCACTAGGTGGGGCTATAGTACACTTCTCCCTCCTTAATGAAAAAGTAATCATAACATTACGATCAACGTGAACAAACCCAACCTTTCCCTGATCAAACATCTTTACCAAATATATGCGAGGACCACATATCTTCACTACTCTTCCTGGTAAACACTTTAACCATTTGTGGTGATGGTTCTTCATGCTCACCTTCTGATTCAATTTCACACTTCTCTCTCTTACTCTACCTCTATCATGATTCTCTTTCTGTTTTAATTATTTCTGTTCTACTGATTGTGCTAGGCTTGGCTTTAACAACGAGAACCTGGTTCGTAGTTGTCATTTGAGAAACAACTCTGCTGATGTTCTACCAGTAGTTGTTTGAGGTGTATTATGATAAGTAATCAAAAAATTTGCTAGTTTGTGGTCCAATGACAACTGCCATTTCTTTGCTTTTGGTTCCAACATTTGCTTGATGAGGGCACGTTATACAATTTGTACGGTGCGCTATGCTGCACCATTTGAAGCAGGGTGGTACGGTGGTATGTTTCACAGCATTTCTGCTCATGAACTGTGCAAATTCTTCTGAACAAAATTGTGGCTAATTATCAGACACAATTTCTTCTGGGAGGCCATATGAATAAAACAATCTTTGCAAATTGTCTAGTCTTTTACTTGTTGTTATTTTCCACATTGGAAACACCTCTATCCACTTCGATTGGTTATCAATTACAATGAACAATTGTTGTCCTTCTAGATCAGCAAAATCTACATGTAACCTTTGCCACTCCCTGGGAGGCCATTTCCATGGCTGTAATGGTACTGATGATGGTTCCTTGCTTACCAATTGACATGTTGTACACTGACTAACGATGTACTCTATATCTTTAGACCTGGCCACCATAAGTAACTGCGTGCAAAACTCTTGGTCAAGCACATTCCCAGGTGCTGGTCCTGAAGATCTCCTAATAATTTGGACCTGAACTTATTTGGAATAACTACTCTTGCACCCCACATGATACAATCTTTATCGACTGATAATTCATTCCTATGAATGAAGTATGGATGAATATCTTTCTCTGATACCTGGTTTGGCCATTCATTTGCTATGTAATCATATACCTTTGACATAACTGGGTCACAACTGGTTGCTCTACCAAACTCTTCAGCTGTGACTGGCAGTTCATCAATATATGAAAAATAAAACACTTCTTCCCTATTGGCTGTAACTTATGGTGGGGATGGCAACCTGGACATAGCATCAGCATTACTATGATCAGCTGATCATCTGTACTCAATGTTATATGTATATATTGACAAACTCAAAGCCCATCTCCACATTTGGGCTGCAGCTGACGTTGGAACTGGGGAATTTGGATGGAGGATTGATGTCAGGGGCTTATGGCCAGTAACAATGGTAAACTTATGACCGTACAAGTGTTTGTGGAACTTATTGTCCTCAAAAATTAATGCCAAAGCTTCCCTTTCGATCTGCACCTAATTACGCTCACTGGCACTGAGAGTGCGTGAAGCAAAATCAATTGGTTTCTCCTCCCCACTATGTCGTACATGAGGGATCACTGCCCCAACTCCATACGGAGAGATGTCACATGCAAGCTTGATTTCCTTGGACTAACATGGTACTTTGTACCAATTGGCTTTTACATTCTTTGAATGCTGCGTCACATTCTTCTGACCACTTCCAATGGACCTGTTTTTTCAACAGCTAATTCAGTGGATGTAACACTGTAGACAAATTTGGTAGATACTTCCCATAACAGTTTAAAAGACCCCAAAATGATCGAAGTTCAGTGACATTCTTGGGAGTGGGTGTTTTTCTGATTGCATGCAGTTTTCCCTTGGTTGGATGTGAACCATCTTTGCCTACTCTGTACCCTAAGTACTCCACTGCGTTTTGAAATAACTCACCCTTACGAGCAGTCACTCGTACTCTGTGCTACTCCAGCCAATTGAGCACTTCATTCAATATCTTATTATGGATTTGCCTGTTTGGTGCTGAGATGAGTATGTCATTTAAATAAAATACTATCCCTTCAATGCCTTGCAAAATCTGGTTCATCACCCCTTGGAATATGACGGGTGTGAAAGACACTCCAAATGGTAGCCTATTAAACTGATATAGGCATGGATAAATATTTATAGTCAAGCATGAATTGGACTCCTCATCTCGTTCAAGTTGTAAGTAGTCATTTGTAAGATCTAACTTTGAGTAGATCTGGCTACCTGTCAGCATTGTGAATAAATCTTCAACATTTGGCAATGTATTTGGCAGATTACCCTCTAGAAGTTGGTTTACGGTTATTTTATAATCACCAAACAACCTTTCCTTACCATCTGACTTAGATACAACAACAATGGGAGTAAACTAATTACTTAAATCTACCTTAGAGATTGGGCCCAAAATTAGTGGAAGCTAAGTTCCACCCAAGTATTGCCCAAAAGATCCCTGAGATCCTGACGGTACTTTGGACAGAAGTCTCATGGAAAATTCTTGGAAAGAGCGCCTGCCGATAAAAATGGAACTTACGCACTGAATCTGAGTGGCAGCGGGTGGTTGCTCCTATTCTCGGCGGCAAATACAATCCTCGGCAAAGTATCACCGAGGATTGAGTCGGGCCCAGGGAGGGGGAACTGATTAAATGAAAAATTTTCAAAAAAACCCAAATCATTAGAAATCCTTCAGGGGAACTCGTCACTGCAAAAAAAAATAATGAAAAGAAGTGGACTAACATTTTTTTGCAGGTCTTCATTCTTACCATTGAGGTTTGACCTGCCTCCAGGTGGTGGTCATTTACCCTGCTGGAGCGGAGGACCACCCTGACCAAACTGGCAGCTCGGCAGGCGGGAGGACTCTTACGCGCATTACACGCCGGCGCAGGCCAGCAGACATCAGCGGTTTTCTCTCCCCGCCGGTGGGAGGCCTCCACCAAACTCGCTCGGAGGGGAGATCGCCCAGAAAGCTCGGCGGCAGCGGATGGTAATTCCACCAATTTTGGCCCCAATGTTCTCAGTCTCTTGCCTTTTGAGTACTTGCTCAACTTTCTCCTTGAGTGCGTATGGTATGGGATGTGGCTTGCAGTAAACTGGTCTAGCATCCTTCTGTACTAAGAACATAAGAACATAAGAAATAGGAACAGGAGTAGGCCATACGGCCCCTCGAGCCTGCTCCCCATAATAAAATCATGGATGATCTGATCATGGACTCAGCTCCATTTCCCTGCCTGCTCCCCATAACCCCTTGGACTAGACTTTCCACTTCACATCGCCTATCCATGGCCCATCTGTCGCCTAAAATGGACCTCTATCGCCCATTTTGAGCAAAAAGTGGAAACTAGGCCCAAAACATCGCCGGAAAAATAGGCCCCCAAGTTTCCACTTTGATCGCCGAGATGATCGCCCAAATGATCGCCCACACAAGGCCCATCCCAAGTTTCAGCACCTAGCATGCACTTCGCTGGGCCGATGCAAGGCCCAAAAGAGTGCTGAGAAATAGTTGCTTTTTCAGGGCCTAAGAGGAGGAAATGGGCACTACGGACGCCATTTTTAACTTCGGAGGAAGGCTGGAGAATTAGTTGTGAGTCATTTAGAGAGTAAAATTGAAGAAAATTGTACTCAGAAATTTGGGACATGGAATATAAATAGGTATTATCAACTTATTTATGCTAAATAGATCTCATACATTGAAATTATTTAGTAAATAGCTTTTACATAGTGAAGTTATTTAATGATATTGTTGGGGCCTATCAAATTGACTGGTATACAGCTTAGAGAGTACAGAGAGGGCAGACTACAGTGATTAGAGAGTATAGAGTACAGAGGTTATTAAAATTAGTGCAAGTAATTTTTGATCGTGATAGGGCCTATGCTTTCCCTGCCTTTAATTGCAACTGTACACACACTGGTCACTGAAAGGATCAATCGAAGAGGTGGCACAGTAATGCGTAGATGGAGACGAAGACAGAGGAGGCGACCGTACAGCCAACGAAGGTACTTGGAGAAGCAATCCTACCTGACCTTGTCTGAAAATGCTTGTCTTAGGAGGCTGCGATTCCGGAAGGAGGTCATCGATGAGATATGTCAACTCGTCAAGGATGATCTGCAGCCTTCCAGCACCATCAGAACCGCACTGTCTGTTGAGGTGAAGGTTACTGCTGCCCTAGCCTTTTACGCATCGGAATCTTTTCAGGTTTCAGCTGGCGACATCTGCCATATCTCTCAGCACGCGACACATTGCTGCATTCAACAGGTGACTGAAGTCCTTTACGTTCACAGGATGGACTTCATAAGTTTCCCAATGACCAGGGAGGCACAGACTGAGAGGGTTTTGGATTTCTCGAGAATAGCAGACATCCCTAAGGTGCAGGGAGCAATAGACTGCATGCACATTGCCCTGAAAGCAGCCTGAAAGAATGCCGAGGTGTTTCGTAACAGAAAGGGGTTACATTCACTAAATGTGCAGCTTGTTGTCGACCACAATCAAACAATTATGACAGTAAATGCTACATTTCCTGGCAGCATCCATGATGCACACATCCTACGTGAAAGTGCTATCCCTGACCTGTTTGCCAATCAGCCAGAAGGTCATGGTTGGATGCTGGGGAATAAAGGAGATGGCCTTACCAGTTGGCTTATGACCCCCCTGCGTAATCCTGTCACTGAAGCACAGAGACGGTATAATGAAAGTCACATAGCGACTCGCAACATCATTGAAAAGACAATTGGAGTCCTAAAGCAGCGCTTCAGATGCCTGGATCATTCCGGAGGCAGCCTCCAGTAACACCCTGATCAGGTAGAAGAGTTTATTGTGGTGTGTTGCATGCTGCATAACCTAGCTATAAAGAGAGGACAAATAATGCCAGATGATGCTGCAGGTCCACCTCCACAAGGAGATGAGACAGAAGAGGCAGCCGGAGAGGATGAAGAGGAGGATCAGGCGGGAGAGGACACGGGCGAGGACATAAGGGAGTTTAATCAGCCTGGTGATCTAGCACCGGTACCACCACACCTTTCCCGAAGACCAGTAGCCAGTGGCAGTTACACAGCCGCTAAGCTTTTGCTTCAGTAGCTCATTAATGAACGCTTCGCATAAACTATTATTGTTGACATTCAAACGTTCAATTACAGTTACGGCAATCAAAAGTTTTATTTCCGTGGAGAAACAGAATAAACAAACAAATATGCATGAAAAACTGTACGTTGTGAAACTTAAGCAACTAAGAGAGAAGGTACAAAAGTTGTAGAAAAATTTTTGTTTTATTAAGAAACAAATATTTTTTTTAAGAACTAATGAACAACACCCTCCCTCCAACCCCCCACACCCCGCACCAACCCACCCTTCCCTCAAAATCCCCAAAACGTTAGAAGAAGAAGAAATTGAACATTTAAGTTTTAAAGAACAAGTGGGCATTTAGGTAATGATAACAAGTGACTATTTCAGTCATGCTAACAAGTGACTATTTCAGTGGTGATAACAAGTGACTAATTAAGTCATGATAACAAGTGATCATTTAAGTCATGATAACAAATGACCATTTCAGAAAGAATGGAAAGTGAACAGTTAAGTAATGATAACAAGTGAACATTTAAGTACTGAATACAAGTGCCCAATTTAGTAACAATAACAAGAGAATAATAAAGTGATAATAACAAGTGAACATTTTAGAAACAAGTGAACTATTGAGAAGCACTCCCCCCTCCCTACCTGCGGCCACGTATCCCTCCAGATCCTGTCCCACCCCGTGTTCGCACCCCACCTGCCCGTTTTGGTCTACGCAGACCGACACCAAGACGTCGTGCAGAGTGGGACAGCAAGACTTCCTGCTGTGGTGGAGGTAATGGAGTGGAAGCGGAAGCCTCAGGCTGTACTTCTGAGTCAGGAGGAACTGTGTCCTCCGTACTCACTTGTGTGCTTGGGGTCTCGCTGCGAGTGGACACGACACCTTGTGGTGCAGCGCCGTGTCCAGCCAGCAACGTGTGCTGTAGGGCATTTGTTGTAGCTGTCTGCTCCCTGATCGCCTCCAACATCTCCCGAGCAGTCTGTGACTGCTCAGAAGACCAGCTGGAGAAGTGCGAGCAGAACTCGCTCCAGGTTGTGGAGAACTAGCTTCAATTGGCTGAGAAACCCGTGAACCCCTAGATAAGGTCACGACCGATCGCGACCGTCTCCCTGCACAGGGAAAGTAAGCTCTCCGTCTGGTCCTCTGTGGCAGGCGAGTGCATATCACATTGACCGGACCGCCGTGGGGTCGGCGTCTGTAATGTCACGTGCCTTGGCATCACCACCTGCACACCGTTTGGTCCCGGTGCCTCATCTGTCTCAAAAGAGATGGCCGCAGGTCGTTTCCCCCTCCTCCTCCTCCTCCTCCTGCTCACGCACAGCCGCAGCAGGAGTCTGCACTGGCGGCTCCCCCTCTGGCTCTTCCTCCTGGGACTTTCCTGATTGCTCAGTGGACGTGTCCGTTGACTCCAGCAAGACTTGTTGACCTTTGAAAGACAAATGAAAGTTATAAACAACGTTTAACATTGCAAATCAATTCATCTCAATTTTTCAAGAACTCAAAACATTACCATTAGCCCATATGCACAAGCGCTCACCAGGCCTAACATGATCTCATTTGAAGATCAATAGTACATCTCAATAGTATAACTCAATTATATATCAAATTAAAGTATCATTGCATAGGAGTACCCGCCTAACAAATATTTACTATTGACTCACACATTGCACAATGCACAGTTCTCATTACTCACGTGACTCTAAGGTGGGTTCGGCCACACCACGGGTTGTGGCCGAATGGCTTTCAGGCCCCACCAAGGCCACTGCAAGCTCCTCGTAGGCAGTGAGCGATTGCAGCATGGCACAGCCCCCGCCCATCCTGCGTTGCTCTCGCTGGTTGATGGATATCTTCTTCTGTAATAGATAAGGTAACATTGCACGGCATAAGCAGATGGATTTGGCAATAAACATTTAGGACTGACAGATTTATAATTTCAATTACAAGTTTGCGCTACATTGCATAGGAATAAGATATTTCATACTGTAATATTCAAATTTATGTTGGGGTGCATAAATGTAATCATAATTTAATCCTAATTTAGTTACTTAGTCATGCTTAAAGATTACGAGATAACATTGCAGATTCTAATTAGATTTTCCATACAACATTAAATAATAAATATGGATGATTTCAAAGTCTGGTGTCCAGGCTTCATTAGATGCTGACGTGACCATGTCGGCAATCTCTGCCCAAATCCTCCGATATGCAGGGGGTGGAGATTTCCCATGCCCACCCTGTGTCTGATCCTCCCACCTCACACTGACACTGTTCTCTAGGGCCTCATTGGCCTCCTCGCTGAAGGGCTTGGCCCTTCGCTTTCCTGCAGCTCCCTCCATTCTTTAAATTTATCTGATTTAAGAGTTGTTCAAAATACCTGCTTCCTTTCTCCTCTCTCTCTCTCTCCCAGACCCACACAGAGCTTCTGAGCATGTGTGAAGACCCTTGACCTCTCAAAATACGGGAAGGAGCATCAACCTGAAAAAGAAATCAACCTGCACATGCGCAGTAATGCGTTGCTAGGGAAGCTTTTTTTTCATTCATTTCCATTTTCTTTGAGCGATCGTGAGATTGCCGAGAAATGACATCGCCCATTTGACATCGCTGGGCTAAAGCCGAGTGGAAAATCACAAAAAAAAAGGGCCTTGAGCCGGCGATCAGCACTGGCGATACGTCCCACATCACTAGAACAAGGCCCATTTTTTTCGGCCTTAGCCACCAAGTGGAAAGTCTACCCCCATATTCCCTAATTGTTTAAGAAACTGTCTATTTCTGTCTTAAATTTATTCAATGTCCCGGCATCCACAGCTCTCTGAGGCAGCGAATTCCACAGATCCACAACCCTCTGAGAGAAGAAATTCCACCTCATCTCTGTTTTAAATGGGCGGCCCCTTATTCTAAGATCCTGCCCTCTAGTTCTAGTCTCCCCTATCAGTGGAAACATCCTCTCTGCATCAACCTTGTCAAGCCCCCTCATAATCTTATACGTTTCGATAAGATCACCTCTCATTCTTCTGAATTCCAAGAGTAGAGGCCCAACCTAATCAACCTTTCCTCTTAAGTCAACCCCCTCATTCCCGGAATCAACTTAGTGAACCTTCTCTGAACTGCCTCCAAAGCAAGTATATCCTTTTGTAAATATGGAAACCAAAACTGCACGCAGTATTCCAGCTATACCTTATATAGCTGTAACAAGACTTCCCTGCTTTTATATGTCATCCCCTTTGCAAAAAAGGCCAAGATACCATTGGCCTTCCTGATCACTTGCTGTACCTGCATACTATCCTTTTGTGTTTCATGCACAAGAACCCCCGGGTCCCGCTGTACTGCGGCACTTTGCAATCTTTCTCCATTTAAATAATAACTTGCTCTTTGATTTTTTTCTGCCAAAGTGCATGACCTCACACTTTCCGACATTGTTCCCTACCTAACACCATTGTGGGAGCATAGTCCCTATAAAGATTAGCAGTGATTCAAGGAGAGAGCGCAAACGGATTTTGGTGTATTGTGCATAGATCACTAAAATGGGCCTATATTTTCTGGAGTTTAGAAAAATGCGAGGTGATCGCATTGAAACATAAAATGCTGAGAGGGCTTGACAGGGTGGTTGCTGAGAGGTTGTTTCCACTGTCTGGTGAGTCTAAAAATAGGGGTCATAGTCTCAGGATAAGGGGTCGGCTATTTAGGATGGAGATGAGGAGAAATATTTTCACTCGGAGGGTAGTGAATCTCTAGAATTCTCTACCCCAGAGGGCTGTGGATGCTCAGTCGTTGAATATACTCAAAACAGGTCGCTAGATTTTTGGGCACGAATAAAATCAAGAGTTATGGGATAGTGCAGGGAAGTGGTTTTAATGTAGAAGATCAGCCATGATCTTATTGAATGCAGGAGCAGGCTCGAGGGGCCGAATGGCCTACTCCTGCTCCTTTTTGTTATGTTCTTAAAAGCTAGTGCACAGGACTGGAAGACACAAGTGAGGAAGTTGTGCTTGTGGCCCTTACGGCTAAAGGAATCAAGGGGTATGGAGAGAAAGCAGGAATGGGGTACTGAAGTCGCATGATCAGCCACGATCATATTGAAAGGTGGTGCAGGCTCGAAGTGCTGAATGGCCTACTCCTGCACTTATTTTCTATGTTTCTATTATACTCCATCTGCCAAATCTTTGTCCACTCACTTAGCCTGTCTATGTCCTTTTGCAGATTTCTTGTGTCCTCACACATTGCTTTCCCTCCCATCTTTGTATCATCAGCAAACTTGGTTACGTTACACTCAGTCCCTTCTTCCAAGTCGTTAATATAGATTGTAAATAGTTGGGGTCCCAGCACTGATCCCTGCGGCACCCCTCTCTGACACTCGCCTTTAAAGCTTGGATCAGGCTGTCTGTTTCACGGAGGTACTTTGGATACTGTTTGATGACATCATCCTTTGATGTAATTCTCGTTTCAATATGAAAAATCTTATTCCAATCCAGCTTCAGTGATCCCAACCAATTTCTACCTATTAAGGCAGGCTTGTCTCCTGCCAGTACTAAGAGAGGCAAGCTCTGAAACCGATCCTTGTATTTCACTGGTACAGTGATACATCCCACCAGAGGGATTTGTTCTCCTCAGCAACCTCGCAGCTCTATCTTCGACTGCTCCAGTGGAAAATCACTCAACTTGTTGAGATATAGCGATTCCGGTACTACACACTCGGATGCACCAGTGTCGATTTCCATGGGTATCCTGGTTCCTGCAATGTCTATTTGGATGACAATACTTTACGAATCGCTGTTAGATACCCTCATGCTCCTGATGACGTATATCTTCAGTACCTCCTCGTCCTGTTGCTTCTCTTCAATGCTATGTAATCTCTGGCGATTTCTACTTATAGCATTGAAAGTTGGTTTACTCTTCAGTCGGCATGCCTTTGCAAGATGCACTGTTTTCTTGCAGAAGAAATATTCTGCCTTCAGCTTTGAGCAATGTTTTGTCCCACGCACTGATAGCACGACTTCAATTTACAGTTATCCTGACCAGTTGCTGAGGCCTTGGGGCCCAACTACCTTTTACTTTTAACCTGCAGGTGATTCACCGCGGTTGTCGGATGACTCAAAGTGCCACGAAATTCTCGGGAGTATTGGTCGACCATATCCATCGACATAGCAGTATGACAAACTAAATCAAAAGTCAAGTTAGGGGTTGTCAACAACTCTCTTCTGATTGCTTCATTTTTCATCCCACAAACAAAGCGGTCATGCAATGCTCGGTCCTGGAAGTTTCCGAAATGACAGTGAATGGATAGCTTTTTTAAAGCAACAATGTACTCACTGATACCCTTGTCAATGAATTGATCTCATATTGCAAAACGTTAACTTTCAGCAATTTCCAGGGGCTGAGGACTGTAGTGCTGTTCCATCTTGGTTAGAATCTCCGTCAGTGACATGTCCTTTGGCTTGACAGGGACAAGCACATTTTTCAGGGTTTCATACACCTCAGGGCCTGCTTCAGTCATGAAAATAGTCCATTTTCTTTCTAACAGCACCCAGTTACGGTTTTCATCATCGGGGACTTCGACAATACTATTTGCAGTGAAAAACATTTCTAGCTGCTCCACATATGCTCTGAAAGTCTCTTGGTCACGATTGGACTCACCCAAGCGCCCTATTATTCCCATAGGTGCGGCCATCTGGACTCTTTAGTTCAGCCAAGTGTGCTTGTTTTACCTTGGACTTTTAGCTATTCTGCAAAACAAAGAACCTCTCAACATCTCTCTGTTGGTTGGCTGGAACATTCTTCAACAAAAATTTCAGCTAGGGAATCCAGAAATTCAAAATCTCACAGACAATTTCGCGCGATCCGCTATCACTACCTGCCCCAAGGCTAAAATGCCATTGCACCTGGTTAGCGCTTCCCTAGCAATTTCAACCCCAAAGTTTCATTTACTTGTCAGACTATCGTTCCTAAGACCATTGTTCTATCAAAGAGGTATAAATTCGTTGGTGTCCGGTTTTGGGTTCGAAGGCATCGATGTGACCATAACGCGTGCACAAACCAGCAGGTCCAAGGCCTAATGTTGCTTCGCTCTGTGATGTCAAGCTTTCAGCTCGGGAGCTTCATTTACCCCTTCTGAGGGGTCCTAACTCCTGTTGTAGGTGGTCACCAGGGATGCTTGAAAAATCGCCCGATCCAATATTTGGTCGGATATCTTTCAAGCACCCTTGCTTGATGTGGGTTTGGGATGTTGGTCCCTGAAATTGAACTTCATTGTCTCCATTTTATGCCTATAAAATGGGCGCCATGTTCTGTTTTATTTCACCTCTTTGAATTTCCTTTTGAATTTGAAATGGCTGACTTGCATATTTATCACTGAGCACAAGAAAGGATTTCTTCTTGCAGTGGTTAAAGAGTGCTATTCTTACCACTAGACATGTCTTTTTATTTCATTTCATTTCCTCGTATTTGTTGAATGAAAGCAAGTCAGCTTTCTTCCATTAGCATACTCTGACCAAAATTATTTCACAGCACCATACCAGATGTGTATTTCTTACCAGAAATTTGGTGATTTTTATATTTTATAATTCATGACAGATGAGCACAACAGATGTGAATAACTATGTCCAAACAAATAAGTTGTACGATAATAGTGCATCATATCACGCCACTCATTAGCCCAACAAAGTACAGCTTTTCTTTAAACCAAATTCATATACTTTCAGACAGCTGGAGCCACTGTTGTTAACTTTGCAATTGATTTTTGTGCACACAATGATGGAGTCTCCTATATACAATATGACATGCTATATTCTGTAGACGTCCAAGAGCAGAGAATAATACAGCATTTAGATGCTATCTTAGAAGGTTTATCATTTGCTCCATTGTCTTCAATATCAAGTTGCCAGAAAGCTAAAACTCACCAAAACTAAAATTGAGAAGTGATTGGCATGGTGATAACTGTATGTGGCTACCACTGCAAATCTCTCAAAGATTCTGAAAAAGGACCATAGGATGGGATGGCTGATGCACACCATGCTTTTTCTTTTATTTGTTCTGGGATGTGGGCGCCATTGGCAAGGCCAGCATTTATTGCCCATCCCTAATTGCCCTTGAGAAGGTGGTGGTGAGCCACCTTCTTGAACCGCTGCAGTTCTTGTGGCCTCTTAAATCCGTGCCCATCTTTCCCGCAATTCCATGTTTGAATCCCTCCAATCCGGTTTCCGTGCCTGCCACAGTATGGAAACATAAGAACATAAGAAATAGGAGCAGGAGTAGGCCATTTGACTTCTCGAGCCTGCTCTACCATTCAATAAGATCATGGCTGATCTGACCATGGACTCAGCTCCACTTCCCTGCCCGCTCTCCATAACCCTTTACTCCCTTATTGCTCAAAAATCTCTCTATCTCTGCCCTAAATATATTCTATGACCCAGCCTCCACAGCTCTCTGGGGCAGAGAATTATACAGATTTACAACCCGCTGAGAAGACATTTCTCCTCATGTCAGTTTTAAATAAGCGGCCCCTTATTATAAGAATATGTCCCCTAGTTTTAGTTTTCCCGATGAGTGGAAATATCCTCTCTGCATCCACCTTGTTGAGCCCTCTCAATATCTTATAAGTTTTTATAAGATCACCTCTCATTCTTCTGAACGCCAATATATACAGGCCCAACTTACTCAACCTATCCTCATAAGTCAACCCCCTCATCTCCGGAATCAACCTAGTGAACCTTCTCTGAACAGCCTCCAATGCAAGTAGATCCTTCCTTAAATACGGAGACCAAAACTGTTATGTCTTTAGATGCTCTGATAATGACTCCATGAGGCAAGGTATTGTACTTGAACTGTAGTGACCTTAGTCCATTAAGAGTGAGGATACCACATGGTGGACTCCCTTTTATACCTGGGTACCTGTGGTGTACAGGTGACCCCTGGGCCTCCACCAGTTGCACCCTCTGGTGGTGCCAGCATAATGTATACAGTGTGAACCTTGTTGATGGTACCTCCGTAACAAGTCTCCATCTTATGCAACTATACAGTGACTACACAGAGAGTATATCTATAGTATACATATATAACAAAAACTGTATGCAACACTCCAGGTGTGGCCTCACCAATACCCTGTACAGTTGTAGCAGGACTTCTCTGCTTTTATACTCTATCCCCCTTGCAATAAAGGCCAACATTCCATTTGCCTTCCTGATTACTTGCTGTACCTGCATACTAACTTTTTGTGCTTCATGAACAAGGACCCGCAGGTCTCGCTGTACTGCAGCACTTTGCAATTTTTCTCCATTTAAATTATAATTTGCTTTTCTATTATTTCTGTCAAAGTGGATAACCTCACATTTTCCCACATTATACTCCATCTGCCAACGGCTCTCATCAAAGTCACAACTAACATCCTTTGTGACTGTGACAAAGGCAAACTATCCCTCCTCGTCCTTCTTGACTTGTCTGCAGCCTTTCACATGGTTGACCACTCTATCCTTCTCCAATGCCACTCCACTGTGGTCCAGCTGGGTGGGACTGCACTCGCCTGGTTCCATTCTTATCAATATAATCATAGCCAGAAAATCACCTGCATCTCTTTCCACCCCTGCATTGTTACCTCTGGTGCCCCCCAAGGATCTATCCTTGTCCCTCTCCTATTTCTCATCTACATGTTGCCCCTGGTGACATCATCCGGAAACACAGCGTCAGTTTCCATACGTATGCTGATGACACCCAGCTCTACCTCATTACCACTTCTCTCGACCCCTCCATGGTCTCTAAATTGTCAGACTGCTTGTCTGACATCCAATTCTGGATGAGCATAAATTTTCTCCAATTGAATATTGGGATGACTGAAGCCATTGTTTTTGGTCCCCGCCACAAACTCTGTTCGCTAGCCACTGACTCCACCCCTTTCCCCAACTTCTGTCTGAGGCTGAACCACACAGTTCGCAACCTTAGTGTCATATTTGACCCTGAAATGAGCTTTTGACCATATATCCGCAGTATAACTAAGACCACCTATTTCCACTTCCGTAACATTGCCCGTCTCTGCTCTTGTCTCAGCTCATCCGCTGCTGAAGTCCTCATCCATGCCTCTGGACTTGACTATTCCAACGCAATCCTGGCTGACCTCCCACATTCTACCCTACGTAAACTAGAGGTGTTGCAAAACTCGGTTGCCCATGTCCTAACTCACACCAAGTCACCCCAGTGCTCCATGACCTACATTGGCTTCCGGTTAAGCAATGTCTTGATTTCAAAATCCTCATCCTTACTTTCAAATTCCTCCTTGGCCTCGTCAATCCCTATCTCTGTAATCTCCTCCAACCCCACAATCCCCCAATATGTCTGCGCTCCTCCAGTACTGCCCTCCTGAGTAGCCCTGATTGTAATCGTTCAACCATTGATGGCCGTGCCTTCTTTTGCCTAGGTCCCAAGCTCTGGAACTCCCTCCCTAAACCTCTCTGCCTCTCTTTGGTCACCTGCGCTAATTTCTACTTATGTGGCTCAGTGTCAAATTTTTATCGAATCATACTCCTGTGAAGCGCCTTGGAACGTTTCACTATGTTAAAGGCGCTATATAAATACAAGTTGTTGTTGTTGATGGTACTTCCACAGTGCTGTTAGGGAGGGAGTTCCAGGCTTTTGATCCAGCGACGATGAAGGAATGGTGATATTTTTCCAAGTCAGGATGGTGTGTAACTTGGAGGTGATGATGCTCCCATGCGCCTGCTGCTCTTGTCCTTTTAGGTGGTAGAGGTTGTGGATTTTGGAGGTGCTGCCGAAGAAGCCGTGGCGAGTTGCTGCAGTGCATCTTGTAGATGGTTCACACTGCAGCCACGGTACGCAGGTGGTAGAGGGAGTGAATGTTGAAGGTGGTGGATGGGGTGCCAATCAAACAGACTGCTTTCTCCTGATGGTGTCGAGCTTCTTGAGTGTTGTTGGAGCTGCACTCATCCAGGCAAGTGGAGAGTATTCCATCACACTACTGACTTGTGCCTTGTAGATAATGGAAAGGCTTTGGGGAGCCAGGAGGTAAGACACTCCCTGTCTCTGACCCGCTCTTGTTACCACAGTATTTATGTGGTTGGTCCAGTTAAGTTTCTGGTCCATGGTGACCCCCAGGATGTTGATGATGGGGGATTCGGTGATGGTAATGCTGTTGAATGTCACGGGGAGGAGGTCAGTGTAAAGTCCTGTCCCTGCAGTACAGACTCACACGAGGCACATGCTGAAGTCAAGGTCACTCAGGGCCTGCACCTTTATTACACAGCTCTCGAATGCCACACTTGCCTGAGACCTGTCTTTACATACCTGTGTAGGACAGGTATCCAGTGTCTCCTGCAAGTGCACCCCTGGTGGTAAGGTAAGCTTGTGGTTACAGGTCATCTCTAGTTACAGGCATGTATAGCATGGTAAGATACAGTTATGTACAGTAGTGTGAGAACATAAGAACATAAGAATTAGGAACAGGAGTAGGCCATCTAGCCCCTCGAGCCTGCTCCGCCATTCAATAAGATCATGGCTGATCTGGTTGTGGACTCAGCTCCACTTACCCGCCCTCTCCCCGTAACCCTTAATTCCCTTATTGCTTAAAAATCTATCCATCTTTGACTCGAAAACATTCAATGAGCCAGCCTCAACTGCTTCCTTGGGCAGAGAATTCCACAGATTCACAACCCTCTGGGAGAAGAAATTCTTTCTCAACTCGGTTTTAAATTGGCTCCTCCGTATTTTGAGGCTGTGCCCCCTAGTTCTAGTCTCCCCCACCAATGGAAACAACCTCTCTGCCTCTATCTTGTCTATCCCTTTCATGATTTTAAATGTTTCTATAAGATCACCCCTCATCCTTCTGAACTCCAACGAGTAAAGACCCAGTCTACTCAATCTATCATCATAAGGTAACCCCCTCATTTCTCGAATCAGCCTAGTGAATCGTCTCTGTACCCCTTCCAAAGCTAGTATATCCTTCCTTAAGTAAGGTGACCAAAACTGCACGCAGTACTCCAGGTGCGGCCTCACCAATACCCTGTACAGTTGCAGCAGGACCTCCCTGCTTTTGTACTCCATCCCTCTCGCAATGAAGGCCAATATTCCATTTGCCTTCCTGATTACCTGCTGCACCTGCAAACTAGCCTTTTGGGATTCATGCACAAGGACCCCCAGGTCCCTCTGCACCACAGCATGTTGTAATTTCTCCCCATTCAAATAATATTCCCTTTTACTGTTTTTTTCCCCAAGGTGGATGACCTCACACTTTCCGACATTGTATTCCATCTGCCAAACCTTAGCCCATTCGCTTAACCTATCCAAATCTCCTTGTAGCCTCTCTGAGTCCTCTACACAACCCGCTTTCCCACTAATCTTAGTGTCATCTGCAAATGTTGTTGCACTACACTCTGTCCCCTCTTCCAGGTCATCTATGTATATTGGAAACAGTTGTGGTCCCAGCACCGATCCTTGTGGCACACCACTAACCACTGATTTCCAACCGGAAAAGGACCCATTTATCCCGACTCTCTGCTTTCTGTTCGCCAGCCAATTCTCTATCCATGCTAATACATTTCCTCTGACTCCGCGTACCTTTATCTTCTGCAGTAACCTTTTGTGTGGCACCTTATCGAATGCCTTTTGGAAATCTAAATACACCACATCCATCGGTACACCTCTATCCACCATGCTCGTTATATCCTCAAAGAATTCCAGTAAGTTAGTTAAACATGATTTCCCTTTCATGAATCCATGCTGCGTCTGCTTGATTGCACTATTCCTATCCAGATGTCCCGCTATTTCTTCCTTAATGATAGTTTCAAGCATTTTCCCCACTACAGATGTTAAACTAACTGGCCTATATTTACCTGCCTTTTGCCTGCCCCCTTTTTTAAACAGAGGCGTTACATTAGCTGCTCTCCAATCCGCTGGTACCTCCCCAGAGTCCAGAGAATTTTGGTAGATTATAACGAATGCATCTGCTATAACTTCCGCCATCTCTTTTAATACCCTGGGATGCATTTCATCAGGACCAGGGGACTTGTCTACCTTCAATCCCATTAGTCTGTCCAGCACTACCTCCCTAGTGATAGTGATCATCTCAAGGTCCTCCCTTCCCACATTCCTATGACCAGCAATTTTTGGCATGGTTTTTGTGTCTTCCACTGTGAAGACGGAAGCAAAATAATTGTTTAAGGTCTCAGGCCATTTCCACATTTCCCATTATTAAATCCCCCTTCTCATCTTCTAAGGGACCAACATTTACTTTAGTCACTCTTTTCCGTTTTATATATCTGTAAAAGCTTTTGCTATCTGTTTTTATGTTTTGCGCAAGTTTACCTTCGTAATCTATCTTCCCTTTCTTTATTGCTTTTTTAGTCATTCTTTGCTGTTGCTTAAAATCTTCCCAATCCTCTAGTTTCCCACTAACCTTGGCCACCTTATATGCATTGGTCTTTGATTTGATACTTTCCTTTATTTCCTTGGTTATCCACGGCTGGTTATCTCTTCTCTTGCCGCCCTTCTTTTTCACTGGAATATATTTTTGTTGCGCATTATGAAAGAGCTCCTTAAAAGTCCTCCACTGTTCCTCAATTGTGCCACCGTTTAGTCCTTGTTTCCAGTCTACTTTAGCCAACTCTGCCCTCATCCCACTGTAGTCCCCTTTGTTTAAGCATAGTACTCTCGTTTCTGACACAACTTCCTCACCCTCAATCTGTATTACAAATTCAACCATATTGTGATCACTCATTCCGAGAGGATCTTTTACGAGGAGATCGTTTATTTTTCCTGTCTCATTATACAGGACCAGATCCAAAATAGCTTGCTCCCTTGTAGGCTTTGTTACATACTGTTCTAAGAAACAATCCCGTATGCATTCTATGAATTCCTCCTCCAGGCTACCCCCTGCGATTTGATTTGACCAATCGATATGTAGGTTAAAATCCCCCATAACTACTGCCGTTCCTTTTTCACATGCCTCCATTATTCCCTTGATTATTGCCCGCCCCACCATGAAGTTATTATTTGGGGGCCTATAAACTACGCCGACCAGTGACTTTTTCCCCTTACTATCTCTAATCTCCACCCATGAGATACATGACAGTTAGATTCTCGCTTGTTAGAGATAGTTATTGCCTGGTACTTGTGTGATACCTATGTTACTTGCCACTTATCAGCTGAAGCCTGAATCCAGGTCTTGCTGCATGCGGACATGGACAGCTTCAGTTTTTGAGGTGTTGCGAATGGATCTGAACACTGCAATCATCAGCGACCATCCCCACTTCTGAACTTATGATGGAGTTAAGGTCATTGAGGAAGCCGCTGAAGATGGTTGGGCCTAGGGCACGTCCCTGAAGAACCCCTGCAGCAATGTCCTGGGGCTGTGATGATTGACCTCCAACCACCACAATCATCTTCCTTTGTGTTAGGTATGACTCCAGCCAGTGGAGAGGTTTCCCCCTGATTCCCATTGACTTCGATTTTACTAGGGCTCCTTGATGCCTTGGTCAGATGCTGCCTTGATTGCAAAGCAGTCACTGTCATCTCACCTCTGGAATTCAGCTCCTTTGTCCATGTTTGGACCAAGGCTGTAATTAAAGATGAAATAGCAGCACATTTGGAAAGCAGTGACAGGATCGGACCAAGTCAGCATGGAATTATGAAAGGGAAATCATGCTTGACAAATCATCTAGAATTTTTGAGGATGTAACTAGTAGAGTGGACAAGGGAGAACCAGTGGATGTGGTGTATTTGGATTTTCAAAAGGCTTTTGACAAGGTCCCACACAAGAGATTGGTGTGCAAAATTAAAGCACATGGTATTGGGGGTAATGTATTGACATGGATAAAGAACTGGTTGGCAGACAGGAAGCAGAGAGTAAGTATAAACGGATCCTTCTCAGAATGGCAGGCAGTGACTACTGGGGTGCCGCAGGGCTCAGTGCTGGTATCTCAGCTATTTACAATATATATCAATGATTTAGATGAAGGAATTGAGTGTAATATTTCCAAGTTTGCAGATGAGACTAAGTTGGGTGGCAGTGGGAACTGTGAGGAGGATGCTAAGAGGCTGCAGGGTGACTTGGACAGGTTAGGTGAGTGGGCAAATGCATGGCAGATGCAGTATAATGTAGATAAATGTGAGATTATCCAATTTGGTGGCAAAAACATGAAGGCAGAATATTATCTGAATGGCGACAGATTAGGAAAAGGGGAGGTGCAACGAGACCTGGGTGTCATGGTGCATCAATTATTGAAAGTTGGAATGCACGTACAGCAGGCGATGAAGAAGGCAAATGGCATGTTGGCCTTCATAGCTAGGGGATTTAAGTATAGGAGCAGGGCGGTCTTACTGCAGTTGTACAGGGCCTTGGTGAGGCCTCACCTGGAATATTGTGTTCAGTTTTGGTCTCCTAATCTGAGGAAGGACGTTCTTGCTATTGATGGAGTGCAGCGAAGGTTCGCCAGACTAATTCCGGGATGGCAGGACTGACATATGAGGAGAGACTGGATCGACTGGGCCTGTATTCACTGGAGTTTAGAAGAATGAAAGGGGATCCCATGGAAACATATAAAATTCTGATGGGACTAGACAGATTAGCTGCAGGAAGAATGTTCCCAATGTTGGGGAAGTCCAGAACCAGGGGTCACAGTCTAAGGATAAGGGGTAGGCCATTTAGGACCGAGATATGGAGAAAGTTCTTCACTCAGAGAGTTGTTAACCTGTGGAATTCTCTACTGCAGAGAGTTGTTGATGCCAGTTCGTTAGATATATTCAAGAGTGAGTTAGATATGGCCCTGACTGCTAAATGGAGAGAAAGCAGGAAAGGGGTACTGAGGTGAATGATCAGCCATGATCTTATTGAATGGCGGTGCAGGCTCGAAGGGCCGAATGGCCTACTCCTGCACCTATTTTCTATGTTTCTATGTTGCCAAGTAGTGAGGTCTGGAGCCGAGTGGTCCTGGCGGAATCCAAACTGAGTATCGGTGAGCAGGTGTGGTGAGTAAGTGCCGCTTGATAGTACTGTCTACAACACCTTCCATCATCTTGCTGATGATTGAGAGTGGAGTGATGGGCCAGTAATCGGACAAATTATATTTGTCCTGCTTGTTATGGACTGGACATACTTGGGCAGTTGTTCACATTGTCGGGCAGAGGCCAGTGTTGTAGCTGTACTGGAACAGCTTGGCTAGAGGCGCAGCTATTTCTGGAGCACAAGCCTTCAGCACGACAGCCGGGATATTGTCGGGGCCCATAGCCTTTGTTGTATCCAGTGCATTCAGCTGCTTCTTGATATCACATGGAGTGAATCAAATTGGCTGAAGACTGGCTTCTGTGATGGTGGGGATCTCAGGAGGAGGCGGATTTGAATAATTCACTTGGCACTTCTGGCTGAAAATGGTTGCAAATGCTTCAGCCTTGTCTTTTTGCACTTCCACGCTGGGCTCTGCCATCATTGAGGATGGGGATATTGATGGAGCCTCCTCCTCCCATTAGTTGTTTAGTTATCCACCAACATTCACATCTGGATGTGGCAGGATTGTAGAGCTTTGATCTGATCCGTTGATTGTGGGATCACTTAGAGCTGTTTATAGCATGCTGCTTCCGGTTTTTAGCATGCATGTAGTCCTGTGTTGCAGCTTCCCCAGGTTGCACCTCATTTTTAGGTATGCCTGGTGATGCTCCTGGGGTGCTCTTCTGCACTCCTCATTGAACCAGGGTTGGTCCCCTGGCTTGATGGTAATAGTAGTGAGGGATATGCCGGCCATGAGGTTATAGATTGTGATGGAATACAATTCTGCTGCTACTGATAGCCTGCAGCGTCTCATTGATGCCCAGTTTTGTGCTGCTAGATCTGATCTGAATCTATCCCATTTAGCACGGTGGTAGTGCCACACAACACGACGGAGGCTGGCTTCAGTGTGAAGGCGGGACTTCGTCTCCACAATGACTGTGCGGTGGTCACTGCTACCAATGCTGTCCTGGACAGATTGATTGGTGAGGACGAGGTCAAGTCTGTTTTAGCATGGATAGAATATTGACTGACAAACAGAAAACAGAGAGTCGGGATAAATGGTTCATTCTCTGGTTGGCAATCAGTAACGAGTGGGGTGCTGCAGGGATCAGTGCTGGGACCCCAACTATTTATAATCCATATTAATGACTTGGAAGAGATGACTGAGTGTAATGTAGTCAAGTTTGCTGATGATACAAAGATGGGAGGAAAGGTAATGTGTGAGGAGGACATAAAGAGGCTGCAGGAGGACATAGACGGGCTAAGTGAGTGGGCAAGAATTTGGCAGATGGAGTATAATGTTGGAAAGTGTGAGGTCATGCACTTTCGCAGAAAAAAATCAAAGAGCAAGTTATTATTTAAATGGAGAAAGATTGCAGAATGCCGCAGTACAGCGGGACCTGGGGGTACTTGTGCATGAAACACAAAAGGAGAGTATGCAGGTACAACAAGTGATCAGGAAGACAAATGGAATATTGGCCTTTATTGCAAAGGGTATGAAGTATAAAAGCAGGGCAGTCTTGTTACAACAGGGTATTGGTGAGGCCACACCTAGAGTACTGCGTACAGTTTTGGTTTACATATTTACGAAAGGATATACTTGCTGTAGAGACAGTTCAGAGAAGGTTCACGAGGTTGATCCCAGGGATGAGTGGGTTGATTTATGAGGATAGGTTGAGTAGGTTGGGCCTGATACGTTCAAAATAAAAGATGAAACTGAGTACTGTGTACAATGAGCAAGTGTGATCTTAGCTCCTTTAATAAGACTCCAGAGTGCAGGTACCTCGTGGGTGGCCTGCTTATATACCGTGCTCCCAAGGGACCCTGGGATCCCTTGGGACTCCAACAGGTAGGCCCTCTGGTGGTAGTGTAATACAGGTTACAAGAGGTTAAATACATAACATCACTCCCCCGTGAAGTCAATAGTACACTTATTTACAAGGTGAGACGATCTGGGGCTTTTTGCTCCCTTGTCGATCGTATCGGTACAAATGCGGATATGGGTGAGTTGGTTAGTTCTTCACTGAGCTGCTGGGGATGGTGAGTTCGGCTTCATGGTTAACCATGATGTCAGTTGCCACTTGTGTTTGTGTTGGAGGCTCAAAGTTGGTGATGTCCTCTTCGGGTTGTTCGTAGCTGTTGGTGAACCGCAATTTGATTTGGTCCAAATGCTTTCTGCACGTTAGTCCATTGGCCAATTTGACCTCAAACACCCTACTCCCCTCTTTGGCTATGACCGTACCAGTGAGCCATTTGAGACCATGTCCATAATTAAGTACAAACACAGGATCATTGACCTCACTATCGCGTGACAAATTTGCGCGGTCATGGTACACACTTTGTTGATGCCGCCTGCCCTCTATGTGATCATTGCGATCAGGGTGGACAAGAGAGAGCCTTGTTTTGAGCACCCTTTTCATGAGCAGCTCGGCTGGGGGAACCCCGGTGAGTGAGTGGGGTCTGGTGCGATAGCTGAGCAGCACTCGGGATAGTCGGGTCTGCAGGGAGCCTTCCGACACATGTTTCAGGCTTTGCTTGAAAGTCTGAACTACCCGTTCTGCCTGGCCGTTAGATGTGGGCTTGAATGAGGCAGATGTGACGTACTTGATTCCTTTGCGGGTCAGGAATTCGTTGAATTTAGCACTGGTAAAACACAGCCCATGGTGGCTGGATAGGACATCAGGCAGGCCGTGCGTGGCAAACATGGTTCGTAGGCATTCAATAGTGGCCGTGGACGTGCTTACAGGCATTATTGCACATTCAATCCATTTTGAGTAAGCGTCCACGACAACCAAAAACATTTTGCCTAGAAATGGGCCCGCATAATCCACGTGGAAACTCGCCCACGGTTTGGAGGGCCATGACCACACACTTAGCGGTGGCTCTCTGGGTGCATTGCTCAGCTGAAAGCAAGTGATGCACTGGCGCACGCATGACTCTAAATCTGAGTCAATGCCGGGCCACCACACAGGGGATCTGGCTATGGCTTTCGTCATTACAATGCCTGGGTGGGTGCTGTGCAGTTCACAAATGAAGGTATCTCTGCCTTTCATGGGCAAGACCACGCGATTGCCCCACAACAGACAGTCTGCCTGCAGGGATATTTTGTCTTTGCGCCTGTAGAACGGCTTAATTGCCTCCTGCATTTCTGCTGGGATGCTGGACCAGCTCCCATGGAGGACACAGTTTTTTTACCAAGGACAGTAAAGGATCCTGGGTGGTCCAGGTCCTGATCTGGCGGGCCGTAACGGGGGACTTTTTGTTTTCGAATGTATCCATTACCATGAGCAAGTCCGCTGGCTGTGCCATTTCCACCCCGGTGGTGGGCAATGGCAGCCGACTGAGAGCATCTGCATAGTTCTCTGTGCCCGGTCTGTGGCAGTTTACATAGTTGTATGCCGACAGCGTGAGCGCCCATCTTTGGATGCGGGCAGAGGCATTGGTGTTAATCCCTTTGCTCTCAGAGAACAGCGATATGAGCGGCTTGTGGTCAGTTTCAAGCTCAAACTTGTGGCCAAATAAGTACTGGTGCATTTTTTTTACTCTTAAATGCACGCCAGAGCCTCTTTTTCAATCATGCTGTAGGCCCTTTCGGCTTTGGACAAACTCCTAGACGCATAAGCAACCGGTTGCAAAATCCCCGATTCGTTAGCCTGTTGTAACACACACCCGACCCTGTATGACGACGCATCACAAGCTAACACTAATCTTTTATAAGGGTCATACAGGACAAGCAGTTTGTTTGAACACAACAGATTTCTGCCTTTCTTAAAGGCAGCCACTTGTGAATCCCCCCATACCCAGTCGTCTCCCTTGCGCAGCAGCGTATGTAGGGGTTCTAGCAGGGTGCTTAACCCGGGTAGGAAATTACCGAAATAGTTAAGGAATCCCAGGAATGACCGCAGCTCCGTCACGTTCTGTGGTATCAGCGCGTTCTTGATGGCCTCCATCTTGGCATCGGTGGGTTTGATGCCGTCTGCTGCGCTTCTTCCCAAGAATGTGACCCCCTGCACCAGGAAAACAAACTTTGTGCGTTTCAACCTGAGCCCCACGCGATCCAACCGACTAAGAGCCTCATCCAGATTCTTCAAGTGCTCAATGCTGTCCCAACTTGTAACTAGTATGTCGTCCTGGAAAACCACGGTTCAAGGAACCGACTTTAGCAGGCTCTCCATGTTCCGTTGGGAGATTGCTGCGGCCAACCGAATCCCAAACGGGCATCTGTTATAGATGAACAGACCTTTGTACGTGTTGATGCAGGTGAGGCCTTTCAAAGACTCCTCCAGCTCCTGCGTCATGTAGGCCGAGGTCAGGTCCAGCTTGGTGAACATCTTTCCTGCAGCCAGGGTCGCAAATAGGTTGTCTGCCTTGGGTAGTGGGTACTGGTCCTGTAGCGAAAAACGGTTAATCGTTACTTTATAGTCCCCACATATTCTGACCGTGCTGTCCTCTTTAAGTACCGGGACAATCAGACTGGCCCAGTCGTTGAATTCCATCGGCGCAATGGTGCCTTCTCGCTGTAGCCTGTCCAGCTCAATTTCCACTTTCTCTTGCATCATATATGGTACCGCCCGTGCCTTGTAGTGGATGGGTTGCGTACCAGGAACTAAATGGATCTGCACTTTCGCCCCTGAGAAACTTCCAATGCCTGGCTCGAACAACGATGGAAACCTGCTCAGAACCTGGACACATGAGGCATCGTTGACGGACGAAAGCGCTCGGATGTCATCCCAGTTCCAGCGGATTTTTCCCAGCCAGCTTCTGCCAAACAATGTGGGGCCATCCCCTGACACAATCCACAGCGGGAGTTCGTGTACTGTTCCATCATATGAGACTTTGACTGCTGCACTGCCAATTACAGGGATTAGTTCCTTGGTGTAAGTCCTTAGTTTGATGTGAATGGGGCTGAGCTTGGGCCTTTTGCCCCACAGCCTGTCGAAGGCCTTTTTACTCATGATGGACTGACTCGCACCGGTGTCCAGTTCCATAGATACTGGAATTCCGTTCAGTTCAACTTTCAACATTTTTGGTGGACATTTCGTGGTGAATGTGTGTACCCCGTATACTTCTGCCTCCTCGGTACGAGTCTCCAATTCAGCCTGATCCACAGTGGATCGATCTTCCTCTGCAACGTGGTGGTTTGCAGGTTTTGCAGGGTTTGCAGCTCACCTGCACATTCGCTGGAGGTGTCCCATTGTTCTGTAACCGTTGCACGCATAGTGCTTGAAGCGGCATTGATGGGCCCGAAGATCACCTCCACAGCACCAACAAGGTGTTAACTGCCTCGCATTAATGATTGATGGCGGACTCTGGGTCATCTGAGGACGTGCAGCAGCCGGCGTGTACGTTCTGCCACATGCATTCCTGCTCGAAAACGACGTTACTTTGTGCACAGTACTGGCTGAAACTTCTTTACTCTGCGAAATCTGTTTGGTTTGTCGCTGGTGGACATAAATGACTGGGCTATCGTTATGGCTTTACTTGGATTTGGAGTTTCAACAGTCAACAGTTTGCGAAGGATTACCTCATGGCCATTGCCCAGTACAAAAAAGACTCCAAGCATTTTGTTGTGTGTGGAGAAAGAGTCAGACTGAACACTGTGAGCTCAAAGTAAAGTGTGACCTTAGTCTTTTATTGCAGGTCTCTAGAGTGCCTCTCCAACCTGTGAAGCCTCCTTAAATGCCTGTGCTCCCAAGGGATTATGGGATCCCTTGGGACTCCAGGGGATGAGCCCTCTGGTGGCTATACAGAGTAAATACAAGTCCACATTATATAACAACACTTCCCCCCCCCCAAAGTCAAGAGTGTAACTATTTACAATGTGTGTCGATCTGGGGCCCTTCTTACCCTGGTTGATCGTCTCGGTGTGAAAGCTGGTGTCATTGAATCATTTGTTGGGCCTTCGCTGGGCTGCTGTGCGGTTGGCCTTGCTGGGCTGCCTGGTCTGTTGGGCCCTGCAAGGCTGCTGTAGATGATGGGTTCTGCTTCATAGTCAACCTTGGTGCCAGTCGCCACTGGTGTGTATGTTGGGGGATCATAAAAGGTAGGGTCCAAGGTGGGTTGCTCAGGATAGTCCGTGAATCTGAGTTTGATTTGATCCAAGTGTTTCCGGTGAATGAGTCCATTTGAAAGTTTGACCCGAAACACCCTGCTCCTCTCTTTGGCCATGACAGTGCCGGGAAGCCATTTGGGACCTTGTCCATAATTTAATACAAATACAGGATCATTGATTTCAATCTCGTGTGACACATTTGCTCTATCATGGTATGCACTTTGTTGAAGCCGCCTGCTGTCTACCTGTTCATGTAGATCAGGGTGAACTAATGAGAGCCTTGTCTTAAGTGCTCTTTTCATGAGCAGTTCAGCAGGTGGGATCCCAGTGAGTGAGTGGGGTCTCGTGCGGTTGCTAAGCAGGTCTCGGGATAGGCGAGCCTTCAGTTACCCTCTTCAAGCCTTGCTTGATGGTTTGCACTGCTCTCTCTGCCTGACCATGGATGCTGGTTTAAATGGGGCAGATGTGACATGTTTGATTCCGTTACGGGTCATGAATTCTTTGAACTCAGCACTTGTAAAACATGGCCCGTTGTCACTCACCAGGACATCGGGTAAGCCGTGTGTGGCAAACATGGCCAGCAGGCTTTCAGTGGTGGCAGCGGACGTGCTAGCTGACATTATCTCACATTCAATCCACTTGGAGTACGTGTTTACAACCACAAGGAACATTTTACCCAAGAATGGGCCTGCATAGTCGGCGTGTACCCGAGAGCACGGTTTGGAGGGCCAAGACTATAAACTTAGCGGTGCCTCCCTGGGTACATTGCTTAACTGTGAGCCTGTATTACATCTGTGAACACAGGACTCTAAGACCGCATCGATACCAGGCCAAGCTATCGCTTGCATCATTACGATGCCTGGGTGGGTACTGTGGAGGTCATTAATGAAAGGGTCTCTGCCCTTCTTGGGGCTACTACTTGATTGCTCCACAGAAGGCAGTCTGCCTGTATAGACATTTCATCTTTGTGCCGCTGGAACGGCTTTATCTCTTCCTGCATTTCCACTGGGACACTGGACCAGCTCCCGTGAAGCACACAGCTTTTGACTAGAGATAATAAGGGGTCCTGGCTTGTCCAGGTTTTGATCTGCTGGGCAGTGACGAGTGACTTTCAAATGCTTCCATAACCATGGCTAGATCTGCGGGCTGCACCATTTCCACCCTCGTGATGGGCAATGGCAGCCTACTGAGAGCATCGGTGCAGTTTTCTGTGCCTGGCCTGTGGCGGATGGCATAGTTGTATGCGGATAACATGAGTGCCCATCTCTGGATGTGGGCCGATGAGTTGGTATTTACCCCTTTACTCTTGGAAAACAGGGATATAAGTGGCTTATGGCCAGTTTCCAATTCAAATTTTAGCACAAACAGGTATTGATGCATTCTCTTTACCCCATAGACACACGCTAACGCTTTTTTTTCAATCATGCTGTAGGCTCTCTCAGCCTTAGACAGACTCCTGGATGCATAAGCAACCGGTTGCAGTTTTCCAAAATCATTAGCTTGTTGCAATACATACCCGACGCCATATGACGACGCATCACATGCTAGTACCGAACGCTTACATGGATCATACAACACAAGCAATTTGTTTGAGCATAACAATTTTCTCGCTTTTACAAAGGCATTTTCTTGGCTTTTGCCCCAAACCCATTCGCCCCCTTTTCGTAGTAAGACATGTAGTGGTTCTAGCAGGGTGCTGAGACCCGGTAAGAAGTTACCAAAGTAGTTCAAGAGTCCCAGAAACGACCGCAGCTCCATCACATTCTGTGACCTCGATGCATTCTCGATTGCCTCCGTCTTCGCGTTGATGGGCCTGCTGCTGTCCGCCGTAATCCTACTTCCCAGGAACTCAACTTCAGGCGCCAGGAAAACACACTTTGAGCGTTTTGACTTGAGCCCCACATGGTTGAGTCGACTAAGAACCTCCTCCCGGTTCTGCAGGTGCTCGACTGTGTTCCGACCTGTGAACAAGATGTCATCCTGAAAGACCACGGTGTGCGGGACCGACTTCAGTAAATTTTCCATGTTTCTCTGGAATATCGCCACCGCTGATCGGATTCCAAATGGGCATCTGTTATAAACAAAAAGACCTTTGTGCGTGTTGATGCAGGTGAGGACCTTCGATGATTCCTCCAGTTCCTGCGTCATGTAGGCTGAAGTCAGATCCAGCTTCATGAACATCTTTCCTCCCACCAGTGTTGCAAAGAAATCGTCGGCCTTTGGTAGTGGGTATTGATCCTGCAGGGAGAAACGATTGATATTACTTTGTAATCGCCACAGATTCTGATGGTGCCGTCTCCCTTGAGGACTGGGACAATAGGACTGGCCCACTCACTGAACTCGATTGATGAAATGATGCCCTCTCATTGCAGCCGGTCTAGCTCGATCTCTACCCTTTCTCTCATCATGTACGGTGCTGCTCTCACCTTGTGATGGATGGGTCGCGCCCCCGGAATTAGGTGGATCTGCACGTTTGCTCATTGGAACTTCCCGATGCCTGGTTCGAACAGTGAAGGAAATTTGTTTAAGACCTGGGTACACGAAGTGTCGTCAGCGGGCGATAGCGCTCAGACGTCGTCCTAGTTCCAGCGTATCTTTCCCAGCCAGCTCCTGCCGAGCAGCGTGGGACCATCGCCCGGTACCACCCAGAGAGGTAGCTTGTGCACCGCTCCATCGTAGGAGGCCTTTACGGTAGCACTGCCGATTACAGGAATCAGTTCTTTCATGTAAGTTCTTAGTTTCGTACGAATTGGAGTTAAAACTGGCCTTGAGGCCTTGTTGCACCACAACCTTTCGAAAGTCTTTTTGCCCATGATGGACTGGCTCGCACCTGTATCCAGCTCCATTGACACCGGAGTCCATTTAGTTCAACATTCAGCATTATCGGAGGACAATTCGTGGTGAATGTGTGCATCCCATGTACCTCTGCTTCCTCGATCTGAGGCTCTGGTTTGTCGTGCTCCTCCGTGGATCTGTCCTCCTCTGCAACATGGTGGTTTGCAGAGTTTAACAGGCTTTGCAGCTTGCCTGCACACTCGTTGGAGGTGTCCCATTATTCCATAACCCTTGCAAGTGTACTCTTTGAATCGGCATGAATGGAAACGATGATCACCCCCTCAGCGCCAACAAGGTGTTAATGGCTTTGCAGTCATCACCCTTGATGGTGGACTCTAAGTCATCTATGGACGTGCAGCTGCAGGTATGTGTGGCCTGCCCTGTACGTTATGATTCGAAAACAACATCACTTTGTTCACAGTACTTGTAGCAGCACTTGTGTGCTGAGAGATTTGCTTCGTATTGTCACTGGTGGCAATGAATGCCTGGGCAATCACTATGGCCTTACTCAAGATTGGGGTCTCTACAGTCAAAAGTTTGTGAAGTATGGTCTCGTGGCCAATGCCAAGTACGAAAAAGTCTGTGAGCATGTGCTCCAAATGTCCTTCAAATTCGCAATGTCCTGCAAGGCGTCTTAGCTCGGCAACATAACTCGCCACTTCCTGGCCTTCAGACCTTTTGTAGGTGTAGAACTGGTACCTCGCTATCAGAATGCTTTCCTTCAGGTTCAAATGCGCTCGGACCAGTGTGCACAAATGTACACATTTGTTCCATGACTCCCTCAAATTCACAATGTCCTGTGAGGTGCCTTAGTTCGGTGACATAGCTTGACACTTCCTGGCCCTCTGACCGTTAACACGTGTAGAACCGATATCTCACCATCAAAACGCTTTCCTTAGGATTTAGGTGCTCCCGGATCAGCGTATACAATTCTTCATAGGATTTAGCTGCTGGTTTTGCCGGAGCTAGGAGATTCTTCATGAGGCCATAGGTTGTTGCCCCCAGACAGTTAGGAGGATCGCCCTTAGTTTGGCAGCGTTTTCGTCCCCTTCCAGCTCGTTGGCCACAAAGTATTGATTGAGTCTCTCCACGAAGGCCTCCCAATTGTCCCATTCTGAGAACTTCTCCAGGATACCAACTGTTCTTTGCATTTTTGTGCGGTTGTTCGTTACCTTGTCGCCAATTGATAAGTTCAAAATAAATGATGAAACTGAGTACTGTGTACAATGAGCAAGTGTGACCTTAGCTCCTTTAATAAAACTCCAGAGTGCAGGTACCTCGTGGGTGGCCTGCTTTTATACCGTGCTCCCAAGGAATGCTGGGATCCCTTGGGACTCCAACAGGTCGACCTCTCTGGTGCTAGTATAATACAGGTTACAAAGGGTTAAATACATAACAGGGCCTCTACTCATTGGAATTCAGAAGAATGAGAGGTGATCTTATAGAAATGTATAAGAATATGAGGGGGCTTGACAAGGTGGATGCAGAGAGGATGTTTCCATTGATGGGGGAGACTAGAACCAGAGGGCATGATCTTAGGATAAGGGGCCACCCATTTAGAACAGAGATGAGAAATTTCTTCTCTCAGAGGGTTGTGAATCTGTGGAATTTGCTGCCTCAGAGAGCTGTGAAAGCTGGGACATTAAATAAATTTAAGACAGAAATAGACATTTTCTTAAACTATCAGGGGATAAGGGGTTATGGAGAACGGGCAGGGAAGTGGAGCTGAGTCCATGATCAGATCAGCCATGATCTTACTGAATGGCGGAGCAGGCTTGAGGGGCCTTATGGCCTAGTCCTGCTCCTATTTGTTATGTTCTTATGTTTCCCTCATGTTGGTTCTCTCACCACCTGTCGCAGGCCCAGTCTGGCAGCTATGTTCTTCAGGCCTCTGCCAGCTCGGTCAGTAGTAGTGCTGCCGAGTCACTCTTGGTGATGGACATTGAAATCCCCCGCCCAGAGTACATTCTGTGCCCTTGCTACCCTCAATGCTTCTTCCAAGTGGTATTCAACATGGAGGAGTACTGATTCCTCAGCTAAGTGAGGGCTATAGTTGGTAATCAGCAGGAGGTTTCCTTGCCCATACTTGACCTGAAGCCATGAGACTTCGTGGAGTCAACGTCGGGAACTCCCAGGGCCACTCCCTCCGACTGTATATCACTGTGCCGCCACCCCTGGTGGGTCTGTGATGCCAGTGGGACACGATATACGGTGATGGAGGAGTCTGGGACATTGGTTGAAATTATGATTCTGTGAGTATGACTATGTCAGGCTGTTGCTGTAGGACAGCTCTCCCAATTTTTGCACAAGCCCCCAGATGTTAGTGAGGAGGATTTTGTAGGGTCGACTGGGCTGGATGTGCTGTTGTCATGTCCGAAGCAGTGCTGAGGTCGAAGCCGTGTGTTTCGTCCGGTTTTATTCTTATTATTGTGTCTTGTGGTGGTTTGTTTCAACTGAGTGGCTTGCTTTACATTTCGGGGGCAGTTAATAGTCAATCACATTGCTGTGGGTCTGGAGTCACATATAGGCCAGACCGGGTAAGCACAGCAGATTTCCTTCCCTAAAGAACTTGAGCGAATCAGATAGACAATGCCGTAGTTTCATGGTCACCATTACTGACATTAGGGGGTAGAAATTTGGTCGCACCTCAGTTGGAGCGGTGTCCCAGGCGGAGCGGTAAATTTTGTACCGGCAAATGGTTTGTTTCTGCTGCCGCAAAATTCATCCGTTGAGCCCGGAATTTGGAGCGGGGCATTAAGGGAGGCGGTTCACGCCTCTCTTAGGACACTAGGCTGGCGGAGCAAGGGAAAATCCCAAACTAAAGAGCCGACCTCCGTGCGCCATAACAGAGGCCTGGAGGGGGGGAAAAAACTGAAAAAACCCTACCAAAAACATTCCCAATACATAACTCACGCCACCTCAACATAAATCGCAATTTTTAATTAAAAAAAACATTCACACTATATTCAGGTCAGGTTACTGACCTCACTGCTGCCGTCACAGCTTGGACCGCCAGCTTTCACAGGTGTTCCCATCAGGGCGCTCTACAGAGCGCTGCGGGTTGGGCGGCAACCAAAAATCAAGGTGGTGTTGCACATCGGCGCGTCTCTCCCGGGCGGTAATGCTCCTCCCCCCCTTCGATACCTGCACCAAATGTCCTGGTGTGGGGCTGGAAGCTGGCTGTTCGGGTGCAAGTGTTTTCTGCCACCATTGCCACCACTCCATGGTGCTTGGAGACCAAATTTTCAGCCCTAGGTTTTTATTCCAGATTTATTTCATTAACTGAATTTAAATTCCACAGCTGCCATGGTGGGATTTGAACTCGCGTCTCATGGATTAATTAGTCCAGGCCTCGGGATTACTAGGCCTCTAACTTAACCACTATGCTACTGTTCCCAAAGAGTAAAGTGCATCATATACCAGCTCCCTGTATTAACTTGGCATGGAGGCCTGAGCTGTACTCCTCACTCGATGTGGCGAGCATATTGTACCGTGGTTGGCTGGGGCACCAGGCTCATTTAGAATCCAGAACCTAGTCTAATTAGGGCTGCACCCCATAATGTGGCTGCTGCACATGAGTTGTGCTTCAGACACTTGGCAACCATTAAGAAGGGAACAAGAGGTCCAGTTTAATTTTTTCCCCGGGTTGCACTGGGACCAGTCAGCCTAGTTCCTCTTTCACTGTCAGGCTGCAAAAAGCTGTTTCCTCCCCAGTGCTGTACTCCTTGCCCTCCCACCAATTTTGTTTTCTTCTTTTACGTGCTTTGAGCAGCCAAATTGCATCCCGGCTGCAGCACGTCACGTGCTATGTGTTGGGAGCAACATTTTATTATAATAATGATCTGACCTCACATTATTGGGCAAGGTTTAGGTGGAGGCATAGCCAGTGCTACACTGCCAGAATCACATTATCGACCCCAGAAATGCTTACTCTCCTCAAATTCTGCCCTCTTGAGTATCCCTGATTATAACTGCTCAACTATTGGTGACCATGCCTTCATCTACCTGGGCCCTGAGCTCTGAAACTCTCTCCCTAAACCTCTCCACCTCTCTACCTCACTTTCATCCTTTAAGGCGCTCCTTAAAACCTACCTCTTTGACCAAGCTTCGGGTCATCTGCCGACATTTGTGTGGCTCGGTGTCAAATTTATTTGTTTTGTCATAACACTCCTATTAAGCACCTTGGGATGTTTTACTACGTTAAAGGCACTCTATAAATACAAATCGTTGTTGTTGTTACTTATTAAACTAACATTTACACTTACTGATTAATAGTGCAAAAAACATTATACGAGACCACCTTCTTGAGCACAAAACAACAAAACTATTGGATAGTAAATAAGGCGGTTGAGGACTGGGGGGGGGCGGGGGGTGGGCGGTGCGGGAAGAGAGAGGTGGAGTGCAGTGTCACTTCCTTCAAGGTGGTGACTTTGTTTGGTGGCTCTGTGAGACAATTCTTGACATGCAGAGTTGAGGGAAGTGGTCAGTCTTTGTTTGTGAAGAACATCTGCGCTATTGAGAGACACAGGGAGTGCAGCAGCAAAGAGTGGCATTCGTGAGTTTGGTAAGTGGGTGAGTTGGGGCAAGTGGGGGTGGCAAGTGCTGTTTTATCTTGTTTTTACTACCATTGCAGACACTTGAGCAGCTGATAAGGAGTGCGAGAGTAGGAGACGGAGGCCCAGAGACCAGCCCAACCAGCTGCAGACAAAGATAGAGGGGTGCGAAATCGAGAGGTGACGTCACAGCCAAGCTGGTAAGTGGTTGGCTGTTCGACTGGTATGTATAACTCTCTTTTAGACTGAATTTTAGATTGGTCTAATTGGCAGCGAACTACTAAGTAGCTGTTTGGTGTTTAAGTAAATTTTAGTAAGTAAATTAATTTAAGGGTTAAGTCATGGCAGGAGAGCTTGGATCATTGTCTTGCTCCTCCTGTGCTATGTAGGGAAGTCAGTGACACTTCCAGTGTCCCTGACTACTATGTGTGCGGGAAGTGTGTCCAGCTGCAACTCCTGACAGACCGCATGATGGCACTGGAGCTGCGGATGGACTCACTCTGGAGCATGCGCGATGCTGAGAATGTTGTGGATAGCACATTTAGTGAGTTGGTCACACCGCAGGTAAGGGTTAGGACAGATAGTGAATGGGTGACCAAGAGACAAGACAAGAGCAGGAAGGTAGTGCAGGAGTCCCCTGTGGTCATCTCCCTTCAAAACAGATATACCGTTTTGGATACTGTTGGGGGAGATGACTTACCAGAGGAAGGCACAGAGCAGCCAGGTTCATGGTAGCATGGGTGGCTCTGCTGCACAGAAGGGCGGGAAAAAGAGTGGGAGAGCTATAGTGATTGGGGACTCTATTGTAAGGGGAATAGATAGGAGTTTCTGCGGCCATAACCGAGACTCCAGGATGGTATGTTGCCTCCCTGGTGCAAGTGTCAAAGATGTCTCGGAGCAGTTGCAGAGCATTCTGGAGAGGGAGGGTGAACAGCCAGTTGTCGTGGTACATGTAGGTACCAACGATATAGGTAAGAAGCGGGAAGAGGTCCTACAAGCTGAATTTAGGGAGCTAGGAGTTAAATTAAAAAGTAGGACCTCAAAGATAGTAATCTCTGGATTGCTACCAGTGCCATGTGCTAATCAGAGTAGAGGGAGCAGGATAGTTAGAATAAATATGTGGCTTGAGCAGTGGTGCAAGAGGGAGGGATTCAAATTCCTGGGACGTTGGAACCAGTTCTGAGGGAAGTGGGACCTGTACAAAAGGGACAGTCTGCACTTGGGCAGGAGTGGAACTGATGTCCTGGGGGTAACATTTGCTAATGCAGTTCAGGAGTGTTTAAACTAATATGGCAGGGGGATGGGAACCTATGCAGCGAGACAGGGAGAAGTAATATGGAGTCAGAAACAGATGGTAGAAAGGTAAAAAGCAATAGTGGAAGGCCGAGTTATCAAAGGCAAGAAACAAAAAGGGCCACACTACATCATAATTCTAAAAGGACAAAGGGTGTTAAAAAAACAAGCCTGAAGGCTTTGTGTCTTAATGCAAGGAGTATCCGTAATAAGGTGGATGAATTAACTGTGCAAATAGATGTTAACAAATATGTGATTGGGATTACAGAGACGTGGCTCCAGGATGATCAGGGCTGGGAACTCAACATCCAAGGGTATTCAACATTCAGGAAGGATAGAATAAAAGGAAAAGGAGGTGGGGTAGCATTGCTGGTTAAAGAGGAGATTAATGCAATAGTTAGGAAGGACATTAGCTTGGATGATGTGGAATCTATATGGGTAGAGCTGCAGAACACCAAAGGGCAAAAAACGTTAGTGGGAGTTGTGTACAGACCTCCAAACAGTAGTAGTGATGTTGGGGAGGGCATTAAACAGGAAATTAGGGGTGCATGCAATAAAGGTGCAGCAGTTATCATGGGTGACTTTAATATGCATATAGATTGGGCTAACCAAACTGGAAGCAATACGGTGGGGGAGGATTTCCTGGAGTGCATAAGGGATGGTTTTCTAGACCAATATGTCGAGGAACCAAGTAGGGGGGAGGCCATCTTAGATTGGGTGTTGTGTAATGAGAGAGGATTAATTAGCAATCTCATTGTGCGAGGCCCCTTGGGGAAGAGTGACCATAATATGGTGGAATTCTACATTAGGATGGAGAATGAAACAGTTAATTCAGAGACCATGGTCCAGAACTTAAAGAAGGGTAACTTTAAAGGTATGAGGCGTGAATTGGCTAGGATAGATTGGCGAATGATACTGAAGGGGTTGACAGTGGATGGGCAATGGCAGACATTTAGAGACCGCATGGATGAACTACAACAATTGTACATTCCTGTCTGGCGTAAAAATAAAAAAGGGAAGGTGGCTCAACCGTGGCTATCAAGGGAAATCAGGGATAATATTAAAGCCAAGGAAGTGGCATACAAATTGGCTAGAAATAGCAGCGAACCCGGGGACTGGGAGAAATTTAAAACTCAGCAGAGGAGGACAAAGCGTTTGATTAGGGCAGGGAAAATAGAGTACGAGAGGAAGCTTGCAGGGAACATTAAGACGGACTGCAAAAGCTTCTATAGATATGTAAAGAGAAAAATGCTAATAAAGACAAACGTAGGTCCCTTGCAGTCAGAATCAGGGGAAGTCATAACTGGGAACAAAGAAATGGCAGATCAATTGAACAAGTACTTTGGTTCGGTATTCACTAATGAGGACACAAACAACCTTCCGGATATAAAAGGGGTCAGAGGGTCTAGTAAGAAGGAGGAGCTGAGGGAAATCCTTATTAGTCAGGAAATTGTGTTGGGGAAATTGATGGGCTTGAAGGCCCCAGGGCCTGATGGTCTGCATCCCAGAGTACTTAAGGAGGTGGCCTTGGAAATAGCGGATGCATTGACAGTCATTTTCCAACATTCCATAGACTCTGGATCAGTTCCTATGGAGTGGAGGGTAGCCAATGTAACCCCACTTTTTAAAAAAGGAGGGAGAGAGAAAACAGGGAATTATAGACCGGTCAGCCTGACATTGGCAGTGGGTAAAATGATGGAATCAATTATTAAGGATGTCATAGCAGCGCATTTGGAAAAAGGTGACATGATAGGTCCAAGTCAGCATGGATTTGTGAAAGGGAAATCATGTTTGACAAATCTTCTGGAATTTTTTGAGGATGTTTCCAATAGAGTGGACAAGGGAGAACCAGTTGATGTGGTGTATTTGTACTTTCAGAAGGCATTCGACAAGGTCCCACACAAGAGATTAATGTGCAAAGTTAAAGCACATGGGATTGGGGGTAGTGTGCTGACGTGGATTGAGAACTGGTTGGCAGACAGGAAGCAAAGAGTAGGAGTAAACGGGTACTTTTCAGAATGGCAGGCAGTGACTAGTGGGGTGCCGCAAGGTTCTGTGCTGGGGCTCCAGCTGTTTACATTGTACATTAATTATTTAGACGAGGGGATTAAATGTAATATCTCCAAATTTGCAGTTGACACTAAGTTGGGTGGCAGTGTGAGCTGCGAGGAGGATGCTATGAGGCTGCAAAGTGACTTGGATAGGTTAGGTGAATGGGCAAATGCATGGCAGATGAAGTATAATGTGGATAAATGTGAAGTTATCCACTTTGGTGGTAAAGACAGAGAGACAGACTATTATCTGAATGGATACAGATTAGGAAAAGGGGAGGTGCAACGAGACCTGGGTGTCATGGTACATCAGTCATTGAAGGTTGGCATGCAGATACAGCAGGCAGTTAAGAAAGCAAATGGCATGTTGGCCTTCATAGCGAGGGGATTTGAGTACAGGGGCAGAGAGGTGTTACTACAGTTGAACAGGGCCTTGGTGAGGCCACACCTGGAGTATTGTGTACAGTTTTGGTCTCCTAACTTGAGGAAGGACATTCTTGCTATTGAGGGAGTGCAGCGAAGGTTCACCAGACTGATTCCCGGGATGGCGGGAATACCTATCAAGAAAGACTGGATCAACTGGGCTTGTATTCACTGGAGTTCAGAAGAATGAGAGGGGATCTCATAGAAATGTTTAAAATTTTGATGAGTTTTGACAAGTTAGATGCAGGAAGAATGTTCCCAATGTTGGGGAAGTCCAGAACCAGGGGTTACAGTCTAAGGATAAGGGGTAAGCCATTTAGGACCGAGATGAGGAGAAACTTCTTCACCCAGAGAGTGGTGAACCTGTGGAATTCTCTACCACAGGAAGTTGCTGAGGCCAATTTACTAAATATATTCAAAAAGGAGTTAGATGTAGTCCTTACTACTAGGGGGATCAAGGGGTATGGCGAGAAAGCAGGAATTGGGTACTGAAGTTGCATGTTCAGCCATGAACTCATTGAATGGCGGTGCAGGCTAGAAGGGCCGAATGGCCTACTCCTGCACCTATTTTCTATGTTTTTATATTTCTATCTCTCAGCAGTGAGGGTAAGACAGTCAGAAACACACTTACGGACTCGCGAGTAGGCGAGTGAGCCATGCTGTTTGTATGCTAAAGAAGTGCCACTTAGCTAAAGCATAGTTAGCTTGTAAGACCAGTGGCAAAGTCATGTATTTTTTTTATAATCCATGGATCACTATCACTTAACTAAATATTGAGCAGCAAAAATGCACTCCTGAGCATAGAGGACTTAAAGTCCACTTACAGGGTTACTGACGATGCTGAGTCCAAGAGAATATTTATGACAGACCCATGACATTTGTAACAACAGCATTTGATGTCTACATGCTAACCTATTGTTAATCTTCACTTAATTCAATGAACTTCTTCTACCCCCAATTTTAAACAGGCTGTTGTATTTTAGAAGGCGTGTTTCTATGAATATTTTAAGCAATGGGTAATGAATTAAGAGATGCTTGATCATTGGGAGGGTCCTCTGGAAAAAGACAAGAATTGAGCAGCCACTTAAAAGATGGAAGCATTTCGCTTGATGATGGCAGCGCTTAATTATTTGGTTGCAAATCAAAAGTCTAGTTGCATCATCCACAATGTTTTACATTGCCCAAATATTTTTTCTATCATTAAAGTACACTGGCCAGAATGAAGCAAAAGCCAGGTAATAGCCTGCCAGGAAGTTTACTACCCATTCACTGCTGCCTGCATCTCTAACTGTGATTATTCTGATCCTTTGTCCTTTCAGGAATGCTGGAGCTAATTGGACTTTTAAAGAAATATCTTTTTTTATTTCAATTTATGACTAGCAAAAGTGCACATCTCATGTGAATTATATCCCCAAACTCTGAATTTGTGTTCCATTTCCTTTCCAAACTGATCTTATTTGAACTTCCACCACAACAAATGAAAAAACATGAATGCTTCTTGGTCTCTTTAGTGGCTTTTATCTCCTTTTCTAGCTCATTCACTTTCAGTTGGAGTAGAGTTCCCTATTTTATGTCCTAGATTTCTTTCAGATTGTCTATAATTGTAACCAGTGCTAAAAGTATTGATTTCAAAGAGAAAATATTTGTTTCAGCTCGGTGAATGAGAAAAATACTCCTTTGGAGAAAAGATTCTGGAATGAATAAATAATCCATTCTGGATCTTGTCAGAATGCAGTCTTTTCCATCCACTTTAAATCTGACTTAAGAAGTTTTATAATAAATTGAACTATATGCAACAATAATAAACCACTGCACAAGCTTTCTGGTAAACTGTATGCTTAGATGAAGTTCTAAAGGGCTAACATTGAGACACAATTTCAATGATTGAACTGCATTATGGGTGTGTTGTAATATGTCCCAGAGAAAGTTGACAAAGTAGTGGTCCTGTGTTATGTGCTGCACAATGTAGACATGGAAAGAGCCTGTATCTAAGGACCAGCAATACATCATGACACAGGCAGCAGAAAAAGAGGAGGGGGCGACAAGGAGCTAGCAGAAACAGAGCAGCCATTGCAGGAGAATCATTGGTATGGACGGCTATGATTTAGGAGTTCTTCCCATAATGCCAGTTAGGTTTGTTTTGTGCACAGATTCTCATTGTTACTGGTAAACATAAACTTGGAAGCAAAACAATGATAGCGATTCTTGCACCTTTATTCAAAATAATAGTGAGGTTGTGTGTGTGTGTGTGCAATAGTGTGTCATGGTCCTGCTTCTCTACCAATCCTACGTGATGTACTAGTGGAGGGAATAGGTGTGGAGGCTTTGTGAAAGGACTGCTTATGATTCAGGTGCCTAGCTTCCTTTATGCATCACAGATGGGCCTGCACATGTGCTAGAAAAGGCTTGTTCTATTTTGACTGTGGAAGTCTGTTTGCTGTTGGGGGTTTCTCCTGTCATTTGTCCAGAACAGATGCAACTCAGCAACTGACTGGTAGGGGACTCCGCAGGGGACTGATAGAAATTGGAAAGTCACCTGTCTGCTCTTGTGCTTGTGCCTGCATTCCCTGCTGGATGCTGAGTCCTCATGAAGGCCACTGATCTCTGTGGTTTGAGAAGATTACATTGCGGTGAGGTCTCTGAATCTGAACCTGATATTGCGGTAACCTGGGGTGCTTGTAGTCCACCTGCCGCCTACTGGCCATATGTTAACGAGGTCTGGCCCTCAAAATGGACCAGACATCCAGCCGGCCGGCCGGCTGAAAACCGAATATCCTAAGATGCTCACTAACTGCCGCTTAGACGTGCCTACAAGTTTCTCTTTCATTACAGGTTGCATTGAAAACACAAATAGTTATAATATGGACAATGCAAGTCTAATCTGGATTGTGATTAGGAGCAGGAACCTTCATTAGGTGGCTTCAGAGTTGTGAAAAATGTTACCAAAGACGGACAATGTAAATGAGTTCAGGAGATAATTAGACATGTTTCTGAAGAGAGAAGAGATTGAGGGACTTGGTGAGAAGGTGAACAGGTGGGTTTGAAATCTATTATTAGAGGGTAGGCTTATTATGCCTCATGCCTTTTTTCTGTTGATAAAAAAAATTGTTCTTATGCGAGGTCCTAGTGACATTCAGAAATGGCTTGACATTCACAGTCACAGTTTATGAAGTCATCACACACCCTAGACAAATTACTGTACTGTAACTCACTGCCAGCTTTCTATTATATTTCATTTATTGTTTTCTCAGATGGAAATGTTCACAATTCTTTTCTAAATGGGCAATGTTACCAACATCTCTAGAAAAGTGCAACACCAGTCACTGCAAAAAGTGGCTGATTTAATTTATAGTGATTTTACTGCAAAGTCTTTGAGGAAAACAACATCATATTGGATTGAAACCCTGTTATGCTTGTCACATTTTTGGCTGGCAAACTGAATGTAAGAGTCATAGAAATTCACTGTACTTGGTTTTATTATATCAGGTTTTGGGCTATTAATAAGTTTCCTTTCAGGCCTAATATCCAGAGTCAGCACAAACCCAACATTCCATTTTAAGTCTGGTAATAAAACACAGAACTTTGTTAGAAGCCTGCAGTAAATTAAAGAGCTGGGCACTATCTTATTTTTTTTGCGTGATGCTGCTGAATAGAATTTGACCATATGGAACAAATGCAGTTAAACATCACCTCAAATAGCAATACAATTTTAAATGTATTTTTAGTGACTATACCAGAAAAAACACAAGTTGGGTTCTTTGTAGGGTTGAGAACAATTTATATTTTATGTGTGCTAGCATAACTAATGCCAGACATACTTACTTATGGCATCTTTAGACATCAGTTTGATATATTCAAAGCATTAAGCCATGATTTTTTTCTTTCAATACTCACTAACTAAAAGAATGAAGAAATCTTAAATCATTTCTTAATTTTTTTTTTTGACTAAGAAATTATCCTTACTGCAGTTAAGACAATTTAAGGAATTGTTTATTGACAAAAGAAAATTTGTCTTTATAGAATGCCTCATCATATCTCTCAGAATCTCTCGTTGATCTTCTCATGGGCGGGACATTGAGGAATCCCTGCGGAAACTCTCTCTGTAATCTAGGCAAGGTCCAGGCTTGTTTGCACCAGCATCTGGGAGCTCACCAAAGGAAGCTAGGGGAGGGGGAGAGCATGGGATATCACGTGTTGAGTGTAATTATTAAAGGGCTGCTGTGAAAATGTAAGGGATTACCAATTAAGGACAAGTGGCTCCATATGGCAGCAAAATGTATTTAGGCTTTAAAAAGGCTATAAATGTTTAAAATGCATATTTCAGTCTTTTCAAAGGCCATGTGGGGCACAAGGGTAGCTGGAAAACCTAATGGCTGGCAACACAAAGGTGGAGGCATGAAAAGCAGTGGGGAAGTGAGGATGCTTTTTCTCTCCATCTGCTGTAAAGGTAATAGATGAAATGAGGTTAGGTAGTTTCTTGGTGGTCTGCTGCATGCTGCACAACCTGGCCCTCATGAGGAGCCAGCCACTGGGGATCGAGCCAGCAGGACCACCTGAGGAGGAGGAGGCACAGGAGGAGGAGGAGGATCCCCATCGCCACCCAGCCAGGAGACGTTGTCGCCATGGCAACCCTGCAAGGGAGGTGCAGATCCGTCTCATTGCTGCTCGATTCACATAATCTCATCCATACACGAACCTTCAGTTCTCACTTTCCATGGCCATCCCAATGAGTGCCTTCACACAGAATTGCCCACTCCCAAATGAAACACCTGCCCAGATATATGTGCAAAAAAATAAAGATTTATGACATGACGCAAGTCAGTGCAAAAATACAACAGAACAAAAAACAGTACAGAAACTAACACAAAAATATCATTTTTTACCCTTGTGCATCTCCTTATAACACCTCTTATGCATGCCTATCCTACCACTAGGCCTAAGTGTCTCCCCTGTGGCTGCATCATGGATCTGGGAAGGCTGCTGTGGTTGTTGTGTGGGAGCTAAAGATGTCCTTCACGGACGTCCTCGACCACCTTTGGGCTTGGAAGGGTCGGGTGCAGACTGCTCAGCATTCTCCTGGGGGGGGGGGGGGGTTCAGTCCGACTTGGCTCGGGCGAGGCCATGAGTGGAGGCACTGGCGGAGTGACAGGTCTGGGGCCAGAAATGTTGTGATCCTGAGAGAGCACATCATCAGGATCCTGGTCCGAGGAGCCTGAGTCACTCACCGGGGGGGGGGTGGGCGGCACACTACCACCAGCATCAAGCTGAGGGAGGTCAGGGCGGTGCTGTGGCGCAACACCAGAAGGTCCCCCGTGGCCCGTGGTGGACCAGATGCGAACGCAAAACTGAGGTTGCTATGCCTGTAATGCACTTATGAATGACTCCATGAGGCAATGTGTTGTACTCAAACTGTAGTGACCTTGGTCCTTTATTCGTAACTCCAGAATGAGGCACAAGCAGCCTTTTATACTGGGCCCTGCACACCTATGCAGGTGACCCTCAGGTCTCCCACCGCAGTGCCCTCTGGTGGACAGCCTCTGCCACAGGGGCAGGAAACCCCGGTCTCCACCAGTTGCACCCTCTAGTGGTGCCAGCATAGTATATACACAGTGTAACCCTTATTGATAGTACATCAGGTAAAAAGTCTCCATCTTATGCAACTATACAGTGACTACACAGAGAGTATATCTATAGTCTGCATATATAACATCACTCTCCCCCAAGTCCTTTGTGCGATTACCTTTGCACTAAGTGCTCTGGCTCAGCTCTCCCCAGACATAAGTGTCAATAGCCCTTGCACCTTGACTGTGCTTTGGCTTGGCTCTCTTTGTTAACCCCCAGGTCCTTTTGCCACAACGTTGGGTAGTGGTTACCAGTTTGGATGTTTTGATGATGCAATGGAGTTTCCAGTGGGCTCTGGGTGTGATCCATGTGTGTGTCCATCCCCACCCACCCCCCCCTGCCCACAGCGAGATCATGCAGCAGGCCCATTACATTAATATACAGGATCAGACACAGTGCAAGTACAAAGACAGGAAGTTACAGTTTGTATCGTGACACCTTGGTTCAGTGACTTACGTTCGTTACATTTTACGGTCGTGCGCCAAGATTGGGTAGAGTGCATTCATGGATCAGTCATGGTAAGTACTGAAGTAGCAGTACAGTTATGTGAGGACGCATGTTCCAGAGCAACCGGACGGGGTCCTAGTCATCTGAAAGCGACGCTGCGCCCTCTGCTAGCGAGGTGGGCTTGGTTCGCTCACCTAGCCAGGACTTAGGGCCTTTGCCATTGCCTAGTGGTGGGCCACAGATGTGTGTGGCCTCCCTGTCCTCCTTTGAGGGCTGCAGAATCTTCTGCCTGCTCTCTAACGGTGTTGGGAACCTGGCTGTTCCAGGTCCCGTTTGGGGAACTCGTTGGATCTGACCTTTCACTCCCGGACATGGCCGAGGTAGTGACAGGGTCTGGGGGCTGCACCGTCTCCACCCGGGTGGTGGGCAACGGCGGGCGATTGCGCGTATTGGCGGCGTTTTCGTTTCCAGGTCCGTGGCGAATAGTGCCATCGGGTGCCTGCAGCGTGGGATAGACCTGGGGCAGGGTATCAGGATCAGAGCCTTCACCCTCCTGAGGTCGCTGGCCTATAACTTGTGGGGACACCTGGGGCAGGGCATCAGGATCAGCGCCTTTACCCTCCCGAATTCGCTCACTTGCTACTTTTGGGGACACTATTCCCGACATCTCGCAACAACATTTTATTCACAATCTTAATCGGTTCGTTACATTGATTGCCATGCATACAATGTCTCTTTAAGTTCAGTTGGCTGCAGGTCTCCTTTAAGAGAACCCTGCTGGCTTTACCCCAATCAAATCCTTTGTTAGACACTAAGTCCTGGGGTATGTCCTGGGATAGGTCCTAGGGTAGGTGCTGGGGTATGTCCTAGGGTAGGTGCTGGGGTATGCCCTTGGGTAGGTCCTCGGGTAGGTCATGGGATAGGTCCTTGGGTAGGTCATGGGATATGTCCTCGGGTAGGTCCTGGGGTAAGTCCTGGGGTATGTCCTGGGGTAAGTCCTCGGGTAGGTCATGGGATAGGTTCTTGGGTAGGTTGTAGGATATGTCCTCGGGTATGTCCTGGGGTAGGTTCTGGGGTAGGTCCTGGGAGATCAAGGAAGAGAGGGGCGATTGGGAGGTTGGGATCGAGTGCAGGGGGAGAGGGAGGCGATCGGGAGGTGGGAGAGCGGGGGGCGATTGGCAGTACGGCTATCAGGAAGGTGGGGGGTGGCAATCGAGAAAGGACCGAGTGAAGGCCGGCAACGATCTTCAGGAATGCTCCACATTCAGGTAAGTATTTTTTAAATAAATCATCTTTTTGGTGGTGACCTCTAGCGGTCATTTTAAGGATCACTGGTTGGGCACATGTAGACATGTTTAGCCTGAACACAGTAGACCCGACACCATCTGTCTTCTGGGCAGCCCAATTTTTGGTAAGGGGGGCCTCTTGCAGATGTTTTGCAGCCCATTTGCATATGTAAAGGACCTAATGCCTGTTTCAGGCATAGGCTTTGGGCGACTATACAGGTGCTTTACCAATATGGTGGGTGGAGTACCTCTGGCACGTAATATACGCCCATATGTCACCCGCCATATTGGATGCTTAGGTGCCCATCTTAAACTTGTAAAACAGACATGGTGTCAGCGAATTACTAAGCCAAAGTGTCCAAAAGGAAGTAGTGCTGAAAATGGGAGAGTTTACACTGCTGCAGTTGTAGTATATGTAGACACCTTTAGTAATGACTCCACGAGGCAGGGTATGATACTTGTAGACCTGTAGTCCTTTATTTGCAGCTCCTGAGTGCAGACAACAAGCTGTGTATTCCTTTTTATACTGGGTTACTTGCAGTGTGCAGGTAACCCTTAGGTCTCCAGCAACAGCACCCTCTGGTATACAGGCAAGGTGTGTACATGTAAGCGTGCATTCAGTGTTGCATAACAGTGTTACAGACATCACACAGTAAACAGGCATGCATACACAACAAGACTTCCCCCTAAGCATTTTTCATATCCTTATTGTCATGCCCAGGTGGGGTGATCAGTGGTGGGCTATGGGAGGTTGTGGTGAGGGTTGTGTGGTTGCCAGGTGTGACCCCTGTGCTTGAGGCTGGCCTCGTACGTTTCCCCTCCTTCACACACAGACCATGTGGGTGTTACTGTTGTGGGATCCCTCGGGGGGGTAGCCACGGCAGCAGTGGGTGGTGTGTATACACTGTGATGTGGGTAGTTGTGGGCATGGCCACAAGACTGGGTGGGCTCCTTGTCCACTGTTGTTGTGGGGTGGTGGGCAAGGCCACAAGACTGGGTGGGCTGCTTGTCCACCAATTGGGATGAGGGTCAGCTCATCCCAGGGTTTGCCAGGGAAGCTGGAGGGTATTGGCCTCATGCTCCTGGTGTTGGCCCTGGTGGCCAGGGGTTGTAGGGCTGACCTGGTGCAGGTTGCCATTGGTGGTGGCTGGGCTGCCCATTGACCACTGTTCCTGTAGTGGGTTTGCTCCCACTGGCTGTGTGTGTACTGCAAGGGGCATCACATTCGTTCCAAAGGTCCAGGCTATATGGTCAGGTAGCCTGCTGGACCTGGGGGTCTACCACAGGGGATTCCATTGGCATCAGCATGGTCCCTGTAGGACCCAATGTCCTTTGGCAGTGTCCTACCGGTATACATAACACCTTGGCTCTGATCACACATAGTCAAGCCTGCATTATACATTCTAGCGCTTGCATCACTTTTGGGTGTCCTGGTTTCAACAGACATGGTTACATTAGGCATTTCACATTCTTTATCCTTATTATTAAGCATAATAAACTTGTTCTTAACCTTACTGACGCTTGCATTCATCTCATTAGACACATTAGTTAAACCAGCATCACAATTCATGGTTACATTGCATACATTTTCATACTTGCACCCTTTAATGCATCTTTAGCTTTAAAGTCCATGTACTTAAATAGTTGAAACTTCCCCTTTAAATTTGTTTGGTTACCGGTCTCCTTTAAGGGAGCCTTCAAATCCGATTGGCCGCTCGATGTCACATGATGCTCCTCCATGTTCATTCCTGGCATGGCGGGCCATTTTGATTACAGGTTCTGCTACTTGTGGTGCTGCAGTCATTTTCTGGTCTTGCTGCAGGTAGGCTGTGGTGCTCTTTTCTTCCACAGGTTCGATCCTGGATGTTGGGAATCTATTTCTTTCGTCGATGTTCACCTCTTGGAGTGCTGCCCCCACCCTGAAAGTGCAATTTGGATCCTCGGTCTCGGAGATTTTGCCGGGGTGCTGTGGGCAGTCGAGCTGGACAGTGGAATCTCCGGATGCTGCGATGGATCCATGTTCGAGATCGATTGCCGGAGCCCGGAGGCCTGGGAGCAGCTTCGCTTGGACAGGCTGCCGTTGTGGTCGATTGGCGGGATTCATCCAAAGTTCTTCAAAGGTCGCTTGGCTCATCACAGACTGGCTCGCCCCTGTGTCGCTCTCCATAGAAACTGGGACCCTGTCGACGTCTGCTTTCATCGCCCACGGAGAACTTTCGGTGGAGCAGGTACGAGTTCCATACTCTTCTTCCAGGGGTTGAGCAACTTCACCTTCCTCTGTGTCGGAGCCCGGTGATCAGCCAACTCATCAGAGACGCGGTGAGTAAAGCTTTCTCTGCACATCCTTTGAAGATGCCTTTTCTCTTTGCATGCATAGTCTTTGTAGCGGCACTGGTGGGCCCTGTGGTTTCCTCCACAGCGCCAGCATGGGGCCACCCGAGTTGCCCTATGTGGTGGACTCAGAGTTGCAGGACTCGGGGCAGCGTTTCTGCCCTTAGAAGTATCAATGCGGTGCACTGCTCTCGTCAGTTTAGAGTCCCTTAATGCTTCATTTAGGTGGTCGCCAAAGTCGCATGGTGCAGCCAGTCTCCTTAAGTGTTCCAATCTTCCCCATCGGTAAATTGCTGAAAGTTGCTGAGATTCGACATGCTGGGCATGTGGTTCGTGACCTCGTACTCCCGTCGCCAGTTGTAGTATATGTAGGCACCTTTAGTGATGACTCCACGAGGCAGGGTATGATACTTAAACTGTGTAGACCTGCAGTCCTTTATTTGCAGCTCTGAGTGCAGACAACAAGCTGTGTGTTCCTTTTTATACTGGGTTACCTGCAGTGTGCAAGTAACTCTTAGGTCTCCAGCAGCAGCACCCTCTGGTGTACAGGCAAGGTGTGTACAGTGTAAGGGTACATTCAGTGTTGCATAAGAGTGTTACAGACATCACACAGTAAACAGGCATGCATACACAACAGCAGTGGGGATGGAAATTAAGGAACATGTTAAAGTACAGCAGGTTTAAAATGATATACCAAATCTCAGAATGCTCGATTGTGGCACTGCACACACAAATAGAAAAATGCCATTCCCAAGATTCTGCCACAATTCACTAAGAACATTAATTTAGAAACCCATTTAAGGAGAAATGGATATTAGAATCATAAATGCATTGATACTGGTGGACAAATTCATTCAGATGCACTGTGCTCTGCTTACTTCTACTGACTCACATGGAAGCTACATCATTTACACTGTGCACTATTTTTCAAACTAAATTGGAACACTCGCAAAGTAAAATTGCTTTGATGCAATGGGAGAGGACTATGGCAGATCCTTTATTTAAATATAAAAGAAAGACTTGTATTTATATAGCACCTTTCACAACCCAAATGTCTCAAAGTGCTTTACAGCCGTTTTGAAGTGTTGTCACCGTGTGCTGTAGGAAACGCGGCAGCCAATTTGCGCACAGCAAGCTCCCACAAACAGCAATGTGACAATGACCAGATAATCTGTTTTTGTTATGTTGATTGAGGGATAAATATTGGCCAGGACACTGGGGGTAACTCTCCTGCTCTTCTTCAAAATAGTGTCACCAGATCTTTTACATCCACATGAGAGGGCAGACAGGACCTCGGTTTAATGTCTCATCCGAAAGGCGGCACCTCCGACAGTACTGCCCTGGAGTGTCGGCCTAGATTTTTGAGCTCAAGTCTCTGGAGTGGGACGTGAAGCCACAATCTTCCGACTCAGAGGCAAGAGTGCTACCCACTGAGCCACAGTTGACAAATACAACTTAGAAAATGCTGGAAATGCAGGTCTGCCAACAATTGTGAGGGAAAGTGACAGGTTAACATATTGAGTGCATATAGCCTTTGTCAGAACTGGAAAATGGAAGATAAAGGTTAATGAAAATATAGAGTTTTCACTGCCAAAAGGCTGCAGATGCTGAGATCAAGACTGAGATCGATAGACTTTTGTTAGGTAAGGGTATCAAGGGATATGGAGCAAAGATCTAATTGATCATGCGGATCATGCTTGAGGGGCTGAATAGCCAACTACAGTCCCCATCCTCCACCACCCTCCTCTGCCTGGCTGAACTTGTTCTCACATTGAACAACTTCTCCTTTGACTCCGCTCACTTCCTCCAAATTAAAGGTGTTGCTATGGGAATCCGCATGGGTCCTAGCTATGCCTGCCTTTTCGTGGGATCTTTGTTCCAGTCATACTAGGGTCCCCTCCCTCACCTCTTTTTCCGGTACATCAATGACTGTATCGGTGCCATTTCCTTCTCTCGGCCTGAACTAGAAAATTTCATTCACTTTGCATCCAATTTCCACCCTTCCCTCAGCTTCACATGGTCCATCTCCGACTCTTCCCTTCCCTTCCTCGACTTCTCCATCTCCATCTCTGGGGGTAGACTATTGACAAACATTCACTATAAGCCCACTGACTCCCACAGCTACCTGGACTACACTTCTTCCCATCCCGCATACTGTAAGGACTCCATTCATTCTCCCTGTTTCTCCATCTCCATCACATCTGCTCTGATGACACCACCTTTCACACTTGTGCCTCTGATACGTCTTCCTTTTCCTCAACTGAGGATTCCCCTCCACCATGGTTAACATGGACCGCAACCGCGTCTGTTTCAGCCACGCTGTACCTCGCTGCAGTAAGGATGCCATCTTGCCTCTGTCCTCGAGGTCGGCTGCCTTGATCCTTTTCTCCCGCGATTCTGCCACAAAAGTTGGAAAAGTTGATCTTCCTTCCCAGGAGCTGGGAAGGTACTTTTAGGTCGTTCCGGTCAGATCATTGCCACGCAGTCGTGATGGACAGTCTGTGCCTCAGGTGCTGCGCTGGTCTGTTCTCTGGTGCCTGGCCCAAGCGAAGGTGAGATTTTGCTCTACTTCTGAGCACGGGGGACGTCGATTGCTGGAGTGAAGAGGTCTTCCCATTTCCACTGGATCTTCCCCATCCACCTTCTTCCAAGTAGCATTGGACCATGACGCAACAATCCACAGAGGTAACTTGTGCACCACGCCATTATTGATTACACTTACATCTGCACTACCAAGGACTGGGATTAGCTCCTTGGTGTAGGTGCGTAACTTTTCCTGTACTGGAACCAGCTCGGGTCATTTTCCGTTCTATAGGCTCTCAAAGGCATCCTGACTCATCACTGACTGGCTCGCTCCAATGTCCTCTTCCATGAAGACTGGAACGCCGTTTATCTTGACTTCCATCTTCACTGGAGGACAATCGGTGGTGCAGGTATACACTTCATACATTTCTTCTTGGGGCTGAGCTGCCTCTCTGGCCAAATACTCCCCGCTGGATTCAAAGTCATCTACCGTCTCCTCTGCTAGACGGTGAGTCGTATTTCTTTTACACATACGCTGGAGGTGGCCCTTCGTGTTACAGGCTTTGCATACGTACTCAGCAAACCAACACTGGTGAGCCCTATGGTTTCCTCCGCAACGCCAGCATGGTGCTATTCGATTAGCACTCCTCGGCGGACTCTGAGTTCTGGAACCCTGAGGTCTGTGCTCTCTGCCCTGGGCAGAGCCACATTCTACAGTCTTGCCTGTGAAAGGCACCATTCTGTGTACAGTACTTGCCAGGTTTGAGTCCACAGGATGAATAATTTGCTTGGTGCTGCAGGTCGAGGTCATGAACGCCTGACTGATGCTGATGGCCTTCTGCAGGTTGACTGTGGTGTCGGCGGATAATAGCTTGTGAAGGAGGCCCTCGTGGCCAATTCCCACAACGAAGATGTTTCGCAATGCTTCATTGAGGTGTGTGCCGAAATCACACAGTGCCACAAGTCTCCTGAGTTCGGCAGCATATTTTGCAATCTCCTGGCCCTCAGGTCTACGGTGAGTGTAGAATCTGTGCCTGGCCTTGAGGATGCTCTGTTTTGGTTTTAATTGGTCGCGAATTAGTTCAGTCAGCTCATCGTATGCCTTATCCTTGACCTTCGTGGGTGCCAGCAAGTCCCTGATGAGGCGACAGACCTCGGGCCCACAACTGGTCAGCAGTATAGCCTTGCGCTTCTCTGTCTCCCCTGCCAGGTCGTTTGCCACGAAATATTGCTCGAGCCTTTCCATGAAGGCATCCCAATCATCACCATCTGCAGTCTTTTAGTGTGCCAAAGGTAGCCATAATCGCGTGAAAGTCCATATTCTCATTGCCAGTTGTTATGTCTGTAATGCACTTATGAATGACTCCACGAGGTAATGTGTTGTACTCAAACTGAAGTGACCTTGGTCCATTATTTGTAACTCCAGAGTGAGGCACCAGCATGGTGAACAGCCTTTTATACTGGGCCCTGCACACCTATGCAGGTGACCCTCAGGTCTCCCACCACAGTGCCACAGGAGCAGAAAACCCCGGTCCCACCAGTTGCACCCTCTAGTGGTGCCAGCATAGTATATACACAGTGTAAACCTTATTGAAAGTACATCAGGTAACAAGTCTCCATCTTATGCAACTATACATTGACTGCACAGTGAGTATATCTATAGTCTGCATATATAACAGATGTGTCGGGTGGCATCGAGCTGAAACATAGAAACATAGAAAATAGGTGCAGGAGTAGGCCATTCGGCCCTTCAAGCCTGCACCGCCATTCAACAAGATCATGGCTGATCACCCATCCCAGCACCTCCCCCCCACGCCCACTCCACACCCCCCGACCCCCCCAGCCGCAAGGACCACATCCAACTCCCTCCCGAACACATCCAATGAACTGGCATCAACAACTCTCCGCGGCAGGGAACCCCACAGGCCAACAACTCCCCGAGTGAAGAAGTCTCTCCCAATCCCAGTCCCAAACAGCCCACCCCCCATCCCAAGAGCATGCCCCCCTTCAGCTCCGGACCTGCCCAACACCGGGAACACTCCCCCCGCACCCAACCCGCCCCGTCCCATCAGAATCCTTCCCAAATGCCGAAGGACTGAGACTGCATGAGAGCTGCCAGAGTCTCAAAGCCAGCAGACATGGCAGCAGTTTGACGCTCCGTGGCCTGTTGCCCAGAGTGCATGAGCATTCTGAGCTTCCAGGGCCGCGGCCATCCTCTCCAGTCCAGCATCGATGAGTTGTTCCCTTACGCCTGTGCTGAAATGGCAGCTGCCACATCACCTGCAGGGTGCGGCATCACAGCTGGATCTGCATGGTCACTCTGGGAGTCCACCATCACCTGCATACTGGCAATGATGGGCTCCATGGTGTGCGTAGAGCTGTCGACTATGCGGGAGGTGGACTCCTCCACACTCCTCACCACTTCCGACAGCCTCTCTGAAACCCTTGTCAGTGCCCCCAACATCTGGGAATGCTTGTCCTCCACCCTTCTTTCGTAAGCCGCAACATCGATGGCATCATCTGAATCCTCTTCAGCAGAACTCTGGTGCGGACTCGCCCCCCTGGAGAAATGGCACCTGAGGTTGCCTAGCCCCATCACCATGCTGCAGCCTGCTAGGCCCCGGTGCAACACCCAGTGCAGCCCCTTGAACCATCTCATCTATATCACACTGCGCACTCCCAGTATCTGAGCTGGTGCGTGTGGGTGGAAGCAGTGACTCATTAGTGCCATCCAATGTCCTCCTCTTCCTCTTCCTCTTCAGTGGCATCCCGAAATGATGGAGTGCGCTCGACACTGTCAGCAGGGCTTGACCCCTCAATGTCCTCACTGCTGCGACTTGAGATGTCTGCTGTGATGTGGAGAAGGGTCTCATGCAGGCCTCCAGCTGGTCTGTGTGGCTTCTCCTCACTCCTCACTGTGCTGGGTGTGCTGCCACTCGGTCTGTCATCTGCAAGCGTAAATGGGAGAAGGGCTGTCGTGAGGGGGAGGTGGGGGATTGACACATGGAGCCTGCAAATAGCAGAATTCCAGAAGGAAAGGCACAGTAGGCGCTGGCGTACTCGGGTAGAGAGCGCGCATTCAAGGACGTGATAGAGGTGTGAACAATGAAATGCTGCTTGAGTGACTAAACAGTGAGGATGGGAAATCAGAGAATGTTGAAGGAGAGGCTCGCAGATACAAGGTCAGCAGTTGGTGGAACAGGTACTCACTTTCATAAGACCGATGATATCATTAAAGCGTGTTCTGCACTGCATGGGGAGTCCTGTCATGAATGGAGGTGCCTGCAACCTCCCTTGCAATCTCCCTCCATGCATTGCGTAACACCTCACGACTTGGTCTCCCCACGTCGGGATATAGCAGTCTCCTCCTGCCCTCGACACCCTGCACGAGGGGCTCCAGCTCGGTGTCAGTAAAGCAGCTTGTCCTCCTTAGTCCACTAGCACCAGCCGTCCTGCAACCCACTCCTTCCCTCCTCAGAGCCTAGCTGCAAACCTTGGCCTTTAAGAAGACCAGGGAGTAGCTGGCTTATTAGATTCACATGAGCAACATGCTGAATTTCTCCGTGGTGATCCCGCTGCAACCAAGACACCCACACCTCTGCAAGCTGGAGTTTCCAGCTGCTCGCTAGCGCAGGAGGCCATTTTTATTTTGCTGAATTTAGATCGGGGGCCCGTCGAAACAATTTCGGCAGTGATGGCTCCAAAAGGTTGAGAGGTGCGCCAGCTTTCTTGCGGACCTGAATTTCGGCCCCACAGTGTTTGCAACATTGAACACAGTCTTTGGAAGGTGCTTAAAAACCAGGCCATCTTGACAGAAAAGCCTATTGTCTTATTAAAAATGTAAGTCATTCACACCTCTCCTGCCACTGGAGAGCAATAAAGATGTAGTTGACCTGAAAACTGTATTAAGGAACACATTGTGCATTTTATAATTTCTGCCCTACATGTGTTTGTGAAATAAACAGTCCTTGATCATGCATGTTCCTAGTGTACTCGGTGGGCTAATAAACCACACATCAGTTCTACAAGGAATGTTGGCAACAGTGGGTATATCAGTGTGTAATTAGGAATATGATTAGGATTATTCCATACTTGTGAAGGATAGCATTCACCAGTTAAGCAAAGATAAGTACTTCTGGCTGCCAAGTATTCTGGAATAACACACTTATCCACCCAGGGATCTAGGAATTTGTTTGAGTCTTGTGCTTGAATGCACTTGTTAATGTGTTCCTTTTGTTAGTGCATAAAAAGTCTATTTATTCAAGAAGATGGCAGCATTGAGGACTGGGTATGAAGGGTATTAAGAGCTGATCTCAGTAACATAAATTGACCTATTGAGCTTATTATGGCTGAAAAGAAAATTTAAAGGGAATGTTACCCAATTTATACATAAATTCAAGTAGAATATTCACACAAATAATTCTCTGCGGTTGTGTTCTGAAGAATGTAGTATGCTATACAGAACAAACATTGATCTTGTAACCACACTTTGTCATCACAACAGCAGTGCTGTTATACTTCATAGTATTTTTCAACAGAATTCTGATCTAAAATGTAATGAAAGAACTTGCATTTATATAGCGCTTTTCACGACATCAGGACATCCCAAAGTGCTTCACATCCAATGAATTACTTTTGAAGTGTAGTTACAGCTATAATTTATGCACAGCAAGGTCCCACGAGCCACAATGAGATAAATAACCAGATAATCTTTGGTTGAGGGATAAAGACTGGCCTGGATTCCAGGAGAACTCTCTTGCTCTTCTTTGAATAGCACCATTGCTTTTTTTTTGCCACCACCTGAAAGGATTCATGCAACCTGGGTTTAACATCTCATCTGAAAGAAGGCAGCGCTGACAGTGCAACACTCCCTCAGTACTGCCCTGGAATGTCAGCCAGGATGAGTTAGAGTCTCTGGAGTGGGGCTTGAACCCACAACCTTCTGACTTAGAGGCGGGAGTGCTTCAACTCATCATCATAGGCAGTCCCTTGAAATCGAGGAAGACTTGCTTCCACTCTAAAAGTGAGTTCTTAGGTGACTGAACAATCCAATATGGGAATTACAGTCTCTGTCACAGGTGGGACAGACAGTCATTGAAGGAAAGGGTGGGTGGGGAGTCTGGTTTGTCACATGCTCCTTCCGCTGCCTGCGCTTGCTTTCTGCATGCTCTCTGTTGTATATCCATGCCTGTTTACTGTGTGATGTCTGTAACACTGTTATGCAACACTGAATGTACCCTTACACTGTACACACCTTACCTGTACACCAGAGGGTGCTGCTGCTGGAGACCTAAAGGTTACCTGCACACTGCAGGTAACCCAGTATATAAGGAGCTCACAGCTTGGTGGCCTCACTTGAGGAGCTGCAAATAAAGGACTACAGGTCTACACAGTTTCAGTATCATACCCTGCCTCATTGAATCATTTGCTAAAGGTAACTACATACACTACAACTGGCGACGAGGATACAAGATCATAAACGACACGCTCAACATGTCTAACCTCAGCAACTTTCAGCAATTTACAGAGGGGGAAGATTGGGATGCTTTTGTGGTAAGATTGGAACATTTCTTTATAGCCAACAACCTGGATGGGAACACACTGGCTACACCACCGAACAAGTGCAGGGCCATCCTGCTTAGCAGTTGTGGGCCCTCCATCCTGTCTCGTCAGGGACTTGCTAGCCCCAGCGAAGACAACCACCAAAAGCTCTGAGGAACTTGTAACACTTATACAGGAATAACTAAAACTGAAAGAAAGCATCCTCACAGCTAGGCACCGGTTCTACACTTACCGATGACCTGAGGGCCAAGAAATTGCAATGTATGCTGCACACCTAAGAGGACTAGCTGCTCCATGTGATTTTGGAGACCACCTAATTAAAGCCCTAAGGGACATATTCATCATTGGAATCGGCCACGGGGGTCTCCTGCACAAGTTGCTCTCTGCTGACATCACGGTCACCCTGCAGAAAGCAATTCAAGTGAGCCAGGCCTACATGGTTTAGGCTAGCGACTCCAAAAGAATACTGACCCAGGACTCTAAACCGGCGAGCGCAGTGCACTGCATGGATACTTTTAAAGGCAGAAAGGCTGCCCCGAGTCCAGCAACCCTGAGTCCACCACATGGGGCAAATTGAATGGCCGTGTGCTGGCGCTGTGGAGGAAACCACAGGGCCCACCAGTGCCGCTACAAAGACTGCAAAGAAAAAAGGCATCTCCAAAGAATGTGCAGAAAAAGCTGTACTCACTGTGTCTCTGATGAGTTGGCTGATCACCAGGGCTCCGACATAGATGATGGTGTATTTGATCAAACCCTGGAAGAAGAGTATGGAATCTATACCTGCTCCACCGAAAGTTCTCCATGGATGATGGAAGTGGACATCGACGGGGCCCCAGTCTCCATGGAAATCAACACAGGGGCGAACCAGTCTGTGATGAGCCAAACGACCTTTGAGAAACTTTGGATAAATTCCACCAATCGACCGAAACTGTCTCCTGACAAGGTGCAGCTCCTCACCTACAACAAAGGTAAAATCCAAATCGTTGGCAGCGCGGACGTCCAGGTCTCCCAGGGCGGCGTGTTGAACAAACTCCCCCGTGGATTGTAGCCGGTGACAGTCCTATGCTGCTGGGCAGGAATTGGATGAACCTGGTCCATATCAGGCAAAGTGGTGACAGCCTCTGGTCCCCAGAAATCGACCTCGAATATGGATCCATCGCTACATCCGGAGATCCCACCGTCCAGCTCGACGGTGCGGCGACGACTCCACAGCACCACGGTGAAATCTCCAAGACCGAGGATCCAAACTCCACTTTCCGGGCCGGGGTAGCACTCCAAGAGGTGAACAGCATTGAAAGAAAGGAACTCCCGACATCCAGGGCCGAACCTGTGGAGGAAAAGACCACGACAGCCTACCTGCAGGAGAGCCAGAAGATGGCTGTCGCACCACGAGAAGCAGAACTTGTAATCAAAATGGCCGCGGCCATACCACGAGGGGCAGCTTTGGAGGAGCGACACGTGACACCGAGCGGCCAATCGAATTGGGAGGCTCCTTTAAAGGAGACCGGTAACCAAAGAAATTTAAAGGGACCGTTTCAACTATTTGAGTACACGGACTTTAAAACTAAAGATGCAATTAAAGGGTGCAAGTATGAAAATGTATGCAATGTAACCATGAATTGTGATGCTGGTTTAACTAATGTGAGTAATGAAATGAATGCAGGTTTCAGTCAAGTTAAGAACAAGTTTATTATGCTTAACAATTATGATAGAGAATGTGAAATGCCTATTGTAACCATGTCTGTTGAAACTAGGACACCCAAAAGTGATGCAAATGTTAGAATGTACAATGCAGGCATATTTATGTGTGATCAGAGCCAAGTTTCATGTATACTGGTAGGACACTGCCAAAGGACATTGGGTCCTACAGGGACCACGCTGATGCCAATGGAATCCCCCTGAGGGAGACCCCCACGTCCAGCAGGTTACCTGACCATGTAGCCTGGACCTTTGGAACGAGTGTGATGCCCCTTGCAGGACACACACACACCCAGTGGGAGCAGACCCACTACAGAGACAGTGGTCAATGGGCAGCCCAGCCACCACCAATGGCAACTTGCACCAGACCAGCCATACAACCCCTGGCCACCAGGGCCAACACCAGGAGCGTAAGGCCAATATTCTCCAGTTTCCCTGGCAAACCCTGGGATGACCTGACCCTCATCCCAAATGGTGGACAAGGAGCCCATCCAGTCCTGTGGCCCTGCCCACCACCCAACAACTACGCACATCACAGTGTATACACACCACTCACTGCTGCCATGGCTACCCCCTTGAGGGATCCCACAACAGTGACACCCACTTGGTTTGTGTGTGAGGGAGGGGAAACGTATGAGGCCAGCCTCAAGCACAGGGGTCATATCTGGCAACCACACAACCCTCACCACAACCTCCCATAGCCCACCACTGATCACCTCCCTGGGCATGACAATAAGGATATGAAAAATGCTTAGGGGGGAGTGCTGTTGTATATGCATGCCTGTTTACTGTGTGATGTCTGTAACACTGTTATGCAACACTGAATGTACCCTTACACTGTACACACCTTACCTGTACACCAGAGAGTGCTGCTGCTGGAGACCTAAGAGTTACCTGCACACTGCAGGTAACCCAGTATATAAAGGAGCTCACAGCTTGGTGTCCTCACTCGAGGAGCTGAAAATAAAGGACTACAGGTCTACACAGTTGCAGTATCATACCTTGCCTCGTGGAGTCATTTGCTAAAGGTATCTACATACACTACACTCTTGACAACGAGACTCGAGGTGTGCAGCATCCTCCCGGATGCTCTTCCTTCACTTAGCGTGGCCTTTGGCCAGGGATTCCCAGGTGTCGGTGGGGATGTTGCATTTTATCAAGGAGGCTTTGAGGGTATCCTTGAAACATTTCCTCTGCCCACATGGGGCTCGCTTGCCGTGTAGGAGTCCTGAGTAGAGCGCTTGCTTTGGGAGTCTTGTGTAGGGCATGCGGACAATGTGGCCCGCCCAGCAGAGCTGGTCGAGTGTGGTCAGTGTTTTGATGCTGGGAATGTTGGCCTGATCGAGGACGCTAACATTGGTGCGTCTGTCCTCCCAGGGGATTTGCAGGATCTTGTGGAGAAGTGCTTCAACTAGGTCAGGGCTGACACCCCAGTTTAACTGATATTCATTAAAGTTTTTTGATCCAAAATTTTGTGGGACACCTGTAGCATAGGTATCCACCACAACCCCAAAACATGTGCAGACTGGTCAAGCAAGGCCGTGTCATCGCACCAATGCTCTTCTCAATTTTATTCACTGCAATTCTCCATCTCACCCTCAACATCCTGGAGTGGAGCTAAAGTACAGGACAAACGGGAAATTGTTCAATCTCTGTCGCCTCCAGTCTAGATCCAAGGTCGTCCCATCCTCTGTCATTGAATTACAGTATGCAGATGATGCTTGCGTTTGTGCACACTCAGAGGTTGAACTCCAAACCATCGTCGACACCTTCACCAAAGCGTACGAGAGTCTGGGCCTTACACTAAATATCTGTAAGGTTCTCCACCAAGCTGCCCCCACCACACAGCACTGCCCCCTGGTCATCAAAATCCACGATGAGACCTTGGACAATGTGGACCACTTTCCATACCTTGGGAGCCTACTATCAACAAGAACAGACATCAACAGTCCAACACTGCCTTCAGTGTGCCAGTGCAGCCTTTGGTCACCTGAGGAAGAGAGTGTTCGAAGACCAGGATCTCAAACCCCGCACCAAGCTCATGGTCTACAGAGCAGTAGTGATACCCGCCCTCCTATATGCCTCAGAGACATGGACTATGTACAGCAGGCACCTCAAAGCACTGGAGAAGTACCACCAACGCTGCCGCCGCAAAATCCTGCAAATCCATTGGTAGGATAGGTGCACCAACGTCAGTGTTCTCGCTCAGGCCAACATCCCCAGCATCGAGGCATTGACCACACTCACCAGATCCGATGGAGGGGCCACATTGTCCGCATGCCCGACACTAGACTCCCGAAACAAGTGCTCTACTCAGAGCTCCGACACAGCAAGCGAGCCCCAGGTGGGCAGAGAAAACGCTTCAAGGACACCCTCAAATCCTACTTGAAAAAGTGCAACATCCCCACCGATACTTGGAAATCCCTGGTCCAAGACCACTTAAAGTGGAGGAGAAGCATCCGGGAAGGCGGCAAACATTTTGAATCTCTTCGTCGGGACCACGCGGAAGCCAAGTACAAACAGCGGAAGGGGCGTACGACAAATCAAACACCCCACCCACCCGTCCCTCCATCCACCACCTGCCCCACCTGTGACAGAGACTGTAGATCCCGTGTTGGTCTCATCAGTCTCCTTAGAACTCATACTCTGGGGGACTGCCTAAGAAGAAGAAGAGGCAATAGATGTCCAAAGTGATGTCATTCTTTGCAAGCTATTTTGTGGGAAGTGAAATCAATAGTAATCCACTTGAGAGCACAAACCTTCCTTTTAAATTGTGCTATTTAAAGGCACGTAATGCATAGTAATATACTGGAATAAAGCCCACACAGCTGATAATACAGATGTGTGACTGGAATAAAGAGTTGAACTTTTCAGGAATGGTGTAAAGATTTTAATAGTTAATCTCACTCTGTTGACTGTTGAAAGATTCAACCTTCCTGGAGGGGATTCATAATGAATTCACAAATTGAAATGCAGTATATTCTAATTCCTCCCCCCCACCCAAATACACAGATGTGTTATATCGTAAATGGCTTGCAGTTCTATAGAGAGACAGAGAGCACGAGAATACATTTGTACACAGCACAAAGTACCTCCATCTCATGTTCTACCTGTAGGCATTACAAAAGTAGATCACTAATAGCCGGACAGATTTTGTTTCTCATTTCCCCCCCCATCACTTCTCTGAACCCATGTTGAAATATGATAACTGTTCACATATTTATCAGGATTAATATAGTCCTCCTGGCACCTGTAAGCATTAACAACAGCAGCAATTTGATATGGTGAAACTCTCCAGATAAACTGCCTGTCAAAAATACCATCTGGACAGGAAGCAGACACCTGCTGTTTAGAAGAATTTGAGAAGCACCTTGGTCAATAAAATTATTAAGGTAGTTAAGGACTTACAAACAATGTATTGTACAGCTACCTATATTTTCCAACTGCTTAAATCAAGCCAAATTAAAATTTAAGTGATGATTTTAACCCCCTGCATCCAGGAAAATGGACATGCTGGGGGGTTAAAACAGAGGTAGATTGCTTACCTACCCATTGGCACTGCACTCCCTCCGTCGCTTTCTTAACACCAGGGCTTCGGGAGGTGTGAGGCCCCCATCGCAGGCAGGCGAGTGCCTCATAAATATTCAGAAGTCATTTGATGATGTCATTTGAGCACTAACACAAATCTAACCCTGGGCTACGTGAGTCCTGCACCGTGCCAACGGCTGGGGAAAGCTGCCCTGAAATGGATCCGGGGCTAGAAGAAGCCTAGTCAGGTAACCTTTTTAAAAAAAACTTCTAATGGTTTTCTTGTGGGCAATAGTTTCCAGGAGTGCATCGCCAAGCCCCATAAGGAAATATTGGGAGTCCCTTGACCTCGGCTTCCTTTTCAACCCCTCCCCGACCCACTTACCTGACTGCTGGGGAGAAATTTCTCAGGTTCCCAGCGGTCTCCTGCTGTCCGATATTCCTCTTCCAGCTCCCAGCCTTCTTGTCATTGCCACTGGGTTGAAGCAGGAGTCTGCCTTGATATATGTTTACAGGTGCCAGGAGGGCATTATTAATGCTGATAAATATGTGAACAGTTGGCAAATTTCAACAAGGGTTCAGAGAAGTGACGGGGGGACATGAGAAACAAAATCTGAGGGCTGGGGGTCTCGCCTACCGGCTGCGGGAGCTTTTCACTCACAGAGGCCCCCTTACCAAATATTGGGCTGCCCAAAATGACCGCAGGCTCCAACAGATAGAATAGAAATACAGCTAGGCCTGCTTTAGGTCCAGACTGAATCCGAATCAAGTGGCCAAAAGAACGATAGAAATTGGTCACCCGATGAGGAAGAACAATTTGGGGCCAATTGCCTCATTGGTAGCAACCCTCTGGTAGGCCCAGGGAATGAGCTTGGAGTGAGCTAAACAATTAAACATTTGATATGTTTAGAAAGCGGGGAGGAGAGAATCCCTGTTCTTGAGGCATTTAAATTGACATTGGTTGGATTTGCAAAGTGCCCAGGGGTTCCAACTTTGGAAATTAGGTTTGACACTGCATCATATTTCAACTCCATTGGGTGTCAAACCAAAAGGGTGTGATACTATTCTCTCCAGGGAGTCACAGTTCATTTCACTTCAGAGTCAGGTCAGGTCCTGACTAATTACAAAATTACATAGTATTACATGGCATTTACAGCACAGAAATATACAGCATTCCGCTCAGGATCCCTTTCTGCCTCTCTAGATTTTGTATCATTATAATTATATATAATAGACACCTCCCCTCTTTCACATTGTATCAATATGTCAGCCCATTTCTTTTCCAGTTCCACAGGTGCTGACTGTCCTGCATTTCTATTTTGATTTCAGATTTTCAGCATCTGTAGTTTTTTGCTTTTCACCTCCAGATTTACACTGCCAGTTTAGCAATGGTGTGAGGCTGAAATCAGTTCACTAAACCTGCAGTGCAAATGCACACTAATATAGCTCAACTACAAGCTCTTGACTCATCACTTTTCTTTTAATGCTTATGTGTAACTTGTAGCTTTTCAATTGGTTTTCCAATGCGGAGAGGTTACTGTGATATATCTCAAATAAATACAATATCCATTTCAAACAGTTTGATCCTGTTTGGCTGTCAGCTTACTCCTCCTGATATGACACAAAACCTAGTTAACTTCCCTCCGATATGCATGGCTTACATCTCTTGCTCACCACTGTGCATGCAGAGTACCTTCTCGAACATACTGAGAATGTTATTTCTCATTTCTGCCTTTTACAAGAGAATGTGACCCTCAAAAAATTGTATTACCTATTTCTCGTCATTAACGCAGTTCAATCTAATTTCTGCCATGTTTTTCTACTATTATTTCTCCTGTCAATAGGCTCTTCTGTCTGCTTGTGTATTTTATCAGGTCTGTTGCCATTTCTGTCATTAAGATACTGCTCTGAACTATTGTCATTGTCACTGTAAATTATTCAGAAACAATAGGGCGGATTTTAACTCTCGGCAGATAACAGGCAGGTGGCGGGTGGAGGGTATGCTCTGCCCGCCTGTTGCCAGCAGGAGGTGCGAGTTATTTTGAGGCCCAGGCCTCAGTTACATTGTGAAGTGGAGGGTTTAAGAGGGGAAGGGAGCCACTGTGACAGGGAGTGGGAAGGGGAATGGGGGAAAGATTGCCTGCCTTTACCCCTGCCTCAGCTTATCTGCTACTGAAACCCTCATCCATGCCTTTGTTACCTCAGGACTTGACTATTCCAATGCACTCCTGGCTGGCTTCCCATATTCTACCCTACGTAAACTTGAGGTCATCCAAAACTTGGCAGCCCATGTCCTAACTCGCACCAAGTCCCACTCACCCATCACCCCTGTGCTCGCTGACCTACATTGGCTCCCGGTTAAGCAATGCCTCGATTTCAAAATTCTCATCCTTTTCTACAAATCCCTCCATGGCCTCGCACCTCCCTGTCTCTATAATCTCCTTCAGCCCCACAACCCTCCGAGATGTCTGCACTCCTCAAATTCTGCCCTCTTGAGCATTCCTGGTTATAACTGCTCAACAATTGGTGGCCGTGCCTTCAGCTGCCTCGGCCCTAAGCTCTGGAACTCCCTCCCTAAACCTCTCCACCTCTCTACCTCTCTTTCCTCCTATAAGATGCTCCTTAAAACCTACCTCTTTGACCAACCTTTTAGTTATCTGCCGTAATTGCTCCTTATGTGGCTCGGTGTCAAATTCATTTGTTTTGTCTTATAACACTGCTGTGAAGCACCTTGGGACATGTCGTTGTTGAAAGTGTCTCCGTAAAGGGTGGTGAGGAGTGTTTCAGTGAAGGGGTTCAGTGAGTGTTGAAGTAGCTTTTTGGGGAAGTGATGATCTGGTTGATTTATTGACTATGGATAAACCCACAAATCACTTTTCCTATAATTTTTTTAGGTTAAAAATAATCAAATTTGAAGTAAAAAAAAATAATTAAAGTTCATCAGAATACAAATTTTTTGCTGTAAAACATCAACATTTACTCGGGGACAATGCATTTACTTCAAGTAGGAGTGTGTTTAATTCTCACTGTTTGGCCTAGGTTTACAGACGGACCTTGCTGGCCATGACCTCGGACTGCACAAAGCTGGCTCTAGGTGTAAAAAGTGTTTCATTCCCCTCACCTCGTGAGCACAAAAATGCCCCACGAATATAAATTTGTTTTTTTGTTTAAAAGAGAAAAAACCCAACTTTGTTTTGGCATTACTTTACCGTGTCATTTTTCACCACAACTATCCAGAAATTCTATCCAGACTGCAAGCATGAGGAAGCATTTCAGACCCACCCACCAAACCAGAAATTAGTTTGCTATGTTCATGCATTAACCTCAAATTAATGTCAATGTCTTCAACATAGTTTTATGGACAGAATGGAATTTGACAAGATAATGAGGTACTTACAGGCATCAAACACAGTAAATTTCTATATATAAACTAATCCCTTTAAATTGGTGCACATTTGGAGAGTAAGAAGGTAAATTATTGTTATTTTTTTATACAAATTCAGACGTTTGAATATTTTGAACCCTATATACCCTGTCAGTGTCTTTCCCTCTGCAATGTTTTGTCTTTAAACTGGGAGGACCATCAGAGATAACGTTTGGAGGGGAACAGATTCCTGACAATGTTTCCTCCACTGTGAGCTATTCCATTGAATATCCTGGCCAACGTGGGGGAACTGACGAGTAAAGGTTAACAGTGTGCAATGTTTTCAGAGCAATTACTGGGACAAAGTTACATGCATTAAAGATAATATACATCATTTAATTATTGAAAATCTGCTAATAATCAATATTAGACCCTTTTATGTAGGATAATGTGGAACAGTTTGTCTAACACATTTCAGGATACATTCTCAGGGACTGGGATCTTGGACTAGAACTGATAGAAGTGCTTGACTGTCATTTTGGTCTTATAGTCAAGGATTCATTTTTTTTTTGTCTGAGGATTTCTTAATGGCTGGAGAACAGCACAAGGACAGGTCTTGTGAGAGGTGCTAATAAAAATACTTACCTATTTACCAGTGATTTTACTTGGGTTATGCACAAAGTGTCAAAGATGTTAACCTTCCAAGTAATTTTCTGCATTTCTGTTTCAGTATTGCAAAGATATTTACTGTAGCTGATGGCAATAGTGTTTATTGCCAAATACAATGACTTACCTTACAGTGCTTAGCTGCAATCAATATATTTTTGTGCTTTACATCTCAATTTAATTTAGAAGAGGCAGGCTATGGCCTGTGTGTTTGTGGCAACTGTGGGTTACAGTCCATGTGCTATTGCTTGCTGACATCTGCAGCATTGCTCAACATGTATGATTTCCCAGATAGAAGAGAGAGAGAGTAAAAACAGTAGCACAAAAATAATGAATTGCATAATTAAAGAGCAAAATGATTATTGTCTCACATGTGATGGCTCATTAACTAAATATACTTACCATCTCTGTCCACAATAATTCCATTTGTTAATTTTATTTTTGCAAGTTCTGGTACGGTTTTATTGAGTCACATAATGAAGATAAACTTAAGAGCAAGATATACCTTCAAAATTATACAGCCCTCACAATGTGCAGTACTCTCCATATCCTTTATAGCAACCATTTCAAAATATCCTTCTGACCTCTCTGAAGTCTCCCTTAAATCTTTTGCAGTGCACACCTGTAAATTCAGACTCATCCTCAGAACAACAGACTTTCCAATTTCACTTCATGCATGGAGAACTCAGAATGACTATCTCCCTCATCTTTCTGTCTCCAACACAGCTCAGAAAACGAAGTATTCCTCTGTGTACTGTAGTAACCAGAACTATAGAACACATTCTGAAGTCTTGTTATTGTGGGAACCAAAAAGCTTAGTATTATGATGTACTTAGAGAACAATTCAATAAAGTTTTACAAGTTGCATTAACAAAACATCCAACTAGAGCAGTCTGTCCTGCTACTACTCCATGCGGCATAACTGCTGTCTGTGCCACTAGGAGGTACTATCGAAACATGGATGAGTCTCTTTCTGCTAATTTTTTCTTGTCCCATTGACTCAGCAATACCTTGTGGTTAATCATCTCTTAGACATTGGCAACTGGCCCAGGGGAAGCATGAAGCCTGGATTTGGGTCTTCAAGTACATTGGACATAAATAACGTTAATAAGGATATCCATGGGCCACCCTGCATTCTGATAATGTGATCATAGGTCGCAACTAACAACAATTAAATACAGAAATAATACTTTTATAAATTAGTTATCTTAAAATGACCTTTATATTGAAGTGCAGGGTTTAAAAGTTGACTGTTTAATTGTGAATATAGCCTTCGGTTAGATCAAAGACTCTTAGGTATCTGATTTCAGTCAATCTGCTGCTTGTTTCACAGAACATATCAATCTCAGTTGTTATGAGAACAATAAATGCAAGAGGAATGTGGGTACTGCAGCCTTAAAAATGAGAAACTGCTGGCAGATAAACCTGTATCTGCCTGAGAAGGGACACACAGAAGTAAAAACATCAGGGTAAGAAGTCACAAACAACACAGACTATAAATCATTCATCTGAAGAGGATCAGTAAATTATTGCACATCTGTGAAACTTTCAGCCAACTAAAGGTGCAGTGCACTTGAAATCTTCTAAATATGATTGTTATGAAATCTGACCATTCTTATTTGAAAAACATATACAGCAGTACGTGACTTATAATACTCTCTAACATTCCACAACTTCTGATTATGGCCTTCATAGAATCATACAAGTTTACAGCACAGAAGGAGGCCACTTCGGCCCATCGTGTCCATGCCGGCCAACAAGAGGCTATCCAGCCTAATCCCACTTTCCAGCTCTAGGTCCGTAACCCTGCAGGTTACGACACTTCAAGTGCACATCCAAGTACTTTTTAAATGTGGTGAGGATTTCTGCCTCTATCACCCTTCAGACAGTGAGTTCCAGATCCCCCACAACACTTTGCATGAAGAAATTTCCCCTCAAATCCCCTCTAAACCTTCTACCAATTACTTTAAATTTATGCCCCCTGGTTGTTGACCCCTCTGCAAAGGGAAGTAGGCCCTTTCTATCCACTATATCTAGGCCCCTCATAATTTTATACACCTCAGAGGTCTCCCCTCAGCCTCCTCTGTTCCAAGGAAAACAAACCGAGCCTATCCAATCTGTCCTCATAGCTAAAATTCTCCACTTCCGGCAACATCCTCGTAAATCTCCTCTATACCCTCTCCAGTGCAATCACGTCCTTCCTGTAATGCGGTGACCAGAACTGCACGCGGCACTCCAGCTGTGGCCTAACAAGTGTTTTATACAATTCAAGCATAACCCCCCTGCTCTTACATTCTATGCCTCGGCTAATAAAAGCAAACATGCCGTATGCCTTCTTAACCACCTTATCTACCTTCAGGGATCTGTGGACATGCACTCCAAGGTCCCTTTGTTCCTCTACACTTCTCAGTGTCCTCCCATTTAATGTGTATTCCCTTTCCTTGTTAGCCCTCCCCAAATGCATTACCTCACACTTCTCCGGATTAAATTCCATTTGCCACTGTTCTGCCCATCTGACCAGTTGATTGATATCTTCCTGCAGTCTGCAGCTTTCTTCTTCATTATCAACCACACAGCCGATTTTAGTGTCATCTACAAACTTCATAATCATACCCCCTATATTCAAGTCTAGATCATTGATGTATATCACAAAAAGCAAGGGACCTAGTACTGAGCCCTGCGGAACCCCATTGGAAACACCCATCAACCATTACCCTTTGCTTCCTGTCTCTGAGCCAACTTGCCACTTTGTCCTGGATCCCATGAGCTTTTACTTTCATGACCAGTCTGCCATGTGGGACCAATATAGAACCTTTGTTCTATGTTGGTTCCTCACTGATATATAAAACACATTCTCCATTACATATATTTTGCTCCAACACACTTCTGCCTGACTTCAGAAGCCAGGCTTAGAGAAAAGGTCTTTATAATAACATGTCATCTGGACTATTTAGTATTAAAGAAATTGCTGCATTTATTATCAAACCATTTAGCTCCCTTTTACACACAACTCCATCACATCTGAGGGTGCTGATTCTTTATATTTATTTAAATAGAACAACTGACACCACATATTGCAGCTTACTTGTGCTCCCATTGCTAGAAAGAAAGAACTTGCATTTATATAAGCATCTTTCACAACTTCAAAATACCTCAAAGAGCATCACAGTCAATGAAGCGTGGTCACTATTATAATGTAGGGAAATGTGACAGCCAATTTACACAGAGCAAGGTCCCAAAAACAGCAATGAGATAAATGACCAGCTAATCTGCTTTAGTGGTATTGGTTGAAGAATTACTATTGGCCAGGATCCCTCTGCACTTCTTCAAATAGTGCCATGATATCTTTTACATTCACCTGAGAGGGCAAACAGGGCCTTGGTTTAATGTTTCATCTGAAAGATCATACTGAAGACCACACTAGATTATGTGCTTATGTCCTAACCAGAAAACATAGGAGGAGAAAGTGGCTAACCCATGAAACCGGGCGTGGGTATTGTGGTACATGATTAACCCATGCCCATTCATTGCATTGCAGGCAACATGCTAAATTGGTGCTGCCTGCTGTTTTAAATGATTGTTGTGTGCAGCCAGCACTCCCTACGCTGTTCATTGCCTGCATGCATCAGCAGGGGGCTCGATATTGCAAGTGGCGATGCTACTTAAAGGCAGCCTGCAGCTCTTAAAGGGGAGATGCATTGTGGCTGCAAGAAATGGTGAGAGTTTTTACAGAAGGTAATCTGGGCGGTGATACTGGATATGCAAAAGAGTGAGCACCAGGTTTTTCAGACAATGCGCTGCAGGTCTTGGTGGAAGAGCTGGAAAGAAGGAGAGACATCCTGTATCCGCTGGGGGGCAGGATGCGCTCCAGACATATGCTCTTGAGACAGTTGGAACAAGTAGCGGCAGAAGCCACAAGTATAGCTCCAAGAAAATGGATGCAGTATAGGAATAAGTTTAATGATCTTACACGAATTGTAAAGGTGAGTGATTTCATTTTCAAACGGCATCACTAGCCTCATCCACTGCTCATTTCTCTACACCCCCATCACCCATTTACCAATAATCTAAATCAGTACTCAACCCTAAAATTCATATGCTTTAACTCACCCTCACACACTGTTGCAAGCCTCGCACCCACATCTCACACACACAGCTATTCAACAATGACAGGCACATTGCTGGACACTCACTACCACACTTCCCTCTTTCTTGCAGGAGAAGGTGGCTCATAACAGCATGCAGCAGCAAAGGACTGGAGGGGGACAAGCCGTCTCATGTTTTAACCCCCATGGAGGAAACAGTGCTGGCCTTCATGGGAAGGGGGTCGCTGAGGCCATGGCCACTGGCAGCACTGAAATGATCGATGATGAGGGTATCTGTATACCTAATCATCCTTCTCTCATCTCACTTCTCCCTCAGTCCACACTAGTTCTGCTGCAGAGGAATCAGATGAGGACTTTGATTAGCCAGCCTACAGCTGCACTGGAAAGCCTGCCAGAATGCCTGAGCTCAATGGAGCATGGAGGTGTCCAGCACCAACTTGGCACAGGTATTTGAGCAGAGCTTGGAGTCCATCCTTTTCAACATGTAATGGGTGGTCACCTCCATCAGTACCTGTGGAACCAACCATGATGCAGCATCTGATGGCCGATGTCACAGCTCCCATTGCAGCACAAGCAGCTTCCATCAAAGGTCTGAGTGCTACAGTGGAAGCTCAGACTACTGCCATCATAGCTCTGGATACCACTGTTCAAAGAGGCTTCCCAGGGCATCACAGCAGTCCATCAATCTGTTCTCCAACAGATCAGTAAGATTGCTGAGGTACCGCCCTAGGAGAGTGGCAGTGGCCACATGGAGCACGAACCTGCTTTCCTCTCACAGGACGACAGCATTCGTGCTCCCACCACTGCCAGTCTGGCAGTGCTTTGCTGTTGCCTGTCAGCCAGCCAGCCCAGACTGTTGCAGCCCAGGATGAGATGGTGCAGTCTGAAGCTGGGCCTTCTAAGCCCAGAGCTGCTTGAGGCCATTTGCAGTCTCCTCAATCAAGGGTCAGCAGCTTTCCAACAGCCATACCGCAGCCAAATGGGGAAGCATCTCGTAGGAGCACGAGGACAGGTAAAGGCACACAGATGACAGGCACTAAGGGTGATTTTGTATGCATTATGTAATGATTGAATTTATAATTTTGGATTGCAATGTACATTTGCTGGTGATTTTTAATTTTGTGTTGTTGGAAAGAGGACGATGTGATGGTCAGTGATAGAGGAAAGGTAAAAAGCATGGGAATGTTGGTAAGAGACTGTAGAAGTTGAGGTAAGAGAATTGCTCCCTAAAGACCCTCAGCAGATATGGTCTCCTGCTCAGAGCCTTTCTCCCCCTCCTCCTCCTCCCTCTTCGGCTGTTTGCAGTCATTTATGGCATTTGAGCTTTAAAGGCTTCCACATTTAATGTCTATGCTACTGTAGGCTTAGCAAAAGTAGCAGCTGCTGTTCTATAAATGGTGCTTCCTTTCCAACCTCCAGATTGGCGAGCTGTCTATTGTGGAGCAGGTTTTACGGCAACAGCATGCCGACCACGTCATACTGAGGTCTCCCAATCAAAATGGCTCCTTCAGGTGGGTGCCATCGCCCTCCCCATCTACGCTACACATGGAAATAGGCCTCATAACTCGCATTCCCAACTGTCTGGTATCCTTTGAAAACCATTGATCTCTCTCTCCTCACTCGCACACAAACATAAAATTACTTTTATTAAATTTGGGGAGGAAGTGTTTAGTTTCAATTCAATTCTTACATAGCGCCGATATTTGGAAACATTGAAATTCACCTTGTGCCAAGACTAGTTACAAGCCAGATTTCATTTCACTCATATCATAACTGTGGACACTTTTCTGATTGAAAATGTTGGTCTTTGTTTTATATTTTGAGATATTTTCAATAACCTGGATTTTGCGGTAAGTATAACAGTGAAGCTCTCAGTGCTCACCGTTATTAAAAAGTAAATCGGACAGCAATTTCTGGAGTCCGCACAACCTCTCTGGCACTGAAAATGTAATTTTATAAGTCTGGAGTCTCATTCTTTCAGATTTTAATTATTGTTGGAGATGTAAAAAAATGATTTTTAAAACCTTGTTCTTTCTTTTTCTTTTATCTCTCTCTTAATCCCATCTTTCCTTGCCTCTTTTTATTTCACATACTGTACTTGATTTGGCATTGAATTAAATATTCAAACTGACACTTCCTAGTTTAGATTCTGCGTGTCTCAGTAAGAATTCTTCAATCTGATACCTTAAGAAGACTCGTTGTTGCTTGCCCTATTCACACAGGTCCTAGATCCCCTGTAGAGGGCACCACACTGTTTCAGCTCTCTAATAAGCACAAGCCATAGTGCTAAAGCCTAAAGAAAGTGTAAGTGCAATGAATGACAAGGGCCATTTGTTGCTGCTGACCACAAAATCCGGGCCCATATGTTTTTTGTTACATTTTACTTGTACTTATTTAATACACATTTTATCCCACCCACATCATCCTAGGACTAACATCCACTACTCCAACTCAAAAGGGTAAGTGGGTGATTATAGCCTGCAGCCGGATGACTCATTGATCATCCCATGGGAAGTGCTGAAATGTATCCTAAAATAGCTGCTAGCTAAACCCCCTGCCAATTTTACCTTCTAGCCTCCATTTGACAAGGCCTCTTGTGTTTCTTCAGTGTTCCCATAATGACCTAATCAATATTAATAAGTAATCAGCTTAGGGAACAGTCCCAGTTTTGATTTTGTGTTGTAACTAATTTCCATGTTTCTATATACTCCAGTTCTGGGGGGCGGGGGATGGTGGGGAAGCCTCGGGCAACTTGTACATGTTGACAATATTCAGACAATGTTAATACAATGGGCAGCTGACAGTTGACAGTGATTTTGCAAGGTTTGTTTGAATGCAGAGGCATATGGATTGCATATTGTGGACAGCTGGCAATTAAATGTAAAAATGGAATAACATTTTAATAAAAGCCACGGAACAGTGATAAAAGTAATAAAATGGATCTGCCAGCTGAAAGGCAAAAAGCCATTCTTTCTGTGCAAAAAGGTGAGAGAATCGACTGTGAATCATTGGTTCATAACCACGACAAAGCAGCACTACTGGAAAAATCTACCAGCCCCTTAACTTCCCTGGGGAATTTACTTTTTCTGTTTGGTATTGTTCATGAAAAATTTGGATTATCTGTTTTTTGTTATGAATGCATTTAAACAAAATGTATTTTTTTGGAGTTAGGCCCAGTTTCTAAATCAGGGCAGGGACAGTCTCTAAAAAAAAAAGTTAAATTCTCCTTCAAATCAATACACTTAATGCAGGTTTGGTCACCTTTCCATTCTGGAAAATATTTGGCTTCTAAAATGAAATAAAAGATAAGAATGTAGATCATAAGTTTTCAAACTGAGATCTCCGGACCATCGAAAGCGAACAAAGGTGATTCCAGGAAAATCCTGCGGTAAATCAGATTTCTATCCATCTGTCATCAGATGTCGAAATTCTTTTTCTCTATTTGTTTATTTGCTAGCACATTATTTCTGTCACTGTATACTGATAACGTTGAGATTATAGCACTGTTTTCTTTTGGATAGCTAATGATGCTGTCTTTTGAATGTCTCAATATTTGCACGAGGTTACTGGGATTGTGTCAGTATTTGCAGAGGGTCCCCCACACAGAAATGTTGGAACACCACTGACTTCCTGGAAGAAGTTCATTGTGGTTCATCTGAACAGGCCCGATATTTGAAAAATGTCAAACAGTATTCTATTTTTCATATACTTGAAACATTTTATCTGTTAAATGTTTATTCAACTCCCACCTAAATTTGCTGATGTAATCTACCTCCCCGGGCAGACAGTGCCATATATTGCAACCTTCTGTATAAAGTAGTTAAATCTAATACTTACTCTCTTCTGAGCTTAATAAAGAAGGTTTGTAGTTATGTTGAGCTCCATTTCACTAGGAGTCTGTACAGCTGGGCAAATGATTCTATCTTGCTAAAATATTTGTTATTTTATGTGTTTACTGAAACTGTTTGAAATGTTTATAGATGCTGCCTTCTCAGCACTTTATATAAATTTAAGACATTTTTTGAAGAGGAAAAGGCCAATTGATGCAAACAAGCCTGTTTCTTTTTATTATGGGAATCTCATGGGGTATGGGATGGTTTCAGCTTATAACATTTTACAAAGCGCTATTTTTCACATTGAAAACTCCAACTGAAAGTGGATCATGGCCAGCTATCACCTCATTGAGTTGCTGTATGTTTTTAATAAGCAACAAATGCAAAATAATGCACACAGGAAGAAAAAGTAGATGACATGAGTATAACCAATGAAATATGTCAAAATAAGTTGAAAGAGTTCCAGGGATTTCAGTAGATTTGATGGTCAATATGTCCAACCACTGTGGGACAGCAACAAACAAAGCTAATGGAGTGCTGAAATATAGAGTGAAAACAGTGGAGTAGAAGTGAGAGGAAGCTGTGTGCAAACTGTATGATGCTCCAGTCAGACCACACCTCGATTATTGTGTCCAGTTTAGGTCATCAAGACACAAGGGATATAGTCAAATTCTGGAGGTAGTTCAGCGAAGAGGCACAAATCTATTTCTGGTGTTAGGTCTGACTTCTGAAGAGAAATTGGCTTTACAGCCTTGAAAGGACAGGTGACCGTATAAAGAAGAAAGACTTGCATTTATATAGCGCCTTTCACAACCTCAAGGTGTCCCAACGCTTTACAGCTAAATTACCTTTGAAGTGTAGTCACTGTTGTAATGTAGGAAACATGGCAGCCAATTAGTGCACAGCAAGCTCCCGCAAACTGAAATGAGATAATGCCCAGATAATCTGTTTTAATAATGTTGGTTGAGGGATAAATATTGGCCAGGACCCCAGGGAGAATGCTTGTTCTTCTTCGATATGGTGCCATGGCATCTATTACGTCTACCTGAGAGGACAGACGGGGCCTCGGTTAAAGATCTCCCCTCAGTACTGCACTCGAGTGTCAACCTAGATTGTGTGCTCAAGTCCCTGGAGTGGGACTTGAACCCACTACCTTCTAACTCATTGGTGAGAGTGCTGCTACTGGACCAAAGCTGACACGTAAAGGTATATATAAAATATAAATGCTATAGGTTGAGAAAATTACTTACACACTAATCTGTTCTCCCTTTCTCCTATACAGTAGGGGGTAAAATTCAACTTTGACAGGGGTGAAAAACGGGTGATAGTGGATTGGCCATTGAAGTTAATGTACAGGAAGATCGGACAGGTGTATAATGGATGGCCGATCCACTATCAACCATTTTCTGCTCCCACTGAAGTTGAATTTTATCCCTTTAGGTTCAAACTAGTTAAAAGCAAAGTTAGGACTGATGACAAAAAGAAAAAGATATCATCCTAATGATCTTCACACCCAATGAATTACTTTCAAAGCATAGCCACTGTAGGCAAACATTATCACTGCTTTGATACAAACACTGGAGGGCCTTAATTTTTATGGTAAGGGTGCCCGGGAGCCGGGTAGCGGGTGACAAACCCGGTGAGGTTGGGGATGTAGAGGCCCTGCTGATCTTAATGGCAGGGCCTCGTGTGAATAAATCTTTCCAGCATCCTGCCTGACACTTGACCAGACTGACTACCTGGCCGGAGGCGGGAGTGGGCACCTGGTGGCAGGAGGGCGCAGCCAGGATCCTGTGGTAACAGTCCCCGGCATTCATAGGGGTTGGGGGTCTGGCTGCGACAGGAGGTGAGGGGAAGGTTCTGGCCATGATCAGGAGGGGCGGGGTAGTCCGGTGCAAGGGAAGCCCAAGGCGAGGTTGGGGATGTAGAGGCCCTGCTGATCTTAACAGAGCACTCCTGTCCCTCCTGGCCCACAAAAAAACCTAACATAAAACTTCTGTGCCTCTTCTGGCCTACCACCTGGCTCTCAACAAAACAGCAGGTTAAGATCGGGAAATGGTAGCAAGGCAGTGGGATCGGAAGGGGTAAGTGACTGGCATTATTTTAACTGCTCTCATGCCCGGTTTCTGCCAGTTGGGGCAGTTAAAAATGGATTCGAGCAAAATCAAAGGAGAGATGAGAATAGCTGCCCTTGACATCAAGTCAGCTTTTTACCCAATATGGCACAAAGGAGCCCTTGCAAAACTGAGGTCATCGGGGATCAAAAGAAAACCCTCCAGCGCTGGGCATCATACCCATCACCGGTTATGTTTGTTGGAGGCCAATCATTGCAGCCTTAGTACGTCACTGCAGGAGTTCTGCAGAGCGGCGCTCTTGGTCCAATGATCTTCCCTCTGTCATATGGTCAGGTGTGCAGCTTTTCATTGATGATTCTACAGCTTTTTTCGCAACTCCTCAGATAATGAAGTACCCCATGTTAACTACAGGACCTGGACAACATCCAGGCTTGGACGGACACGTAGCAGGCAACATTTGTACCAGATAAATTCAGTCCCCATTCTAAAGTCATACATCCTGTAATACATTGAATTTATACAATCATTTATAGTTAAATAATAAAACCTATGGCATTTTGGGAAACGGAGAAATAGAGTTGGAGCATCAGGGCTTCTCTGCAGTACAGGCTATGGAGCTGGGAGACACAAAACTAAGGTGTTGCAGCATCACCACTGGATGGAAGCTACAATTACAACGTGACAAGTTTACATAGACAATTTCCATTGTAACCGTGGACATAATGGGATAGAGTTGGCACAAAACTGGGACAACAGGAAGTCGACAGGAAGTGCAAGCAGACATAAGATTTTTAATATATCATAGATATAATTACAGAAAACGACATAAATACCGCACTATATGATTCTCTCTCTAGTGTATATAACCTCGCCATGTATCTCTTTATCTCTCTGACACATATGCTATACAATGTCTCCAATACTGTTGTTCTTCTGGCTTAAGAACAGATTAAGAACAGAGTGTTTGCACTCCTAACGTATAGCTGAATTTCAGCTCCGGAGGTCAGCATGTCCTATATGAATTTCCACCTCTTTACTAGTACTTTTAGTAATTTCATTTACAGAGTTTCAATGTTATAAGTTGCACCTGAGTAGAACAGAATCCAACCTAAATAGGATGGCTTTGGTCTTGTCAAAGTAAGGGTCTGCTTTTGTTCCAGCATAACAATCATGGAAATGGTGTTCGAACAGTAAAGTCAATCCCATATTGACGCCAATCCTTGCTTATGGATAGTTCCACCAAGGAGCGGTATGCAGATATAGTCGGAGGGCAATGAACAGCATTACAGCAATGGACCACAGGCCACTTTGCTCATTCGGCTTGTTGTGCCATTTCTGCTAGCCATGGCAACTCTATCTTTCTGATCTCAATTTATTCCCTTGTCACCAATTTTTAATACCCTTACTTTCCAAGTAAGCATTAAAACACACTTTGGACCCCCAATCTTGACACTCTTTTCTAATGACCTCTGAGTGGTTTGAATCATACCATTAGTGACTGGGAGTGTTTGCAAGTTCTTAGCCTTTTCAGTGGATACAGAGTCATCTTTCTAAGGGACGACATTTCCTATCAGAAGATAGAGTAATATTTGTACCTATTATATCCTGTTTTTCTGTCTTCCTGTTTGAAGTGGTATATCGTAATAATGCAAATAAAACTATGAAAATGAGAAAATATTGACAGATCATTGTTACCCAATCAAAAACCCGAGCAAAGATTTTATGATGCTAAGTTAAGAATAATAGAAAACCTAACTTATGTGTGCTTTTTTGCAGGGATTTGCTAAATTTAAGAGTGCAATTTGTTGCTATGGATATTGTATCTAAATAAAGGTCCAAAGTCTGACTATTGGCAGCACTTTCTGGAGGGATCTGTTACACCGATCAGTGTTTACAGCAGTGCAGCAGGGAACTTGTGCACTGCCAACTGTGGGGCTCACAGGTGATGGGATTTCCAGGCATGGATGGCTTTATTGTGGAATTTTACCTCACAAAATCCAGCCAAGGTTAGCTCCCTCCTACGGGATTCCCGTGTATTTCTCAAAACAAGACTTATAACTCGTTTCTTCTGTTAAAACTTTTCACTTTTAATTCACAAAACAGGCCAGGGATTAAAACACCTCATAGCAGGACTGTTTCTATTTCTCAGCATTGTTATGAAAATCATTTCTTTAATTTATTATATTGGCAAGTACACCTTCATTTCAAGCATAAATACTTACATCTGTGAACGTTAACTTGTAAAAACAATGAATGTAGCAGGAGTATCCCCAGGTAATATCCAATGAATGCTTTATTTCTACTCACAGAGACACTCTGTGAGTAGAAAGGAGCACACAAAAGGTTTTTTCCCATTTGGTGGTCAGAATGAGACTGTCTATTTGTCACTTTCAATACGTTATAGCATTAATAACATGATATGCAAGTACATAATGTAACAGTTATAGATTACTAGCTAATGGCTGTTCAGTATGAACTAATTCCCAGTACGTCCTGTATTTTTAGAAACACAATTTAAGTATAAAAGCGGTATTGCATGAATTCTGCTTTTATTATATATTCTTTTCCTTTTGTGAGGGTATCAAATTCCTTTAAACCTTTTCCAGTCCCATTGGTGTCCACATAGCATGGAGTATTTGCAACTGAGATGGCAGCTAAGCAACCTGTTCTCAGATCTCTGCCAAGGTGGCCTAAGGATGGCTCGCACTTTGCTTCACACCTCTGCACAGCAGAACAACTGAGATGGGTCATTCGCATGACATGGGGCACTGAACCAACATGGTACATACGGACGTACTGACATACAAACAGAAGGGCTAGAAAAGACCATCAAACTGATCCAAACATTCACACCATTGATCCAACCCCCAACTGTGCTTGCTCTGGGGAAACAAAAACACAGACTAAAAGAAAACTGCGACCAATTCAGGAAAAGCTCTGGGACATTCCTCTCCAACTCCTTAAGACTATCAAGCAATTCCAGTTAACATTACAATTGTGCATGGCCAAAACAACTGTTTGTTATTTTCTATTTTAAGAGTAAGGAGAGTTAAACCCGTAATTACTGTAAATCTGCAATGTGTCATTGCTACTGTTCACTTATCCACTTACTGTTTGATGAATCTGTTTGGCAGTTTTCAGCCCAAGCCATGGTCCAGTGAAATGTTTATTTTCTTTTCTTCCGAGGTCAAGAAAGATCAAGTGAGGACATGTGAAATAACCAGTAGCCAAAATACAGTAAAGAAAGTTTTCTGTTTGTGCTTGGGTTTGTTACAACTGAGCGAGATATTGGGTAGGCAATGGCAAATTTTGGGCCATAGAGAATAAGAGCACACCTACAGGAGCTGAGCCCAAGAAGAGTAAGCTTCATTTTGTGTGGCCCCTCCAGCGGCCATGAGGCCTCATTGACAGTAGGCACAGAGAGGAAAATCAGGTGGCTGGTCTTGCATACCAGATCCGCAGGGCTTCTGTTGTCTTTTTGGTGATTTGGGGTCAAAAAACTGAGGCTGCGCATGCAGCACACATGATTTGATTTCAATATTTAAGTAATCAATTAAAAAGTCCCGCTATGAATGTCATATCATCAGACAATACTCCACTCACAGCTTGAGCATCATCCATTACAAGCAAGTGCATGGTGAATCCCGGAACACAGCCTGCTCAAGAGGCTTCTTAAAGGGAGATAATGGTTTTGGTTTTCAATTACACCACGCTGAATTCTGCTTCCTACGTAAGTTGATTTTGCTGGGGAGTCTTCCATTATTTTTTCCTCCTTGGCAAACCTTTTGTTCAATATTTTTGGCTGCTGCTGGCATCTTACCAAGTGCTGAGGGCGCCTATACTCTGCTGCATTGAGATGAGGAAGAGTAGTTTGCGAGGGCTGTTGTCTGCATCCATCACTATCGAGGCCCCACACTCCACATGTACCTGGATATTTCACCATCTCCATTGCACAACACAGGCTGTGATAGAACTGTATCATCTGCTACAGAATGACCTGCAAATAACATCTGGAACACAGATGGCTTTTCCCCAAAATGTCGTATGGGATCCATCCCAGACAACTGAGGGAATGTATGCCGCATCAGGCAATCTGTCATGCCCCCATGTATCAAGCTATGTTTGCAAGGGGCAACATGTTCATTACTTTCCCTGTGGAAAGGAGGTCTTAGCTGGGCAGGGTGTAGAGTGCAAGACATGGCAGATGGCACTCATATGGACATGAGGGCTCTTTGCATCAACCCCACAGCCTATATAAACACAAAGGGTTTGATTTCAATTAACGTACAGATGGTATCTGACCACAGACACAGCATTATGCACAGCAATGGCTATTATCCAGAAAACAGCCATGATGTCTTCATTATGCGTCAAGCCACAGTGCCTGCATATTTGGATGGGGGAGAAGCACTGGTAGGATAACTGTGAGGAGAACAGAGCTAACCTCTGCATGGTTACCGATCCCACCTAATAGCAGAGGTGCATCTCAGGCTGAAACTGCTCATCGGCTGCTACTTCCACATCCAAGAAAAATGTGCTGCCTAGCTTTGACACGATGAAAAGCTGCTCGCATAGGGGCAGTTGTGTGTACAATGCATGAAATGCTATTTCCCAGAGAATGTGGGAGCTTTCAAATTAGCCCTGATGGCCCCTGAAAATGTGTCGAGGTGTGAGGGGCACACTTAGCTTCAACTGCCTTCTAATACCAGCAAAGTTGCAGCCTGCGACAACTTGCACTTTAATAGCGAACAGCAGCCTTTTAAGAGCCGCTGCTTCCCCCTAGGATTTTACATTCCAGGTTAAGTGTGTCACAGGCCAAGCTCTGTGGGAAAGTTTTTTATATTTCCAGTAGTCTATCGCCTATCAACCCCCTGCTCCCGCACCACCCACCCCCCCCCACCCCGCGCACCCCTCCGAGTTGCACATTCCCAGGCCAGGCGTTTTCTTGGTTCCAGTCTGAGCATGTGCTGGTAGGTCAGTTTTCCAAGTGAGAAGATATGTATCGGTCTGTCAGTTGGCAGAAATAAAACCACTTGTGGGTACAGGACTGGGTTGTGGCCTAGAACATCGAAGATTTAAAAAGCCTGCCAACGGTACTGGCCTTCCCTGAAGGGGGGGATGGCTGAGATGGGCCCCTACTAACACAGTGCCAATCAGGATTACTTTAATGAGAGGGCATTCCCTTGACCTAGAATGTCTGGTAGGGTCAGGAGTTCCTGGTAAGCCAATCGTGACCCTTATGCCGGGATCAAACACCCTGGGATCTCTGAGGGCAGGCCCTGTTTCACCATTTACTGGGCTAAAAATCATTGAAATACAGATGTAACTGTGACATACATGTTAAAACGTTGGATCTGAGTTCTGTACAAATGCAACTGCTGCAAAGAAATCTTTCCAGGTCTGTAGCTTTAGTTATTTAAAAAAAAAATTCCACTTCATATACCCCCTCCCCCCACCATGGCATCATGAACCGTCCCCCTCCCAGGATAGTGAGGAGGGTAGCCAATGTAACCCCACTTTTTAAAAAAGGAGGGAGAGAGAAAACAGGGAATTATAGACCGGTCAGCCTGACATCAGTAGTGGGTAAAATGATGGAATCAATTATTAAGGATGTCATAGCAGCGCATTTGGAAAGAGGTAATATGATAGGTCCAAGTCAGCATGGATTTGTGAAAGGGAAATCATGCTTGACAAATCTTCTGGAATTTTTTGAGGATGTTTCCAGTAGAGTGGACAAGGGAGAACCAGTTGATGTGGTGTATTTGGACTTTCAGAAGACTTTCGACAAGGTCCCACACAAGAGATTAATGTGCAAAGTTAAAGCACATGGGATTGGGGGTAGTGTGCTGACGTGGATTGAGAACTGGTTGGCAGACAGGAAGCAAAGAGTAGGAGTAAATGGGTACTTTTCAGAATGGCAGGCAGTGACTAGTGGGGTACCGCAAGGTTCTGTGCTGGGGCCCCAGCTGTTTACGTTGTACATTAATGATTTAGACGAGGGGATTAAATGTAGTATCTCCAAATTTGCGGATGACACTAAGTTGGGTGGCAGTGTGAGCTGCGAGGAGGATGCTATGAGGCTGCAGAGTGACTTGGATAGGTTAGGTGAGTGGGCAAATGCATGGCAGATGAAGTATAATGTGGATAAGTGTGAAGTTATCCACTTTGGTGGTAAAAACAGAGAGACAGACTATTATCTGAATGGTGACAGATTAGGAAAAGGGGAGGTGCAACGAGACCTGGGTGTCATGGTACATCAGTCACTGAAGGTTGGCATGCAGGTACAGCAGGCGGTTAAGAAAGCAAATGGCATGTTGGCCTTCATAGCGAGGGGATTTAAGTACAGGGGCAGGGAGGTGTTACTACAGTTGTACAGGGCCTTGGTGAGGCCACACCTGGAGTATTGTGTACAGTTTTGGTCTCCTAACTTGAGGAAGGATATTCTTGCTATTGAGGGAGTGCAGCGAAGGTTCACCAGACTGATTCCTGGGATGGCGGGACTGACATATCAAGAAAGACTGGATCAACTGGGCTTGTATTCACTGGAGTTCAGAAGAATGAGAGGGGATTTCATAGAACCATTTAAAATTCTGATGGGTTTAGACAGGTTAGATGCAGGAAGAATGTTCCCAATGTTGGGGAAGTCCAGAACCAGGGCTTACAGTCTAAGAATAAGGGGTAAGCCATTTAGGACCGAGATGAGGAGAAACTTCTTCACCCAGAGAGTGGTGAACCTGTGGAATTCTCTACCACAGAAAGTTGTTGAGGTCAATTCACTAAATATATTCAAAAAGGAGTTAGATGTAGTCCTTACTACTCGGGGGATCAAGGGGTATGGCGAGAAAGCAGGAATGGGGTACTGAAGTTGCATGTTCAGCCATGAACTCATTGAATGGCGGTGCAGGCTCGAAGGGCTGAATGGCCTACTCCTGCACCTATTTTCTATGAATGGGGACTTCTCCCTGACCCCTGCTGCACTGGCCTCTGCCACTGCCTTAGTGACTGACAGCAGGTGCAGATTAATGAAGGGGAGATCAATAATGTCATCTCTTTGTGTTACACTGCTCACCCGGAGAGGCAATCATTACCTCCGCATAACACTTCATCTGACAAAACTTAATGAGCCAAGTTAAACAAGTTTGAGTGACAGACAACCCTAGGACTCCTGTTTATAACGTCCTGGTAGTTTTGGGACTCACTTGTAATTGCTTGAACTGCTGATGAAGTCTGTAATTATCCAGTATAATTACCATTATTTTCAACACCTTACCCTATTGGTGAGGCTGAGCTAAGTACCACACAGAAAGCCTAAGTTAATGGGTCGGAATTTGTGGTCAGCGGCAAAGCGATTGCGTTCGCTGCAGGCTCCCAAGTATGCTTCGCACAAGGATCTCGTGACCCCTGTGGAGAGAACTTGGGGTTTTCCGACCTTCAATTCAAATCAACCGAAGTTAATGGGAATCCCCTTGTGTGAACTAACTGCTGTGATGTCAACAGGCTGTCTAAGCAGTCAATCAAAACGCAGAATTCTCAAAGATAGCAAACAAGGAAGAGAGTAAGCTCTTAAAATTCTAACTTTTAAAAATAGTTAGAGAGAGCAAAAGAAAGATTGGGGCTCTCACATGCGGCTAAGGCAAACTTGAAATAAAGATGGAAAAACATAAAAATAAATGGTAATTCTTTTGGAAATATTTCTTAAAAATTAATAAATGGACAAATTACACCTAATCCCTTTGGGTCTAACTTTTGGTGGGGAATTTAACAGCGTACTTACTGCAGAAGAGCCAAATTTTTTGTCAGTTTCCCTGATTTGGCTGATTACACAGATTGCTGGCTCTGTGGGGCGGGGGGGGCCTGCATAGCACAGCCTGTTTCGGAGATGTCAATGACTGACTGCAACTTCCCAAAGTTGCGGTCAGTTTCAAGGGCGGAATGACGGCGAACACTGCCAGTTCACTGTCATCCTGGCCGCAAATTCCAGTCCACTGGTATTGCACTGCTATCCTGGTAGAAGCCTCCAAACAATTCAATTGGTTGTCAGATGCACTATTTAACTTTTCACACTGAAGAGATGCAGAACTGTGCCTGTCTCATATGCAGGTAATATTATCATAGAGATTGTGGCATAAACTGTTGCTTGAACCACTTTTAGGCTCCCAAACCTATGCAAGAATAAGAAATCTTGTAGACAGAACTTTTCTGAGACCTCTGCCATTCTGCACCTATAACTTACTTCAAAAAGCTATAAAACCCTTCCTCCTTTCTAAAATGTGCACTTATAGAAGTGCACTACATTTCACATAAACTAATCAATGTTTAGGGGCTCCCGTCCAACAGGTAATTGTTGGTCCTTTGTAGACTAGTAATATATATTGAAGAAATTTAACAGGAATTCAATTTCCTCCAACTCCTATCCTTAATTCCTCAAGTGTAAACCTTTCTCGGTGATGTTGAAAATATAAAATCAGATTTTAAAAAACAAGGATACATTAAAATATTAAAGTACAAATGACCAAGAGTGGAAGTTATATATATATATAAAGAAATTAAAGTTCTAGGTGATAATAAATTCTTCAACTGTTTGGTCAACTATTATGGAAAATTGAAGCTGTTTTAAGAAAAAATGCAGCAGGCTGAAGGATTGATAATGGTCAGTACTGGCTGTACATAGAGGACAATAAACTGCTCTTGTGCGGCCTGCACGTTCTGTTTGAGATTGGCACAATGTCCCAGCATCCCTACATGTATGATTGTTAATCATTCAATCTAAGGCAAAAAGAGTACCTTGCACATGGTTGGGAGGAGGAAGAAGAAAAGATTTATACCCTTTAGACATTTTCAAAAATGGTTCCTATGCATATAATTTCAGCTTATAATGCCAATGTATAATGACTAATGAACCAAAGATTATAAAGAACTATAAATAGTATAGTAACCACTACACAAGATACAGTTGGTGTACAAGTACAGATGTAACCAATATACAAGCAATAACATGTACTATAAATACTATAATGACTACATTACATTGCATTATGATAGCAGTCTACTATTATTATAGCTTTGCAAGGAATCTTTCCCACAAAGCAGTTGCTTAAGAAAACCAAAACCATATGATCACCATGTCACCACTTGGCCCTGAGTGAGAAACCATGGGCACATAATGCAAGTACGGCTATGACACAATGTAACTTTCAGCTGTCAAATTTATGTGAACTTAAATTACGATGAGATCAGCAAATGTGATGAACCTCAAGGACGGACTGTTAAATGCCTTTAGGACCTCACACTCAGGTGGAAGGTTGCCTTCCATCTCATGTTCTGATTATGTCGGTTGAAATGTTTGAACTTGGCTTATTCTAAATCCTGAAACCTAGCTCACATAAATCAATCAAACTTACACGCTAACTGTAAGTTCAGCTAGCTGAAGCTGGGTCACAAGACACTGTTTTGAATACAAATCTAAAGACATTTCTGTAGAGTGAAGTTGTCAAACTAGATTCTGCCTTATGTTTGAAATAATGTAAAAACAGTTTTCCACAAGCCTTTGATATTTTCATAAACATCGTTTTCAAATTACTTCTGTTTTCATTTCTTGAACTTTGCCAAAATTGGAATTTATTATAATAATGCAAAACACATCCCCAGATCCCCAAGAGAGCTATTCTGGAGCTCTGGGGTGCACAAGAATTCATATGTCAGGGAATGTTAAAGCAGAAGTCTGCAGAGTTCTCTGAAAACATCATAAATACAGTAAGTAAAAATCATAATAAGTATGTCCCTTTTGAATAAAGATAAAACGGTATTTATATGCAAGATTTTTGAAGAATGATTTGTTCCAACTGCAAGATAATGGATTCTATAAACCTACAATAATGTCTCATTGAGTGATATATAAGAATGAACATGTTTGAATATCTCTATAATAGGTCATATAAGGAAATATATTTATGCACATTTGTGGGAAAAAAATGCTAGTTGTATGTCACTGCAATTTATTTTATGTATGTTGTAGCAAAATTACACAAGGGAAAATAGTGTTTAGAAACTTTTTATTACTTTAATAAACAAAAATATAGGTGAAACAGGGCAGCACGGTGTACTGGAGCTTCAGCGTGCTATATCGTGGAGTGATAGGGTTGTTCCAATGGACTATGTATAGAGTGGTTGGCTGGTGCATCAATATGTTATACCATGGAGTGGTGGGATGGATTTTCAATGTGTTATATTATGGTGTAGTAGGATGCAGCTTCAAAGGGCTATGAAAGGAATGGGAAATTGGTGCTCCAAAGGGCTCCACTATGGAATGGCATGAGTCAGGGGGACTCTAGAACTCACAAGCTATCCATGGATGATTAAGTTGGGTAGGTCACTGTAGACTGATGAGATTCTGTCAAGTTGACTGGTACATGGTGGTACGACTATGCATTTCCGCTTACAGTGGGGAATTAATGAACTTCTGTACCAGTGTGACTTTTGCGCTGAGGGGTCAACGCTCTAAACCGGGGAAAATGCATGAATGTCTTATCATACCTTACCATCCATTTCCTCATCTGTTAACATTGTGCAGAAGTGGGTATATGGAAATAGAGGGACTTAGTCTACGAGGCAGAGTTACCTGTGTACGTGTGATAATGGAACATTTGTGCCGTGATTGAGCAAGGCCAGATCATGAATGAGTTAAGTATAAATATAGCTAGGATAGTTGCAGCTTGTTAGAACAGACTTGAGAAGGTAGCAAGCTGAAACCACTATACTTCGTCCCCAGTTTGAGGTAAACTATAATCCTTTTGTACTTTGCAGTGCTGGAAATAAAGTCAGTAAAGACAATTTGGTACAAAAACAAAATACTGCGGATGTTGGAAATAAAAACAGAAAATGCTGGAAATCTCGGCAGGTCAGGCAGCATCTTGGAGAGAAACAGAGTTAACATTTCGGGTTGATTCTGACGAAGGGTCACAGAACCGAAATGTTAGCTCTGACGCTGCCTGATCTGCTGAGATATCCAACAAAAATAATTTGGTGATTGATTATTTGGTGTCTGAAACCAGAAGACTCAGGGGCTGAAATTGTCCCTTTCTATAACGTCTTTGGCCGCCTGAAAGTGGCAGCCACAGGTTGGTGCTGAATGGCCGCCGAGCCTCCATGGAGGGGCCACCATTTTAAAAATTGCCCTTCCTCAGGTTTGGAGTGGTGTAGGGGACCCCTTACCAACCGGTGGCGACCCCTTCCTGAAATAGTCCCTTGGGAAATGACCACTTTCCTGGAATTGCCCCGCAGGAGCAACGCCGCTGCCGGTTGGTGCCACTGACAGCTTTTCTGTCAGTGCCCTTGCTGTGACTTAGCAGCGCGACCACCCTTAATAGGAAGGTGGCACTGCCGGCAACGCCATGTTATTTTTTTTCATCGGCCGACTGCCAGGTCAGGCCGACAATTATGGGCACAGATTCGGCTGGGCCACCAACAGGCAGCCTGGCACCCCCTCTTGGTTGGCAGGCCGCTGGCGCACTAAAGTGGCTGCAGATTTCGCAGTGGCACTCCCCTTTAACTAATGGGGAGGGACGTTGTGACGCGCCAGTGCAATGACGTCATCAGCACGGTGCTGATGACTCCGAACGTTGACTACTCTGCCCCGCCTCCCCCCCCCACCATCCCGCAAGTGACGGCCGCTCCGCCCACCCCCACTTCCGCCCCAATGATGAGGCCACTTTCCCCCCCCCCACCGGATTGTTCGCCCCGTGTATTGGCAATTTTGGCCCCTCAATCTTTAGTGTCAACAGTCACATTCATGAGTTTGATACACTTCTAACTAGTAGCTTACTCTGTGTTTTGTTTATATCGTAACTATTCATCCCATGGGCAATAAAAGTACATTCTTTTCTTCGTCCTGCACAAAAATATTTTGATCAGATAAATTCTTTCGCACAGCGATTTGCAGAAAGATCACCTCATTGTTATTGTTAAGGTTTTATAGACAGGAAATAGTAGCTTAATTATGCAAAACAATAAGAGAGGCACAATGACCATAGTAATGTCAATGGAATAGAGAAACCAAAATACATTTGACAGAGAGAGAGGGGTTGGATACTCAACGAGAGAAAATGATATTTTATTAGACAACCAGCTTGCTCTTGTATTCTGTCCAAGAATATAAGGGAGGTGATAATGGAGCTCCACAGACATGGGAGTAGTATTACAATTGTGGATGGACTTGAGCTTTATAGATGTTGAGGAAAAAAGATGTGAGAGTTCCATCTAAGATCTGGGGAGACAGTGAGGTCAAAAATATCAATCGATGAAGAAAGACTACAGTAGATAATTCAAAGGTTAGAGTTGATAACTGTTGGTTGGAGATGTGGAAGATTTTTTTTTATTCAGTCATGGGGATATGGGCATTATTGGCAAGGCCAGCATTTATTGCCCATCCCTAATTGCCCTTGAGAAGGTGGTGGTGAGCCATGTGGTGAAGCTACTCCCACAGTGCTGTTAGGGAGGGAGTGCCAGGATTTTGACCCAGTGACAATGAAGAAATGGCGATATATTTCCAAGTCAGGATGGCGTGTGACTTGGAGGGCAACTTGGAGGTGGTGGTGCTCCCATGCACCTGCTGCCTTTGTACTTCTAGTTGGTAGAGGTGGTAGAGCTGGGAGCTGCTGTCAAAGACGCCTTGGTGAGTTGGTGCAATGCACCTTGTAGATAGTATACACTGCAGTCACGGTGCACCAGTGGTGGAAGGAGTGGATGTTTACAGTGGTGAATGGGGTGCCGATCAAAATGTGAATAAATTGGAGGGTAATTTTCACCTTCATTGCTTAGACGGTAAACTATTGGAGTGACTCGTTCACCCATTATACAACCAGTCGATTTTCATTTCCATGTGTTGCAGGTGAGAATTACCACTACTGTGTCTTCAAAGAATTGGATTTATCAACATTTTTATTGCCTCACTGAAGCATATTGGGGGAGATTTAATGTCTTGGATCCTGTGGGAGTCGGATATCACAGAATTTAATACATTGTCCTCTCGTCGTTGCCATGTATTTTAATCCACCCATAAGTTTCATATACAACAAAGATTTCCACTCAGGGGGCAGGGATTTGGAGCAGAATCTTGTTCTGCTGGGACTCTGCCCCGTTTCCAGTTCCCATTTAATTTCTTGTACAGAGAGTAGGGATAAAGGGGTCATTTTCTGGTTGGCAGGCTGTAACTAGTGGGGTGCCGCAAACACCAGTGCTGGGGCCTCAGCTATTTACAATCTATATTAATGATTTAGATGAAGGGACCGAGTGCAATGTATCCAAATTTACTGACAGTACAAAACTAGGTGGAAAAGTAAGATGTGAGGAGGACACAAAGAGGCTGCAAAGAGATATAGACAGGTTAATTGAGTGGGCAGTAATGTGGCAGATGGAGTATAATGTGGGGAAATGTGAGGTTATTCACTTTGGTAGGAAGAATAGAAAAATAGAATTTAAAAAAAATGGTGAGCAACTATTAGATGTTAGATCTACAGCCCCAAATACTCCTTCCAGGTGAAACAGTGATTTACTTGTACTTCTTTCAATTTAGTATACTGTATTCGCTGCTCACGATGTGGTCTCCTCTACATTGGGGAGACCAAGCGTAGATTGAGCGACTGCTTTGCAGAGCACCTCCATTCAGTCCGCAAGTGTGACCCCAAGCTTCCGGTCGCCTGTCACTTTAATTCCCCACTCCGCTCCCACTCCGACCTCTCCGTCCTCGGTCTCCTACACTGTTCCAATGAAGCTCAACGCAAGCTCAAGGAACAGCACCTCATCTTTCGTTTAGGCAATTTACAGCCTTCTGGACTCAACATCGAGTTCAACAATTTCAGAACGTAACTGCTGCCAATCTTTGGCTCCCTCCCCCGCGCCCCCCCCACCTCCCGAGCCTGTTTCTTTTTTTATCCTTGTCTCTAATGGCAGCTGGTCGTTATTCCACCTATCTTGATGAATGTTTCTCTAATTCCTGTCATTACCATTTCAATTTGCCCATCATCCCTTTTGTCTCTCTAATCTCTCCTGCTTTCCACCCTATCACAGACCTTCCCTTTTGTTCTTTCTTCCCCTCCCCCTTTCAGTGCTTGTTAAGAATGTGTTCTTTCCGAACACTCTCCAGTTCTGATGAAGGGTCGTTGACCCGAAACTTTAACTCTGCTTTATCTCCACAGATGCTGCCTGACGCGCTGAGATTTCCAGCATTTTCTGTTTTTATTTCAGATTCCAGCTTCCGCAGTATTTTGCTTTTGTATTAGATGTTGGTATTCAGAGAGATTTAGGTGTCCTTATACAAGAAACACAGAGTTAGCAAGCAGGTACAACAAGCAATTAGGAAGGCAAATGACATGTTGGCCTTATTGCTGGAGGGTTGGAGTACAACAGTAAGGAAGTCTTGCTACAATTGTATAGGGCTTTGTTGAGACCACACCTGGAGTAAAGATTTGGTCTCTTTATTTGACAAAGGACATACATGCCTTAGAGGTGGTGCAACAAATGTTCACTAGATAGGACAATCCTCTCATTCCAGGAATCTATGAGGAGAGATTGAGTAGATTGGGCCTACACTCTCTGAAGTTTAGAAGAATGAGAGGTGGTCTCATTGAAATATAAAATTCTGAGGGGGATTGTCAGGATACATGCTGAGACATGCTGGTTGGTGAATCTAGAACTAGGAGGCATAGACTCAGGATAAGGGGCTGGCCTTTTAAGATTAAGATGAAGAATGATTGTTAATTTTGTCCCGGATTATTTTTTCTAAAAGCTTTCCCACTACCGAGGTTAAACTGACAGACCTTTAGTTGCTGGGTTTATCCTAACACCATTTTTTGAACAAGGGAGTAACATTTGCAATTCTCCAGTCCTCTGGCTCTACTCCTGTTTCTAAAGAGAATTGGAAGTATATGGCCAGTACCTCCACAATTTCCACCTTTACTTCCCTCAATATCCTAAGATGCATCCCATCCAACCCTGGTGACTTATCTACTTTAAGTACAACTAGCCTTTCTAGTACCTCCTCCTTATCCATTTTTATCCCGCCCAGTATCTCAATTATCTCCTCTTTCACTATGACTTTGGTAGCATCTTCTTCCTTGGTAAAGACAGGTGCAAAGTACCCATTTAATACCTCAGCCATGCCCTCTGCCTCCCTGTGTATATCTCCATGTTGGTCCCTAATCAGTCCCACCCTTCCTCTTACTACCCGGTTACTACTTATCTGCTTACAGAAGACTTTTGGATTCCCTTTTATATTAGCTGCCAGTCTACTCTCATACTCTCTCTTTGCCCCTCTTATTTCCTTATTCACTTCCCCTCTGAACTTTCTATATTCAGCCTGATTCTTACTTGTATTCTCAACCTGATACACCCTCTTTTTCTGCTCAATCTTACTTTCTATCTCTTTTGTCATCGGGGGAGCTTTGGCTTTGATTGCCCTACCTTTCCCCCTCGTGGGAATGTACCTCGACTGCACCCAAACTATCTCCTCTTTAAAGGCAGCCCACTGTTCGATTACAGTTTAGCCTGCCATTCCAATTTACCTGGGCCAGATCCATTTTCAACTCACTGAAATTGGCTTTCCTCCAATTAAGTATTTTTACTCTAGATTGCTCCCTGTCCTTTTCCATAGCTCGTCTATGCCTTATGATACTGTGATCACTGTTCCCTGAATGTTCCCCTACTGCCACTTGCTCTACTTGACCTACCTCATTTCCCAGACCAGATCCAGCAATGTCTTCTCCCTTGTTGGGCTGGAATCATACCGATCAAGAAAGTTCTCCTCAACACACTTCAGAAATTCTTCTCTATCTCTGCCCTTTACACTATTACTATCCCAGTCTATGGGCCCAACATTGGCCATGGCTTGCATCAATTTTTTTGGAGTAAGTTGTTTTTTCTGGCGTAAGTTTAAAAAATGCCATTTTTCCCTCAAAATTTGCTCCAGAGTAAGTCAGTTAGGTACGATTTTTTTTAATTCAGTTTTTTTTTTCAAAAGGGGGCGTTCCCAGACACTTATGTCAGTTTTGTTCATTTACACCACTTTGGCCGGCAAAAACTTACTCCAAATCGACTTAGGTCAGCGTATATGACCAGCTCTGAAAAACCTTGCGGGCAGTTAAGAAATTGTCGCAGGTACGTAAGAAAAGACCTGCACCCAAGCACCAAACATTGCAAATAAAAGTTAAAATAACTAAATAAAAATAAAAAACTCAGGTAAACAATTGATTAACAATGAAATATTTTAAGTAAATCCTAGCTACCTTGGGCTGGGGAAGGCAGCGGGCCGGCCTGTATGGGAGATCATTCGGCATGAATAGGGGCGGCTGGCAAAGACGCATCGGGAGGTGGGGAGGGGGATGGGGGGGAAAGGAGGGAGGGAGAGGAAAGGCAGGGCTCCACGGCATCGGGAGGGAGGGAGAGGAAAAGCTGGGCTTGACGGCATCTTGGATAGGGTTCTGACAGCCTGGGCTGCACTCAGACGTGGGCGACCATTTGGCCATGGCTAGGGGCGGCGAACATCGGGTCCTGCTGACAGCTTGCAGGACATGCTGGGAGGGTGAGGAGCATGCGCGTAGACTCCACTGCGCATGCGGTCAGCTGCCGGCAGTGTTTTCAGCGCAGGGCTGTAGTTCTGCGCCCCCCCCTCCCACTCCGCCATGGACGCCGTGCCAGGACTCGGGACACTCGGCTGAGGGGCCAGGATACTAAGAATGTTTTTTGGCGCCTTTTCCAGTGCACAAAGTCGGTGCATAAAGGGTTAGTGAGCCAAAAAAACGCGTTGGCCAAAATTGGTCCCTATATTAGCATAGTTGAAATAGAACTTACATTTTTATTTCTAAGTTTAATTTTATTATTTCATCTATCTATTAACGCCTTTTGTCTACCTAATCTCTTCTTCCTTGCATTTTCTTCCTAAAAACTTAAATTTAAAACATTTTGTTAACCTTCTGACTCTCGGCCTCTATTTTGGAAGTAGGAATAATGTTTCAAAAATGTTTTTCCTTATCTGAAAACCTGTTATGAAGGCTTGATTCTGAACCCTGTAGGAAGTCCAGAGAGTGAAGATTAATTTTACTTTGATGCATTTTCATGTATCAAACTGGTATGAGGGCTGCTGAGTGATCACCATCATCATAGGCAGTCCTTCGGAGTCGAGGATGACTTGCTTCCACTCTAAAAGTGAGTTCTCAGGTGGCTGAAGAGTCCAATGCGGGACTTACAGTCTGTCACAGATGGAGCAGACAGTGGTTGAAGGAAAGGGGGGTGGGGAGCCTGTGTTGATGCAAACTCCTTCTGCTGTCTGCACTTGGTTTCTGCATGCTCTCGGCGATGAGAATCGAGGTGCTCAGCGCCCTACCGGATGCTTTTCCTCCACCTTGAGTGGTTTTGCCCTGGGATTCCCAGGTGCCGGTGGGGATGTTGCACCTTATCAAGGAGGCTATGAGAATGTCCTTGAAGCATTTCCTCTGCCCACCTGGGGCTCGCTTGCCGTGTAGGAGTTCTGAGTAGAGCGCTTGCTTTGGGAGTCTCGTGTCAGGCATGCGAACAATGTGGCCTGCCCAGCGGAACTGATCGAGTGTGGTCAGTGCTTCGATGCTGGGGATGTTGGCATGAGCGAGAACACTGATGTTGGTGCATCTGTCCCGCCAATGGATTTGCAGGATCTTGTGGAGGCAGCATGGTGGTACTTCTCCAGCGTTTTGAGATGTCTGCTGTATATAGTCCACGTTTCTGAGCCATATAGGAGGGCAGGTATCACTACTGCACTGTAGACCATAAGCTTGTTGCCAGATTTGTGGTTCTGGTCTTCAAACACTTTTCCTCAGGTGACCGAAGGCTGCACTGGCGCACTGGAGGCGGTGTTGGACCTTGTCATCGATGTCTGCCCTTGCTGACAGTAGGCTTCCAAGGCATGGAAAATGGTCCATGTTGTCCAAGGCCCTGCTGTGGATTTTGATGACTGGGGGGGCAGTGCTGTGTGGCAGGATCAGGTTGGTGGAGGACCTGTGTCTTATAGTTGTTTATCGTAAGGCCCATGCTTTCGTATGCCTCGGTGAAGGTGTTGACGATGGCTTGGAATTCGGCCTCCGAGTGTGCGCAGACACAAGCATCGTCCTTGGATCTAGCCTGGAGGTGGTGAAGGTTCTATAGTTTAGTTCCACTCCAGCGGGGAACTTACTGAGGGTGAGATGAAGCATTGCAGCAAGGAAGATTGAGAAGAGCGTTGGTGCTATGACACAGCCTTGTTTGACCCCGGTCCGGACGTGGATTGGGTCTGTGGTGGATCCGTTGGTCAGGATCACGGCTTGCAGGTCATCGTGGAGCAAGCGGAGGATGGTGACAAACTTTTGAGGGCAGCTGAAACGGAGGAGGATGCTCCATAATCCCTCATGGATGCTGAGTGAGTATACTGACTGGCAGCCTCAGTGAGTAACTTCATCTGCAGAACTCAATGGGTTAACAGCTAGATTTTTTTTTCATGAGTTGAATTATTTTCTCATTTTCATCCAAGTTAGTTATTCTATTTATATCGCAGGTTAGTGAGGTGGAACAGTAATTAATTAAAAACAAAGAAGTATAATTAAAATGTGCTGGGAATGGGCTCGATATTGGTAACCTGAACTCATGTGACATCATCAGGCTTATTTCTGGGTTGTGAAATGAACAACCACAAATAAACCAACTTGTCCCAGAGCACTATAGATTTATGTTATTCAACATGTGTAGAATAACAATAATTAATTCCATGGGCTCACATCTCTAGTATAAAAAATAAACTGACAATATTCAAATATTTACATTCTCTTTTGCAGGAGGTAAAGGGTCTAATAATTCTGAAATATTAGCCCAGACATTGAAATAAAGTGCTGGCTGGATATTTAGACTTGTTTTAATCAAGGTTCAGTGCAGGATCTAATATCCTTACGTGTTGATTTAGTGTAAATGCTGATGACAATAACTAAAGGCAATTCATGGAATATATTTGCATAAGCAATACTGCAAATAAACTTTTTGTAACATCAATTTTATTAACTACATTTAACATTTTCTTTAAATCTTTGGGTTAGAAATTCCATTTTCAGCGAAAATAGTATTTTTACGCCAAAATTACTGTTTTCGCTTCGCTACTATTAGTAGGCCCGATTTTCAGCCTTCAATTTGCGCAGCGGTAAAAATCGGTGTTGCACCAGGATTCGCGGAACAAACTGCGAATTTCGGCAACTTTAGTCCGGGGCCGAAAGCACTGCGAGTGACGCCTTGGGAGGGGGGCAAAAACAACAAAATAACATTGCAAAAAACAAAAAAAAAATTCATAAAACCTTTACCTACTAAATCGCTGAAAAAGAATTTAAAAATAAAAACTTCAACTTACCATTTTTGCAGGTCTTCGTACTTACCACTGCTGGCAGGACTGCGCCGCAGGTTTTTCCGTCGGTATTCTGGGCGCAGATTTCGAGTACGGAGAGAGCCAAATATCGACAACGCTATTCCGGGTGTTGTACGTCGGCGCTCCTCTCCCCAGCGGTACGTGGAAAGCGCCGACGCCAAAAGGTCACTGAAGTTCAAGCCAACCGGGTTTTTGCCGCGGAGGGTGAAATATCGCCAAAAACCCGGTTGCAAAATTGGCGAATTTCTAGCTCATGTCTCTGTCCAAACAGGTTAAACTAAAAGGATGGATTTAATAACATTGCATATCGTTGGGAAATGTCATTGTTTTTTTTGAGGGGGGTGGAGGGGTAAATGTTTATTAGTCTCTTGGTGTTCCTTTACCATGTACCATTCCCAGCAGAGGACCAGAGGTGAACCTTTGCTCGACCTCTGCTATGCTGTTCTATAACTGGCGGCTGTGTGATGAGTGACAGCAGCCTGTGTGGGCACCCTGCACACAGTGGGGAGGAATGACTGAATCCGTGTTTGTTGCTATCCAGCTTAGGCATATTTTAGTTTAGGAACTCATCCTCTGGGGAACTGTGGGCATAAACTTGTGTTCTGTTTTGTCATGGCGCGCACACTGTGCCAACAAAGATCAAATACTAAAAAGAGAAATCAGTATTTTGAGGGTTTCCACCTTTTGTTCAACTTACTTTGTAAATTTAATTGTTTGGCAAAAGTTTTAACAGAAAAAACACAGACATTTTGCAAGGTCATATAAATTGATTGGTACTGGGCAATAGTTTGTAATTGTAATCCTCAAACTCTCTTGAATTGATATCATGGTTCAGTCAGGACTTCCACACAAGAAATATTTTTTTAACTGCATGTTGGATACAGAAGCCTTTGAAGTTTTATTTCATTTTTTATTGCTTCACTTAACAGCATACCTAAAGTACAATCATAGAGATACCACGACTCATGCGATCAATGCCTGCCACATATTAAACTGTCAGTCAAGCATTTTTTTCACTGTATATAATTCAGGAGAAAAACAAAGTGAGTGGACGGGAGATGGGGTTGGGGGTGGAGGTGGTGGTGAGGACACAGGAGGGGAGAGCAGAGGAACAATTAATGAGAGGAAGTTAAGTTTAGATATCTGAAGCACTAAAGTAGAACATGCAAGATGATAAATTGCAGACAATTGCATTGACCTTAAAAGAAAAGGGCGGAAAGCTGGGGGACTATTCCATGGAGAAAGATTCTGGCCTTTGTTTTCCATTAGAAGGAGAACCTTTTTCAAACAAGCTGCATGTTTTAATTAAAATCACTAATACCAAAGGCCAATGGTTGTTTTCATGGAAAGCAAATGGAATGATGGAAGATAATCCCCTCTACACCGGTAAAAGTCCCGGAAATTCAGGCAATAAAATTGGAATTTGACTTATTGTAAACCAGTAGCCCTGCTAATGACTTAATGAGCAGTTACTCCCTAACAAATAAATAGTAATAAAAGTAGATTCAGCTCAACTGTCCAACAATTTTAACAGACTGCCATTTTTATTTTTCACCTCAGGGGAGTGAGCAACATTATATGAAATATCAGCCTAATTGTATTCCTGAAGCAGTTCCAATTATTTATTCCCAGTCCTCACTCCAGAGGAATGACTGGCTGGAAGTGGCCATTTTACTTTGTGGGTACTGGGAAATTATATTTGATCTAGTAAGAATGATGAAAAATATTTTTAATCTGGCAGGAGTGGTGGTTAAATGCATTATTAGGAAACTGGGAATTTGACAGGAGAAAAGGACACTGCAAGATTATTTTAACAGCTGAGATGGTTTAGAAAATTACAGATTGTAAGAAAAATGGGATCGATAACCGAGAAGAATGACACCATCAAGGGCACCAGATGAATGCCGAACCCTTCATACCCAAAACCTCATTAAGCGACTGTCTGGGGTTTGCCACTTAGTTTCTGATGCCTACATTTGGCTCATTGAACTGTCTTACATCAACCAGTTCAGATTATATTCGCATTTACACCACTAATTCACATCAGGATCTGCACAAGTTACTGAGTGAATAAATTAACCCTTCCTTGCCAATTATTTAGACAACACAGTCATGAACGAATAATAGCTTATTAACCTCAGAATTGTAGTTAGCAGCACTTAAACAGTGAGGGGGAAATATTCGGTTGTTTAGCGTCACTATTAGCACCAGAGAGGGGCACTAAGGGGCCACTAAACATCTACCTCCGCTAGCGCTGCACAATGACAGTCTGCCGCGAACTTCACTGGTGGTTTAGCTGTGGCGCTGTCATTTAGCTCTCTAGCGCCACCCACTTGGTGACGCCAAGAATGTGCAACGCCCCCTTTGTGAAGCGTTTCCAAAATTGATTGCTTTCGCCTGCCGTAGCGCTTGACACTACTCACGACAGGAGGAAGCAGACAGTGCACAGAGGATCCTGGGGCGATATTGAAGAGGTAAGTGTTGAGAGACAAATGTTGAACAATTACTTACCTCTCTTACCTGTGGAAGGCTGATGGTAGCCTCCCTTCCATTTTTTTGCAGGTTTCACATGGTCGACCTCACTTCCTCTTTAGGCGCTAGCATGCCGGTATCGTAGCGCCGCAAGTTGAGATGCGCTCCCGCACTATCGCCCCATGATGGGCCTTTAATGCCCTAAGAGGATTGTGCAATGCTTCCCTTAATGCTCCACTCTCCTCTTGGGTCAGTACAATGGAATATCGCACGTTGCAGAACCAACCAGGGAGCAGGCTATCTTAGATCTGGTACTGTGTAATGAGACAGGATTAATAAATGATCTCGTAGTAAAGGATCCTCTAGGAATGAGTGAACATAACATGGTTGAATTTCAAATTCAGTTGGAGGATGAGAAAGTTGGTTTTCAAATCAGTGTCCTAAGCTTAAATAAAGGAGGTTACAAAGGTATGAAGGCAGAGTTGACTAAAGTGGACTGGAAAAATAGATTAACGTATGGGATGGTTGATGAGCAGTGGCAGACATTTAAGGAGATATTTCATAACTCGCAACAAAAATATATCCCAATGAAAAGGAAAGACTGTCAGAGAAGGGATAACCATCCGTGGCTAACTAAGGAAATAAGGGATGGTATCAAATTGAAAACAAAGGCATATAATGTGGCCAAGACTAATGGGAGGCCAGAGGATGGGAACATTTAAAAGCCAGCAAAGAATGACTAAAAGAATGATAGAGAGGAAAAATAAATAATGAAAATAAACTAGCACAAAATATAAAATCAGATAGTAAGAGTTTCTACAGGTACATTAGAAGGAAAAGAATGGCTAAAGTAAACGTTGGTCCTCTAGAGGATGAGACTGGGGAATTAATAATAGAGAACAGGAAAATGGCAGAGACGTTGAACAAATATTTTGTATCGGTCTTCACGGTAGAAGACACTAAAAACATCCCAATAGTGGATAATGAAGGGGCTATAGGGAGGGAGGAACTTAATACAATCACTATCACTAATGAAGTAGTGCTCGGTAAAATAATGGGACTAAAGGCGAACAAGTCCCCTGGACCTGATGGCTTACATCCTAGGGTCATAAAAGAAGTGGCTGCAGAGATAGTGGATGTATTGGTTGTGACCTACTAAAATTCCCTGGATTCTGTGGTGGTCCCAGCGGATTGGAAAACCGCAAATGTAATGCCCCGATTTAAAAAAGGAGACAGATAAAAAGCAGGAAACTATAGACCAGTTAGCCTAATATCTGTCGTTGGGAAAATGCTGGAGTCCATTATTAAGGATGCAGGAGCGGGACATTTGGAAAAGCATAATGCAATCAAGCAGATTCAGCATGGTTTTATGAAAGGGAAATCACATTTGACAAATTTGCTCGAGTTCTTTGAGGATGTAACGAGCAGGGTGGATAAAGGGGAACCAGTGGATGTGGTGTATTTGGAATTCCAGAGGCATTCGATAAGGTGCCACATAAAAGGTTACTGCACAAGATAAAAGTTCACTGGGTTGGGGGTAATATATTAACCTGGATAGAGGATTGGCTAACGAACAGAAAACAGAGAGTCGGGATAAACGGGTCATTTTCCGGTTGGCAAACAGTGACTAGTGGGCTGCCACAGAGATTGGTGCTGGGTCCTCAACTATTTACAATCTATATTATGACTTGGATGAAGGGACCGAGTATAATGTACCCAAGTTTACTGATGATACAAAGATGGGTGGGAAAGCAAATTTTGAGGAGGACACAAAAAATCTGCAAAGGGATATAGACAGGCTAAGTAAGTGGGCAAAACATTTGGCAGATGGAGTATAATGTGGGAAAATGTAAGGTTATCCACTTTGGCAGAAAAAGTAGAAAAGCACATTACAATTTAAATGGAGAAAAATTGCAAAGTGCTGCAGTATAGAGGGATCTGGGGGTCCTTTTGCATGAAACACAAAAAGTTAGTATGCAGGTACAACAAGTAATCAGGAAGGCAAATGGAATGTTGGCCTTTATTGCAAGGGGGATAGAGTATAAAAGCAGAGAAGTCCTGCTACAACTGTACAGGGTATTGGTGAGGCCACACCTAGAGTATTGCGTACAGTTTTGTTCTCCGTATTTAAGGAAGGATATACTTGCATTGGAGGGTGTTCAGAGAAGCTTCACTAGGTTGATTCTGGAGATGAGGGGGTTGACTTATGAAGATAGGTTGAGTAGTTTGGGCCTATACACATTGGAGTTCAGAAGAATGAGAGGTGATCTTATCGAAACATATAAGCTAATGAGGGGGCTCAACAAGATGGATGCAGAGAGGATATTTCCACTCATAGGGGAAACTAAAACTAGGGGACATAGCTATTCTCAAAATAAGGGGCCGCCCATTTAAAACTGCGATGAGGAGGAATTTCTTCTCTCAGAGGGTCATAAATTTATGGCATTCTCTGCCCCAGAGAGGTGTGAAGGCTGGGTCATTGAATATATTTAAGGCAGAGATAGGCAGATTTTTGAGTGATAAGGGTGTAAAAGGTTGCGGGAAACAGGCAGGGAAGTGAAGCTGAGTCCATGATCAGATCTGCCATGATCTTATTAAATGGTGGAGCAGGCTCGCGGGACCAGGTGGCCTACTCCTGCTCCTATTTCTTATGTTCTTATGTTTGAGCCAGTAGACATCGCCCAGCGCTAAAGGTAGCACCCCAGTGACATCACCGCCTCAAAGCAGGTGATACCGAATTTCTAGCCCTGAGTGTGAAAATAATTAGTACATAGGGTTAATGAATAAATAAAGAACAGTGCTGGAAAAGGCAGTTCAATTATGCTGTGGTAATTCAGCATGAACTGCTTGCGCAGTATACAGTTGAGAACACTGAAGGTGAAGAATTGTTCAGTGCTGAGGGAAGAGATAAGTTGTGGCTGTGGGGGGGAGGGGGGGCAGTAAACAATGAGAACTTTTAAACAGGAAGCGGATGAGATGCTCAAGGAGGAGAAGATGCCAGGTGAATAGGGGAGGAACATACTGTGCCACAACTATTTGGGAGGGCTGGTGGTGGAAAGTATAGCCAGGTGCGGAGGCTTCTGAAGGAAGCAAGGAGTTGCCGGCTGACTGGCAGTCAGTCCAGTTTCTGTCAGTCCCAGGATGTCAACAGAATCTTGCAGAGGTGATTCATGTCTCTACTGTGTCCTCACCTTCCCACTGTTTTTCAGAGGCTGGTCCCATCAAAGAAAGAAAAACTTGCATTTATATAGTGCATTTCATGATCACCAGACGTCCCAAAACACTTTATAGCCAATGAAGTACTTTTGAAGTATAGTCACTATTGTAATGTAGGAAATGTGGCAGCCAATTTGCGCACAGCAAGCTCCCACAAACAGCAATGTGATAATGACCAGATAATCTCTTTTTGTGATGTTGATTGAGGGATAAATATTGGCCAGGACACAAGGGATAAGCCCCCTGCTCTTCTTCAAAATATTGCCATTTGATCTTTTACGTCCAACTGAGACAGCAGATGGGGCCTTGGTTTAACGCTTCACCCAAAAGACAGCACCTCCAACATTGCAGTACTCCCTCAGTACTAAACTGGAGTGTCAACTTAGATTTTCTTTGCTCAAATCTCTGGAGTGGGATCCACAACCTTCTGATGCAGAGGTGAGAGTGCTACCCACTGAGCCACAGCTGACACAGGGTACAATAAGCTCATCCACAGTGGATGGATGTATGGAGAACGTGGTCTTCACTGTGCTTCCTAGCATAAGTACTTTTCGAGCACTGAATGCAGCGGCTTATTTAGCCCAAGCATTTTGCTGTTAATGTTCGGCAGTACGCTGGATAAGAAATCTCAGTATAAAGAGCTTTGGGAGCTCTATCTTGCACAGGCTCAGGAAAAGGGCTAAAAACAAATTGATACTGCCATTGTGACTATAGTATAGTATTAGGCGGTCCCTCGTATTGAGGATGATCCATTTCCACACCAAAAAGGGATGAGTTCACAGGTGTTTCAATGAGGCACCTGACATTCTAGGTCCCAAACTACAGGTTGAAGGGTGGAAGATGCCTGTGTGTCGATTCTTTTAACGTGGGATGGCTGTTGCACACCAGCCACCACACGGGCTTGGCAGAGCTAGGTCTTGATCCAATGGCAAGGGTTAAACAAGACGACTAGAGACCTACTCTGCTGCATGGGCCTAGTGCGCACACATGCTCCTACTGTCCATAGATCGTAGTGTGGGCTGGCCCGTGCTGCCCCTGGGCCCTCGCCTCCATTCTGTTAGTTGCCGTTTGTTTCTGCTGATGTTAATAACCCTTCAACTAGGTTGGAGTTTAATATTTTGATATTTCAAACAACAGTCTGTCGATATTTGATGTCTCCAAGATAAGAGGAGACTAATTGATGTCCTGTTACTGACTGCTCCATTTTTGATCGGGACGGAGGAGCGGTGAGAGATCGGGGCCCAGAAGCATCATTGTGACTATAATCAAAGGACTGGAATGTCCAAATTTAACTTGATAATGACGCCAAACCTGGAAAGTCATCTGGAGTCAAGGTAGCATCCCTGTGGTGGACAGAAGACCCGTCACCTCAGCAATGCACCCCAATAAAGTGGGCGGCGGGGAGGTGGGGCAGTTGGAAAGCCTGAGCCATGTGATCAAAAAGAAAAATCGCAAACTTAACTGCTGTTTAATTTTCAAACTGAGGTACTTTAAATAGTTTACATTTTTAAAGAAAAATGAGTATTGCTTCAGACGAGCTAGACTTGACACATCTGATCAGCATCTTCAAACCATAGCCCTCTAGTGCCCTTAGATTGTGAGTAATGATTAATTTATAAATCTGCAAATACAAACAAGAAATTATGTAACCTTTTTATTTGACAAACAACGTATCAAATTTATGCTGAATCTTTAATCCTTATTTTAATCTTTCTGTCTTACACAAAGCTTCCTGTGTAATTTAGATGACTGATAATCACTGTTTTCACTCACGATTATGTCACTTATTGAAAGCCATAATTAGAATTTTGAACATGAACCAGAGACATTATGTGCAGTGCTCATGACCTCATGCTTACTGCTCATTTCCTAGACCCAGAAATCCCTGATGTAACCTCCCCTGAGCCTCCTTCAAAGAGACAGACCATTAGGTCATACAACATTAATATTACACATCTCATCAAGGCACAGGAGCAAGAGTACTAAAGCAGAGAAGGACACACAAACATAACAATGAATTTTCAAGATCACACCAAGAAAATCTGCTGTCTTCCATTTTATTTTATCTGTGGCCTTAGTGATATTTTGATAAAGGTTGTTACTAGGCAATATGGTGCCATAATTTAATACTGTGCCTGAAGGAAAACAACGTTGAACTTATCAAGCATGGACTCACAAATGTAATCAAAACTGGTTGTTTCATAGTCTGGGTATAACATATACCTGTGCATGTACAATGTCTTAGAAAAATATATATTTATAAGATTTTTAGAAATAGGAAAATTTAGGGATGATTTTAACTTTGGATGGTGGTGGAAAACAGGCATTGGTGGATCAGGCGCTTATTATTCACCTTGTCCGATTGGCTTCACTGGAAAGAAAAACTAGTCAGTGTGAATAAAAGGCAATGGATCCACTGCTGCTTGTTTTCTGCTACTACCTAAAGTTACAATCAGCTTTGTTATCTCTTAGATTTCTGGCAACTTCAGGGGAATGACTGCTTCCTTTGGTATGATCGGTTTTGTTCTGTGCTTATGCACTATAATACTGAAAGAAACATCAATATTACAGTATGAAAACTACACCAAATGCTCAGGAATGGATTTATTATTCTGTTACCAGCCTTAAACTACTAAACACCTAGAGCCTGGAATTGTGGGAGTCATGCTCCATCAGCAGAAGTTCCATGCAGCAAAATTTCCAGCCACTCAGATGCTAAAATGTAGACCATGTCTTAAGTTTGGGGACGAGGGTGATCTGCATGGTTGGGGCAGGCCGCTGGTGCCTGCAAAGGAGCGTCAGCAAGCATCCGCACCTGCAGAGGCCAGGGACATTCTAACAGTGCCATGTGACTCAGAGCAGCGGAAAGGCCCAGCAAAAACCCAAGGGTGGGGCTAATTTCATTTTTTTTTTCACCTCCCAAAGGAACCAACTTAATCAAGATAATAATTCCCATCATTACCACCTAGAGGGACAAGGGCAGCAGATGTATGGGAACACCATCACCTGCAAGTTCCCCTCCAAGTTACACAGCATCCTGACTTGGAAATATATCGCCATTTCCTCATCGTTGCTGGGTGAAAATCCTGGAACTCCCTCCCTAACAGCACTGTGAGAGTACCTTCACCACAATGATTGCAGCGGTTCAAGAAGGCAGCTCACCACCGCCTTCTCGAGGGCAATTAGGGATAAGCAGTAAATACTGGCCATGCCAGCGACACCCACATCCCATGAATAAATAAAAAAAAATTATAACATTTGGAATTGATTACTTTTGCCTGCTCAGGGTTTGGAGCCTTTTTGGGTCCTCAGTAACACTCCTGCCAGCTTTCAGCAGCCGTGTGTTCCCCTAAGGCTTTATAAGGGTGCAATTGCTGGAGGAGCCTGGGAACTCATCAGAATATGTCTGTGTGATGGAGAATTTGCCCACATGCCTCTACTAGAATTTGGAAATCCAGAAAAATCAAGGGGGTACCCGACTCTTTTTCTGGCCTCCTGACTGGAGATGCGCTGGGATTCTTAGAATCATAGAATCATTGGGCTAGAGTTTCCATAACCTGTTTTTCTGGCGCCCTCACCTGAGGTGCGCTGTTTTTGTCTGCCTCGAAGCGTGCTGAAAAAAGACCTGTATTCTGGCTGCTCCCCAGCTTCTCTTCGATCGTGGCGCAGCATGGCCCAATGGATTGGGGGCGGAACCAGGTCCTGGCACTGAAAACAGTGCCGGGACCTCTGCACATGCGCACTAAAGTCTACGCGCTTGTGCAGTAGCTCCTGGCAGGCCATTTCTGTGAGTACAAACTGCAGGCTGTGTGGGAGGGGCCCGAAGCACGGCGTCGCAAGGTCTGGCTGAATGGGTTCTGTAAAGTCCTTACTCTACAGTATGAAACCACACGAGGCACATTCTGGGGACAAGGTCACTCTGTGACCTGAACTCTTTATTCACAGGACTCCCAAGACAGTGACCCTGTGTGGGGCCTCCCTTTTTATACCTGAATGATCAGGTAAGGTGTGTCTCCCATAAGTTCACCCCTTGTGGTCAAGGTGTGCATCTAGGTTAAGTGTATACAGTAATACAGTGGTGTTACATTGTGGTTACATACATGACATCACCTCTCCCCACAAAGTCTTATTGGAATCATAGGTTTAGTCTTTCAGGTGGTCTACGCTCCCTCGTGGAGCGCCGCAGTTGGGGCTCTAGTTGTTGGACACTGACGTGAGTGTCTGTCACCTGTGGTGATTCCGGCCTGTCCGGGCTGACCGCAGGGACTGTGCATTCTTCTGACTGTGCATTCTTCTTCCCCTCAGTGGTGGCAAGTGGAAGCCTGCTGAGCGCGTCAGCGCAATTTTCAGTGCCGGGCTGGTGCCGGATGGAGTAGTCATAAGCAGCCAGCATGAGAGCCCATCGCTGTATGCGAGCTGATGCGTTGGCATTGACAACCTTGCTGTCTGACAACAGGGATGTTAATGTCTTGTGGTCTGTCTCTAATTCAAACTTCCTACCAAATAGGTACTGATACATTTTTTTTACACCGTAGACACGCGCAAGTGCTTCCTTCTCGACCATCCCATATCCCCGTTCTGCTTGAGAGCGCGACCTGGAGACATAAGTCACAGGTTGTAGTTGACCCTCAGCATTGCCCTGCTGCAACACGCACCCAACCCCATAGGACAATGCATCACATGCCAGAACCAATTTTTTACAGGGGTCGTACAGGGTCAACAACTTGTTTGAACAAAGCAGGTTTCGCGCCCGATCAAAAGCCCATTCCTGACAGTACCCCCAAAACCAATCACAACCATTATGCAGGAGCACGTGTAGCAGCTCCAACAATGTGCTCAAGTTCGGCACAATGTTCCCGAAATAGTTCAACAGTCCCAGGAATTAACGCAACTCCAATGTGTTGCAGGGCCTGGGTGCTCGTCGAATCGCCTCTGTTTTGGATTCGGTGGGCCGAATCCCATCTGCAGCAACCCTCCTGCCCAGAAACTCAACCTCAGAAGCTAAGAAGGAACATTTAGACTTTTTGAGTCGCAGGCCTACCCGGTCCAGTCAGCATAGCACATCCTCCAGGTTGTGGAGATGTTCCTCGGTGCCTCGACCCATGATGAGGATGTCGGCCTGGAATACGATCGTTCCAGGAATGGATTTAAGCAGGCTTTCCATGTTACGTTGAAAAATCGCGGCCGCTGATCAGATGCCAAACGGGCACCTGTTATAAACGAACAGTCCCTTGTGCGTGGTGATGGTGGTCAGTAGTTTAGATTCATCGGCCAGTTCCTGGGTCATATAGGCTGAAGTGAGGTCCAACTTGGTGAACAGCTAGCCGCCTGCTAGCGTGGCGAAAAGGTCCTCAGCTCTCAGGAGCGGGTATTGACCTTGTAGGGACACCCGATTGATGGTGGCCTTGTAGTCGCCACAGATCCTGACAGAGCCATCCACTTTTAGTATGGGAATGATGGGGCTCGCCCAGTCTCTGAATTCGACAGGCGAGATGATGCTCTCTCTCAACAGCCGGTCCAGTTCGCTCTTGATCTTTTCCCGCATCACATACGGCACCGCTCTGGCTTTGTGGTGCACTGGTCTGACGTCTGGGTTGATGTATATCACTACTTTAGTGCCTTTGAAAGTCCCGACACCAGGTTGGAATAGCGAATCGAATTGTTGTAGGACTTGTGAGCATGAACTTCGCTCCACAGATGACATTGCGTGAACATTCCCCCATTTACAGTTCATCTCGGCTAACCAGCTCCTCCCCAACAGTGCGAGATCATTGCCCGGAACAATCCAAAGCGGCAGCCGATTCACTAACCCGTTGTGTGTGACAGCCAATATTGCACTGCCTAGCACCGGAATGATTTATTTTGTGTAAGTCCGTAATTATGTGTCAACAAGTGCTAATTTGGGTCTACTGGCTTTAAGTCGCCATAGCTTCTCAAATTGCTAAACACCCATGAGTGACTGGCTCGGGCCCCAGTGTCCAGCTCCATGCGTACAGGGATACCGTTTAATAAAACCCTCATCATCATTGGTGGCGTTTTGGTGTATGAACTGTGAATATTCGCCACATGGACCCGCTGAACCTCGGTGTCCATCGATTTGCCCCAAAGATCATCCTGCCTCAAAGAACCCTCTTCTGGTCCATCCGCCTCATATATTAGTCTGGTTGCAGGCTTCCTGCACATTCGAGCTAAGTGGCCACCGAGATTGCAGTTTCTGCAGACAAACTGTTGAAATCTGCAAGATCTAGCTGAGTGTTTTCCCCCACACCTCCAGCATGAGTTAAAGTTTCCATTGTTGGGAACGAAAGGGTTATGGCCAGGCATTCCGCACTGACTGTCCCTTTGACTGCTCTTAAGTACCCTATTAGTGGGTGTCAATGGCCCCATCCCCGGCCGCATTGTCCACCGTGATGGCATGAAAATCCATTCAACCTGCCATTGTCTCTGTTGAAGTCCCGCTCTGGGGTCTATTGCTTCGAACTGCCCCTGCCTGCCTGCGGGGCTCCGAGTCGCATTGATGATGTTGACTCCCTGATCCATCGCCACGTTAGAGGCAGAATTGCGCGCGTATACTATTTTCGTCTCTTCCTCCCCTGCCATGAAAGTTTGAACCATCAACGCCGCCGCTTCCAAGGTCAAATCCTTGGTCTCAATTAATTTGCGGAAAATTCCCGCATGATCGATGCCCTCGATAAAGAAGTCCCTTAACATCTCCCCCCTGCAGGCATCTGTGAGCTTACAGAGGCTGGTCAAACGCCGGAGGTCCGCTGCGAAGTCCGGTATGCTCTGTCCTTCATGACGTCGGTGGGTGTAGAATCTGTGTCGGGCCATATGTATGCTACTCGCCGGTTTGAGGTGCTCCCCGATCAATTTGCTAAGTTCTTCAAAGGTTTTGTCCGCCGGCTTTTCAGGTGCCAGTAAGTCCTTCATGAGCGCGTAAGTTTTTGGTTCGCAGCTTGTCAAGAGATGAGCCCTTCGCTTGTCGGCCGCTGCATCCCCCAGCCATTCTTTTGTAACGAAGCTTTATTGAAGCCTCTCGACAAAATCGTCCCAGTCTTCCCCAACACAGTACCGTTCCTCTGCGCTACCGGTGGCCATTCTCGTGGGTCGTGAGTTCCCGTTTCTCGTCGCCAATGTAAAGTCCTTACTCTACAGTATGAAACCACATGAGGCACATTCTGGGGACAAGGTCACTCTGTGACCTGAACTCTTTATTCACAGGACTCCCAAGACAGTGACCCTGTGTGGCACCTCCCTTTTTATACCTGAGTGATCAGGTAAGGAGTATCTCCCACAAGTTCACCCCTTGTGGTCAAGGTTGAGTGTATATAGTAATACAGTGGTGTTACTTTGTGGTTACATACATGACAGGTTCCCTCATCGGCGGCCCGCTGCGTTCCCTAAGGTGGGACTTCTATTTATTTTTGTTATTTACTGTTTGATTTTGGTGCTTTAGGTGCAGGGTTCCTTCTATTTTTTTATTTGTTATTTATTGATTGATTATTACTTTGGTCGGTGCTTTAGGGGCAGGGTTCCTTCTATTTTCTTTGTTAATTAATTGCTTATTACTTTTTGAGCTTTGTTTGGTGCTTGGTGGTGCTTTAAATGTAGTTACTTGTGCCGATTCCTTAACTCTAGTTAAGGGTTTTCTGTGCGGACAGAAGTGGCAACATACGCTGGCCTAAGTTAGTTTGGAGCAACTATTTGCTGGTCAAACACCTAAAACAGGGTAAGTGGCTGGGAACGCCCCCTTTTGAAAAAAAAACAGAACTAAAAAAAAAACCCAACTCACTCACTTACACTGGCGCAAATTAAATGGCCAGAATTGCACCTAAAAAGATAGTCCAGAAAAATCAAGTTGCTCCAAAGAAAAAGGAGCAACTCCTGGGGAAACTTCAGCCCATAGAATCGTTACAGCACAGTAGAAGGCCATTCGGCTCATCGCGCCCTTGCCGGCTCTCTACAAGAGCAATTCAGCTAATCCCACTGCCCACCCTTTCCCTGTAGCCCTGCAATTTTTTTTCCTTCGGGTACTTATCCAATTCCCTTCTGAGGATGTGGGGTTAAAATTACAGCCTTAAAGTACAAATGTTTTATTTCTGGTTCCCTACTTCCACTGACCATTTTGAATATGACCAGGTCAATCTTTGAGCTGAAAATTGTGTCATGATCAGGAAGCACATGATGCTAATGAGTAAATTCACAATAGGCTCTGGAACCTGACAGCGCTTGAACAAGTAAACGCATTGGCACCGATGTAATGTTTAAACTTCTAAATTGGGCATATCGCTAATTACTCTCACTAGTTTAGGATCTAATGTAATCTAATAATAAAGTGAGATGTGGTAAGATGTTAATTAGGTGTGGAAATCCATATTACAAAGACATATGAAGGATTTTCAGAAAAGTGTAGAAAATACACATAAAACTTCAAAGAATAAAAAAAGATATCAGCACAAGAGGTAACGTTCAGTTGAAGGAATGCAAAATATGAAGAATGCAGAATGCAAAGTCTGGTCTGCAAGTTCCTGTGGTTCAGGTGGGTGTCAAAAATCCATGATATTATTTACATAGAATTACATAGAATATACAACATGGAAACAGCCCATTTTGCCCAACCAGTGCATGCCAGTGTTTATGCTCCACTCGAGCCTCCTCCCATCTTTCTTCATCTAACTCTATCAGCATAAATCTCTACTCTCTTCTCCCTCATATGCTTATCTAGCTTCCCTTTAAATGCATCTATATTATTCGCTTCAATTACTCCCTGTGGTGGTGAGTTTCACATGGTCACCATTCTCTGGGTAAAGAGGTTTCTTCTGAATTCCATATTTGATTTCTTGATGACTATCTTATATTGATGGCCTCTAATTTTGCTCTTCTCCACAAGTGGAAACACTCTCTCTGTGCCTACTCTATCATCATCATCATAGGCAGTCCCTCGAAATCGAGGAAGACTTGCTTCCAATCTAAAAGTGACTTCTCAGTTGGCTGTACAATCCAATACGGGAATTACAGTCTGTAACAGGTGGGGCAGACAGTCATTGGAGGAAAGGGTGGGTGGAGAGTCTGGTTTGCCATACACTCCTTCCGCTGCCTGCGCTTGGTTACTGCATGCTCTCAGCGACGAGACTCGAGATGCTCAATGCCTTCCTGGATGCACTTCCTCCACTTTGGGCAGTCTTGGGCCAGGGACTCCCAGGTGCCGGTGGGGATGTCACATTTTATCAAGGAGGCTTTGAGATGTCCTTGAAACGTTTCCTCTGCCCACCTGGGGCTCGCTTGCGGTGTAGGAGTTCCGACATGCCAACATCCCCGGCATCAAAGCACTGACCACACTCGACGAGTTTCGTTTGGCGGGCCACATTGTCCGCATGCCCAACAAGACTCTCAAAGCAAGTGCTCTGCTACTCTATCAAAACCTTTCATCATTTTAAAGACCTTTATGAGGTCACCTCTCGTCCCGAGCCTGTTCATTCTTTCCTGATAGGTATACCCTCGCATTTCACATATCATCCTTGTAAATCTTTTTTGGAGCCTCTCCAGTGCCTCTATATCCTTTTTATAATATGGCGACCAGAATTGTAAACAGTACTCAAAGTGTGGTCCAACCATGGTTCAATACAAGTTTAGCGTAACTTCTCTACTTTTCAATTCTATCCCTCTATAAATAAACCCTAGTGCTTGGTTTGCTTTTGCATGGTCTTATTAACCTGCGTTGCTACTTTTAGTGATTTGTGTATTTGTGCTCCCAGATCCCTTTGCTCCTCTATCCCATTTAGATTCTTATTTCCCAAGTAATATGTGACCTCCTTATTTTTCTTACCAAAATGTAATACCTCACACTTACCTGTGTTGAAATTAATTTGCCAATTATATGCTCATTCTGCAAGTTTATTCATGTCTTGTCATTTGTAGCAATCCTCCTCAGTATTGACTATCTCCCCAATTTGGTGTCATCCCCAAATTTAGAAATTATGTTTATGATTGCAAATTCTAAATCATTAATATAATTTGTGAACAGCAGTGCTGCCAGCCTTTGAAGAAGAGTTAGTGTTGTCCTGGCCAACATTCCTCCCTTAATCAACACCATCAAAAAACACATTAATTAATTATTCATTTCATTGTCTGTTGTGTGATCTTGCTCTGCGTAAAATGACTGTTGTACTCACTGTACTCCCTCGGAAGATGCAATGAATTGTACGTGAAGTGCATTGAAATGTTCCTCAGAAATGTAACATTTTTTTACATCGACTAATTGCTTCCCTTTAACCAGGTAAAGCAAAGTAATCCAGACAAAAGAGAATGATTCTGGCAACACTGGAATATCAAATGTCTTTTACAGACCTATTGCTTTGCAAACTAATATGTCTGAGGAGCAAGTGGGATTTCCTGCTCCTGTCGCAAGCCCACGATACTGAACTCTGGATTAATAGGATGGGGAGACCATTGTTGTTGGAGGCGCTCTGATAGAACTTGACTGGCAAAGTCTGACACAAGGAAATTGGTGTAACATAGTCTCGGGCTGGGAGATGTATATGATTACCTGGTTAAGCAATGTGTATTAGCAAGTTAAACAGCCTGCCTGCCAATATTTTGGGACATACTGCGTTTGATTCAAATTGCATTGCTTAACAATATATGAAATAGAGCCTGCTGAAACAGGATAAATTGTGTATATTGTTATGATTGCTTCCTGCAAATTTTACCATGCTATTGCACAGCATCATATGTGGATTGGGCTATACTGAGTGGTAACTTCTTATGTATCAATAAACCACTTGTTTTTTCCACCAATGACAGCAACCCATGTAAATTTGCCAACACAAGGGGATTGGTGGTCAGCCCTGGGCTACAGTTAAGCGAGGAAAGAATGGATCCTTATTACATTTGCAATGCTATGACTCTTTACCAAGTGGCAAAGAAAATTTTATCCTGAAAATGCGAATTACTGAACTGGTACAGTCCTAACGATTATAAAAAAAGATAGCTGTGCAGTTTCCCCGTGTTATTGTAATTTATACAAGACATGTTTGCAAGCAGCCTGCAAGCTGACATGAGGTTTAAACCTCCCATGAAATTACATCATGAAGTTCCATTATGGTGACAAGGGGGTGAACTACAGACAACATCATCATCATCATAGGCAGTCCCTCGAATCAAGGATGACTTGCTTCCACGTTAAAAAGTTCACAGGTGTTTCAATGAAGGACCTAAAATTCCAGGTCCCGAATTAAATCTTGAAGGGTGGAAGATGCCTGCGCGTGGGTTTTTTTAACGTGTGGTGGCTGTTGCACACCAGTCACCACACGGGCTTGACAGAGCTAGGTCTTGGTCCAGTGGGAAAGATTAACCAAGACGACTGGAGACCAACTCTGCTGCACAGACCTAGTGCGTACACATATCGCAGTGTGGGCTGGCCCGTGCTGCCCCTAGGCCCTTGGCTCTTCTGTGCCCCAAACTCGCGCCTCTCCTGGGTCCCAATCACATCTCTCTACAATCTCTCAACGCTCCTTCGCCCTGACCTCGCTGCTCCTGCTGTACCTGCCCATGCTCCAATTACAGACAACAGCAAATGAATGGATACAAGGGCATTCAATGGCATCTGGTGTATAATCAGTGTACTGGCTTACCAAAGGGTGAATGTGGTGACCATCTGAGGATTCAGATTTCGATCAAGGCCATGACCTCTGAAAAGGAAGCTAATTTTTTGTCAAAAATATATTTTCACTTGGCCCGTTTGTCAAAGGACCCAATAATCCTCCTGCTCCACCCACCCACTAGCCAGTCCTCCTTGCCTGGACTATCTGGCTTGGATACATTGACTGATGTTCTAGATGTGCTCCTAATGCTGCAGGTTCCCACCGATGCCTAACATATGAAGGGACCCTCGCAACCCCGCAAACTTTGTCAGGGTCCACGGTGGAGGTCAGGGGCGGGTGCATCTCAGCACTTATGTTGAGATGCATGGCCCTGCAGACATTCAGAGCCAATACCTTTCAGGCGAGTGCTTGGACACTTAAGCTAATGTATTGCAGAGAATAATGGATTTGTACTCATGTCTTTCTAGGGTGAATAGAATTCAAATGATTTATGAAATATTTTCTGAAATCAGATCAGGTCATCTCTTCCATTCTGATATGTAAAATTATCAGAGCATACTTCAATATTGCAGAACAAAAGTCCCACAGCATTCACCGCAAACAGATTATCTGCAATGAGAAATTGATAATTTTCTCTGACAACAAAATCATGAGAAGCCAAAATCTGAGGAAGATTGCTCTGGAGGGTCTTTCAATTTGGATTCTGGGATCCAGGTGCCCATGAGTCAGCTCCTCTGTGTATGGGTTAAATCCAGTTTCTGTAGATTATGGACAGACTTGTAAACCCAGTTTTATCTGGATCTACAAGTCTTCCTTAGGTTCAAATTTAACAGCATAAATGTGGGAGCTGAATCACAGATGCTGAGCTCCTGGAATCCAACTTAAATGGCCAATATAAATGTGGCTTGATAAAACACACCAATTACTTACAAATGCATCAGAAATCCCTAATATTTCTAATAAATTAGTTAATGGTTGGGGTAAAATTTCTGTTATATTATCAAAGCTGCTAAGCTAACCTATTAATGAAAAATAGGAAAATGTCTGTTTTTCTCCAACATTACCAATCTGCTGGTGAAATCACAGGAATGCATTTTTGAAACGTGTGCTTTCCGAGAGTCCAATTTAACGTGTGGTTAATTGTGTAGAGAAACAGGTACCCTCTTGCTTTTTGCTAAGGCAGAGTTTCGTCCCATATATAATTTTTATATTGTTTCTCTTAGAAGTACTGTGACATGACAACGAATGGGAAATGCTTTCAGATATAACCATTTTTAAGTTTCAGTAAGTTTTGTAAGACATTGTGCTGGAAGTTAATGGCAAAGTATGGTTTTGATTACTGTGTAATTACAGATAAGCAGCACTGAACAGTAGTTCTCTAACCACAAACTCAATCAATCAATTATAATCTACACGCAGCGGCAATAATTACTTCCTGGCAGTTTCAAATTGTATAATAAAATGAGACAATATCAATGACTGTATATCATGTTAGTCACCAGTTTTATTGTCATATTTAGACAAAGAAATACCATGTAATGTTTCATTTATTACTTGTGTGTAAAAAAATTAAAACAATTCTAAATTAACCACTTGACTCCTGAGCACTCATTTTTTAATTTAAAGGGTCCGTTCACTGTTTGTTGCAGCCCTGTTTAAAATGTGCTATTTTGAGTGTCACAAGGTGTAATGTCCTCTTTATGTTGCAGAATCCACGGCGTGTGTTTGGAGATGATGAGTGAGGACAGAATCAAGCTTGGCTGTGATGCCCTTCGTGGTCGAATAAACTGTCAACATTCATAATGATGAAAAATGGCCACTGCAATGAAGTACCATTGATCAACTGGCCACGGAACCAGACTGCAGCAAGGATTTAATGCTTTTAGGAAAGGAAAGAAAGAATTTGCATTTATATAGTGCCTTTCATGACCTAAGGATGTCAGAAAGAGCTTTACAGCCAATTAAGTACTTTTTTTGTAGTTAAGTCACTATTATAATGCAGGGAAACATGACAACCAATTTGTACACAGCAAGGTCCTACAAACAGCAGTGAGATAAATAACCAGATAACCTCTTGTTAGTGATGTTGGTTGAGGGATAAATATTGACCTGGACACTGGGAGAGCTCTCATGCTGTTCTTCAAAATAGTGCCATAGGATCTTCTGCATCCACCAGAGGACAGACAAGGCCTCAGTTTAACATCTCATTCGAAAGATGGCACCTCTGACAGCGCAGCACTCGCTCAGTACTGTACTGAAGTGTCAGTGCAGGTTATGTGCTCAAGTCTCTGGTGTGGTACTTTGACCTACAACCTTCTGTCTCAGAGATGAGAGTGATACCACTGAACCACCTTGAAAGAGCTGATGAAATCAAAGTGAGATGAATCATAATCAGACTAAAAAACAGTTAAAGCGAATTTAAAAAATGAATTTCAAATAAACTACATAGTGTATGGTTCCACAGATACAAGAAAGCCTCTGATATCTTGCCCAAGTAGCTATTATAGATTGGCAGTGATTGTTGGCAGGCTATTCAATTAATGGGCACATCTAATGGTAATTAACTTACTTTACAGTGTCGAGTGTTGACTCTTAAAAGTTTTCCTCACCTTTAAGTGAATAGTTGGCAGTTATGTGGTTAAACTGCTTTGTTCACAATGAGGAAAATCATGAATCAAATTCATTGATAAAAAGCCTATATAAAATCTAAATGGCTTCCTGTTGACAAAATCAGGGAGCAGAGTAGGTGGTGAAAGCTGGGAGGGTGTCTGAGCCTCATTAGCTTGCTTCCACAGCTGGACAAAAGCATTTGGGGCCCTTTGGCTACTAACTGGAACAGGAACATATGGGTAACAATCAAATGAGTCAAATATAAATAATAAGAGTAGCTTTGTGCAATTGTTCATTGCTTGAAAAGTCAGTTTGTAGTTACATGTGTTGCCTTACCACAGAATAGCAGAGAAATTATTGTTGTTTTTGTAAAATTCCCTGAGTTCTATTACAAGCAATAAATTGGAATTGACAGTAATGTGCGATGAAGTGGCCTACAAACAATGTGAAGCATCATACTAAGCAACGGCTATCACAGGATTCAAAGAAAGAAAGGAAAAACGTTCATTTCTATAGCGCCTTTTATGACCTCAGGATGTGCCAATGTGTTTTATAGCCAACAAAGTATTTTTGAAGTATAATCATTGTTGTAATGTAGGAAACAAGTTGTGACTTAGTTAAAATAGTTGCCAATATGAGAGATTCATACTTGGAAAGATTAACAAAAAACTCTGTTCGCATTTGAATTGAAGGAATGAGAGTAAACCATATACAGGTATATAAAAAAAGTAAGTGGAATAGAAAAGATTTATTCTAATCACTATTTCAAGATCAATAATCAATGCAGGACAAGGGCATAAATACAAATTGGTAAAAGGCAAGTTCAATCCTGAGGTCAGAAAGCAATTCTTGTGCAAAGAGTAATTAATGGTTTTCTGGGGAGGCACAAACTCTGGAATCAGTTGGATGTTGTGATGGGAGGAACTGTAAGTTTCTACTGAATAAGGAACTGGGCAAGCCAATGGCCTCCCTCATCTGTACTTCTCTTCATGGAGTTCTCGTCAGTGCAACAAAAGAAGACTAGTTGGGAGTTATGCAACACGTATAGACATTAAAAATAATCACTTTCACGCCGGTGAAGTTGATGAACATTGTACTATTTTAATCATGGATACCTGTCAGTAAAAAAAATAATTATGTTCCTGAGATAACACTTTCTTGGTCACATGACACAGTGGGGATTTTGCATCATTTTAAGCTCCTATTGACTCTCTCTGGTAAGAGTTTCATCTGCTTTAACTATTAATATTGACTTTAATTTGCTTCATTGATTATTCAATCAATCACAAAGCTAAACTATTCCTTAATTTTTTGCATAGTTAAGTACAAAATGCTTTAATCATATAAGCCTGGATTATGTAATCATGGAAGCAAGGCTGGAGATTATCTAAATGAATGAATTAAAAGGAGGGTGCAGTAATTGTCATTCCCTCCCCCTCCTTTTGTTTAGTCCCATGTTTGCTTACTCCATGTGGCCTTTTTCCACCAGGAGATGCAGGTGACCAAGAAAGGTTTTCAACTTCTAATGTAGTCTCAAGGATCCTTTCTGAGGTGACAAGAGGTCGACCTGCGAGATCAGTAAACCTGCTCACACTTCAATAGTTTGATTTTTTAAAAACAAATTGTGAATTCTGGCTCCCTAAAATATAAATTTACAGAAACATTTTGAAGTGTTAGACCAGTTTATTAAACGTGCAATGTTCAGATGTTTTACCTACTGCTTAAACAAAATCGAGGGATGTTTCAAACTCCACTCAAATGTGGCACCCACTCTGCTATAACAGTTCACAAAAAATATTTGAGCTTTGCTTCCGTTATTGCTGTTTCACTTTTCACAATCCGCGCCTGTCATGCCCAATGTCACAAAGCAAGTTGATGGCAATTTAAAGTGCTTGCTTAAAAATTAAATGCATGTCCCTTCAATGTAATAATTGTGCTTTAATTTAAACAACACAAATTTGTGTTCAATCAAACCAACAAAGAGCCATGGTATTAGTTTATTGAGAAGGGCACTGCTTTACAACACAACCTTTGTTATGCTGTAATCATTTAGTTAGCATGTGATCATCTGTTGACAGGCAAATCAAGTGTTTCTGGAGTGTTGAGATTATAACAACAGCCCCTCATCAATCATTTCTACTACATTGCTGGTAGAAAAGCATACACAATTAGCAGGTCATACTTAACAAAAACAAAAATATACAAGTCAAGGCATAGTTGACTGCAAAATGTAATCATGAATTATGAAATGTTTATAACTATTACTACGTGCTGTACTTTATACATCAGTTACAAGTTAAATGATTTGTGGCAGTCTCAGGCTAACCACAGTAGATTTAAGGCCACAGTTTAAAAAAGCCTCTGTTTGGTACCCAAGAGCATCCTACTGGAGCTTACATTGTTTTAGTGATGACTACAGGTATCTCCCACCAGGAACACTTTGGTATAACAGAGAAACTGAGAAATACTTTTATTATGCCTCCTTAAACTGTCATCCAATCCACATTTTGTAAGTTATTTTCTCACACTTCTGTAGTTATTTTCTCACACTCCTCTCACTCAGCTATAGAACATGCCTTGGCTAAAAGACACAGCAGGTATGTTTGGGGTGTGCCTTAGATATTCTCACGGGGACAGAGGTGCTGGTCAATTCCTTAAGTGAACTGAGTGCCTTAAGTTTAGGAATGTGCCCATTATTTAATTATATAATAACATAACTCAAGGTGCAAAGATAATATCCTCTTGCAGTCTGAACTGGATGTTGTGGGCCAAAATTGGATCGCACTTCGCCCGTTTTTCAGATGCAAAATGTCCACAACCTGTCAATTGTTGTCGGCGGGCATATACAACTGAAAAGCACAGGAATTGTCTTTGGTCGCCATATTAGTTAGGTTGTCCATTAGTCATCCTGGCTGCTTGCCTGAAATGAGCGTTAGCCCCATCGTCTATGCAAAGGAAGGGCCTAATGCCCATATTTGGCCCTTTATGCTAAATTGGATCTGAAATTGAAGCAGCCAAACCAGCAGCCCTCAAAGGAGGCACTAGAAACTGCTACCAAAGAGGTATGAAAAACAATTACTTCTATGAATGTGGGGCCAGGAGGAGCACAAGTAGTGTTCCTGGGTTTGTATTGAAATTGTGCTCCACTGCCAGCTACTGCTTGCCCCCACTCGAGCCCCTCCCAGTATTCCAGAATCTACAGTGGGCAGAGTGCTGGCGACCACAGTAGCCGACCTATATCTTTGCCATTGACTCCATCTCTCTCCCCAGCTGAACAAGCTTGTTTGCAAACATGGCATCCTATTGGACACCGAGCTCAGTCTCTGACCCCAAGTCCTCGCCAGCACAACACTGCCTACCTCCACCTCCGAAACATTGCCCATCTCTTCCCCTAGCTTAGCACATATGCTGCAGAAAGCCTCCTTTGTCATCTCCAGACTCAACTATGCATTGCAGGTATCAGCCTTGACCCAGTGGTAGCACTCTTGCCTCTGTGTCAGAATGTTGTGCATTCAAGCCCAACTCCAGTCACTGAAGGTTACCCTTCAGTGCAGTACTGAGGGAGTGCTGCATTGTCAGAGGTGCTGACTTTTGGATGAAACATTGAACTAAGGCCCTGTCTTGACTCTCAGGTGGACGCAAAAGATCCCATGACACTATTCGAAAAAGTGAAGGTCCATTCTCCCAGTGATCTGGCCACTATTTATTTATTGCCTGTGAAGCTCTTTGGGATGTCATAGAAACATAGAAACATAGAAAATAGGTGCAGGAGTAGGCCATTCGGCCCTTTGAGCCTGCACCGCCATTCAATGAGTTCATGGCTGAACATGCAACTTCAGTACCCCATTCCTGCTTTCTCGCCCTTGATCCCGCTAGTAGTAAGGACTACATCGAACTCCTTTTTGAATATATTTAGTGAATTGGCCTCAACAACTTTCTGTGGTAGAGAATTCCACAGGTTCACCACTCTCTGGGTGAAAAAGTTTCTCCTCATCTCGGTCCTAAATGGCTTACCCCTTATCCTTAGACTGTGACCCCTGGTTCTGGACATCCCCAACATTGGGAACATTCTTCCTGCATCTAACCTGTCTAAACCCGTCAGAATTTTAAACGTTTCTATGAGATCCCCTCTCATTCTTCTGAACTCCAGTGAATACAAGCCCAGTTGATCCAGTCTTTCTTGATATGTCTGTCCCGCCATCCCGGGAATCAGTCTGGTGAACTTTTGCTGCACTCCCTCAATAGCAAGAATATCCTTCCTCAAGTTAGGAGACCAAAATTGTACACAATACTCCATGTGTGGTCTCACCAAGGCCCTGTACAACTGTAGTAACACCTCCCTGCCCCTGTACTCAAATCCTCTAGCTATGAAGGCCAACATGCCATTTGCTTTCTTAACCGCCTGCTGTACCTGCATGCCAACCTTCAATGACTGATGTACCATGACACCCAGGTCTCGTTGCACCTCCCCTTTTCCTAATCTGTCACCATTCAGATAATAGTCTGTCTCTCTGTTTTTACAACCAAAGTGGATAACCTCACATTTATCCACATTATACTTCATCTGTCATGCATTTGCCCACTCACCTAACCTATCCAAGTCACTCTGCAGCCTCATAGCATCCTCCTTGCAGCTCACACTGCCACCCGACTTAGTGTCATCCGCAAATTTGGAGATACTACATTTAATCCCCTCGTCTAAATCATTAATGTACAATGTAAACAGTTGGGACCCCAGCACAGAACCTTGCGGTATGCCACTAGTCACAGCCTGCCATTCTGAAAAGTACCCATTTACTCTTACTCTTTGCTTCCTGTCTGCCAACCAGTTCTCAATCCACGTCAGCACACTACCCCCAATCCCATGTGCTCTAACTTTGCACATCAATCTCTTGTGTGGGACCTTGTCGAACGCCTTCTGAAAGTCCAAATATACCACATCAACTGGTTCTCCCTTGTCCACTCTACTGGAAACATCCTCAAAAAATTCCAGAAGATTTGTCAAGCATGATTTCCCTTTCACAAATCCATGCTGACTTGGACCTATCATGTCACCTCTTTCCAAATGTGCTGCTATGACATCCTTGATAATTGATTCCATCATTTTACCCACTACCGATGTCAGGCTGACTAGTTGATAATTCCCTTTTTCTCTCTCCCTCCTTTTTTAAAAAGTGGGGTTACATTGGCTACCCTCCACTCCATAGGAACTGATCCAGCGTCTATGGAATGTTGGAAAACGACTGTCAATGTATCCGTTATTTCCGAGGCCACCTCCTTAAGTACTCTGGGAAGCAGACCATCAGGCCCTGGGGATTTATTGGCCTTCAATCCCATCAATCTCCCCAACACAATTTCCCGACTAATAAGGATTTCCCTCAGTTCCTCCCTCTTACGAGACCCTCTGACCCCTTTTATATCCGGAAGGTTGTTTGTGTCCTCCTTAGTGAATACCGAACCAAAGTACTTGTTCAATTGGTCTGCCATTTCTTTGTTCCCAGTTATGACTTCCCCTGATTCTGACTGCAGGGGACCAACGTTTGTCTTTACTAACCTTTTTCTCTTTACATATCTATAGAAACTTTTGCAATCCGTCTTAATGTTCCCTGCAAGCTTCTTCTCGTACTCTATTTTCCCTGCCCTAATCAAACCCTTTGTCCTCCTCTGCTGAGTTCTAAATTTCTCCCAGTCCCCGGGTTCGCTGCTATTTCTGGCCAATTTGCATGCCACTTCCTTGGCTTTAATACTATCCCTGATTTACCTTGATAGCCACGGTTGAGCCACCTTCCCTTTTTTATTTTTATGCCAGACAGGAATGTACAATTGTTGTAGTTCATCCATGCGGTCTCTAAATGTCTGCCATTGCCCATTCACTGTCAACCCCTTAATTATCATTCGCCAATCTATCCTAGCCAATTCACGTCTCATACCTTTAAAGTTACCCTTCTTTAAGTTCTGGACCATGGTCTCTGAATTAACTGTTTCATTCTCCATCCTAATGCAGAATTCCACCATATTATGGTCACTCTTCCCCAAGGGGCCTCGCACAACGAGATTGCTAATTAATCCTCTCTTATTACACAACACCCAGTCTAAGATGGCCTCCCCCCTAGTTGGTTCCTCGACATATTGGTCTAGAAAACCATCCCTTATGCACTCCAGGAAATCCTCCTCCACCGTATTGTTTCCAGTTTGGTTAGCCCAGTCTATATGCATATTAAAGTCACCCATGATAACTGCTGCACCTTTATTGCCTGCAACCCTAATTTCCTGTTTGATGCCCTCCCCAACATCACTACTACTGTTTGGAGGTCTGTACACAACTCCCACTAACGTTTTTTGCCCTTTGGTGTTCTGCAGCTCTACCCATATAGATTCCACATCATTCAGGCTAATGTCCTTCCTTACAATTGCATTAATTTCCTCTTTAACCAGCAATGCCATCCCACCTCCTTTTCCTTTCTGTCTATCCTTCCTAAATGTTGAATACCCTTGGATGTTGAGTTCCCAGCCTTGGTCACCCTGGAGCCATGTCTCCGTGATGCCAACCACATCGTATCCGTTAACTGCGATCTGCACAGTTAATTCGTCCACCTTATTCCGAATACTCCTCGCATTGAGGCACAGAGCCTTCAGGCTTGCCTTTTAAACACACTTTGACCCCTTAGAATTTTGCTGTAAAGTGGTCCTTTTTTTTTGCCTTGGGTTTCTTTGCCCTTCACTTTTACTCATCTCCTTTCTGTCTTTTGCTTCTGTCTCCATTTTGTTTCCCTCTGTATCCCTGCATTGGTTCCCATCCCCCTGCTATATTAGTTTAACTCCTCCCCAACAGCACTAGCAAACACTCCCCCTCGGACATTGGTTCCGGTCCTGCCCAGGTGCAGACCGTCCGGTTTGTACTGGTCCCACCTCCCCCAGAACCCGTTCCAATGCCCCAGGAATTTGAATCCCTCCCTGCTGCACCACTGCTCAAGCCACGTATTCATCTGAGCTATCCTGCGATTCCTACTCTGACTAGCACGTGGCACTGGTAGCAATCCTGAGATTACTACTTTTGAGGTCCTACTTTTTAATTTAGCTCCTAGCTCCTTAAATTCATTTCGTAGGACCTCATCCTTTTTTTACCTATGTCGTTGGTACCAATGTGCACCACGACAACTGGCTGTTCACCCTCCCTTTTCAGAATGTCCTGCACCCGCTCTGAGACATCCTTGACCCTTGCACCAGGGAGGCAATATACCATCCTGGAGTCTCGGTTGCGGCTGCAGAAACGCCTATCTATTCCCCTTACAATCGAATCCCCTATCACTATCGCTCTCCCACTCTTTTTCCTGCCCTCCTGTGCAGCAGCGCCCGCCACGGTGCCATTAACTTGGCTGCTGCTGCCCTCCCCTGATGAGTCATCTCCCTCAACAGTACTCAAAACGGTGTATCTGTTTTGCAGTGGGTTGACCGCAGGGAACCCCTGCACTACCTTCCTTGCACTGCTCTTCCTGTTGGTCTTCCATTCCTTATCTGGCTGTGGACCCTTCACCTGTGGTAAGACCAACTAATTACACATGCTAATCACGTCATTCTCAGCATCGTGGATGCTCCAGCGTGAATCCACCTTCAGCTCCAATTCCGCAACGCGGTCCGTCAGGAGCTGGAGGCGGATACACTTCCCGCAGACGTAGTCGTCAGGGACACTACATAGTACAGGAGGAGCGTATCACGTGTCCAAGCTCTCCTGCCATGACTTAACCCTTAGATACACTTAATTTCCTGAGAGTGTTTTTCATTCTTTTTCTCTTGCTCTCCAGGCCATCCACCCATCCTTCAACCTTTGTAAATTTCTTCAGCCCGACAAAACACCCCCTCTTCAAAACTCTCTATGTTTCTCAGACTCTGGCCTCTTATCCAACAGCCTACCATTGGCAGCCGAGCTTTCAGACACGTAGGTCTCATGCTCTGTAATTCCCTCCTTTAACTCTCTGCCTCTATTGCTGTGAAGAAACTATCTTAAAACACACCTCTGTGACCAAGCTAAAATCTACTTTGGCTCGGTGATCCTTATTTTTGCTTATGATTCGCTGATGTTTTCCGACTTTAAAGGCGCTATATAAATGCAAATTGTTATATGTGATATTTTTGGGACACAAACAGGTTTTTTGATGAGAAAGTGCATTAAAAATCAAGTTAACTTAAAGTTTATTTATGTAAATAGTCTAATGAGAATATATTGAATTATGCATAACATTAGAACAAGCTGATACTCGGTCCAATGGTTAATGGTATAAATAAGTCCTTTGGATTTGTCCTCTTTCATTCTTTAAACTGCTTTTCATTCAACAACCATTTATATTTATATAGCACCTTTAATGTAGTAAAACATCCCAAGGCGCTTCACAGAAGTATTATGAGACAAAAAATTTGGCACCGAGCCACATATGGAGAAATTAGGGAACGTTATCATAAGTTTGGTCAAAGAGGTAAGTTCTAAGGAGCACCTTAAAAGAGGGAAGAGAGATAGAGAGGCGGAGAGGTTTAGGGAGGGAATTCCAGAATTAGGGCCTAAGCAACAGAAGGCACGACCACCTTTGATTGAACGATTATAATCAGGGATGCACAAGAGGGCAGAATTAAAGGAGCGCAGATATCTCGGGGGTTGTGGGGCTGGAGGAGATTACAGACATAGGGAGGGGTGAGGCCATGGAGAGATTTGAAAACAAGGAGGAGAATTTTCAAATCTGGTTAACCAGGAGCCAATGTAGGTCAGCGAGCACAGGGGTGATGGATGAGCGGGACTTGGTGCGAGTTAGGACATGAGCTGCCGAGTTTTGGATCACCTCAAGTTTACATAGGGCACAATGTGGGAGGCCAGCCAGGAGTGCGTTGGCGTTGTCAAGTCTAGGTGTAACAAAGGCATGGATGAGGGTTTCAGCAGCGGATGTGCTGAGGTAAGGGCAGAGATGGGCGATGTTACGGAGGTGGAAATAATCGGTTTAAGTTATGCTGCGGACATGTGGCCGAAAGCTCATTTCAGGGTCAAATATGACACCAAGATTGTGAACAGTCTGGTTCAGCATCAGACATTAGTTGGGGAGAGGGATGGAGTCAGTGGCTAGGGAACGGAGTTTGTGACGGGGACCGAAAACAATGGCTTCGTTCTTCTCAATGGATGTTGGACAAGCAGTCTGACATTTTAGAGACCGTGGAGGGGTCGAGAGAAGTGGTAGTGAGGTAGAGCTAGGTGTCATCAGCGTACATGTGGAAACTGACACATGTGTTTTTGGATGATATCGGCAAGGGGCAACATGTAGATGAGAATTAGGGGGGGCCAAGGATAGACCATTCGGGGACACCAGAGGTAACCATTCAGTAGTGGGAAGAGAAGCCATTGCAAGTGATTCTCTGGCTACGATTAGATAGATAAGAATGGAACCAGGCGAGTGCAGTCCCACCCAGCTGGACGACGTTGGAGAGGCATTAGAGAAGGATAGAGTGGTCAACTGTGTCAGAGGCTGCATCATCATCATCATCATCATCATCATCATCATGCAGACAAGTCAAGAAGGACGAGGAAGGATAGCTTACCTTTGTCACAGTCACAAAGGATGTTATTTGGGATTTTGATGAGAGCGATTTCAGTACTGTGGCAGGCGTGGAAACGGGATTGAAGGGATTCAAACATGGAATTGCAGGAAAGATGGGCACGGATTTGGGAAGGGACAACATGTTCAAGGAATTTGGAGAAGAGAGGGAGGTTGGAGAAGGTACGGTAGTTTGCAAGGACGGAAGGGTCGAGGGTTGGTTTTTTGAGGAGGGTCATGACGACAAATTTGAGGGAGAGAGGAACAGTGCCTGAGGAGAGAGAACCGTTAACAATGTTAGCTAACATGGGAGCCAGAAAAGGAAGTTGGGTGGTCAGCAGTTTTGTGGGAATAGGGTCAAGGGAGCAGGAAGTGGGTCTCATGGACAGGATGAGCTCGGAGAGGTCATGAGGGGAGATCGGAGAGAAACTTGAGAAAGATGTGAGGTCAGGGCTAGGGCAGGGGGCTTTCTTAGAGGAAGTTTGGCCCGGTGGGCTAGGGGAAGGAAGGGAAGAGGTAGAGGCGGCCGAACGAATGATCTCAAGCTGGGTAGAGGTAGTGCTGGGTGTCATCAGCGTACATGTGGAAAATTACACTTTGTTTTCGGATGATGTCGCGAAGGGGCAACATGTGGATGAGAAATAGGAGGCGCCAAGGATAGATCCTTGGGGGACACCAGAGGTAACGATACGGGGGCAGGAAGAGAAGCCATTGCAGGTGATTCTCTGGCTACGATTAGATAGATAAGAATGGAACCAGGCGAGTGCAATCCCACCCAGCTGGACGACGGTGGAGAGATGTTGGAGAAGGATGGAGTGGTCAACCATGTCAAAAGCTGCAGACAAGTTAAAAAAGGACGAGGAGGGATAATTTACATTTGTCACAGTCACAAAAGATGTCATTTGTGACTTCGATGAGAGATGTTTTGGTATTGTGACAGGCGCGGAAATCTGATTGCAGTAATTCATACATGGAGTTGCAGGGAAGATGGGCACGGATTTGGGAGGCGACAACATGATCAAGGACTTCGGAGAGGAAAGGGAGGTTGGAGATGGGGCGGTAGTTTGCAAGGATGGAAGGGTCAGTTTTTTTGAGGAGGGGTGATGATGGCAGATTTGAGGGAGAGGGGGACAGTACATGAGGAGAGAGAGCCATTAACAATGTCAGCTAACAATGGAGCCAGAAAAGGAGGTTGGGTGGTTAGCAGTTTGGTGGGAATAGGGTTGAGGGAGCAGGAAGTGGGTCTAATGGACAGGGTGAACTCGGAGAGGTCATGAAGGGAGAACAGAGAGAAACTGAAGAAAGCTGTGAAGTCAAGGCATGCCACTGCAGGGAGCAGCGTGTGTTGCTGCAGAAGAGTGACGGCTTCGAAGAGAGCGACTCGATTTGACGTCATCCAAATCCAGGTCGCTGATTGCAGTGCGGGCAGATACAGCGGGAGCGGCAAGGTTGGGGTGAAGCAGTGGCAAGAGTTTATAGAGGGATGTGATCGGGGCCCAGGAGAGGCGTGAGTTTGAGTCCCAGAAGAGGTGAGGGCCCAGAGGCAGCACGGGCCAGCCCACACTGCGATGTGTGTGCAATAGATCCGTGCAGCAGAGCTGGTCTCCAGTTGTCTTGGTTAATCCTTGCCACTGGACCAAGACCTAACTCTGTCAAGTCCATGTGGTGGCTGGTGTGCAACGGCCACCACACGTTAAAAAAATCCACGCATAGGCATCTTCCACCCTTCGAGATCTGGAATATTATGTCCTTCATTGAAAGATCTGTGAACTCATCCCTTTTTGGCATGGATCAAGTCATCCTCATTTCGAGGGACTGCCTATGATGATGAGGGGGAGATCCTTAGAGGAAGTTTGGACTTTAATGCAAAATACAGCCTTTCTACAGCAATTCTTTAGCCAAACAGAAGATGTATGATATTCTTATGCAGAAAGAGATGTGTACTCTGTAATGTTTATTTTGTTTCCTTCTTACTTTTTTGTTAATTTCCATGCATCACAATGAGGGATAGCAATGCTGGGAAATGGAACACTGTCCCATTTTGGGGACCCACAGTCAGTAACAAGCACTGTCTGGTCAATTCTAGCATGGATAGAGTGCAGAAAGCTCCCCATGCTATGCCTCTGTCCCAACTTCAAAGAAACAATCCCTATCTCAACTGTTTGACATTTCTCCCACACCAACCATTCTTTGAGTGAGAATCCCAGTCTTAATGTCAAATTTAGGGGCAGCTTTGTTGTTTGTTTTAGGGACCTGACTCATATCTCTTGTGGGGAATAAAATGTGGGTGGATGCATTATCTTTTTGAGGTAAATATTTGCACTTCAGAGCTGCCACATTGTAATGTAAAACAATAGCGTGAGTCATGTAAGCTTGTAGATAACACATTGTACCAAATTATCAAAAGTGATAAAGAAGTAACATACTTTGAAATGTAAAATGAAAGTATTCATCGTACAATGTATGGTGCAACAGCAATAGTGCTTCATTCCAGTAGATAAACTTAAAATAAAACCTATACATCTGCTTAGAAACAGAAGAAACTTGACTGGCTATATTTCCATGTATATTACATCGTCCCATATGATAGAAAGGACAAGTGAGAAATAAATGAATGAATGATATACTGGCACAGGTAGGGTTAATGCCTTGGGTTTTGTATGAAGTTTCAGAACTCATGGATTTTACACGGTTTCTGTAAAATTTTAATGTTCAGAGATAGTTTATAGTTTTATTTCTGTTTCCAAAGTTAAGAGTTCATCTTCACTAATGACTATTTCAGAGAGACAGCGCTTTATGGAAAGGAAACATTAGCAGATGTTATCCTCAACTGTTAACAGATACCAATAAAAATAGAAGCTTCTCAGTTTATGAACATTTAAATTGTTCTCTTATAGAGAAATGGTAAATTAGTATGCAATGTGTTAGTTTTATCACTGGGTGCCTACATGCATAAATAATGCTAACATCAGAACGTATTGGCCTAGAAATCTGATTGCAACGTGCCTGTTTTTTGGGTGTTAACTGTGTTTAAATGCGCTCCTTACACTTACAACATCTCAATTTCTCTGTTGCAACACAAAACGCACCCATTAAAAGTGAGCGTACCTGAACTGGAGGAGAGCCCAGAAATGACAAGCCTTTGGTTCCCATTGAGGAAGCCACCCTGGATCTCCTTGCCTGTGGCAGCACTGTGGGAGTACAGGAATTTGCAGCTAGAGGTCTGTCTAAACTCATAACCAATATCATCCTGTTCTTATGAAGCACAGGTATACAGACAACAACAAAAACAGCACATACAAGCTCTGTTTGAAGGTGCCTCTTGTAGCCACCATTGCACCATTTGTCCCTCTGCTGTTATTGCAGGGCAGGAAGAACAGCCTGCTAGGACTCCCAGTTGCTCTGATCAGACCAGCACTGTGTAGTTTCCTGCACCATGTGCTGGATATGGAGAGTTTACGATTGGCCAGTGCTGGGGGAGCAGGAGATTCGCACTGCTCCAGGGCACAAGTCTCGTTAAACTTTTTAAAATTCTTTCAATTAAGGTGTGTCCTTCCTGCTCTACATTTTCCAGTGGTTTACTCCTCCAGCATGAGGGCATTGCTGTGCACCTGTATAAACAGCCCACTGGTCAGGTGCACAGCTACCAGAAGTGACTTGCTGCCCCTGTTAAAGCACTGTCTTCCCAGTTTATCTTTTGTTTGTTTTTTTGAACTTTTGATTTTCTTCTGCTGCATTTTTATTAGCATATTTTTGATATTTTAGTTTAGTTTAGTTTTCAAGTAAGTTTTTTTCTTTTCCTCTTTAACCGCTTACCAGTCAGTTTGAAACTTTCCCCTTGGTAGAACTTTTAAGTGTGTGCAACTCCTCAATTTGGATCTGATGGCTACATTCCCACTTTCCATTAGGCTTTCAACCTGTCCAAGGGCAAAGTTGCATTGGTAGCTGTGAATAATTATTCAATTGAGCTGAAGTAAAAATGTTTGAGGCAGCCAGCTCACTGCTCCATTGACTATTTCTGATCCAACAGAATAACATAACGAACGAAAGACTTGCATTTATATCGTGCATTTCACGATCTCAGGACCTCAAATGTAGTCACTGTTGTAATGTTGTAAATGTGGCAGCCAAATTTCGCACAGCAAGCTCCCACCAACAGCAATGTGATAATGACATTGATAAAAAAAGAATAGGAGAGAAAACTAGCAAGAAATATAAAAACAGATTCTAAGAGCTTCTACCAGTATGTAAAAAAGGAAGAGAGTAGCAAAAGTAAATGTTGGTCCCTTAGAGGCTGAGACAGGAGAAATTATCATAAGGAAATGGTAGAAATGTCAAACAAATATTTTATATCTGCACAGTAGAAAACACAAAAAGCAGACCAAAATGGTGGGGAATCAAGGGTCGAATGAGGGTCAGGAACTTAATGAAATTAATATAAGTAGAGAAAAAGTAAATGAAAAACTAATGGGACTAAAAGCTGACAAATCCCCTGTATCTGATGGCCTATATCCTAGGGTTCCAAAAGAGGTGGCTGCAGAGATAGTGGATGCATTGGTTTCGATCTTTGAAAATTCCCTAGATTCTTGTATGGTCCTTGTTATATATGTAAACTAGTAGTTACTCTGTACAGCCACCAGAGGGCTCATTCCCCAGAGTCCCAAGGGATCCCATAATCCCTTGGGAGCACAGGTATTTAAGAAGGCTTCACAGGTTGGAGAGGCACTCTGGAGACCTGCAATAAAAGATTAAGGTCACACTTTACTTTGAGCTCACAGTGTTCAGTCTGACTCTTTCTCCATACACAACAACTGGCGACAAGATACAGATAGCGAACCCGAAGATGCAGAGAACAGTGGGCATCCTGAAGAAATTCTCGGAGGGAGATGATTGGGAAACTTTTGTGGAGCGACTCGACCAATACTTCGTGGCCAACGAGCTAGATGGGGAAGAGAGCACTGCCAAATGTAGAGCGATCCTCCTCACTGTCTGTGGGGCACCAACGTATGGCCTCATGAAGAATCTGCTCACTCCAGCGAAACCCAGGGAGAAATCGTACGACAATTTATGCACACTGGTCCGAGAGCATTTGAACCTAAAGGAAAGCGTTCTGATGGCGAGGTACCGGTTCTACACCTACGAAAGGTCTGAAGGCCAGGAAGTGGCGAGTTATGTCGCCGAGCTGAGACACCTTGCAGGACATTGCGAATTTGAAGGACATTTGGAGCACATGCTCAGAGAGTTTTTCGTACTTGGCATTGGCCACGAAACCATATTTCGCAAACTTTTGACTGTAGAGACCCCAACCTTGAGTAAGGCCATAACGATAGCCCAGATGCTCATTGCCACCAGTGACAATACGAAGCAAATCTCTCAGCACACAAGTGCTACTACAAGTACTGTGAACAAAGTGATGTTGTTTTCGAATCATAACGTACAGGGCAGGTCACACATACCTGCAGCTACACGTCCGCAGATGTCTCAGAGTCCACCATCAAGGGTGATGAATGCAAGGCCATTAAAACCTTGTTGGCGCTGCGGGGCTGATCATCGTTTCCATTCATGCCGATTCAAAGGATACGTTTGCAAGGGCTGTGGAACAATGGGACACTTCTAATGAGTGTGCTGGCAAGCTGCTAAGTCTGTTAAACCTGCAAACCACCACGTTGCAGAGGAGGACAGATCCACGGAGGATCACTACAAACCAGAGCCTCAGATAGAGGAGGCAGAGGTACATGGTGATAAGTCCTTACTTTGCAGTATAAATGCACACGATTGCCCTTGTCTGCCTGGAGAACTGTATGCTGTTTTAACAATGTTGAACCTCTGTCCCAACCATTCCTTAACACAGTACCTCTCACCTGTTTTGCTAGTGGCCATGCTCGCGTGGTTTAAATCCCAGTTTCTTGTCACCATTGATAAGTCCTTACTACACAGTATAATGCACATGAGGCCCATGCTTGAGAGAAGGTCAGTCTGTGACCTGTCCTTTATTCCTTAGCACTCAAGTGATGGAAGTGGGTGGAGCTTCCTCTTTTATACCTGAAGGTCCAGGTTAGGATGTCTCCCACAAGTTCACCACCTAGTGGTCATTGTTCTCACAGTGTACAACTTAGGTCAGATTATACATGGGTTACAATAGAAACATAGAAACATAGAAAATAGGTGCAGGAGCAGGCCATTCAGCCCTTCTAGCCTGCACCGCCATTCAATGAGTTCATGGCTGAACATGAAACTTCAGTACCCCCTTCCTGCTTTCTCGCCATAAACCTTGATCCCCCGAGTAGTAAGGACTTCATCTAACTCCCTTTTGAATATATTTAGTGAATTGGCCTCAACTACTTTCTGTGGTAGAGAATTCCACAGGTTCACCACTCTCTGGGTGAAGAAGTTTCTCCTCATCTCGGTCCTAAATGGCTTACCCCTTATCCTCAGACTGTGACCCCTGGTTCTGGACTTCCCCAACATTGGGAACATTCTTTTTGCATCTAACCTGTCTAAACCCGTCAGAATTTTAAACGTTTCTATGAGGTCCCCTCTCATTCTTCTGAACTCCAGTGAATACAAGCCCAGTTGATCCAATCTTTCTTGATAGGTCAGTCCCGCCATCCCGGGAATCAGTCTGGTGAACCTTCGCTGCACTCCCTCAATAGCAAGAATGTCCTTCCTCAAGTTAGGAGACCAAAACTGTACACAATACTCCAGGTGTGGCCTCACCACACTGGTTGATTACATGAAACATGGGGTGCACACATTCACCACGAATTGTCCCCTGATAATGCTGAATGTTGAACTAAATGGACTCCCGGTGTTAATGGAGCTGGACACGGGCGTGAGCCAGTCCATCATGGGCAAAAAGACTTTCGAAAGGTTGTGGTGCAACAGGGCCTCAAGGCCAGTCTTAAATCCAGTTCGTACGAGACTAAGAACTTACATGAAAGAACTGATTCCTGTAATCGGCAGTGCTACCGTAAAGGTCTCCTGCGATGGAGCGGTGCACAAGCTACCACTCTGGGTGGTACTGGGCGATGGTCCCACGCTGCTCGGCAGGAGCTGGCTGGGAAAGATACACTGGAACTGGGACGACGTCCGAGTGCTATCGTCCGCTGACTACACTTCGTGTGCCCAGGTCTTAAACAAATTTCCTTCGCTGTTCGAACCAGACACCGGGAAATTCCAAGGAGCAAAAGTGCAAATCCATCTAATTCCAGAGCCATGACCCATCCATCACAAGGCGAGAGCAGTACTAAATATGATGAGAGAAAAAGTAGAGATTGAGCTAGACCGGCTGCAACGAGAGGGCATCATTTCCCCGATTGAGTTCAGCGAGTGGGCCAGTCCTATTGTCCCAGTCCTTAAGGGAGACAGCACCGTTAGTATCTGTGGCGATTACAAAGTAACCATCAATCATTTCTCCCTGCGGGACCAATACCCACTATCAAAAGCCGACGACCTCTTTGCAACGTTGGCGGGAGGAAAGACGTTCACGGAGCTGGATCTGACTTTAGCCTACATGACGCAGGAACTGGAGAAATCATTGAAGGCCCTCACCTGCATCAACACGCACCAAGGTCTTTTTGTTTATAACAGATGCCCATTTGGAATCCGATCAGCGGCGGCGATATTCCAGAGAAACATGGAAAGCTTACTGAAGTTGGTCCCGCACACCGTGGTCTTCCAGGACGACATCTTGTTCACAGGTCGGAACACAGTTGAACACTTGCAGAACCTGGAAGCGGTTCTTAGTCGACTCAACCGCGTGGGGCTCAGGTTAAAATGCTCGAAGTGCATTTTCCTGGCGCTTGAAGTGGAGTTCCTGGAAAGGAGGATTGCAGCAGATGGCATCAAGCCCACCAACGCAAAGACGGAGGCAATCGAAAATGCACCAAGGCCTCAGAATGTGACGGAGCTGCGGTCGTTTCTGGGACTCTTGAACTACTTTGGTAATTTTTTACCGGGTCTCAGCACACTGTTAGAACCACTGCATGTCTTACTATGAAAAGGGGACGAATGGGTTTGGGGAAAAGCCAAGAAAATGCCTTTGTAAAAGTGAGAAAATTGTTTTGCTCAAACAAATTGCTTGTGTTGTATGATCCATGTAAGCGTTTGGTACTAGCATGTGATGCATCGTCATATGTCGTCGGGTGTATATTGCAACAAGCTAATGATTTCGGGAAACTGCAACCGATCACTTATGCATCCAGGAGTCTGTCTAAGGCCGAGAGAGCCTACAGCATGATTGAAAAAGAAGTGTTAGTGTGTGTCTATGGGGTAAAGAAAATGCATCAATACCTGTTTGGGCTAAAATTCGAATTGGAAACTAACCATATGCCACTTATATCCCTGATTTCCGAGAGTAGAGGGATAAATACCAACACATCGGCCTGCATCCAGAGATGGGCGCTCATGTTGTCCGCATACAACTACGCCATCCGTCACAAGCCAGGCACAAAAAACTGCGCCGATGCTCTCAGCAGGCTGCCATTGCCCACACGAGGGTGGAAATGGCGCAGCCCGCAGATCTAGCCATGGTTATGGAAGCATTTGAGAGTGAGCAATCACCCGTCACTGCCCGGCAGATCAAAACATGGGCAAACCAGGACCCCTTATTATCTCTAGTCAAAAGCTGTGTGCTTCACGGGAGCTGGTCCAGTGTCCCAGTGCAAATGCAGGAAGAGATAAAACCGTTCCAACGGCGCAAAGATGAAATGTCTGTATAGGCAGACTGCCTTCTGTGGGGCAATCGAATAGTGGTCCCCAAGAAGGGCAGAGACACCTTCATCAATGACCTCCATAGTACCCATCCGGGCATCATAATGATGAAAGTGATAGCCAGATCCCACATGTGATGGCCCGGTATCGATGCGGACTTAGAGTCCTGCGTTCACAGATGTAATACATGCTCGCAGTTAAGCAATATACCCAGGGAGGCGCCGCTAAGTTTATGGTCTTGGCCCTCCAAACCGTGGTCAAGGGTACACTTCGACTTTGCAGGCCCGTTCTTGGATAAAATGTTCCTTGTGGTTGTAGACGAATACTCAAAGTGGATTGAATGTGAGATAATGTCGGCTAGCACGTCCGCTGCCACCACTGAAAGCCTGCGGGCCATGTTTGCCACACATGGCTTACCTGATGTCCTGGTGAACGACAACAGGCCATGTTTTACCAGTGCTGAGTTCAAAGAATTCATGATCCGTAACGGGATCAAACATGTCACATCTGCCCCATTTAAACTAGCGTTCAATGGTCAGGCAGAGAGAGCAGTGCAAACCATCAAGCAAGGCTTGAAGAGGGTAACTGAAGGCTCACTGCAGACTCGCCTATCCTGAATCCTGCTTAGCTACCGCACGAGACCACACTCACTCACAGGGATCCCACTTGCTGAACTGCTCATGAAAAGAGCATTTAAGACAAGGCTCTCGTTAGTTCACCCTAATCTATATGAACAGGTAGAGAGCAGACGGCATCAACAAAGTGCGTACCATGATAGCGCAAATGTGTCACACGAGATTGAAATCAATGATCCTGTATTTGTATTAAATTATGGACAAGGTCCCAAGTGGCTTCCTGGCACTGTCATGGCCAAAGAGAGGAGCAGGGTGTTTCGGGTCAAACTTTCAAATGGACTCATTCACCGGAAACATTTGGACCAATCAAACTCAGATTCACGGACTACCCTGAGCAACCCACCTTGGACCCAACCTTTTTTGATCCCCCAACACACACACCAGTGGCAACCGACACGACGGTTGATCACGAAGCAGAATCCATCATCCACAGCATCCCTGCAGGGCTCAACACACCAGGCAGTCCAGCAAGGTCAGCTGCACAGCAGCCCAGCAAGGGCCCAACAAATGATTCAACAACACTAGCTTTCACACCGAGACGATCAACCAGGGTAAGAAGGGCCCCAGATCGACTCACATTGTAAATAGTTACACTATTGACTTTGGGGGAATGTTGTTATAAATGTGGACTTGTATTTGCTCTGTACAGCCACCAGAGGGCTCATTCCCCAGAGTCCCAAGGGATCCCATAATCCCTTGGGAGCACAGGTATTTAAGAAGGCTTCACAGATTGGAGAGGCACTCTGGAGATCTGCAATAAAAGACTAAGGTCACATTTTACTTTGAGCTCAGTGTTCAGTCTGACTCTTTCTCCATACACTACAGTCCCTTGGATTGGAAGGTAGCAAATGTAACACCGCTATTTAAGAAATGAGGGAGAGAGAAAACAGGGAACTACAGGCGAGTTAGTTTGACGTCGTCGAGAAAATGCTGGAATCTATTGTTAAGGAAGTGGTATCAGGGCACTTAGAAAATCGTAATATGATTAGGCAGAGTCAACATGGTTTTATGAAAGGGAAATCATATTTGAGAAGTTTATTCGAGTTTTTTGAGGATGTAACTAGTAGGTAGATAAAGGGGAACCAGTGGATGTAATATATTTGGATTTCCAAAAGGCATTCAATAAGGTGCCACATAAAAGGTTATTCCACAAGGTACGTCATTGCCATGCACACTGACCTCTACCAGCCCCGCGCCGACCCCTTTAAGTGCCGTGGGGGAAATTGCCCCGTGAGCTGCGATGCTGGCACGGACAGATGTCAGCACCAGCTAAGCGGGTCGCCACCGGGGTGCCCCTTAACGGGGAGGCCTTTAGCACCCCGGGCCGCCATTTTAATTTTCGGATGACTCTTGTGTTGGCCCAACAAAGGCGGTCCTTGTGTTGACTGGGTCGCCATCGCATCCCTGATGCCCTAGTGGTGTTCATCAAAGGGCCTGCAGAATGCGCAGAAGTCCTCGTGCTGGCCTCCTCAGTGTGGCGCTGGACCCAGCACCACGCTACCACCCTGGGAGTACCTCGCCAAGAAAGCAAAGCGCCAGGGGCAGCACATGATCCAATTCTGCATCAGGGGTGGGACTTCCGGCCAATCGGAGCCAGGGGCAAGTTCAGCCCCATTATTTTTTAAATGATGAGAAACTTTTAAATGTTGGTGTTCAGAGAGATTTGTGTGTCCTTGTGCAAGAAACACAGAAAGCTAGCATGCAGGTACAGCAAGTGGTAAGGAAGGCAAGTGGGATGTTGGCCTTTATTGCAAGGGGGATAGAGTATAAAAAAAGTCTTGTTACAATTGTACAGGGCCACACCTGGAGTACTGTCTCCTTAACTAAGGAAGGATATTCTTGCCGCGGAGGCAGTGCAACGGAGGTTCACTAGATTGATTTCTGGGATGAGAGGGCTGTCTTGTGATGAGAGATTGTGTGGAATGGGCTTATACTCTCTGGAGTTTAGAAGAATGAGATGATCTCATTAAAAGATACAAGATTCTGAAGGGGATTGACAGGGTAGATGCTGGGAGGTTGTTTCCCATGGCTTGAGTGTCAAAACTAGAGGGCATAGTCTCAGGATAAGGGGACAGCCATTTAAGGCTGAGATGAGGAGGAATGCTTTTACTCAGAAGGTTGTGAATCTTTGGAATTCTCTGCCCCAGAGGGCTGTGGATGCTGAGACTTTGAGAATATTCAAGGCTGAGATAGATAGATTGTTGGACTCTAGAGGAATCAAGGGATATGGAGATCGAGCGGGAAAGTGGAGTTGAGGTCGAAGATCAGCTTTGATCTTATTGAATGGCAGAGCAGGCTCGAGGGGTCGTAAGGCCTACTCCTGCTCTTATTTCTTATGTTCTTATATTCTTAATGACCAGATAATCTGTTTAGTGATGTTGATTAAGGGATAAATATTGACCAGCACACCGGGGATAATTCCCATTGTCAAAATAGTACCAGGGGATCTTTTACGTCCAACTGAGAGATGAGGCGTGGTCTCAATTTAAAGTCTCAACCAAAAGATGCACCTCCAACAGTGCAGCACTCCCTCCGTACTACACTAGAGTGTCAGCCTAGAGTTTTGTGCTCAAACCTCTGGAGTGCGACTTGAACCCACAACTTTCTGACTCAGAGGCGAGAGTACTACCAACTGAGCCCTGAGTGATCTGTAGCCTCAATTATGCCTGTAGGTATAGTTGAAAACCAATCAGGTTCTAGCCCGTTTTTGGGCCCAAAATAGGCAATGTACCACAAGTGCTCGCCAGCAGCCGGAGGCCCGAGTCTCACCTGAAATTGGGCTTCAGGCCTACTTTGTTAATATAGACAAGCTGACAGCAGCTGTCGGTCTCCAGAGGCAGCTCGCCTGAAGTCAGAGGTGCAATGGGGGCCCGTTGCCTGGCTGGCAGTGGTCCTAAGGTAAGTCCTGTTGGGGACGATCAAGATCCAGCCGTGGCCCATGAGAGTGCTGTGGAGCCAGGAGGAACATTCCTGAGTAAGGAAAAATATACTTACTTTTGGGTGATGAGAAATGTTGAACTCACCTTTTATTTTTCCTTTTATTTTTCCTGTCTAGTTAGTGTATCTTACCCGACCTGACATAACTCATTGAAACATATAAGATTCTGAGAGGGCTTGACAGGATAGATGTGAAGAGGTTGTATTCTCTAGCTGGAGAGTCTAGGGGGCCGAAAGTACCCTGAGCGAGAAATTGGGGGAGGGCACTTCGAATTAGCAGGAAATTTAGCGCCCGGTGGGAGTTGGAGGGAAGGGGCAGGAAAATCGTCTGTTAGTTCAAGAAACTGCCTCCCAATGCTTTTGGGCGCTTTCAGGCGCTGTTGGAGGCAGTATCACCGCCACTCTAACTGTGGTGTATGTAGCACTCAAATCACTGACTCCACACAGTCTGGTGTTGCAGTAACTGCTGTGACCTTAGTCCTTTATTATGTAACTCCAGAGTGCCTCTCGGGTGTGGTGGGCAGCCTTTTATGCTCTGTCTTGCAGGTACTTTCAAGTCTCCCACCACAGTGCCCTCTGTGGTGCACCATTGTACTTATACATTTAATGTACCTGGACAATACATAACATCTCACTCCCCCCCCAGTTCCAAGAGCCATTGGCAGTATCCTCGGCCTTGTTCGTCCTGGTTGATTTGTGAGTGTGAGTTCATGACCATCCATTTCCCTCTTTCCCCCCATGTAGAGATTATGCTTGTGATCTGGTGCAAGCATGTGGTATTAGCAGTCCTTACATGGGTGATGAAGTCACGAGTATAACCTCCAGCAGAAAGCAGGTATACATAGACAGTACATTTGTATGGTACAGATGTCATGTCAAAAGATTGCAGGTACACTGAACAGTTATTTAATCACAGCTCACTGGGTGAGGTACGGTGGTGGTATACTGCCCCTTTTTGCCTGAGCTAATGGGCTGCGCTGAGACAGGGCATTACAACTAGTGCGTTGCCTCTGTTCTCAGTGGTCGCCTTAGCGGCTCATCTGCAGCCGCTGAACCATTGCATGAATCACGTAAAATCGAAAATCGCCTTGGTCCATTAGACATGTTAGTCACGGACCCCTTAACCCTTTTACTTGTACCTTGTGGTATTAACTCTTTTCATAAATCATTCATATCCATCATTTTAAACACAGTACCCATATAGCATCAAAATATTAACTCTTATCCTAAATCACGTCATCATACAAATCACATTACTCAATTAGACTCGCTCTTGCCTTACAAAAGTCTCTTTGTGGGGACCGCCAATGGTGTAAGGCCCTTTTAAGGCTCCTGGGTGCATTTCCCTTTTAAGACGGCATCTTGTGGTTCCCACAAGGCTTCCACTGGGCACCGCCATTTTTGTTGCTCTGCTTGCCTTTGTTCTGCTGAACTCTGCTGCTCTTGAGCTCGCTGGCATGGCATTTTAGGAAGAACTAGAAGAGGTAAAGAAGTAAGAAAGAAGAAAAACGACCAAGAACGATTGAATCTTGAATCGTGGCAGAAATGGTTCTGTGGATTCGATCAGTCAGTCACTGTGGCCTCCGTAACTGACGTAACTGCTGCCTAATCTGGCTCTTGTAGCTGTCGCGTTCTCCCGGGTTATACCTGCCACCGCTGTAGCCTCCACCGCCGCTGTAGCCTCCTCTCCTGACGTTCCGGCCACCGCTGTAGCCTCTGCCACTGCTGTCGCCTCCTCTCCTGCCGTTCCGGCCGCCGCCGTCCCGGCCTCCACCGTGGCCGCGACCGCCGCCCGACTTTCTCTCCGCGTGTGCCCCCCCAATTTGTCGTCCGTCGATGGATTTCCCGATCAATGCCTGCTCTTCCAGGGTCTGCTCGTCTGTGGAGGCTGAGGCTGCAGGATTGCTTGAGGTCAGGCGTTCTGGGCTGCGGTCGTCTGTGTGGGGATTTAGACTGCCGATGAATGGCTTCTTTCTCCTCCAGCTCGGTTGGCGCTGCCCTTTGGGAATCCGGGGAACAGCAGTCTGTGGAGGAATGAAGTCTTCCCAGCTCCCATGGACCTTCCCCATCCACCTCCTGCCGAGAAGTGTCGGCCCATCGCCTGCAATGACCCGCAAAGGTAAACCGTGCATCTCGCCCCCGTGAGATACCTGCACATCCGCTCTGCCAAGAACAGGTATCAGTTCCCTGGTGCACAGCTTCACCGTGATCGGGACCAGCTTGGGTCGTGCAGCTGGGTTGACCCACAGTTTCTCAAAAGTTCTCTGACTCATCAACGACGGACCCGATCCAGTGTCTACTTCCATACTCACTGGGACTCCGTTGATCTTGACTTTCATAATCACTGGGGCCGAATCATTGGTACTTGTGTATAGTCCAAACAACGCCTCATCTTCTTCTGCCTGCTCCTCGCTGGATGGTGGATCCTCTACCATCTCCTCAGCCAGACGGTGAGTCAGGTGTCTTTTGCACATACTCTGAAGGTGGCCTTTCGTGTGGCAGGTATTGCACGTATACTCTGCAAACCTGCACCGGTGAGCCCCATGGCTTCCTCCGCAGCGTCAGCATGGTGCTACTCGATTAGCTCCCCTCGGCGGACTCTGAGTTCCAGGACCCCGAGTTCCGTGCTGCTGCCCTGGGCAGAGCCACGTTCTGCAGTTTTGTCTGTGGTGGGCGCTATCCTGTGGAAAGTGCCTGCCGGGTTCGAGACTGTGTGTATCATCTGCTTGGTCGAGGTCATAAATGCCCTGCTGATGGTGATGGCTTGCTTCAGGGTGACTGTGGGTTCAGTGGATAGCAGCTTGTGAAGGAGACCCTCATGGCCAATCCTCATAACAAAGACGTCTCGCAACGCGTTGTCAAGGTGTGTGCCAAAATCACACGGCGCCGTGAGTCTCCTGAGGTCCGCAGCATATTTGGTGACATCCTGGCCCTCAGGTCTGCAGTGGTGGTAGAATTTGTGCCGGGCCGTGAGGATGCTCTCCTTCGATTTCAGTTGGTCACGAATGAGTGCGATCAGCTCCTCATATGACTTATCCCTGGCGCTCACGGGTGCCAGCAAATCCCTGACGAGACAGTAAACCTTATCACCACAACTGGAAAGCAATATCGCCTTACGCTTCTCTCTCAGTGCGTCCGTGTTCGCCGTCAGGTCGTTTGCTGTGAAGTAGTACTCGAGCCTTTCCGTAAAGGCCTCCCAATCATTGCCCACCGTAAAATCCTTTAGCGAGCCCAGAGTAGTCATGGTTGCGTGAAATTCGTCCGTGTCCTTGTCGCCAATGTGGTGTATGTAGCACTCAAATCACTGACTCCACACGGTCCGATGTTATAGTAACTGCTGTGACCTTAGTCCTTTATTGTGTAACTCCAGAGTGCCTCTCAGGTGTGGTGGGCAGCCTTTTATACTCTGTCTTGCAGGTACTTTCAGGTCTCCCACCACAGCGCCCTCTGTGGTGCACCATTGTACTTATACATTTAATGTACCTGGACAATACATAATACTAACCACGTCACTTAAAGGGGGGGGGGATGCTGCGAGGTGTCGTGAGGCCTCGGCATTCGGCCAGCCAGTGGCCCGGCATCTAAGAGGGAGTGCCGGGCTGCCTGTTGGTGACCCGGCCGAACCAATGGCTGCCATTGTCGGGGGTGACTCAGTAGTTGGCTGACAAGTAAAACAAAATGTCGGGCACAGCGGTGTGCCCTCCCTTTTAAGGGCAGCTGCAGTGCCCAGCCACTAGCAGCTTCCCATCTCGCAAGGCTGTCGGGGGCACCAAGCGGGGATGAAAAGGGGTCGCCGCCAGGCGGTAAGGGGTCAGCGCACGGCCGACAAGGTTTCGGAGTGTCGGGCAGGACGGAAATACGGGGCACGACGGAAACCATAATTTTTAAGACCTCTGTTACATCATCATCATCATAGGGGTCCCTCGAAGCGAGGATGACTTGCTTCCACGCCAAAAAGGAATGAGTTCACAGGTGTTTCAATGAAGGACCTAATATTCCAGGTCCCAAACTACATCTTGGAGGGTGGAAGATGCCTGTGCGTGGATTTTTTTTAACGTGTAGTGGCCGTTGCACACCAGCCACCACACGGGCTTGACAGAGCGAGGTCTTGGTCCAGTGGCAAGGATTACCCATGATGACTGGAGACCAACTCTACTGCACGGACCGAGCGCGCACACACATATAGCAGTGTGGGCTGGCTCGTGCTGTCTCTGGGCCCTCACGTCTTCTGGGCCCTAGACTCACTCCCTTTTACAAACTCTTGCTGCTCCTCCGCCCCTCCTGCTGTGCCTGCCTGCACTGCAATTAGCGACCTGACTTTGCAGCCATCGCCCTCCTGCAGTGGTATGCCGCCGCACGCTGCTCCCTCTGATGGCCCCGGCCTGCTGAGGGTCTTGCAGGCCGGGACGTCACCGATTTCCGGGCCGGGCCGCTGCTCCCTCTAATGCAGTTTTTCAATATTAGGTCACCTCTCAGCCTATTCTTTTCTGGAGAAAAGCGTTCAAGCCTGTTCAGTCTTTCTTGATAATTACAACCTCTCAGTTCTGGTATCATCCTTGTAAATCTTTTTTGCACCTCTCCAAAAAGCAATACTATTAGGCAAAATAATATGAGTGAAGGTCGAACAGGTGGGAAGCTGGTGGACTCCGTCAAATGGTTGTTGAATGGCACATCAGTGAAAGTAGAAAAATTGTCAGCTTGCTTCGCCAACTGCCTCCATATCAAAACTAGCACCATATTCGATTACAAAGACCCAGTTAGGAATCACAATCACATCTACACCTCTGTCAAGAAAAGGTGATGAGAAATGTTGAACTCACCTTTTAGTTTTCCTGATTGGTTAGTTGAGCTTACCTGCCCTGACATAACTAACATTTTTTTATGTAGAAGGATCCCCAGAATTAAACTTTTATTTAATGGTATTCATGTTGCATTACTAATGAAAGGGCTGTATTCGCTCCTATCTTTGTACCTCATAAAGTTGAAGATCAATGATGTCAGAACACTGGTGTCAGGCCAGCTGTACAATGAAATCCTTAACATTATATTTGTTTTAACATTTGAGCAGCTAGGGAATGGTAAATGTAGAAATAATAGAATCTTGTTGAAATGTTACCTTGACATTGACTCAGCGGACTTGAATGAACAGTTCTGTTACTGTACACTCAGGCTTAAGACATTATGAAAAGATTGTGAGCCATTAATCTTGAGCGAGCTTTAATAATGGTGAAAAGACGTTTTTATAAAAGTTTTTCCATTAGCATTCTGTCATTTATATTGTAAATATCATAAGTTTGTGTAAGATGAAGCAGTTTTGGAATTACTTCATTCTGCAGTGCTGATTGATATATAGAATACAAAATGGAGTTCAGATTATTATAGAAATCTTTACAGATTATACAGTTCAAAATTCTTGTAAAAACTGAGAACATGTAAAACACCAGCGGTGTTTGTGGGTTGTTTAATGTATCCGTGCCTGCCAAAACTCATTCTTTCTGATAAACTACTGGGTTACTATTGGAGTCAAATATTCAGTGGTTTCTATTGTAGATGTATAAATGAATTATAGCAAAAATAATTTAATATTAACTTTGACTCATCGAATCATAGAATCTTCCAGCACAGAAGGAAGCCATTCAGCCCATCATGCCTATACCGGCTCTTTGAAACAGTTATTCAATTAGTCCCACTCCCTCGCTCATAAAACATATCTGTGATAAAAAAGCTTTAGGGCCAGACTTTCCATAAAGGCCCTCAACGCCCGATTGCCCGCTGAGAAGGACTGCTAACGTTCGGCGAAAAAAGCTGGCGAGAATTTCCATTTTAAAGGTAAAAGTAAGAAGAACTAATCGCCCAGCGAGAAAATGGGCATTGCATACTCATTCTCGGCGGTTTAGTTGGCGGGTAAGTGCAAAGTTAGACAAATGGGCTGTCGTTACCAGAATGGACGGTGAGTAGTAAAATTTAGTCCGAGGCTGCGGTCGGGCTTATGGAGGAGGGAAAACTTTAAAAAACTTTATTAAAAAAAATAAACATGTACAAAACATTCTCAAGACAGTTTTAACCCTAATTGTTGTGCTAAAATTAAAAAAAAATAATGAAAGAACTTTTAATTTACCTTTCTTTGCAGGGTCCCTCCTTGCCGTCCCGTTTAAACAGCTTTTACAGGGCGGGTCTCTCGGCAATCTGGATGTCGGCGGTTGAGGTCAAACTTACGCCCTGGAGGTTGTTCTCGGCGTTGCACGTGGGCGGTTTGGTCCTGGCGGGCGACTTCAGATTTGGGTGATAACGTTCAAAAACTTACGTGGAAACTCTTGCCGGGCGAAAAACCAGCTGTAATGGCGAGAAAGTCACCGACAATGAAGCCGAATCTCTGGCCCTTAGTCTTTTGTAATAATTGAAAAAAAAATGATATAAAAATTTGAGTCAAATCAAGTCCATGGGAATGAATTCATACAGTTAATGAAAAAAAACATGTTTTCAATCTCTACAATGACTAGCATTTTTTTCTGAAAGGAATTACTGTCTGCATGACCAGGTACGTGTAACATTTGAACACTTGTCTTCCAACCAGAAGGTTATTCATTTGACTTCAGGAACAGCTTGTATTTAGAGGCCTTTGTTGAATTAGTTTTTGCCAGTTCTCAGACAGACTATTTGATTGTCCTCTCTTGGGATGAGTGAGTGAGTGGGGGCGGGGGGAAGGCGATGATTTGGGACTACTGACTAAATACGGAAATAAATTGAGCCTTCTGCTGACTGAGAGTAACATGGACCTTGGACAGTGGTCAATGAGAGATCACTCCCAGCTAGAGAAGGGTGCAAGGCAGTGACCGACATGCCAGTGGAGAAAAACTTCTTATAAATGAAAAACAAGTGCAGCAAGTCATTGAAATGAATGAATGCAGTGGCAACATTCTTGCATTATTACAATATCTTGTTAGATGTAGAAGAGCTGCATATTGATAAAGTTTTATGCAAGTTTGGATTCTAGCTTTGATTTTCAGTTTCTGGAATGTTTGATTCAAAAAAAAATCTTAATTCATCAGTCAGCAATGAGAATGCATTTTTTCCTCAATTGCTGTTGTAACGTTCTCTATTTCTATCAGTATTGCATATGATAAACGTGACGAGGTTAGGGATCTGGATGCTCCAGTTTTATCTGTCTGAAGTGAATGTTTTTTGAGGTTCTGTAAACAAAGCTGATTAAATAATTGACAAAATGCCGAGCAGATGGGGAGAGTTAACAAACCTTCCGGGTAGTACCATTTCACCAGAAGTAATGTGAACAGATAACAGAATCAGGAAGTATAATATACATGCCAGCTTTTATTAAAAGTGAAAGTTATGGTCCCTGCAGCTATGATGTCTGTTTGACCATTAGTCAGGTGTATGGTTTCCCAAAGGGGGAGGCACAGTGCGGCCTTTGTCGGAGCCCGAGTATGTACAACAATCAGCTACTGTGCACTGATCAACACTCTCCTCAGAATTATTGAGCACCTCCATCTCCTGGGACCAATGCACTTGTGACAGCTTGTAAAACTGCTGAAAATGCCAGTGGCTCCATTTTAAACAGTGCCACTATATCCGACAGATGCTGAATGCTATTATTCAGAGACTTCCTTG